>NW_017728918.1:12563292-12603799 GCF_001723895.1 Crocodylus porosus | reverse complement strand
TGGCCATTTAGATGAAGAACTAGACAATTATTTTGCCAATCCCCTGATTCATGCCCCAACATTAAAAAAAAAGAAAAAAAATCTGCAGGTAAACTGTACGCATAATAGCCATACAGTTGTGCATTTCTAAAAAATCAAGTTCCTGGAGCTACATAAGAGCCTTTTATGAGCAGATTTTATGTTTAAAAAGAGCCAGAGCTTTACCTTTTGGTCTTCTGAGACCTGTTTTAATATGTCCTGTATTTGTTGTGCCCTATATTTGTTGTGTGCATTTGCACATAAGAGTAAGGAATCTTCCACTGCAACTATTTCCCCTTTGCATTTTTAAAACAGAATAATGATTTTTACCAAAACAGTATTTACAATGGAGGCATGGCCTTTACCTAGACTTGTTCCATTTTGTTCGGCATTCCCCTTAGCCCTCAAAGCGAAAGCTAAGCTGGTCCTGGGCTTCCTTTGTTTACCAGCCTGCACAAAATGGGCTAGAGGAAGAATGCAGCCTGGCTCCACAAAGTCACTGTCAGACTCTCCCTTTGCTTCTACGCATTCATACCTTTCTGAGAGGACAAAGATGCATTGTATGACACTGAATGACAAGCAGGTCTGTATTAAGATGGACATGAAAATACAGCTCATTAGAAACCACAGGGTTGATTGAAAATGTAATAAATGGCATTTTACCAACAAAGATTATTGCTCTGGCTAGATAATCAGATTAGTAAATATTTCTTTCATCACACGTTGTTTTTATATTTTGGATCCAAGTTCAATCAGTCATTCTAAGCGACCCCTTCAGTATTTTAAATTAGATCTGGAAGTCCTGTAGTTTGATCCTGTGGTTGGGATACTGTAAACAAATAACCAATTCTGAGTAGCTGAATGTAGTGGAATGAAATGTAATAGTATTTATTTAGACAGTCCTCAGGGGGCATCCATTGTTTGATTAGGCAGCTTATTTGCTTTGAACGCCTACATTATTTCATCTTATATTTTGGGTAGATGCAAAAACAACCCTCACCTAACAGCAGTAAAAAATGTTAACCCTTCGGTTCCTACTTTTCTAGTAATCTCCTGTGCTTCGTGCACGTTCTTGTAAACTAGGGGCATATTACATTATATGTTACCTGGACCATGCAAGCAGAGCAAGTGCGTGCTTCTTGGTACTATCACCTGCTGAGGAATAGAGGTGACGTAGTATACCTTGAATTTCACTGTGGGAAGTCATCTGACCAGATAAGAATGTGTTTTGTGGCTTTCTCTCATAATGTTTAAGTATAAGACATCCTTGGAAACGATCATTTTTACCACCATTAATATGGCAACAATACAGCAAGCATCTAATTAGTGAAATGCAGCATTGTTTCTTGAACCAAGATAAGGAATGAGAAAGACCAGAATTTATCTCTTGGCAGTTTGTTAGATCAACCAAAATGAAATTCACAAACGACTAGACCTTTGCAACAGCCTTATAAATACATATTGCACAGTAGCTGCTTTCTTTCTCTGTGAACTCTTCAATTTACTCTTCCAGGGCTGGGGGAAATAATAAAAGCATTTTTCCATTGTCCACTGGCAATGTTTCAGATAAATGAATGCAAATGTAAGAAGGGGAGTGCAGTCCATTTGCTTACTGGTGGTTGTGGTTTTAGCTTTAAATTCAGAAAATGCTTGGGAGAACCTTATGAAATGTAATAATGTGCCCTGTCCCCTAGCACCCACTTTCAATCTGATATTGTATTGTGGGAGCTAGAGATTCAATAGTGTCCACACAGAGTTGCTCTGCTTATTACTTAGATATTAGAGGTGCTCTGTTGATGTACAAACATTTGAATTCCAAAGGGAAATAAAGTCTGTATTTTCACCTTATTATCAGGCAATATTGTCAGGGCTCTGCACTGAGTCCCTGAAAAAATCATTCTCTTTCCCCCTCCCTTTCGCCACCTAATTTTTGTTCTTGGCTTCATATATCTTCTGCAAAAGAAAACATCAGCTTAAATGTCTAATCTCTTAGGCAAGCGGTTACATACATAACTCCTATTATTGCTAATGTTGTTTATATACTTAATCCTTTGCTGTAGCCTTGGTTTGAAATTATCAAGCCACCTGGCTACTCGCAGAAACCACTGAAAATGCCAGGCAGCAGCTTAGTAAACAGATGCTGTTCCCTTTCCTGCCTCACCCATCTGACACTCTTGTTTTAGCTTCCCTGTAAGTGGCCTTGTAAGTAGCAATCACCATCTTGCATAGCTGCAATTCTTCTGGTTTAAAAAAAAAGAACAAAAATAAAAACAAAACTGTGCCACAGATGCACAAGTGCACCTTGGAACCACTTCATTATGGATAAAGAGTCCTTGTCACATCCCTCACTATCTCATTTTCACTAGCATATGTTCCCGGGGTGTTGTGGGAATACACTTGGTTATTGTGTGCTTTGGTAACCTCAGCCCCAATCTTGGTTGGCTTTGCTTGGGTTTTTTTCTGTCCGCAAAACAAAAACAGAACAAAACCACTCTGATAATGAGCGGTGTAGCTGTGCGCATAGTGAGAGCAGTTGCACACCAAGAGAAATAGCACAGGGATAGGAGGCAAGCCCAGCAGAGTCCAGAGCTTCATTGGTGGGTCCTGTAATTGAGTCAGTAGCTTTCACAATGGACAGGATTCCTCATAAGTGATCCACGGAGGAATTATCCAATCTGGGGAAATGATTCAGTGGTAGTATCCCAAGACCTTCAAAGAATAAATTGGGTCAGGGTTTTCTGGCTTTCTCTCTTCGTCTTCCCTTGTCCATAGTAGGGGTGAGTGATTTGTTCCCATCTTCAAGAAGGATTAGTAGCTGCAGCATCAGGACGTAGCTGACCCAGCTGTAGGGACTGGCAGCTTTTCCTTGGGGTCTTGTTATTTCTCTGCCTTAATATTTTCACCTTTTGGCCGCATCCAGATGAGCGCAGCCATGCAGTATGTGGTGCCGCAGACACACCTGCAGCATCATATACTGCACGTTCAGGTGTTTTCCATGCTGCAAGGGAGCAGCATGAGGGTATATCCAAGGGCCAAAAAAATCCATGGAAAACAAAAGCAGAGTGGCAGGAGCAGGTACGCTGCTCAAAACTGGAGCTGGACCAGCCGGATCCATGCTCCAGCTGCTGGCAAGGCTCCAAGCAGCAGGATTGTCGCTGCTGCAACTCTGGAAGGCCCCCAGGTAAGGCTGCTGGGGCCAGCCCAGCACTTTGCAGTTAAACCCTGGTGTCTACTTACATGGAATTCAAGACTTTGGAGTCATAGATGTACTGTGCTGTATGCACACACGCTGTACTGCAAAGCAAGGGATGCCATGTATCAGTGGTGGCCAGCCACAAGTGGCACAGGCAGCTGGTGTGTTTGGCACATGGGTCCCAAGTGCAGAGTTGAATGGAGTACCATTGACAGGCATCAAGACTAGTAAAGGAAAAGAGATTACAGTAATATTTGGGGAGGGGACAAGGGTCAGAGAGAGCAGCATTCGGGAAGGGGATGGGGAGCTCAGCGCTACTCGGGAGGCGGTGGGGATTGGATCGGCACTCAGGGAGAGAGCAAGGGTTGGAGGTTAGTGATGCCTCAAGGGTTTGGCCCCACCAGAGCTTGAGAGATAGGTGCCACCGAAGAATTCCATGTCACCACGTCCCAGTGGCGGTGGGATTCAATGGCGCTGGGTGACAACAGTGACACTATTTCATACTTCAGGCTTGCCAAAAAGATGGACTACTGCTGCATCAAAAAAAAAAAGATTGGCTACCACTGTCATATCTCCTAAGTGAACCCCTGTTATACTTTGCATTTCCCTCTGTATCCAGCAAATACAGAAATCATTGGCTATGCCAACATGGGGGATGAAATGTTTGTACTCCTGAAGTTAATAGTAATTGTGCCATCGACGTCAGCATTTCACTCTGAGACTTCAGACGATACAATAGACCTTTCTGTTGTTACATATTTGGCTTTTCTTCTGCATGCAACAGTGTAACAGTGCAAGTATATATTGCGATAGTTGAGCAAACAAACACCATTCGTCTTATATTTCTGCTGGCAGTGGTAAAACACCTTTTTTTTGGTCTTTTAATGAAAGCAACATTCTCAAATAGTCACTACTCCTGGAGCCAGGGCTCTGAGGGACACAGCGTCACAAAACTCACAGGAAAATGGTGACAGCTGGCAATGAGGTAATAGCTCAATTTTTTGCGACCCTATCTTGTCAAAATAAGGGAAATTTACAGTGTAAAAAAAATTCTTTCCATATCAAGCATAAAGAGCTGGCAGTCGGTAGAGGTCCTTTTTTAATCACTGCTGGACCAGCTGTGCAAGGCTTCATATTCAGGCACTGTATTTTGATTGAAGGAGAAGGTAGTTAAGGTTTGGGGCAGCCTACTGATTCCCTCCCTCCCTGAGATGACCCAAGTTCCCTACTAATCACAGCAGTTTACTTATCTTTCATTGAATTTTGTGCACTATTTTGTGCAACAGTGTGTCTATTGATTGCTTTCTGTTGTGAAATTAAAAATGCAAGTGCCATCAACCTGAACTCCAAAGAGGGATGACTCACATGGAGTGTTCTCCTCCCTGTCACATGCATGTGTTTTAAATGCTCGTAGAAAAACCTATGTATTCCTGTGTGCAAGTGGATCTTTACTGCTGAATCTCTTGTTGGTTAAATTAAACATAATAATCATGGTTGTGTCAACTACTGTTCAATAACACTCCTTTGGCTCCCCACAACACCAAAGGTCTGTACTTATTCTAGCCTAGGACACATTCTAATATGTGTGGCTTTACTTGCAAATATTAGTGTCCTTCCCCTTTGAGTTAGATCCAGTTGTGTTGTACAGATCTTGTCCTAAACTGTAGGTAGCGTTAATGAACTCGGTTTATTAACCACTGTGCTCCAGCCAGTAAATGAGCGTTATGTTTCCAGTGCATGGACAGCTGGATCCTCTTCTTCCTAAACAGTGGTGTAAATGAAGAATAATTCCAAAGCAGTTAATTGTATTTGCACCATTTTAAAACTGGAATCAAGTGGGAATCAGGCCTATAGTTAGTAAATCATTTTAGGATCCCTTCTGATCAGGGGAACTGGAATTAGGGCTGTTAGTCATTTCTTTCTTTCTGTTAATAAGTAATGACTCATTCCTTTCATTTCACATGTTTCTGAGTCTTGCCTGGTCAAGATGCCATTTCCACACAGTGTGTATACATGAGCGCACCTATTCTTTCTTGTTAATATTGGATGTCCTGTCAATTGAATGTATTGATTCAAGTGGACAGTGCTTTTGAGACTGCGGATCGACAGTTAGGAATTGTCTGTATCAGTCAAAGGTTTATTTTCTCAAACAAAAAAAGAAAAATCCAAGCCAAATAAACAAAAGGTCCCTAAGTAGCATGCCACTAAGAATGTGGCTTTAGCATCTGAGGGTAGCAGTAAAGAACATATACTTTTTACCCTAACTAGCATTTCTCTTAGCTACCGCATAGTATACAAATCGTTGAGACTGATTGATGGCTGGAAGTTAGTTTGTGAGGGTTTTTTTTCCTCTCTTGGTTTTATGGTTTGTATAAAGCAGCAGGGACAAAGCTAGTCACACTGAAGCCCAGTGCACATAACTGAAATCATTAGAACCCTAGAGATGATTAGCTAAGTTGGAGGAGCGTAAGTAATGCCTAGGCAGAGCAAAATTGCTAATTGAGATTAGTTAACAATATAGCCCATTCCGCCAGAAACTGATGATGTAATTGTTTATGCTGAACTTGTTCAGCCTTTTATTCGTATGCATGATGGCTAATAAAGATGGTGCCAGATTCAGATCTGAAAACAGACTGTGCATTTACAGTTGACTTCATAGCTGAGGGAAGGATTTGACTCCGTGTCTTGGTTTTTGTTTCGTGGGGTTAGAAAGATTAGCTTGTCTCCTCTGTATCATAAACATTCAAGGCTTGGTGATTCTTTCTGCTCTGAGGTAGTGCAAGGGGACCAAGGCATAAATTTGAATTTGCCCCTAGAAGTCACTCTTTTGATACTGTTTGTTTAAAAGAATTTTAGAAATAACTTTGAGCAGAAAAGATCTGTGGTCTGGTCATAGGATAAAGAACCAGGAACTTTTTAGTTTTGATACCAGGTCTTGACACTGACCTCTTCTGTGACCTTGGGAAAGTTGCTTCACTTTTTTTCTGTTCTTCTCTTCCCTCCTCTGCAAAGTGTGGCATATTATACTTAGCTCACAATTTAAAGATGGAAAGTGAATGGGTGCCTAGTTTTTGGAAACAGCCTTGAAACAGAACTTTGGCTTCTAATGCCCTTTGAGCATGGACACTAAGAGTCAAGGCCTCCTCCTTCCCTAAATCCTAGTGCTTCAGGTCTCACATTCAAATTCAGCACATTTTAAAGGAAAGGCTGGGTGGGGGATAAATGCTGATCTGAATCCAGTGCTAGGGATCTGGTAATGGGCTTTAATAATGTCCCACCTTGCTAATTTGCTCATTCTTATTTTCAGTGCGTTCGTGCTTGATTCCCCTAAGTCAAGTGTGGCATTTTTGTACCACTCACACACACCCTTATGCCACAAACCTATGGTTTGTCTCAGACCTGGCTCCTAACTGCCCTAGTTGTATCCTGCTTGTTGTTAAATCTCCTTTACATTTCTTGCCCAATCTAAAATGCCTTCTGTCTCTCTCTCAGGACCCTGCTGAACCTTCAAATTAAAGCTAGTTAGAAACCAGCTATAGAATTGTTGCACATGTTCAAGCACTAACTTTATAGCTGGTTGACTCTTTTATAGCTGGATAGTCATTTTTATCATGTGATAATTACTTTGTACATATGGATGGTCTAAATTTATTGCACAATTAACCAGTTAATTGTGTGATAATTACATTGCATTTGTGGTCTGTCTTACATGTAGCCAGTCTAAATTTATTGCATGATTAACCAGTTAATTGCATAATATATGTAACATGTAGCAGGGGCCTCGGATATCTTTTGCCTGCACACTGTTTCCCCAAAGACACTCAGCAATGATCTCGAAAAATATCCATACCATTTCATGGAGAGCTGGTCTCTGGTGTATTTAGATGTCAAACTGTTTTGTGTCTAGGCTCCAAGCAGGCGCTGTCTCATTTGTGTGCACAGCACTGCCATGCACATGGGACTGTGCTCCATAAATAATAACATTAGATTTATCTGTTGTATTTCATCGTCAGATTTGAGGAAATGATCAGCTTCTCACAGTACAGGATTGTCTATTTATCCTTGCAGTCTTCCCCGTTTTTTTTTTTTTTAATTTTCTGTGTGCTTTGTGCTTCAAATATTTCTTTTATGGTAGGAAAACTCTGGTGCCCAGATTCTCCAGTCTGCCAACAGACCTTTGGATGAACAGGCCTTAAACCAGCTGGCGAATCCCTCTGGAGAATTTTCGCTATCATAGAGTTGGAAAAGGCAGCACAGTGGTCTCCAGTGTTTGCTTCTCTCCTCTGGCCCCAATCATAAAGAGAAGGAAGGGCAAAGTGATAGACAGGGTTGGTCTTGTGGGAAGGACTGAACTGAGAAATGGGACTGAACTGAGCTGGTCTGTGCTTGAGGCTGTATCTAGGTAAGCGGCTCCAGCTCTTACAGACTTACACCATCAGCAGAACTTCTCCTGTTCTAAGTTACACCTGGGCTTGTTGGCCTTAAATCAAGCCACAAGGGGCAATTCCATATAGGCTCTTATACCAGGCTCATTGCTTGCAGCTGTGCCTTAAATGAGGTGGCTGCACATCTGTCACATGCTGTTTGTTTTCTCATCCTCTCCCTCATGTCCCCCTGCTGCCACCTTTCTTTGCTGAACAGGAACACAGCTTGGATGTCATGGGAATCAGGGCCGTGGCTGCCAAGGGTAAAAGAAGCAAAGGCTGAAAATTTTAGGAGCTGCAAGGATGTCTTTTTTGCAATGAAATGGGGATTATGCGAATAGGAATAAGGTAACACTGTAGTGAAGAATGAGTTGAGCATAAGCTACAGGGAAACTAGATAACTTTCCCATCCACGTGTCTGTGAGTCTGCAGGCTCTTGTCCCAAGGTAGGTGAAAACACTGAGCAGTGCTAAGAAAGAAAAATAAGCTGCATCCAGATTATTGTAATAAAGTGCCTCTGTTTAGAGAGGAGAATAGAAGAAGCTATGTGTGCAGGAGAGGAGGGGGGTGCAGAAGGGGGCTTTTAAAGGAGGGTTGTTTGAAACCTGCGGTACCAGTTCTGTCTGGTGCCCTCAGACATGTACGTGCCCACTGTGCCAGCCCTCCTGTCTGCATGTCAGCCTGTGCCTTGTGTACAGGGATGTTTGACTGCTGCATAAGTCTCCTGCTCTCCCAAGGACATGGAATAGTTAAAATGCCAGCTCCTCTGCAGTGTGACCGACCAACAGTAACACCCTCGGGCTCTGGGGCTGGCGTGTGCTCATGAGCATGTCTGCACATCCCGCCCTCCTGCTGCTTGGGAGACGCCGGGGTACTGTAATACACGGCAGCCTGCTCTTGCAGAGATACAGACTGCAAACAGACTCAGCATCCTGACCTGCTTGTTGTGCAGGCACCCAGTCATCGGTTTGTTTAGAAAGCTCTTGTTTGGGGGGATTTTTTTTTTTGTTCTTTTTTACATTAGGGCTGTGCAAATAACAGATTTGCCCATGTGCTTGCCAAACTGAAAAGTCAGAACAAAGCCCAAAGCTCTTCAGATCATACTGGGATAACTCGTCCCATTGTCAGAACCAAAACACAGCAAAAGAAAAAAAAAATCTTTGTGTCCTGTTGCACAACGTGCTCTGGTTGCCTTGGAACAAAATGTGTTTGTTTTTGAGAGAAAAAGGAAGGACGAGAAGAGCTAGATTCACAAAAGAGAAACAGTGAGAAGGCATTGGCAGTATCTCCCTTTATGCCAGGACTCTCAGTGCTCACCCAGCGTGTCGTGAACCTGGGTTCGTTTCCCTCCTCCATCTAAGGGGATGTAAACTCTCATCTCCTGCCAGGCTCCTCTGCCCACCAGCCTGCAGGATATTCTGGGATGGGGCACTCTTGGTCTCTCTTATTCAGCTCCTCCACTAGACTTAAATAATTTCATCTTGAGGGCTCAGCTCAAGCGTAGTCTATGCTTACCTGGCAAGGGAAACACTGTGATCGCAGGGGCTGTCTTCCTAGCTGTACCGGGGAGGACCACTCTCCTGGCACGGGGACAGTACCTGCCAAGGTAATGTATAGTAAACCTCTCACTTAGCTCCTGGATTGGGAAGGCCTTGGCTTTATGCCCACTTTTTGGAAATGGGAGACTCCTCCCTGGCTTGCCCCTGGGGGGCTTATGGCTGAGGGCAAGCAAAACTTGGGGGCATCTGAACCCCAAGCCTCTAGGTTTGGGCCTGCTAGTAGGATGCCCGCCAAAGGATTTGGAAACATCTGAAGCCCCAGATGGGGGTGGAAGATGTTTGCTGGTAGTAAGGCCGCTTACGGGTCTGGACTGACTCTTGGATTTGGAATTTGTTTTGGCTAATTTTGCTTGGTATATGAAAAATTTAATTTAAAAAAAAAAATGTAACGTTTGGTGGAAGGACTGCACCCAGGTGTTGCACCTCCTGCGTTACCCTTAGCACCCGGCAGCAGAGTCATTCTTACCCCCTTACTTATGAACATTTAAGTCTTCCTTGCGAAATGGACCACGTCCAAGAGGAGGGGTTGAGGGACATTCGCCTCAGAGAGCTCTGCAACCTGGCTCTTTGCAAGTATTCCTGAGGATAACGAGATCTTCATTGAAATCCCTGCTCTGAATCTGCCCTCCTGCTTCTTAGGAACGTGTGCTAGCCACCACACCAGCAGGGTACTCCAAGGTGGGGGTCTATTTCTGCCCTCGGTGTCTGTTCTATTGGATGTGTTAGCTTTACATAGAGTATATATGTAAGTATTGACCACTAACAGTAAATAGAAATTAATATCAATCGAGCCTAGATATCAGGTGCTTTTGTAAGTTACGAAAAGAGAAGAGTGAGACAGGATATTAACGAAGAGAAGAGATTAAAATGGTCAAGAATTGCCGGTGGCGATTGGTCTCACACTGAATGGGTGAACAAGGGAAATGGGGAGTCTGCAAATGCTGACAGGGAAGGTATTCTACCACCCAGATCCTTGGAGCGGGAAGACCTGATCTCAGTCAAAATACAACAGGGGGCCAGGAAGCATAGGCAACCCAGCTGCCTCGGCAGGACATAAAATGAGAGATGGTCACTCAGGTATCTTGGGCATAAATTGTTGTTGGCACTTTAATAATCTTACAGCCCTTGCTTTGGCAGGCTGATAAATTTTTCCAGAATCAGGAAGACGTTTGAAAAATGTATTTTCTAGCCCAGGTTTTAATTTTGAGGCCTGTCAACCTTGGCAGTGTCCTTTTAAAAACGAAGGTCACTGTGACTTCCTGAGCCAATAGAATGTGTGCATCTTCCCTAGGATTTAAATCTTTGAGACTTAATGTAACTCGTGGTACTGTACAAAATGCTATAGAGTACCTTCAGTGATGCCCAGTGTTGCCAGTTTTGCTGTCAGTCTCATGATATTTTGTTCTTTCTTAAAGCCCCAAGTCCTGGAACTGTGTGATTACATCAGAATCTTTGTTCCATTGAAAAAAGAAAGTTTCTAGTCCTTGCTATGGAGTAAAGCTTGAAAATCAGACCCTAGAGGGTTAAAAAGCAGAGGGTAAATCTTAAAAAATATATTATTTATTATTTTTCAATATCTTGTTTTTAAATAAGAAACCGTCTATATTTAGCAAGGAAGTGATTGGCTGGCCTTTCATCTATGAGGAGATCATAGAATTGGAAGCTAACTTCGCCTTAAAGAGATTTGCACTGTTTTAATATTCAGAAGCTGATATTAAATTTCTGCAGATGAATCCTAACAAATGCTATTTAGTAATGGTGCTCACTTTTCCCCATACATTATGAATCTCCAACATTGTCCTGCCTTGCTTGTATGAATTTCAGTTTAGTGCTGCAGTTGTATATTGCAGTGTAAGTGCTGGTGACCTGCTTGGTTATCTATGGCTTGTGACCAGCTTATATCGTGTACAATATCCATTACTTCTCTTGAATTTTTATTCCAAGAATTATGGTAATTACAGCCCCTAGCTTATCAGCATGCAACTGAATTTTTCTTTTACTGGGTCGGATATTTCAAATATCTCAGTTTTTTTGCATTAATTATTTGCTCTGGCTCCCAAGTTAGCATCCCTGACAAAATTAGAAATTTTCCTTTCAGTACCACCTAAATCACTTACAGTAATAGGACTTATAATAATGGTAGGTCCTGGTGCCAGTATTGATCCTATGCAACACCTTCTCCTCTCTTGAGAAAGATCCTTTTATGGCTACCCTTTGTCTCTCACCTCGAAGCTTTTATTGCAGCATGTCAATTTTCTTCCCATCCTAGACATTAACCTTTAGTAAGAAACAAGGTCAAAGGTTTTTAGAAATCCAAATATCTAATCTTCTCTGTTCTTTTCTTGTCAAACAAGGCAGTAATAGCCTCAAAGAAATCCAGCAAGCGAAGCATGATCTTTCTCTCTCTCTCTTTCTCTCAACCTGAAATAAAGTTGAAAAATAAGTAAGTAACCCTTCTTGGGTATCTGTATTAGGCACTATAGTAGGCTGGGGCATATAGCAGAGGCTGCAGTCCAGCTGCAGGTGGTAAGTTAATATTGCATGCCTGCCTAGGAGGGCTGTGGAGCAGATGAGGATAACTGGCTGATTAAGAGAAAGTTTTTGCTCCTGTGTTGGGATGAGGTGGGGACACTTAGGAGAAAGAGAAGGAGAGAGAAGGCCACAAGACAGAGGGTGCAGCACTGAGCCAGACATAGGCAATGCGAAGAGGGACATGGGGGGTCACTTGCCCCCTTGAGAACACTGGTGTCCCCCCTGAATGAGCACTCCAGCTGGTTGGGGGCACAGAGAGTGGTAGTGCCCCCCTGAAATTGGCTTAGTGACCAGCCTCTGGGGACCCCCGCCCCCGGTCTCCAGCTGGCTGGCTGCCCCCCCAGACTCGGGAGGTACCAGTCGCCCATGGAGCCAAAGCACTCTCTCCAGGTCTGGGAAAGTATCGCAGGGTGTGAGTTAACCCCTTGCTATTGATGGTCTATGTTTTATGTTTTGTTCTGTGGGGCAAGTTCATCCCAGGGAAGCAGAGACTATGTTATATAAACAGACAACACACTTCATACAGTGGAGAATACAGAATACAGACAGCTTAAAGTGAATTCCAGCATGAAGACAGGAAAGAGCCTGCAAGAGGTTCAGGGGAAGGCTCTTGAAGTGCTGAAGCAGCAGAGGAAGAAGACTGGGTTGCTTGTTTCAGTACTGAGAGTACAACAAGCTGAAGAAGCTCAGAGTGGGTGCCTGTAGACATGTGGAAAGTCTTCTCCAACACAGTAATTACAGCATGTCCAAGCTGATTAATCAAGCATTTCCGAGCTTAATTAATCAAGTCTGCTGGAGCATGCTAATTAGCATGTTCCAGCAGCCTTAGCACCTCATGTATTCAACATCGCTGCACTTCAGAATGGTGGGGGGGCACTTTAAATAAAGCTTTAGTTAAAGTGCCACCATCACTATTTTGAGTGTGGGACACTAAATACACAAGACTCTTTAATTGGAGCAGCTCCTGAGAGCCCAATATGAGCAATATAGAGCCACCCTGGCTGAGGCAGAAGAAACCCACCAAGCACTGCAAGAGAGTGTGGAAAAGGGGAAACAGGCATGGACAGCAAAACTGTGTCTGAAAAGGAACTTAAGAAGGCCCAAGCCCAAGTATAATCTCTAGAAGAGGTGGTGGAGAAGTTGAAAGGAGAGCTGCAGAATGCAGACCAGCTAAAGGCATATACCTGTGTCCTGGAGGCACAGCTGGACAAGCACTTGGAAGGTACCAGGCCAGCACACCAAAGCTACACACAGGAAGTGGAAGTACTGAGACCACTTTTTTATTAAAATGCCTCGACCTAAAGGTGGGGAAGCTGGAGGTTAGGCACAAACAGGAGATTGAAGGGCTGAGAAAAGAACTGACAAAACTTGTCACCTAGTATGAGGCCTCTCGAGAGGAGAGATATAAGTTGTTAGAGCAGGTAAATGCTGAGTGCCATTGCTGCAATCAGAGAGTGGCAGAGGTGGCAGCCTTAAAGAGCCAAATCCTGCAGTTAGAGGCAAGGGGGAAGAGGCTAACAAACAGCAACAAAAAGAGATGAAGAGCCCTCCTAAGACAAGTGAGACAGAGACTAAGTGAGTGGAGGACCAGGACCTGAGGAAGGACCTGGAAAAGGAAAACCCTCCACAAAACTGCACCCACGTGGGAAGGTTGCAGGATGTCCAAGGGACTGTGGTGAGGGTTGCCCACATGGGGATCTGGCTACAGGTGTAGCATTCCAGGAGGTAACCAAAGATGACATGGGTGTCATAAAAGCCCTGCTTCCATTGCAGCCTCAACAAGAAGGGTGGCTGGGAGAAAAGGAGGCAATGACAGTATCCACTACAGCCAAGTAGGGAAAAGAGGCCAAGACACCCAGAATGGGAGTTGTGGGGTTGGGGCAGGGGGAGGAGACCCCAAGGAAAATATCAAAGGTCCATCTACGTGAGCACAGAAAGAGTCCATGCCCAAGTCAAAGAGTATGGACTCAGGCTGAGAGAGTAGCAGGGCCCACCAGAAAGTGGACAGCCCAGCCCCAGGGAGGCTGGATAAACCACTTGGAAAGATATGGGGTGATAAATTGAATAAAGGGGTTCCTGGGTGGTGGGCTTATGGTTACCCATGGACTAATAACAGTGCACCTCCAATCCAGGGAGGTATCCCTCTAAGGAGGGAGGGAAGACTAGCATCCCAGGAGGTGGCCCAAAAAATGGTTTGAGGGGAGAGTACTGTATAGAAAGAGGAAAAGAGGGGGCAGATCCCGCTTGGCATGCACAGGAGTTGGGAAGACTGCAGGATGCAGAAGAGGTATGACAGGTCTTTAAGAGACAGGTAGACCCAGCATGAACCACCAATCAAGACTGCAGGCAGCGTACCCACCAAGACCAATAGCAAACGTGAGCCATGAGGTGTGGGTAGACGAGTACATGGGAATGGGGAGGAAGGAAGCAGATGCCAGGAATTAACTGCCCCAGGCTTGACTGGAACTGGAGCCTAAGCCAGACAGAATGATAGTGGCAGCATCGGCAACAGTGGTCCAGAAAGGTAATAGCAACAGCAGGGCAGGGAAAAGGGACATGAAGCCTGACAGCCTCAAGTCTAGCGCGTTTGTAAATAATCTGTGTTTCAGAGTTGGCTGTATAAAGCTGAAGCAAGTGTTCCAAATGGCAGGAACTGTAAGGTACACCAACATCTGGAGAAACAAGAAGGGGAAGACCTAAATAGCATGGGAACAGTTAGCTTTGAACATCCCATTGAAGCCACTCAAGCAATAGCCTTTGATGGACGGTTATTATGTGGGTCAAGATGGACAAAGAGACAGTGCTTTATAGAGACTGCCAAACAGATGAGAATGGGGTACAGCTGCCCTGGGACATAAGGAACGTTGGGAGAGGTTATGGACCCAGTGGGAAACCCTCCAGAGTCCTTCAAGAGAGGAGTTGCTCAAGAACTGGGGCCTGTATATGGGGAAAGTTGAAGGACCGTATTTATTGTAAAGGGTATGAAGGGAAGGTTGATCCTGAGCTAGTTAAGAGGAGCTCATGAGAATCGGTAACCATAACTTCACAGAAATGGGAGGCTGATAAGCCAAGTCAGTGTTGTTGCTGAGAGGAGAAAAGTACTGTGAACTATTAACCTCCCCAGTCCTAAATTATAAGACCAGGACATATAAAGAAATGGAAGAGCGTGCCCTTCTGGGGGTAGGCGGGGATGTGTAACAGGGTGGGGCAGGCTGCATGTAGCAAAGGCTGCAGCCCAACTGCAGGCAGTAAGGCAAGATTGGCATGCCTGCCTAGGAGGACTCTGCAGCTGATGAGGGAAACTGGCTGATTAAGAGGAAGTTAAAAGCTCCCTGGTTGGTGGGGGGGAACAGGAGAGAGAGGGGATAGAGAAGGCTGCAGCACTGAGCCAGAGCATTCTCTGGGTCCAGGAAAGGAACACAGGGTGTGAGTTAACCCCTTATTTTTTATGTCTTTGTTTGTCTGATGATTTATGATTTATATTGTGTCCTGTGGAGCAAGTTCACCCTAGGGAAATAGAGACTGTGTTATGCAAACAGACAACTCATTACAGGCAGTATTTTCAAACCTCTCTTTATAACAATTCCTTTTTTGCTCTCTGTGTCTTTGCCATTTGGTCTCTAATTCAGGGAAATTGTCAGCATCTTGTCTTGCAAAACCATTTTAATAAGCTTTCTCCAGTTTCACTGGCTCCTGTGGGCAAAAACAGAGGATGTTAAAGCCATCAGCTTTTGATTTATGTCAGTTTTTTAAAGTTCATTGTGAAAGCTTTATTGGTAGATTTCTGCAAACTTGAATAGCTTCTTGTTTAAAGTGCATCACTGAAAACTATAGGCAAATAACTTAAAATCTAGTGAGCTCCATCAGACAGTTAATAGAAAAAAGGATTTCTGCCCAATTGCCAGCTTTAGCATGAGTCCATTTCAACAGATTATAAATATTAGCAGACTTTTCTCAACGGCAGATCAGGATGGTGGTATTCCAAGTGGCTCAATGTTAGGCACTTTTTATGGAACTTGTCGTCTTAAAATGTGTTATTCTTTGTCTGAATATTACTAAAAATCTTTATTTAGTCCAGAGAAGTAAAGGCTCTTTGTTTTTGTCTGATACTTGAAGCAAATTTATATCTAGGCACCAAGTGGCAGTTTAAATACACATGTACTCAACATCCCCCCTTATGCACTATAAGTAGTCCCTAGCAGCATATGGCCCAAACTGCAGCATGGAACTAAAGATCCTACTGTGACCCATCTATTAGGCATCTGTTTGCTATTTTCCCCTGCTCGAATACCTGAAAAACTGCTAATGCAAAAGCTTAGGTCCTCCCCCTTGTTCCTTTTTGTGATGCAGTCTTAATGGTAATATTGTAAGTGTGTGTTTAAAAAATTAGATGCATGCACAGATTTTTTCCTGGACCGGGATAGCATGGGATGAGGATCCCCAGTTTCTCAATTTGTAGGTTTATGTCGCTGACTCCTGGTCTATAACCTTATAAAACTGGACATTTAAATATCACTGGAATCACAGTGCCTTTTAATCCTCTGCCACAGCTCCACTGCTAGGCCTATCTAGATATTTTAAAACTGTCCATAGCTGTGGTACTAGATGTTTTAATATTCTACTAGCACAATGTCCCAAGCCATCCAGCTTCCTAAAACAAAGGTATTAACAAAGAGTGGTTTTTGGGTGGGTTTTTTTTTTATGCAAGCAAATGAAGTTGAAATCAACAAATGCATGATGGCACGCGAAACCTTTTACTGAAGATAATTTAGATTCTAAATTTAGAATTACCTGGTTGGTTTTGCCTTTCACTTTACTACACATGTGCTCTGTTGAGCGGTCAGGAAACAAACATCTTGCATTTGATAAGTTAATAATTGATTGTCTTGTCTTTGGCGGTATGCTCCCCTAGACTGAGGATGACTTATTCAGATGTGGTCTTATAATTGATTTCAGCTCTTATATACAAGCCCAATTTTTCGGAGAAACAAACATCTACAGCTTCAAATCTCATAAATTGGAGTTGTGGATACTCCTCACTTCGGAAATGAATAAAAGGACCCAAAGCTGCTGAAATCCTGAGACGTATTCATCTTTCCAGGCATGACAAGGGATCTCTGCAGCTTGTTCAGTCCTAAACAAAAATAAACAAACCAAAAAAATAAAAGGGGCCCTACAAGACATGCTCAGAATGAATCCCTATTATGTATAGCCCTGTGTAGGAATGTGGCAGCAGACCTCCTCCCATTCATCATCCAGCAATACCTGGATATGTCCCAAAAATCCTGTCTATGGTAGAAGAGGAGTTCAACCCCTCTGGTCTTTCATAATTTTGATGAGTAAAGGCCTTTTATGACTACAGGCGAGGTTCCTGGACTCAGGAGTGGGCCTTTTGTCACTTGAACTATTCTCCAAATGCTTATTTATGTAAAATATTTATACATTTCATAGGTCCTGTCTATACTTACTGGTGAAGTGATCCATTTGAGGCGTGGGTCTGATGCCTCCGGGGAAGTTTTTCATCTTCTTAATGGAACCTTGAGCAGGGGTTATTAGCAATCTCTGAACCATTAGCAATGATCTGAGTATTCGTGCAGGATGAGACGGTCTCTGGGGATTCAAGAATCAAACATGGTGCTTGCCTTTAAAAAGGGAATAAAGGAGAACCAAGGGATTAGAGGCGACTCGGCCCAACTTCAGTACCCAGAAACAGTCAGTTCCTAAGCACCCAGAAGATGATAAGGTGCTAGCAATGCAGCCAACATGGATTTGACAAAAATAAATTGTCAAACCAATTTAATTTTCTTTGTTGACAGGATTACTAATGTGTTGGATAAGGCAGAGGCAATAAAAGTGCTGTATCTTGATTTTTAATATGGTCTTTGACACCATCCCACGTGACTTTCTCTGAAACTAAAGAAAATCTGTCTAGATGAAATCGCCCTAAGGTGGGCACACAATTGGTGGAAGTCCATACTCGGAGTAGTTAACAACTGTATGTCGGCAGCCTAAGAGGACGGTTCAAATGAGGTTAAACAGGAATCGGTCCTGGGGCCAGTCCTGTTCAATGTTGCCTTTAACGGCCTGGATGATGGTTTAATGATTTCACTTATGAAACTTGCAACTGACCTCAACCTAAAAGAGTTTTCAGGAGCTTTCAACAGTAGGATTAGATCAAAATAATCTTGATAATTTAGAACAATGGTCCCAAATCAACAAGATGGATTAGAGTAAACTTAAGTGGCAAGGACTACACTGAGGACAGGAAAATAGAACATACAAGTAGTGAATAACTGTTTAGGCAGCAGATCTGCAGAACAAGGCTTTGGGGTCATAATGCATCTTAAATTAAATATTCATCAACAATATGACTCTTGCAAAAGAACAAATCTAATTGTGGGATGTGTTAATAGGTGCACAAGACATTGGTGGTAATTATTTGTTCTTGTTGGCATGGGTGGGGCCTCAACTGGAGTAAACTGTCCAGTTTTGGGCACTGCATTTAGATGAACTGAAGATAGTCCAAAGGAAAGCATCAAGAGTGTTTTATAAGAAATTTAGAAAATATGACTTCTGAAGAAGTATTGAAGGAATTGGATTTGTTCAGTCTGAACAAGGGAACGCTGAGGGAGGACATGAAAATGATCTTCTAATACACCGAAGATTATTACAGAAATGATGGTAAGCAGTTGTTCTCCATGTTCTTTGAGACCAGGAAACGAAGAAATTGCCATAATATTGATTTAGATTTTAAAAATTATTTAGATTAACTTATAGGGAACTTTCTAACTACAGTGTTGCCAACTCTCATGATTTTGGCGTTCTGAAAGTCTACACTTTAGGAAAGTGAAAAACTTAGCTCTTTCTTTTATAGATATTTGTTTATATAAATATTGTCAGATTCCCAAACCATAGCCTTTTAAGAACAATGCCAACAATCATGAGTTGGCCTGTTTCACTACCAGTCCTTATAGTTAAGAGTATTGCCATCTTCAGATACTGTGAAATCTTCTTCAGTTGAGGCCGTTTAAGAGAATATCTACCAAGAAGTGTCCACATATATGTACCCTATCCTGCCTCAGTGCAGCAAAATGAGCTGAAATACTTCTTGCGGCCCATTCCAGCCTTGTGCTTTCACAGCTAACCATTGAGATCCATGTGCATCTCTCCAAACGACTGAATGAGAGTGGGCATTGGCTGAGCATGACCATTTTCATCTCCTCCTGTTGGACATGTCTGAGTGTAACTCTCAACATGCATCTCTGTGGAAAACTTTGCCTCCCTGGTTGTTTGCAGCCAGCATACAGCAAACAGCTTTTGGACAGCACCTAAAGGCCAGGATTGTTCTTAATATCATCAGATGCCTTAAAAGTAGTGATGGACATATCTCTAATGGCAGGAGAGCAGTAAATTAAAATAATATGCAGTACTTTAGCATCAGTTCTTTCATTTTGCAATTCTCAGATCACTACACAAATGCTAACTAAGCATCAGAACAGATAAAATATTGTTGTCTCTTTATAGATGAATAAAGTGATACAAAGACATTTTCCACAAAGAATTAAGGGTATGTATAGCATGGAACCCACTTGTTCTCCCTTGCTGTTGTGCACTTTGATTATTGGGTATCAGACTTTCTTGTAGAGATACCGTGGAAGTGTTATACAATTAAAAGGTAGCAATGGTTTATTTCAGCTGTTACCCATGTTATGTCGGTGCTGAGCTGTTTATAGATGAGAAGATAAGAATAAAGGCTTGCACCATTTAAGTTCTTTGGTTAGGGAGGTTTCCCAGTTGGTCACTTGGCTATTTGTAAACACTATACAAAACACACCAGGCAAATATTATTGCAGCTTCTTCTGACACTTGTAGAATTACCCTACCTAGGCATGCTTTGTTAACTTGTGTTCCTACAAAATAGGGCTAGATGCCTTTTATAGGGAGGTCACATGGAAGAATCATTAAATTTGCAAAGCTTGTGATGATAAGGAGGAGACGGGGATGTCTTCAATCCTAAGGCAAAATACAATCTTCTCTGTTGTGCTAGAGGCTCTTGGGTAAATCTCTCTCTTCTTCCTTCTGGGATTTTACAAATAAGGAGTAATGATATTAAGTTTTCATAAGGCATTGTGTCCCTGTTTGTTTTTTCCCAAGTCTTTTTTAGTGACTTGGATGGAAGGGACTGAATGAATGCGAAGTATAATAATTATTATCATTATTCTATTAACGTTCTCTATTGATAAACTAACATTTACATTTCTTATTGTACAGTGCGGTATTTTGCTTCCCTTTCTGCTTCTCCCCCAACTCCACTCCCCATGTCCTCCATTTAGCAGAGACAAATCTGCATAACTAATTTGTTGGCACTATACCCAACCACATAGATTTCCAGTTGTTAGAAGATACACTACTACTTTGTATTGCTTCCCTGTTTGTAAAGAAGTGACACATCTAAAAAATGCAGATAAAATGTGTGGGGCCAGAGTTGCCCTGGTCGGTGTGGCGATCGAGAAGATTATGTTCTAAAAATATTAACTTCCTGCCAAGTTGCTGAACACAAAGGGATAACTTCCCCTTTTTTGGCAAAAAATCAATGTATAGTGTCAAGACTGTATATTGACAACTTGATTATAAAGGACACTGAATATGCTTAACCCTGGAATAACACCAGAATGGAATTGAACAAGCCATTTATACAGCATCAACAAGTCCAGTATGCACTCAGTCTTACTTTTCTCAATTATAGCTGGTATTATTATATTTCTTTTTTCTTGTTCTCTTACTTTCTACTTCATCTTTTGTTTTCTTTAACTTTTTGGCATCAGCTTTCATTGTTTGATGACTGTTTGATCTCCTGATTTAAGAACGCACAAAGGAACAGTCATCAAACAACGAAATGGGTGGACAAAATACAGTCCATGGGCCAGATCCATCCTGCTGACTGATTGGATCTGGCCCATGGGAGGGTGCCTGCCAAGTGAATGGATCTGGCCTGTGGACGACCAGCGGCTCCAGCTCCGGCAGCTGTGTGATGCCGGGAGGCCGGGGATGCTTCTGGCATCCTGGGCACTTGCTCACACTCCCTCTCCGGGGCAAGGCTGTGACCAGCATGGAAGTGGGGGCCCTGCTACACATTCAGATGAAAGCAGGATGGAATCCAGCTCTAGAGTCCACATATTTTCAGTTGGCAGGACAGCTTGATCAATGGCCTCTATTTTGTCCACCCCCGTTTTAGCCCCAACCCTGACTGCTGGAAATTTCAGCATGAAATGGAAGCATGAACCCACCTGCATCTGTAGCACATCCCAACTCCCTCCCTCCCCCCTACCTCTCTCCCCAAGTCTAGACCTGGCAGCTGCCAGCTGCATCCACAGCTGCCTAAATGCAGCCAGCAGCTTGGGTTGGGGCTCCTGGCTGGGGGGGAAGGGGGGGGCATTACTAGAAATGTAGGTGAGCTCAGGCTTCCGTGCTGTTGGCAGCCCACAGGTGCAGCATGACCCCTCCCCCCCCATACACACACCTGGAGCCCCAACCCAGAAGCTGCTGGCTATATTTGGGCAGCTGTGGATGCAGCCGGCAGCTGCCAGGTCCAGACTCTGGGGAGGGGAGAGAAGGGAATGGACAGCTAAAGCTGCAGGCAGGTGGGCTCCATCCATGGAGGGGATGGGCTTCCATGCTGGTTGCAGCCCCGGGATGGAGGGACAGCATGAGGGGGAGAGAAAGAGAGGTGTGGCCCTCAACAGGTAACCAAAATTAGCCAAATGGCCCGCCATCCCAAATAATTGTCCACCCTTGGGCTAGAGGTAGATCCATGGCAGTCTCCTTTTCTGCTCTGCAGTTTCTGCCCCTCCTCTCTGTACCTTCTCCCCCCTGCCCTTAGTATCACATGCAGATAACTTCCATATTGTGCTTGGGGAAGGGAGCAGAGCCTGAGCAGGGTCTTGCAGTCAGGAGGAGCAGGAAGGCTTCAGGGGGAGGAAGTTGGGGGACGGAGCTGCCCTGCCCCCGCTGCCATTATTTTTCCTTCTGTAGCAAGGGGAGGGGAATAATTTCGAGACAGCACTCCAATAATTGGATGCTACATCCAAAAAATTATAACAAATTATAATTTTTTGTATATAGAATTTAATTATTGGGGACCACCTTTATATTCAGAGTCATCTTGTATTCGTGTAAATACATTCATTATGTACTAAGGTGATTTGTTTTTATTAAATAGGAAGTTTGTCGTTTCTGTATTACCATATAGTCAAAGATTTCGGAGAATTTTATAACCAGTTCAGTTCAACACTGTCAAATGGGAAAGGGTTATTTATAGAGAGGGGAATATTGAAGCATAGAGATCAAGTGACTTGCTCAAGGATATACAGCAAGTTTTTGACACAACTGAGAACAAAGCTCAGGTCTTCTGAACCTAGCTACATCATCAGCCATCAGAAAGAGTTAATTTCAGGTTCACCACAGTAAACTGCCACTCCTGAAATACAGCTGCTTCCAGGGTGAATCTTTTCAACTGTTTAAAAGTACCTAACAATACTACGAACCACTTCCAGAACAGATAATGAAGAATACCTCATCCAAAAAAATTATAAAATGAGAGAGCAGGTATAAATTAGGCCTTGGCTCCTAGCAAATTATTTATGTATTAGTTTATATTGAACTAACACGTGAAGGCCCCAAGCATGGACAGAATCTGCATTGTACTAAGTGCTATGAAAACATGTATAAAAGCTAGTCCCCACCAGAGGAATTGTAAAAGCATATATAAAACAAGCAAATGGATAGCAGGAGCACAATTTTGGATGTAATAAGCCATGGCCACAGTACAACAATTGCCCACCTCCATTCAAGTGTTCTATAGTTAAAATTTTGGCTCAAACACCTTGATTTTTAATGAGTGCCAGAAAATCTTCAATAGCCACAAGGGACCAGCACTTCAGTTTCACATCACATCTGTAGAATATTGTTAGGGAGCTGTTTACTGCTTTTTGAGATAATTTAACCATGTTTTGGGTCTAGAAATAATCCTGCTTTTGGTGATGGGATGCATGCAGTTATTAGTGCTTATTTTCATATACTTGTTTGTTGTAATTTGTGTAGAAAGGCCATAAGTTAAATCTCTAATTTACAACAAGTTTTAATGTAAATCGTATCCCATTACAGTACATCACAGTGATATAATACAATATGTTAGTTTGCCCTAAGTGGATGTATTTGTCTCTATTTTCTGGCTCAGATAATAGTTACCATCTGGGTGCATGGGGTTTTTTTTTTCCTTTTTTTTTTTTCCTTTTTAATCATTTGTGGAGCTTGTTGTTTTAAAGCTGAAATGAGTAAAATTTGAAGCTGATTTAGGAAATTGCCTGGAGAATATCAAGAGAACATCAGACACTTTCAGTGTTTTATATTTTTAACCTATTACTGAGAGCTTTTCAGTAGGCATAAAGCACGTTCCTCCCTTCCTATTCCACCACCTTACCTTGGCTATCCTGTAAAATTTTGGCTGACCATTGAAGGGCAGGTTTGAGCCCCAAATAGCAAATCCTCTTCTTTGCACTTAGCAAACATCAGATAGCACTGCAAAGGATTTTAGCATTTCGTACCCATTCATACTAGGATATAAGAGAACTGTACACATTTGCAGACATCTACAACCTGAGATTATTCCAAGCTGATAGTGCTACAGTCCAGGACACAATCAGTTGCATCCTGGACAAAATCGCTACAGCTATAAACATACTATCCACTTATTTTTATGTACATTCACCAGTTGTTTAAACTAAAGCATTATGTAGCATTCTTGCTGTCCATGGTGCCGGTAACCATAGACTGTAGAACTTAACACTGTCAGGGAGGAAAGCATAACGTGAAACAAGAGTAAGATTTGACTTGTACTTCTCTTTTGCTTTTTTTTTTTAAATGCAGTTATTGTTGTCCTTACTTGTGCTGGGCAGATACTCATGAACAGGTGGATCTGGTCTGGCATGTAAAGGTAAAATAAATAAAGCGTATGTTCTGAGCTCCTCTAGTAAAGGCTGAATAGCCTAGGGACCAAAACTGAAAATGTCCACCTTTCTTTGAGTCCCGCTCTAGGTAGAAACAAGTTCTTAGTCCCTGTAGAGGTCACAGGGACTTAGAAATGTTACAGGGCTCCATCTTAATCTGGTCTAAGCCCATTAAAGAAAGACTAGGGCCACAAGACCTAGAATTTGATTTGATCTCTAATATTTAAAGATAGGAGTAGCCACAGTCATGACAGTTGGAGTAAAGTATTTGCATCCTGCTTGAAGAGCCCCCACTATTCTCCATTCACTCCAAGTTGGCTGTGCCTTCCAGGTAGTATCTACAATCCCCGACTGGATGAAGAGCACAGAAGTGTTGTGGTTTACAGCTTATGCATAGCTTCTAAACAGACAGTGCACAAACTTTTATGTGCTGTCTTTAAAACTCATCATCCTTTCAAGAATACTTGGGTGACATCTGTGGCTGACTGCTGGCTGCACATGGCTACCACGAATCTTGCTTGGCATGGATGAGTCATTTCAGCATCTGTTGCCACTCTCCTCTACACAGGCATTGAGCTCACCTTCTCTGCCCTCGCTACAGTTCCAAGCCATCTCTTGTACCTCCGAATTACGCAGATTTTAAATCACGTGGGTTTTCCCAGTTCTTAGCAGACAGCATAAATGATGCCCATCTTGGCAATCTGCTGCCTCACTCATGCACAGTCTGTATTCTGCGGGTAACTCTGACCCTCTAATCTCATTTTGAGACCTTTTATTTTCTTTGATTGCCTTTGAGCAAGAGAAACCCATATTTGGCCTGCTGGTCCTCTGCCCTTCCCCCCGCCCCTCTGCAGACATTCACAATATTAGTATTAGAAATTTAATATTAATTTCTATCACAGTATGTTGATGTCTCAACAAAACTGCTCCCTGTCCCACCACTCACACATGCATTAACAGATGTAATGGAAAGATGGTTTCCACCTAATAAACTTATAAGCTATATAATGAGAGACAGCAAGCAAGTAAGGGATACAAGGTAATAGTTACAATACTATAAGGAGGCCCCATTTTGGTCAGAATGGCTGTTTTCTCACACTGTAGAATAAACAGCAACAATAGTTGTGCACTGGAAACATTATACACACACACACATACCCCTTCTATTTCTTTCAAAAGACAAGTTCACCTGCTGGAAAGTTTCTGAACCACAAGCTACAGAATTCCAGACATGGAGCTGAGGCAGAAGTCTTCCAGCGTTCACCACACGTGTGTCCAAAAATGTCCTCTCTTTGTTATGGTCCAATTCTTTTATTGCTAGCCTTTTTTCTGACATTGGTTTTCAAGTGCAGTAAAACCTATAATTTTTATATAGGTCAGATATTTGGCCATGCTATAGATAGCTATTCTTTCCCCTTGTCCCACCCTCCCCTTCCATCAATATAGATTTAGCACCCTGAAAAGATAGAATTTAAAATGAAAGGATCGGGTGCTGTGTAGCCACTTCCTGGGTGTTTGTTTGCTTTGCAAACTAGTGTTATGTACAGCCTATTTTGTAGTTTTAGCATCCATCACCTTTATCAAAAGTCACTATATAAAATATATATTGAATATAGTAATTTTGCTTATTCAGAAATTTGGAGGGTGAGACGAGGAAACTTCATATATCTGCATAGTAAAGGGCTTTGTTAAGTGAAACGCAGCTAGACTTGAGTAGAAGAATGCAGTAGTTTAACAAAGGCGGGGTGACTGGGGCAGCAGCCCTGGGTGTCAGTTTGCGGGGAAGAGGGCAAACAATCTGGAGCTGCTGCTGCAGCCACACCATCCCACAAATGCCCAACTGACTTGTCACACCTCTGGAAGAATAAACAAGAACTTTGGAGGAAATTAAAAAGGACCCTAACAATTGGCCTTCACACAGGCATAAAGGATCTTCCTAAGATAAATAATACCGGCGTCAACCGGCATTTAACATGAAAGCCATGATAACGGAGATTGTTTTCTTTTGCTTTTGAGATACAGTTAGACAAATAAAAATAAGACTTTTCCATGAAGAACAAAACTCTGTCTTGCCAGGCCTACAAAGCCTCATGCTTCAGTGGGCGTGTCTACACGAGACTATCACCATATCAACAAGCTACAGTGATGTAGCATTGGTGGGCATGAACCATACTGCACAGTAGCAACAAGCTATGGTGTAGCAGGGTTGGAAATAACCCGTGCAACACCGGGACTGTGGAGTACTTGTGGTTACTGCACAGTTGGGCGCACGTGTAGACGCACCCAGTCAGAACTCACCTGGGCTGTCTCAATCTCCCTGGCATCCTTTGCTCTCCTGTGGCTTAACAAAGGCTCATCATCCTGAGGAGCCTCCCCTTAGAAAAGAATGATGGTGATGGTCCTGCTTCTGCTGCCACTACCCACCCTTTAGATAACAGTCCAGCAGTTAAAGCACTCACCTAGGACATGGGAGACCTGTGTTCTGGGCCTTCCTGATCATAGAGGGACTCAAACTCATATCTCCTGTTTCCCAGGATGGTGCCCTAACCAGCTGGCTATGTAATAGTCTAGAAAGAAGGCACTGTACACTCTTGCTGTTGAACTGGGGCAGCTATAACCATCAAGGGCCCGAGGTCCAGAAGGAGAGGAAGTGAGAGGGAGCCCAACCCTGGCTCTGCAGTTAAAGCCTTCTGCTGGGAAGTGGGGAGTCCTGGGTTCTGGTTTCATCTCTAATGATTGTTTCTGCCTTTTGGCCCAATAGCTATGGGATGTAAAATGCATAAACAAGTCAGAGAAAAGAGACCAGAACTTCAGGGCTACCCCATTCCAGCTGAGAGCCCTAGGTTTCAGGCTGCCTGATGGATTAGGCCTCTTTAAGGGTTCAAGCGGCATTTAAATCCTTCCCCACTTCCATTCTGGGTCACAGGTGAGTGTAGATGATAGGAGACAGGTTCCTGGCTGCTCATACTAAGGAAATTCTGTATTGTCATGTCTGGGTGTCTTGGCAGTCAAATGATGACACTAAAGACACCATCCAAAACAGGATTAAGGCACCTAACTCCTACTTCACTACCTAAACTCATTGTTTTCAATGGGAATTTTCAGCATCTAAATGCCTTGTTAGGTCACTAAGTCCAAGATTTATGTACTACTGTCATTCACAAAAGCCCCCCCTTACCTTTTTTAGATTTGGTTTTCAATGAATTAAGGCACCTTGTGTTTTATAGCCACTGGATATGAGGTATTCTGGATCAACTTTTGCGATTTCAACAGCTAAATTTCACTTAAGTCCCATTTAGGCACCAAGGTTAATGGTCTGGATCTGGCCTCAAGTAAGTACAGGGCAACAAAACTTTGATCACAGGTTCTTTAATCCAACTGACAAACTTATAATAAAGTCCAATGACTTGAAGCGGAAGCAAGAAAAATTACCAAATGGGAGGCATGTGTCTTTAGAAGTAAAAGTAATTAACCACTGCAAGAACTTCTTATGAGTTGTATGAGTGGGTTTTCTATCACTGGGAGTTTTTAAAATTAAGACTGTATGTTTCTTTTTCCCCTTAAAAGAAAGTGTTCTAATTAAACTAGAATTAGTACAGAGGCATCCTACGGCCTGTATTACACAGGGGAGCAGGTTAGATCAATAGGTTCCTTCAGGCCTTATAATATATTATGAGCCTAAGTGTAGTAATGGAAGAGCAAAACAGCGGTATTGTAAGTGGAATACCAGTATCAACTGGTGTAACTTAGACACAAAAGGCAAAAGGGCAGAGTAGTAGCAAGAAAAGTAACTAGCAAGAGAGTCAACCAAGGTATGGGATAAAGTCAGAAGGGTTGTTCAAACGTGTGTCCACTTCCCTGTTGAGTTGTGGTTATTTTAGTTTTGTCCTTCCCCCTCTCCATGTAAATTATATCAGTTTGAACTTGTATCAGCCTGTTAAGATATAATTTCACCAATAGTATCATCATCACTGCTGACTTTGGGCCAGTGTGTATCCTGAGGGAATAGGGAGAATTTAGATGGAGATCAAGTTTTGCAGCAAAGAAAGGAAGAAGTTGGAAATCCACAATAGGTGAAGTCAAAATGTTGTTTTTATTCTGTTGCTATGGATCATTCTGTCCAGATACTGAACTATTTTCCATCTCCTTCTGTCACTCAGACGAGGCCAATCAGTGTGAGCAGTTCTCTCGGCAACTACATCTGTTACTGCCAAGGTTATGCCTAGAACGATCTGATATACCTTGTGGGGCCTCTTTTACACTAGCTGTCCCTAGCATGGACTGGATTTGAAACTGTAGCTAAACAGCTGCTGCAAGCAGGGTTGGCTTGAGGCAGAATCTCGCAGAGTAAGACAGTGAATTGATTAGGTGACCAAAAAAAAAAAAAGAGATCCTTACTCAAGTGTGGAATTCACAAAGTGGGATCCTATAGCAGGTTTTTCTTCTCCTACTTCATATAAATAATTAGCTCCCACCTATGTACCTTCACGGGCAAAGATGACCGCATCCAGCGGTGGAGAGGGGAGAAGAGAGAAAAGGAATGGGAAAGAAAAAGGGAAGGAGAAAGAAAGGGAAAGGGAAGAGAATGAAGTGGGGTGGAGGCTAGGTCACATGAGTACATAGGTGACTTATAGGTCCGATCTTTGCTTTGAACCATCTGCTGCAGCAGGGGCAGGAGAGCGAGGAGGAGTAGATACGGGAGGTTTTCGTTTTCCTAGCCGTGCATTTCTTCATTGCTTCTGCCGTGCGTTGCTGTTCAAAAGCCAATGCTCTGTTCTGGATTTGGGACCTCCAGGATGGATGGTCATGAGCGATTTGCTCCCACAACTCTGGGTCGATGCTGAAACTCTTTAAGGACACCCTTAGAGTATCCTTGTACCACTTTTTTGGTACTCCATTTGACAGTTCACCACAGAAGACTTTGTTTGTCAGGCAAGTGTCAGGCATTCTTGAGAGGTGGCTGGCTCATCTTAGCTGTGCCAGTTTCAGCAGAATGTGAATACTGGGGAGAGTTGATCTTCTGAGCACCTCGGTGTCGGGAATGTTGTCCTGCTGCTTGATCTTTAGTATCTTTTGCAGGCAGCACAAGTGGAAGTGGTTTAGTTTCTTGGAATGACACTGGCAAATGGTCCAGGTTTCGCAGGCATAAAAGAGGGTCAGAAGGATGATGGCTTTGCAAACCTTCAGTTTTGTTCATGTTCTGACCCCTCTGCAGTCCCAGAGTCTGCCGAAGGCCACGCTAGCTTTGGCTAATCAAGCATTGACTTCATCATCAATGTGGACAGCATGGGAGAGCGTGCTGCCTAGATAGGCAAACTTGTCAACCATTAACAGTTGTTGGCCTTTAACTAAGATGTGTGCTTCCTGGAGTGTTTGTGCCAGGTGCGGGTTGAAACATCACTGCAATCGTCTTTGTGTTAATAGTGAGTCCAAAGTTGTCATAGGCTGACGAGAGTAGGTCCATGAATTGTTGCATGTCATCCTGTAACCCTGAGTATAATGCGCAGTCATCTGCAAAGACAAAGTCATGAAGTGTGGCTGTCTGGACTTCAGAGCTCACTCAGAGCCTGCACAGGTTGAAGATGTCTCTGTCAAAATGGTACCTGATCCCCATACCAAGGTCATCAACTTGGAAGGTGTCTGACATCATAGCACAGAATACCATGCTGAAGAGTGTGGGTGCGAACACACAGCCCTGCTTGATGCCATTTGTGAACAGAAAGGGGTCAGGCCATTTGCCTTTCTCAAAGATGCGTGCCATCATGCCATTGTGGAACTGTCGAACCATATTGATTAATTTTTCAGAGCATCCATACTCCTTCATGATTTCCCAGGGGCCTTTGTGGTTCACCGTGTCAAAGGCTTTGGTTAGATCAACGAATATGAGGATGAGGTCGACGTTCTGTTCCTGGCACTTTTCTTGAAGCTGCCGGACTGCAAACACCATGTCAGTAGTTCCACGTCCTTTTCTGAGCCGCATTAACTCTCAGGCAGTAGGCCTTTTAGATGGTCGGTCAGCCGGTTGAGGAGGACTCTCATGAGTATCTTTCCAGCAGTTGAGAGGAGGGAGATGCCCTGTGCTTGTCACAGGGTTGGCGATTTTCCCTTCCTCTTTTACAGATGGATGATGAAGGCATCCTTGAATTCTTGGGGGACTATCTCCTGTGACCACATACTGCAAAAGATTTCAGTTGGTGTTGCCATAAGGTTGTGACTACCTGACTCGTAGACCTCTGCTGGAAGGTAATGGAAGCGCTTACCTAAGTGGTGATGTAAACACTCTAATTTGGTAACGCTGAAGTTTTTGAGGCCCTATCCAAAGCCCCTTTTGAAGTCAAAAAGAGCTTTTTCATTGGCTTCCATGGGTTCTGGATCTGGCCCTCATGCCCTACACATGTGCGACATGCCTAATTATATCCAGTAAAAGGATAGCTATTTAATATGTCCCATAGTGTAATCAGTGATACTTGGCACTTTATTCCAGGATGTTTCTGCTCAGTTCCTCTTTCAGGATGTTTTGATGACTTAAACAAATAAGGAGAGGCCCTAACCATCAAACGAATCACATTCAAATACATATCTTCCTTTGATGTATCCCAGTGTTTGGCCTGAATGTGTAACAAAAACAACAAACCAAAGAAAACAATTATCAATCTTGTGTACAAATGTAAAAACATAAAACAAACTGTCTTTTATGTCCTCCACACACGTTAAAGGCTAGAAATAGGCTTTTGACCTACCTCTCTAGAGATACTCCTTTAGAAAAAGAACTTTCTGCTTTGACTCTTTATCAAGATTTTATTACATGCCAATCTGAAAGTCAGACTAACATTAAAAAAAGACAATTCAAGGAAATAGACCGGAAATCCATAAAGAGGAATCTAATAGCCCTAAAGATAAGCAAGCTACAGATGGGTGCAGAACATTTAATGAGCTGAAAGATTCAGTGTCAGCATATATCCTATATATATGTCATGAAGATCACTTCCCCACCTCCGTATACATCTGATGTCATTTTTTCCCCAGTTTCTCTGTTTACGTGAGAGCAGGAAATCAAAATCGACCCTGCTAGGAACAAGACAAAAAGCTCTTAAGGGTGAAGTTTTTTGTGTTGTTGTAGTTTTTCTTCTGGTCCTAGACATGGAAACTTTTTAATCTATTGGTTCCCAAATGATGGGATAGATGATAGAAGTATGCCATGAGGGTAAATATTTTGGCCTATTTAGGGCTTTTTTAACTTTGAGGCTCCTCCAGAAGCACAGACAACCGTAGCAGGGTGTGGGGCCTACGGTGCTCAGCCTGTGTGGTGCCCAGACACAGCAGGATGGCAAGTGGCCAAACACGAAGCCAACCCAGCTCCATGGGGGGGGGGGCCCCAAAGCATGGGGCCCGTGGCAGTCACCCTAATTTGCTACCCCTGCAAGGGACAGTCCTGTCCAGAAGTCACTAATGAATAATGCAGCCCCGACGCTCAAGGCCAGAGAGGCAGATATGATTGCAAATTTGCTTCTGTGATATGTATAGTAGGTGGCATGTGCAGCTTGCAGTCGCATAACCTATGCCATGTACAACTAGAACACCCTCAATGCTCCACCCTGTTTTAAAGGTTGGGTCAAAGAAGGGTAGAGGCATGCATACATGCTCCTCAAGCCACCACTCTATTACATAAAGACATAAGAAGCCTAGCTAGTATTGATCATTGTAGCACGTTGGGCTCCCAGAGGCAGCCATGACTCCCCCGGTGGCTCTGCAACCATGCCCCACTCTGCTCCTAGGGTGCCACATGTCTTCTGTCTCACCTTCCATACCTTGATGTAATAATAACATTAAAAGGGACGCTGCCCATGGGCCTTTGCGTGGGCCCCAGGCTAGCTGGACCCCCACTGGGGCTCCCTGGCACCATACTGGTCTCTACTGTACACTCGGGTCTGATTGGCTCTCTCGGCCCCAGGCCTCTCACTGGGCCTTTGTATGACTGTGCTGCTGCAGGGCACCTAAAGCCTTAAGGGCTAAGTATGTAGCTCCATTCCTCCCCTACACCATGCCCCAAGCCTTACTGTAATGTTCCTCTCCTGTTGTGGCCTCTTTGGCTGTCACTCCTTTGCTCTCAGCTAGTCCGGACCCACTGTGTTGGACCTGGATTTGAGGCAACAGCTTGAGTCTAGCCCTTTTGGGCACCAGACACCTGGCCCTGGTCTGCCTGGCCCCTGTCTGGCTCTGTGGCTTCATACTGTGCCCCGCCCTGGGCTCAACACTTGCTCAGGGCTTGAGCCTGCCCCTGGCAGAGTCTAAGGCAATTAATTGCGTGCCCCTTAAGCACTAAAGGGTCCTGCATGTACCTCCTCTTACACTCCCAACCCAAAACACCAATTCCAAGCCACAACCTAAACAACAAGCCCCGGGGCTATAACATAAACATAGAAGAGGAAGCAGCTCTCTACCCCTTTGAGAGGGGAAACTTTCCCTCACCTCTCTGCTAGGATAACCTCCCAGCCCGGGGCTGTATCCTAGTGGGCTCCCCCACGCGCAGCACCACCATGCCTCCAGCATTCTGTGGAAGCTCTTCTGGGTAGAGCTGCTACCCCTGTGGCTTGCAAGGCTAGGCTAACTTAACTAGCCTGAGCCTCAGGCGTATATCCTCCCAGGGCCCTGCCTTCTCCTGATCAGGAGACTACCTTGGGCGGCCTGCAGGTGCCTGCTAATTGGCCTCCTTGCCCCACTGCCACAGCAACCTGCAGCTGCTGCGCCCTGCCTGGCATGCAGCGCTCCCCCGCTGGGCTGCTTCTCTCTTGAAAGAACAGAGAGCCCCAGGCTCTCTGTTACAATCATAAGCAGGTGATAAAAAGGTTTGAGTCCATTCAATTAAGTAGTTGTCATCAGTAAGAGTGTCATTCTTAGCAGTAATTTCTGCTTTATTGTAATGATCTAAGTTGGAGTATGAGCTGAAGGGAAAAATGGCATAAGATCTCTTACCAGACTATTGTGCACATGACAGCCTCTGTGTTCTTTAATACTCAGGATGTACTGCTCGCTTTTCCTCATTAACCCCCCAGACTAAATATAGTCAGCATCCTTCCAGCTCGGTAGAGCTGGATGTGAATCCCTTTGGAACTGGTCATTGCTGCTCCTTAATTAGTATGAGAAGTTGCCATTGCATAAAGCAACCCTTTGACCTTTTCATCTCATTTCTCTGTGATCATCCTTTTCTTTGTGTTTGCAGCTCCTTTTATTTTCCCATCACACCTCTGACTACTATGAACTTTGTTTTCTTTCCATTGACTTTTAAGGCTAGCAAGGATGATTGTGTTCACTTAATCAAACTCGTCTGGTCCTACAGGCATCCAGCTTATGGGCTGGATCCAGAGTGGTCTGTAGACTGAATCAGGAGTCTGGGAGGCTACCTGCAAGGCCAGAAATTTGGCAGCAGCAATGTTAATTGCCACGGCTGCCACCACTTGTGTTGCCACCAAATTGCCAGCCCCATGCTCAGCCCCGTGTGCTGGATCTTTGCCCTTGACCATGGCAAGGCCATGAGTCAAGCTGGTATCTCATGGGTAAGTGATAGCACATTTTTAGTCACGTCTGGTCTTCATTTAGACTGACTTATGGTGGGGAATCCACCATATTCTTCAGCAAGATGTTCCAACTTAACTTGCATTAAAATCTGCACTTTATTTTCAGTCCAGTTTGAACTTGTGTTGCTTTACCTTTTTTTTGCCTGTTGGGTTAAAAGACACAGCACAATAATAATAAGAATTTTTTTAAATCTCCTATTGTAAGTACTGGTGCAGCAGGACAGAGTTACTCTCCTTTACCCTCAACAATTCTATTTAGTGTTGGAGGATATAGTAGAGCATATTTTACAAGTGAGTTATGGAGCTGTGAACCAAATAATACGAATTCCCCAATTATTAACACTATGCAGCATAGTCTGAAGAAACCAAGATCAGATGGTCTGAATTTTATATAATTGTTTTTTAAATCTGGTTTAGGCATACCAGCCCACTATTAGTGTCCTACCATATGCCTTAGGGCATATGATATATGAGCGAGAGAAATGGAAGGTATTAGTCATTAATATTTTTTCCTTGGAAAGAGAATCATAAAGAAAAACAAGCAATAAAACTCAGCCTCCTGATTCTGTTATCTCCTGGTGAGGAGCTTTTATTGCAGATTACATCTCCCCTAAAAGTGACACCTGCTTCCTTTAGAGTAGGCTCCTCTGTAGGCAAGTTGAAACAGAAGTTAATAAGGAAGAGCCTATCCAGTTATTATAAATAATCCAGGCAGTTTTTTTTGATGGCCAAGGAAGTTGGTTAGAGGGAGTTGAATCCTATTTTTTTATCGTAGATAAACTAAATATATTTGTAAATAGACAAAAGTAAATCCCGCAAAGCTTAATAACCGAAGGAAAGCTTTAATTCAATTAATTGATGAAGCAGCTCTAATAGTCTTCACTTAAAATCTCAGTGTGTCATTTAACCTACCAATTTGTTTAAAGAATGGTTTGAGACAGAAATTTTAATGAAAATTAAGCATCTTAAATTCAAGTTAAATCCCCCACAGTCTCTCTTACCTTAGTCGGCTTACGTTCTCTGGCTGTTTGGGGTTTAACAGGATAAGCTTTTAATAAAACTCAAGTTACAACAACATTTCGACATTCAAATAAAATCATTTTCAAGAGTAACCCCTGCCAGTGCTTTTGACGGATGTTATCTCAGCCACTACATCTCACCCCCCTGACAGATGATGTTTCAGGCTCTTATTTTCAGTCATGTTTCATGCCTATAGGCTCATTAAGAATCCTTGATTTGTCTGTTTTGTTTTCAGTGTTGTTTGAGCTTCTCAAATTGCAGCGTGTACTCTGGCTTCAGCTTGTGCTTCTCCTTCTGTGGTATTTTATAATATCCACATTTGGGGGGGGGTTTCCCCTTATCTGCATTCATTTTCAGAAACATCTGATACAACTAACTTCTTCATGAAGTTAGATGAAGGTGGGGAACATGTCTCTGAAGGTACTGAGGCGTCACTTTCTACCTTCTTGTTTCAATCGCTTCTTTATTTAAAGTTTGGCTTTGCGTGTTGCAGAACATTCAGCATGTGGTGGATCAAGCTCTTAATGCATATTTTGAAAGGTCGCATGTGCACCTTAGAGGAGATAAGCCTGACACCAGTGTAATTAAGTAGCATGGTGGCAATTCATGGCACTAAACTGGGGTAACTTTGCCCAAACTAGTGAAGAATTACCTCTGAAAGAGTCTTGGGCAAAACCCTACAAGGGGGAACATGCATTTCCCTGGGAACAGTGTCCCCTGGTGTGCAGCAGATTGCCCCAGGTAGGGTTGGGAAGACTGGGGCCAGCACACGGAGGTTGGCCAGCAGCTGGAGCGTGGCTCTGGCTGGCTAGGCTCCAGTTTCGGATGATGCACGCTGCTGCCATGTGTGCTGCGCCACTTTTTCTTTTTCGCACGGGGGGGGTTTAGACACGGGGATTTCCTGGTATCCAGTGTAGCTGCCACACTGCAAATATGTGGAATTGATATCCACTGCATGCATTTTGCAGCACCTTGAAAGGCTTTGGTGCAGCACCTGCTAAAGGCAGAAAGGCTATTCCTTGGCCATCCAAAGCACTACCCAATGTAAATGATGCTAGCATTTATAAACATCAGCCTACAAAGTTTTTGTCTCAGGACTCAGTTTTTTATGCAGTCCTTGAAGTTTTACTTTGAACACTTTTATAAAGTCTATTTTTTTCCAATATCATTCCTGTTCCACAAATGTTTGTGCGTCTGAAGAGACTTCAACTGAGCATAAATATAAATAGTCTATATCAAAGTGTCTTGGCTTTTCAGATACAGTGCTTGGAAATTTTATGTTATTCATATAACGAACTCACTCAAAGTACCAGAATAGTTTTTCCAAAATATAGCGTCTTCTACTGTATAAGTTTTTGGGATTTTTCTTGCTTTCATAAGTAAGTTAAATAATTAATGCTGTTATATATTTAAATTGTTAATCGAATACAATTTGGATTATTTATAACAAAGTCCTTTGCTTTGAGTAGAAGTGCAGGACATTGTTCATTTCAAAATTAGCATGAAAAACTCTAATACATGGTATTTAGTTTTAGAATGGAAACATGCAATTAACACAATTAATGATTTACGAAGGTTATAGGAAAGCATAAGCTTATATAGCTTCTTAGCACTGATTTTTCCTTTAAACAAAAGTCATGATTTGACAGTGACCCCCAAGAAAACATTTACACACATTTCTTAACTTTTAATATTCTGCTGATGAGAATGCCATCTTTTTACTTAACCCTTGGAGCAATAACCGAAATATGGTACTCAGTGTTTAATGTGAACTTTCATTCTAGGACTTGTCTCGGGAGAAGACGCTCCAGTGTAATTTAAACAACTTCGTGAGAAAAAAGGGGATGAGAAGGTCCATTTTTATGGCCAGGTTTGTGGCTTGAAACAGAAAACCAAGACTGGTCTGCACAAAGTGTAGTCCCTTCAAAATGCTGTCCTGCTTAAACATTGCTCTTTGGTTTAAAGAGTAATTCGATCAGGGTCTGGTAGACCATTCACTTCTTGACAGAATTTATGTCTTCACAAGAGACACCTTGTAACCGCATCCTTCTCAAGGCAAGATTTGTATTTGCTTGGCTTTAAAGAAATTTTAGCATATTTAATTATTCAAGCTGAATGTATAATTAAAGAATCTCACAGCAGAAATTTTACAGCAACAAACATGCAAAATGTATTTCTTCATAATCCACTAAAAGTTGCACAGTTGATCTGTAGCAGAGTAAAGACTAGGATCCAGTTTTCCTGGCTCTGTCATGAACCTTTCTACTATCCTTTTTCTCTTTTGCTCTTCTTTTGCCACTTCACTGTGTTCACTGGAGGTTTTAATTCTCCCCAAATTGCTGTATGGGAATCTAACTCCCTCATATCGCTGTGCTCTGAGCCTCTTTATGTTGATGAATGAAATTAGTCTTTTTAGCAAGTAATTACTTAAATTACCTTAATTGTGTAATAATGTAAGGTCAGCAACAAAATTATATATACTCTAGCTGAATCATTATAATGCTGATGACAGTAAGTGCCAGACACTAAGTTCCATCCTGTCTTCTTCCAAAGCCAAGGTTCTATATAATTCTACTGCAGTTTACTCAGTATAATTTAGTTTGAGGTGTTTATCACAGTAGAGATGTCCAGAAACCTATTTCAGATAATTAGTTAAGTGATTTCATAATTGCTGAAACATCTGTCTGAATTAATCCAAGCAAGGTAACCATTTTATTGAAGCAAAGATAGTCTCATAATACCCTGGGCAAAATCACTCTCTTGAAGTCAGTGGAAGGAGAATATGGCCCAGTGAATTAGTCTTGGATTGCCTACTGTATACGTCAGATGCCCTTATATTCTGGTGGTTTGAGATGACATTGTCAGGCTCAGTTCAATAAATCTTCAGCAGTTCGTAATAAAATTATTTTAGCTTCAGCCCTGCAGTACTTCTGCAGAGCCTGAATAGCTCTTGTACTGAACTGGATGTTTCTTTTGTGTTTTCCCTGACCCATGATGTGACTCTGTTTTTACTTTATTAGGACCCTAATGAAGATCTGCGGAGGCATTTGTTTCAAGATTTCATTATTTGTAGTTTCAAACAGCTATATGTCTGCACTTCACATTTTCAAAGCCAAGGCATGAAACTAAACTTTTACAAACAGATCTCATTTAAAGCATTTGAAATAAAGTAGCAAATACAACGCAATCATTATTGAGAGCTAGCTGGTAAATGTATAGTGACAATCCAACTGGGTAACTGTGACATAAATTGGGTGCATAATAACAACTACAATATTTGTACTCCCTTAATGTATTTAATTTCTCACAAAAACAAGATGCAAGGGACATAGGATACAGAGCCTTGCAACGGTAGGCTAGTCTAAATTTTTAGATTTGCTCAGTTTGACAGTAATGACATCGGGCATCTTCTAATAACACTTTGGGACATGCAAAATAGTTGGTGCCCACGATTCTGGTTTTTTGTGGACCACAGCCATCTTGGTAAAAGACATGGGCATAGTTGATAGCCTCCACTGAAAGGTCAAGAGCTCTGTGATTTAGTAGATAGACATACTCTTTCATTGTTATGGATATCACCAAGTAAAAATTAAGACTCAGTGGCACAGAAGTGTAGAGAAGCTTGTATTGCCAATGCTGGACTTGGTCTGTGCATGACCATAGCACCCACCTGTGTATGTCAGGCAGACCAAGGCATGAGACCCAGTAAATCAGTGAAGGAGAAGTGGGCAGCCAAAGTAATAAGGACCCCTACTTGTAGATTTTGTTCCTCAGAAGGTGTAAAATGGCAAAGCTTATAGGGACTGAGATTGAGGATGGGAAAGTAAAAGAGACCAAGAAATTCCTGAGGGAATCTGGAAAAGAGCACTGGTGTAGCGAGTGAGGGGGAAAGAGAGGCAGCGGAGCAGAGGGAAAGTGAATGAGTAGGTAGTGGGAAGGCAAAGCACAAGTTCATTATTTCTATCCTTGAGTTCAAAGGCTATTCTTGTGCTTCACTAATTCAGAATTGATGTTGTCAAGGCTCTTCCCCCTCTTCCCCCAAGCACCCTGCACTAACAAAAGGTTAAAAATAAAGGCTGGTTGCTTCAGTAATAATTTGAAGTCAGTTGGTTCAAATTCCTTGTGTTGTACCCAAGGGGTATTGCTTGCTCAACTCCATGACAAACAGGAAGAGCATATTGTAGACTGTTTGCTAGGATGATTCCAGGCTTGTCGTTTGCCTGGTGACTGATTGGCTCTGGCTCTGGGAAGACTAGATAAGACATGGCTCAAACAATAAGCATTGCAGAATAGAAAGCAACTTTTGAAGTTGCATGTTATTTGATGGCTCCCTGCTATGAGCCCAAGCTTCAGTGATGTGTGTGAATGCTTAGAAACTGAGTTGACACCGATAGCCTCAGTTCATTGGAATCTAGGGTTAGGATTCCTGGAATTGTTATATCAAAGTAAGGGAGGTGATGCTCCTTGGTGTATTTAAAGAAAGGAATGAGGGCAAGTAGCCTCTGGCCCTTAAGGCCAAACCCTAATCTTATAACAAGGTCTCGATGTGTTGATGAAACGGCCAGAGCAATGCCTGGCCAACTGCAGATGTAGGTGCATAATTGACAAGAAGTATTGTTAGGTTACTCGGCTGTTTTGATTAGGAAAAAATATGTTTGATGGAAGCAGTGTGAAGGGCCTTCAAAGAAATATCACGAGGCAACTCTGCTTAAGTGCTAGATATTCTCTCTCTTTTCTGACATCACAGGCATCGCTGCTGAGTGAGACATCCATGTTCCAGGGCATCTTTCAGTAGAAAAAAGGATAATGCACAAAAAGACATTGGAAATAAGGACCTTTTTTCCTTTTTCAAAGAACGTTCAGATTTTTTGGCGGGGGGCTGATCTGATTTCAAAGACACTTTGAAATTTTTTTAGTTTTTGTGATGCATGGAAAGTTCCCTGGAAGTGAAGACAAAGAAGTTTTAAGTTAAAAACTTGGAAGAAATGTTGAATGGCATTGTCAAACACTAGTATTTTTTTTTTTTTAGCATTTTCATCTATATCTTTCATAAGAGAGAGATTTTTTTTTTTATTGTTGTACCATGTACCTCCTGACATACTGGAAAACCATTTAAAAAGGGATTTATCTGTGACTAAACTTTCATCTGAAATACTGTGTCAAAACACAAACATTAACATCTGAAAAGCTGAAACACTTATACATATAAAACCTTGTTAGTCTAACTGGAAGTAAGCATTCAGTTAAATCTGTTTCAGCACAGTCAGCCCCATAACTTTTTACATAAAAGAAGAAACTGAATATTATTTGCTATCTACATTGCAGGGAAAGACGAAATAAGAAAGCATTCAGTGAAAGTACTCTGGGATGTTGACTAATTGTTTGAATCCCAATTCTCCCCTGTTGCATTTCCAAAAACAGATTAGTAGAGTGACAAACAAACTACCATCAGTGTAAATGTATGTTCAGTGAGCAGGTATTGGTCACAAGTGTGTCAGCAGTTGCATGCATAACTGTCACTGTATGCAGTATGGTGGCATAATGTATCAAGGGATTTAGAACCAGAGCCTGCTAAAGAAGGCAAGAGACAAGAGATGTAAGATTTAAAATGTTAGGAAGGTTTACTGAGGAGATGGGGAAAAGGGGACCTGATTTGTAAGGGTGTATATTTTTGTACATCTCTAGATGGGCATAAATAAAATAACAAGTGGCATAGAGAGATTAAGGGACGCAAAAAAAACAACAACTAGGCAAACATTAAATGAAATGGAAGAATGGCTACTTTTAAAACTAAGAAAACATTAACATAAAGCAAAATGAGCCTGTGGAAATCACTGCCACAGTTTGTCTGATTTCAGGACTTACCACTTCCAACCTTTTACTGCGCTCTCTGAGAACAGCCATATCAGTTTGTGTCCTTTCTTGGGGAAACGTATGATGTTTCAGCTCTCAGATCAAGACCTGGCTACGGTAGCAAGTATATAAACCGAGTGCCTGCACTCTGCATTTCAGGCATCTACATTTCCAACCCTTGAGAACTTGTGGCCAGACGTGTAGTGCTCAACAGCTGCCGTAAAGCATTTACAAATTCACAGACATCAGGGCTGGAAGGGACCTCGGGAGATCATCGAGTCCAGCCCCCTGCCCAAAGGGCAGGAAGTCAGCTGTGGTCATAGGATCC
>NW_017728918.1:12561593-12562947 GCF_001723895.1 Crocodylus porosus | reverse complement strand
TCACCAAGGCCGAGTACAAGGGGAGAATGACGTCCCGGGATTTGCTCGAGAAGCATCTATGGATGCAAGCCAGCGTTTCGGTCGCTTTACTGGCCTCAGCATCGCATTGCAGGCTTATGTTCATCTTGTGGGCAGTGATGACCCCCAAGTCTCTTTCTTTCGTAGTGCTAGCCAGTGTAGCACTGCCGAGCCTATAAGGATGCTGCAAGTTTTTCTTCCCAAGGTGGAGAACCTTGGATTTTTCTGTGTTTTAAACACCATCAGGTTCTCGTCCACCCATCTGCTGAGCCTGTCCAGGTCAGCCTGGATCGCCCTCTTGTCTTCTGGCATGGATGCTTTGCCCCAAAGTTTGGTGTCATCAGTGAACTTGGCCAGTCTGCTTCTGACTCCAATGTCCACATCATTAATGAAGATGTTGAACAGTACGGGTCCAAGGACAGAGCCTTGGGGGATCTTTTGTTTAGCAAAGCAGTAGAGTCCAAGGAATTTTAAAGTAACACCCTATGTGCATGTTTATGTTTGCATAATTTTACATTTCATTGCAAGATACATGATATGTATCCTCTTACGTTACAGAAGTTAGAGAGACTCGCTGTCTCTCAAGATGCCAAGAATCTCTTTTGCCCTTGCCTGGTCAGTTTGCCTTTCACCCTCTCTCAAAGTAACTGGGTTTCTTTCTGTATCTGTCCAGCTTATGTTTTTAAACAGCCTTTGTCACAGTGGAGTCTGTGTTCTGCCTCAAGCTGGTCTTAATTTTTGGTCTTGTGACAGTCCACTGAAACTCTCTGCTCCCCAAGGATGGTCTCACACACCATCTTGAAATGCAGTTCATGAGCTATGGTGTGTATATATAGTGGAATACAGATTGATGCCGGCTACTAAGCGCTCCCATATTCATCACTACATTATTGAGACTGAGGGTTAAGTAGAGTTCAAAAAAGTATTAGTCACTTAGAAAATGAGAACAGCCGTAGGTACAGGAAATAGGATCAAACTTACGCGAGTTAGGGACCTGCCAAAATTACAATTTTGCAACTTTCACAGAAACTGCAAAATCGGTAGGTGCCCAGCAAAAAAGCACAAAAAGAGCCAGTGAGTGGGAAGGAAAAAAGTTGGGGAGCTGCAAACAGAAAATGGCAGGAAGCCCTGGTGTCCTGAAGCACAGGGACGGGGGGAGGGAGCGGGGGGGGGAAAAAGGAAAGAATTTTCGCAGTGGAGTGCAGTGGGCCCTCTCACGCATCTGATTGGCTGAGGTGCCTGAAGTCCCGCCCCTCCCTGGAGATTGACAAGTGACTGTCTGTCAGTCTTCAGGGAGGGGTGGGACTTCCAGGGCCCCTCAGCCAATCAGAGGCAT
>NW_017728918.1:12509348-12561493 GCF_001723895.1 Crocodylus porosus | reverse complement strand
TCCGTGCTTCTCCATTTAAAAAAAAAATGGTGACTGGTGCCACGCTTAAACCGCAAAATCAGGGGGCAGCCAACCTGACGTCAATAGGTCCCTATACATGAGAGAGACACCCTCACACTTCACAGTAAACTATGCCCAACTACACTAATAAATTGGTTAGAAGTGACCTTCCCTTTTGCTGATATTCCCTAATTTTCCATTTCAAGTATCCTTGCTCCCTCCTCTGATGCTTCTGAGACTGACTGGAAGTTGAGGGGCTATACCTTATGAAACAATACGTACTGTATTACTATTGAAGAAGCAAGGTTTTGCAGTGGTCTGCCAAGCTATGTAGTGGGACCAAAGATCCTAAATGGACTTTCAGATTGAATAAGATACATTTACAAAAGGAGAACATGGCATAATAGGACATGGAGTTTGGGTTCAGCAAGCAGCGTATGTGATGCCTCCATCCTTGGAGGTTTTTAAGACCTGACTAGACAAAGCCTTGACTGTGACGATATAGTTGGATGGTCCTGCTTTGAGCAGGGGGCCGGACTAGACGTGACCTCCTGATGTGCCTTCCAACCCTCATTTTCTATGAGTCTATGCAAAGTCAAAGTAGAAGGTAAGGTAGAGACGTACCTTATCAACTAATTGAATCAGATGCATACATTTTCATGAGCAAGAGCTGACTTTTCTCTCTCTGCTTGTGGAGTCAAGGTGTTAGTAGTCCCTAGGTAGGGGTATGAAGGTTGCTCTTAAAATGTGAAAGATGTCTGGTAATCCCAGTGCCTTAGAGTTTTAGCCAGTTGCCAGGTAAAACCAGGAATAATTCTGCCTCCCCTGCCCCCCGTTAATGCTACTGGCATTTGGGGGATATTTTCACCTTCCTCTGAGTATTGGCACACTGGACACAGGTGAGGCTAGGGAGTTTTGATTGGGGTGTCCTGCTGTTCCTACCAGCTCTTAGAAAACCCAGAGGTTCCTGGCCAGGGATTGTAGCTCTTCTTCTTAGGGTCATAGCAATTGCCAAATCTGAAGTCAGGCACAGACTGTGGGGACTTCTGCTTTCCCTGTCATGTGGGGCATGCTCCTTTTCCAGGAGTTTCTGACCATATATGAACCAACTATTTCCCGGTTGTCACAGTAGCAGGGCACAGCCTCATCTTGCTTGCTCCTACCTCTGGAATAGTACCAGCTGCTCTTGGTATATCAGGCATTGTGCCTTGTAACTGGGTGAGATGTCATCTGTGGAGGCACACTCGGAGAGGGGACAGCAGTATAGCTGGCCTTCCGCCTCCTTACTGCAAGCACTGGTGGAGAAGGAGCATGAAAGGGGGTGGTTAGTTTTCCAGGGAGAGGTAATGCAGAAGACCAAACTTAAGGGCCATAGTTGTTCCCGTAGTCATTCCCAGGCATGGCACTTAGATTGTCTCAGAAACAACTGAAGTAATTCTGTGGCACGCCTCCTGTACTTCCTCTGTGTTCAGTGAGCTGGGAAGTGAAATGTAGGTGCCTTCGGTGAGATGCTAATTCCTTGGAGTCTCCTGAGGAAGGAGCAGAGGCTGAACATCTGCTGGGGTATGGAGAATGGTGTCCCAGAAAAAATCCTGCAATGCTACTTATCTGAAGCCAGCCCACTGATTTGGCTCCCTGCATTCACGCTTGTGACGCAAGCGCCGTTTCTGGGCCCTGCCCCTCCCCAAGGAATGTGATATTGCGGGAAGCAGGATGAGCCAGCAGTAGGATGACAGAGCAGCAGTCTAACTGAGGAGTGACGATGAAGGGTTGTGAGCACCATCTTTTTTCCCCCCTCTTTTTAGCAGGGTGGTCACATCTCAATGTTTCTATATATGCAAAAAAATGAAGTTGTTAACTCATGTGCAAAAGCAGCAGGAGAAAATACTGGGGGGCTGAGTTGCGGTGCCAGCACACGTTGGTGCTGTACACGGCATCAGAGGAGCATGTGGCAGGGGTAGTAGGCACGGCACTGCAGTGGCAGAGCGCGGCAGTGGCGCTGGAGCCATGCGGTACTGGGTGGTGGTGCTGCTGTTGCCGGCCGCTGCAAATTTAGTTTGGCGGGGGCTAAGCCCCAGCCTTCCACCACCTGTGCTCATGTGTGACAGCTGTGACTGCTTTTGATACAGGTCTTAGCGCTGGGCAGTTAACATTGAAACTTCCTTTCCATAACCTCAGCTCTGAATTGCCAGGGTCGGTCCCGTTTTTGATGTAGCTCTGTTGTGTTTCATTAGGGTTGACACCAGGAACATCTGGTCTTCAGCTGGGCAGTGCTGCTTTCCAGTATCAAAGCTTGAAACTTTTTGGATCATTTAAAACTTTTGGGACCATTTTGCAAATATTGCAAAAATAACAGGGAGCTCAATAGCGTTTGATTTGCTGAGGGCCAGAAATAATCCGGTTAAGTGAGAGACTAACCACAAACCTAATTTGAAATATTTTTCATTTCAGGTGTCTGAATTCACACTGACCAGTTCCCTTTCCCTGTGACTTTACAGTTGCCACAGAGCCATGTTGGAGTTTACGGAGGATTTAGCAAAGATTTTGAAAGAATTATCATAAACCCCAGAGGTATAGGTTTAATAGTGCTTTGCAAAATCATTCCATAAATTGTAGTGTACGTGACATCAGCATGATTCGTGCTGGGTCATAATAGTTTATCTTTGTACCTAGATGGCAGTGGGAGTAGGTTATTTTAAAAACTTAATTTTTTTTTCTGGTAAATGTCCTTCTTGGTATTTGGAGCAATTTAGCACAATAATGCTTAGATCACTTGAGAGGAAATCACTTGGAGGCTACCTTTTAAAATAACCCAATATTACAAGATTTGTTTCTTCTACAAGTGTACCCAGGACTATTTCTACCTTAATAATCAACACAGTAGCAAAAAACAAGTAATAAGTAGAGGAAACCAGATACATAGCACTTAGTACATTTTACACATACAGGATTTGGTGTAACCAAGAGATGATTGTCACCTTGCTTCTCTTAATGTCCCCCTCCTCTAAGCAGCAGCAAGGATTATCCCTTATTCTTTGCATTGGAGATTTTCTCAAGTGATCTCTTCTTGCCTGCCTGCCCTCCAACACTTTCTGTGCAATTTCTTATTCCTCTCAAATTGCGGTTTTGCATTTTGTAGAGTAAATGGAATTTGAATATATATTTAAGATGACAGGATTGGTATTAAAATTTAAATAAAATATTACCTTTTTTGTAAATTGCTCCAATAGCAGCAAATTAACAGTAAATTGATAGAGAAAGGTAAGCACAGATCCTTTAAATCATAGTGAAGTTTTTGGCATTCAAGCTAGAAGTGTCTCAATTTAACACATCATTGGTTTGTATTATTAGAAATTTCATTGGGTTGTGGAGCGTATTATGGTTATGCTCTAAAATTGAAAGTACATAGACTCAGGACCTCTACAGTAGGCTGAATTCTTATGCAGTTACTGATCAGTGTGCAGCAGCTGACATGGCTTGTTAATAAGCACAGGCAATCTGCCATTAAAATCCTACTCGCCACTGTACAGAAAGGTTTTTAACAGTACTTATTTTCTTGTTTATAGTTCTATATCAATCATGAAATGGGAACTGAGGGGCCAGTAAATGTCATTTGCTACTTCTCAAGTGGCATGAATTTATTTTCTATATTGCATTTCATCACACTGTTCTGTTCCCTTCAAATCATAGGCAGGGGATTAAAGTCAAAAGTGTAGCTTGAATCATTTTTTAAAAACCTGCTTAAATTAATACTATAAATTGAAGGTGGCCTGACTGATTGTCTGAAAATAATGTGAGCATTAGCTTTTCATGATCCACCAAAAATAGGAGAGAAAATTTTGCTTTGAGTTACACATTTCTGGGGAAGCTCGCTTATTCCAAATGTTAGGTAGTATGAACTTGCTGACTATTTTTCTGCTTTTCAGCAGCATATTTGACTATGTTCATATTTGACTTGTGTTCACTGGAATTGCTATCAAGTTACTGCATAATAGCTATTCTTTGTACTGTGAAAGCTACACCGAATGCTGGGAGTGCATTTTGCAAGATACTGAGGCTGATTTTATTCAATAAATTGTTCTAACATTTCACATTGTAAGAGACGGAGTATGCTAGATGACACAGCCTTGTGACAAGCATATCCCTGTGTGCTGCAAAAACCGCATTACTTGGTATATTAGTAATATTCTTCAGCTCTTTTCTAGAATTACGGATTCACTTTTTTTAAAACCAGTATGTCCTTGAGTTGCTTCCCTGTTGTATGCCCATTAAAATGCTATAATCTGTGCACTTGAGAGGCATTTTAATAAGAAGCTGCTGGTTCTAGAGAACAGCTTAATTCAAGACTTTATCTGACAGTCACAGGTTTATCTGATTGTCCAAAATATGCATCTAACCACTCCAGAACATTGGGGAAGTTCAAAGCCAGCCTCCGTAGTTTTGGTTTTTTTCTGTGAGACATTAAATCAGTTCATTGCCCATTCACTCATCTTACCACTGGGACATGGATCTGATGGCTCAACACTGAGAACTAAGACGCAGCGTATGGCTTCTTTAAGGAAGAACAATGGGCAGATCTGAAGCTTTATGTACAGGCTAACTAAATCAGAGATGCAAGGAAAGCAGTACCTGGATCGCCTGCACCCGATAGAGAATGCTGCATTGAGACATCCCACCTCAAGGCACTTATCCAGACGGTCTGTTTTCTGAATGGAGCCAAAATGTGGAGCAAAACGAGCTTTACTTGAAACCAATTGCTTGTCTGCTTTTAATTAGCACTGGTCGAATACTGTTAGTTGAATAATGTATTTGATGAATAATGCCGTTGTCCATCAAATAAATTATTCAGTGAATTCTTCCCCCCCTCCCCCCTTTTTGGATAATGCAAAAAAAAAACAAAAAACCAGTGCTAGAGGTGGCTGAAAAACATCCATTGAGTAATCTATTAGAATGATGCATTGCTTTTCAGACACTTTTATTCACCAAATATTTTTATCCAGTATTTAACCAAGTCTACAGTTAATCAAAATTTGTGCTTATATAGCAGCTTCTGCCTGAACAATTGCAAAGAATTAAGGTAATGTCAGAGGTGGTAGTGCTGTTGTTCTAGGTGATTTATGTTCTGTAACGCCCCCAGTGTTGTGTTTTTTAAAAATATGTCAAGGATGGCAGGAGATTTAACTTGCGTACACTTTAGTATGGTGTTACTTTTAGACTGACAGCTAAATAAATATACTCACACCCCCAATAAAATGTACACACTTCTGGATGTGCAAGAGTGGAAATGTTGTGAAGCACATGTGGGACAAATCCCTACCTTTAGGAAAAGAGCCAAGGAGTCTCCCGCAGTCTCGCAAAGTGCTGTTATCCAAAATATCCTACGCAAAGTGGCCCTCTTCAAATCTGTGAGGAATGTAAAAGTACCAGACTTAAAGTTTAAACCAATAATTCCCAGAGTTTGGAGACTCTCAGACTACCAACAGAGAATACAGAATGATGGTTTACTATCTCCATTAGGAATCACCTCCGTGCCTCCCCCCACGCACACAAACGAGGGGAAAATGGGGAAAAAAATATTTAAACTATAATGTTATCCACTATGAGAGTTGTGTAATATTAAGCTGTCCATTTTGCTTTTTGGCCCAATATCCCATGTGGAGAGAGCTGGTAGTTTCAGTCCCTTATCCAAATAGGCAACGTTCTCGCCTTTCTCTCTCTCTTTCTCGCGCTCACACATGCACACGCATGCACGCACGCCCCCTTCTTGGAATTAATTTGATTTACAATTGAGAGGCCTGAGCTGTTGCATAGTATAAATCCAGATCCAAATTTACCCAACGTTCTTGTCATGTTTGGGTTCATTTCAGGCAATTTCTGAGCAGCAATCCCAAGGAAGGATTAAAGGTGGAATAGATATGGTGACAGTACCGCTCTTGCCCTTATGCTTATCTCCTCCAGGTCAGGGTTTAGGCACACTGATGAGGAGATAACAACATTGCTGCTGCCCGTGCTGAACTAGGAATCTGCTATGGGGCGTGAGTGGTGCAGTCAGGAGTTGCCTCTTCTGGGTAGCATGGGGAAAAGTACAAAAACCAACAGTTGTTGGTCTGGAACTGGTAAGCTGAAGCTGAGAATGGGTGGAGGGAAGTGGACTCTGCGTATGCCAGATCTTCAGTGTTTTAAGTCTTCAATGCAGCTGTCAGAAGCATTTTCAAAAGTTTCTAAGTCTCATCATTGAAAATGAGTTAGGCCCTCACAGCTGCATTTTTAAAGGTGTATATTTAGGTGCCTAAAAATGCAGATGAAATGCTTTATTGGATTTTAAGATGCACTAGACTTTGGTATTTGATGCCATTGAAATCAATAGCAGTTAGGCACCCAACCTGATTAGGTACTTTTGAAAATCCACGTGGGTATCTCTCTGCACTGCTGGACATCTAAATAGCATTGAAAATCTTGCCTTATGCAAATGTTACCAAAGATGCACAGTACAGCCTGTTCAGTAACCATGTAGACTAATAGCTTTCTGGGAGACATGAGCAATCCTAGTGGTGGATTTAAGCCTGGGATATTCTTAATAACTGACCTTTGGCGATAGCCGTTATGTGAAGAAATAGGACTGTAGTATATAGGGCTGTCAGTCTGGCACTTTTCACTAAAATTCACTTAAATGAATGAAGGATTAAACTCCAGGCTTGTTTTGATTTAGGAGGAGAAACAAGTCCTTCACCATTGTAATTATGTTTTCTTTCAGCTGCCAGTAAGCAGAATTTTAAAATAATTTAAAGGTTCAGAAGATATCCATGAAGTATGAAATAAGCCAGTCACAGTAGCAGTTTGTGAACCTGAATAATAGCCAGGATGCCTGGGCCGAGGTCCATTAAGGTCTTCTGTTTTTGTCTCACCAAAATCAAGTGGGCGTTGATGTCAAGTTGTTGGCCAAGAACATTTTAAAGAATCCTTCTCATTTGTACAGGAATTCAAGCGCTACGCTTCATTGCTAACTCTTGGGAATGTTTTTACAACAGCTGAGTGTCTTTCTTGTTTTGTCTCACTGTCTCTAATTTAGGCTGTTGATCTAACTAACTTGGCTATATCTTCTTTTTATTAAAGTTTCACCTCCTATGATGGCAGATTTAATTTAATGTAAACTAAATTGTGTCTAGACGACATGATCTGACTCTGTTATGAAAACTCATATTTAATGACATTCCTTGTGCACTAAGTAGTAGCTTTGGTGGAGTATTCTCATATAGAAACCAGTATTTGTTTCACTAATAATGCAGTCTGTATATGCGCTCTTTAGAGCAATAATAAGGTTGAGTTTCAAACAACCTTGGAGGGAAAGTTAGTTTGAAGAATGTAAAGATTTAAAAATGAAGTGTGTATGTGTTTAGAGGAGAAGGAGAAATAACACACAGAAATACTATCAAACAGAAGAAGCATAATCAGGGGCACTAAGGGCGAGAGAATAGGATGACTGCCCAAGGGGGAAAGTTGCTCCTGAGATCTTGGTAGGTTGCCTGAAGCTGAGCAGAATGCAAAGTGAAAGAACTATTTTTACCCAAAGGCAATTTTCGCTGACGTCATCTCTGTGAACACCTCTTATTTTGATATTTTTATAGATTCTTTTATTGCCCCAAGTTTATCGTTAGAGCCCCCAAAACTAAGTACCACCCCATTTCCCACACTACACCTTCCAAATATACTTGCCTGTTTCCTGCCAGATGCACATGGGAGCAACTGTATGCAATCTAGTGGGTGCATCTACACATGCAATTAGGGAGAAATAAACTCTGGTGTAGTTTGTGCCAGAGTTTTTCTCCAGGGCACAGCATTCGCAAGTGTGCCTGGGACTGCAGCATGTCTTGCTGGGATGGAGCAGCCCCAGGATGGCAGAGGGTCCAGGGGATCAGGCCTATGCTCCAGGTGGCAGCATTGAGTGGCAAAGGGGCTGGCTGGGGCAAGAGGGTGCTACAGTATGTGGCTAAGAGGCAGACAGCTCCCACAACGTAGCACCCTCGTGCCCCAGCTAGCCACATTCACTGTCTACACATGTGTTGTGGCAGTGTAAATTACTCTGCATAGGACAGTGCTTGATCCAGACAGTACTATCCTGTGGCAGAGTTATTTAATTTACTGCGCCCTAATGAGGGCACACGTGTAGATGGTGACTCTCTTACTGCAGAGCTAATTAGCCATCTCCACATTAAAGTCCATGTGTAGCTCCATCCAGTGAGTAAGTTCATGTGTGTGTAATGAAATGCTATATACATTTGAACTGGAATTTTTTTGCATTTGACTCTAGGCTAATATGACAGATTTTAACTTTATTCAATTGTCATCTTTGGTTGGGTTTTCTTTTCCTTCATTCAGCCCCTTTTCTCCTTTCTGTAGCATAACTTGGATGCTGCCCTCCATCACTTTTCCCTCTCCCACTCTAATTTTGCTGTTATGCACCATATGTCTTCAGGGCAGGATTCTCAGAAGTGCTTGGCTTTGGCCTAACTCTGTTCCCATTAATGTCAGCAGTGAAGCTTCCATTGATTTTAAGGAGAGTTATGTCAAGGCAAAGCCAAGCACTATAAAAATCCTACTTGTGTTCTACAAAGTTTAAGTTAGTTTCTTTGGTTTTTTCGTAGAAGGCAGTTTTTTCTTCCTTCTTTAGGACTTTTTTCTCATGTTTCTTTTCCCTAAGTTTTCATCTCTGTATGTCCAGTTTCTGAGTTTAATTTTTCTTTCTTTTCCTTTTCACCGCCTTCTTCCAACAAATGCAAATATATTGTCAGCATGCACATGCACTCTCAGCTCTCTCTCTGCCTCTGCTCCGGTTTGGTTAGTTAGGATTTTCTGTTGGTTAATCTTTTAATGGTAGCTGTTTTGAAATTGCTTTTGTTTCTAAAACACTAGAAATGGTCCCTTTGGAGAGTACTCAGAGTGTAGGTAATAAAGCCAAAGGTGTCATATGATGATTTGCATTTATCATGTGTTTTTTACTGTCTTGCCTGCTTTCTGCCTGCTAAGCCATCTCTTGGCAATTTATTCTAATAATCGAGATCTCTGAGCAGCTTCCAACAGCTGCCTTGTTTTAAGAGAAAAATCAACCTGCCAAAACAATTCCTTCCTTTGCTCTAAATGCAGAAATTCTTTCAAAATAATATCCATCCAGGGCCTGGAATAGGCACTTTTGTACCAGTGAGACTTATCTGGAAACCAGGCACAACTAAAATAGGAACTTCATACCAATGGAAAAACATGTATCTGGTTTCTGAAGCAGAGAAATGATTTTTTTCAGAGGTTTATAAAAATATTAGTTGCACCGTTCTCTCTGTGTGTATTTTTACAGTTGGGCTACAGTGAGGCATCTGGGCTTGCAGGTAGAGGCAAGATCCACTTCTGGGCCAGTGATAAGTGTTCAAGATCTTGGAATGTCACAGCTTTAAAAGGTAATATCTTGCTGCCCCACGCAGCCAGAAATAGGAGCTCCGTTCCATTGAGAAGGGAAGATTCCCAGCTTGACAGTGGGAGTACCATTCATAGCCAGCCTTTCATGAACTGGAGGTCAATTCATCAGATGCTATGAAAGGACATGCACAGACCGATGTTTGGGCAAACCCAAAACACCTGAACTTGTGCATTTTGAAAACTGTTTGAAGTCAGATTTTGGAGCCATTTTATATTTATCATTCTGAATTCCTCTCTCTCACTAAACCATGCACAAGTGAACTTCTTGTAATCAATGTACATAATTAAGTCCTTCATAAAACAGAAGGAAATGAGGAGTAAACATAGAAGAATTCGAGAGAACTAGTTCCACAGACAGATGAATCACATTTTGAACAGTCATAAATAAAGAAAAATAATAATAATAATATCTTGCACTTTTCAACCCAAGGAATCCTCAAGCTCTTTAGAACTCAACTGAGATATAATCTATACAGACAGACTCCTTTATCCACTCCTGAAATCCAGCCAATTCTAAGGTGAAACATGGCAGCTATTCAATAGCGTAGAGCAACACTATAAAACAAATTAGGACAGGAAGTGAAGAATACAATATGATATTTCATTGAATGTGCAGAGAGAATTTTAGGCAGGAGAGTGCAATTACTGGAATTGGAATGGGTCCAGGACAAGAAAGCTAGCAGCATATTCTTGCAGTTTGTGTCCTGGGAACTTAAATAACTTAAAGGTGCCTGCACCTTGATTAACTGTTTTCACTAATACCATGTCAGGCTTGTATTGCCCCTAAGAGAAGGTGCTGCCAGTAGGGTGAGCATGGCTATTCTTTGTTTCACCAATTTCTTAGAGATCTCCAATCCATAGACACAATCTGCCCTGTTTCAGCCCTGCTTAAATTATGAGATTTAGCTATCGGCAGGTACAAACATTCAAAAAGCTTGATCACGCTTTACTCTGAGCACCCTAGGTTAGGGCAAAAGTGAACAGAACAGATGTTTGCCCTGTGGTGGGGTGGGGGCATGCAAGCTGCCTGCCTTGGCCAAGACCAGTAGGTTGGGGCACTCACATTCCTCCCAGCGGGCTGCCAGAGAACGCCAAGTGCAGCCGAGCAGCCAACCACCCTGATTGACAAGCGCACCCCTCTCCCCAGCCCCATCCTCCCCCCAGTGGCTGGCTGTCAGCAGCTGGGGAAGGGAGTGGAGGTCCCTGCCTTGCCCACCCCCTGACCCAAGTCAGCACAACTGGGGGAGGGGGAGCTACAGGGTGGGAGCCTCTGCCCCCTGCTGCCTGGCTCGGCAGACACCTGGTTCCATGACTTCTGCCTGCACCTGTCAGCTGGGTCAGACAGCAGGGGGGTAGGGGGACAACAGGTGCCCACCATGCAGGCCCAGCTCCAGTGCCCCCAGCCCCAGGCCAACACAGCTGGGGGGAGTGCACCAGGGGCCTCCACTTTGCACAACACACACCCTGCCCAGCTGACAGGTGCAGGCAGGACACGAGGCTTTGCTGCCTCAACTCTGTGACAGCCTGGTACATGCTCACCCGGAGCAGCTGAAAACAAGCCACGTTTCAGTGTACCTCTGTGGGACGGTGGGGAGTTGGAGGATGCAGAGTTGTCTGGGATGTCAGCAGTGCCACTTGAGTTGGTAGGGGATCTGGTACAGAAGTTCATAAACCAATCTAACCTAAATCACTTAAGTCTGATACTACATCCATCCAGGTTTAGCTTAGACCAGTTTCCACCATTTTTAAACTGATCTATGTGTGCTGAACTTCTATACAGTTACAGGTGTAGACCGGTTCCTGAACACTTATATCGGTATAAGTGTAATGTCTGTATCTAGCCTATAACAACATAGATGTTGCTTGAGCTTATTCTGTTGTTCAGTGAGTCTTAATGCTGTCTTTTCATTAGGAACATGGGACTGGGAGACACCCTGGGTCATCAGGTTTAGTCCCTTGCTGTTACAGGCAACGACTTCATCTAAGTCCTTTCACAAACGTGTCAAACTCCATCCTTAAAACTAGTTAGGTTCTCCTTCCCCACTCCCCCCTCCCTAATCCTGCAAGAAAGATGTTGATTAACGGAATCGGATACAATCCAGAGAGTTCCTGTACCTAGACCAAGGGTAGCCAGTCTGCAGCATATGGGCCAGAGCTGGCACACGAAAGCTCTGTATGGCATACGGCAGATCAGGGAAAGGGCAGGGAACAACAGGAGAGCAGCGGATCAGTCAGGAGGAAAGGGATTGGAAGGAGGGAACAGAGCTTACCTTGCGGCACACTTGCCAAAAAAGTTGGCCTTCCACTGACCTAGACCATGTGATATTTATTGTGCAGAGAGACTAATGTCATAGGATTGGGTCCTGATCCTTGATTGCCATTTCTGAGTACTGCTGGGATAAATAATAACTGGATATTTTGGCAAGATTAGAATTTGCATTCTGATCTGTTAGCTTTTCTATTAAATCTAACAAATGGCTTGAGAGTCCGCATGAATACAAAGTGCCCGTTCATCATATTTTTGACATTTTAAGTCCTTGACTTCTTATGGCTCTTGAAAGAATGTATGCACAATCTCTGCTTAATTTGTAGGGTTGAGTGAATTTATTTTGCCTAATTCTGAGCCTACCAGCACATCGTAAGTTCGAAAGTTAGATTTTAACATAACTATAATTGGGTTCTGATTTCACTTAAGAAAGAGTGTGATAAAGGGGCACTTCAGAAAAAGGGAGAAATAAGGTAAAATACAGAGTAGAGAATGATAAAAAAAAAAGCAACATGGTTAGGTTTTAAAAAGGAAAGGGAGAAAGAGTGAAAAAAGAACAGGGGAAAGAATAAAAAAAATGTAACATTTACTAGTAAGATGCACTTTTTTTGGTTGGGGAGAATGAATCTTGTCCCTACTAGTATTGGGTCTTTGGCTAGAAAAACATGAGTTTTAAATTGTAGTCACTTTGCAGATAGGAAATAAACGTTAAAAAATAGGCTGACATTAGAGAAGGAGAAAATATTTCCTGAATTAATCTTGCCAGCTCAGTAAATAGAGGAGTTTACAAAACCTTAAATCTCAGGAGGGTCACCCGTCCTTACTAATTAGCATCTAAAATGCACTAGAGACTGACTGTAAGCTATAAGGCTAGACATACACACACATGCGCCTGTACCCAAAAGGCTTCTGCTGTCTGAATCTACACTTGCCAGAATCCAGTGGTCTGTTTGCAGCTGGTTTGTTTATAACTGATCAGTTTGCAAGTGCACCCATTCTTATTAAAATACCTATATCTAGATAGACAGACAGACAGATGATTCAATGAATTAGGTGCCCATAAATGTGGCAGATGGACTACTCTAGGACAAAAGTTCTCTGTTTAACTCCTCGGTAGCTACAGCTAAGTGTGAATTTTCCCTGCTGTGTGCCAATAATAAGCATTGATCTCATTCTGGTAGTAAAAGTGCTAGTTCTGTTTCCATTTCCGTGTTCATCTAGGGCATCTTGAGGTGGGCACTTTAATTAATCATTTGAGAAGCTTTAGTTAAAATGCCCAGCCACCATTTTGAAGTGCGAGGACACTGAGAGATGCATGACGTTGATGTTGCTTCAGCTTATTCTGCTAATTAGCACGCATCGGAGCAGGCGTTGGGCATGTGCATGGTGCTTAACATCTGTGCTGAAACTACAGAGGGCTGCTGCAACAACACATTGCGACAGCGTGATTAAAATTCTACGTGAAATACCTCTCTACCTTGTGAGCATATTGTTTGTCGGATACTTGGTCAAAACAGGCAGGAGAGGGAGGGTTTTGTTCACTTGCCTTTTTTTCTTAAGACTCGAGCGCTGAAGTTTTCCCACCGACTTCCAGAACTCCCTCCCCCTGTTTCCAAGTCATCTTTTGCCTGAAGAGGTGTGGACAGGGAGTCCCTTTGCTTCTCATTCACTGTTGGGTCCCAGCTAAACCAGGGATGGGGTGAGGGTTCAGAGTACTGTGTGGTCCTTTGTGTTTTCAGTGCGTTAGGACCTGGCTGTCCTGCAAAGACCCAAAACATGAGTCTTAGGAACACTTATAGGATTGTACCTATATAGTCTGTGAACCTTTTTGTGGGGCAGGGTGCCAGTCTTATCCATGCTTCTTGTTGATTAGTAGGTCTTTGCAACTAACAGACTTTCACATCATGACACTTGCTGATAACTTAGTGTTAAATCACAATCTGCATGCTTCTAAGATCACTGTGCCTGTGCTATAACAATTACGTATTCCTTTTGTATCTCGTGCTCTCACCATCTCTTGCCTTGTATGTCGCTTGTAAGCATTTTGTGGCTGGGACCATCTTTTTGCTGGGTGTTTTTTACAAACTTTAGTGGACTCGTTGGCATTGCCAAAATGCAACCAATAAATAATCATTTCTACCCCAACCATGTTTGTGATATTGGGGCTGTCTAAGAAACTTGGAACTGAGAAACACAAAACCAGTACTGTACCATTTACAGTGGATCATGTACTCTACTACAGGAAGAGGGGGGCATTCCAATTCCCAGAAGTAGAGGCAACATTTCTTACTTTATGCAGTAAATTCTATTTAATCCAATCACTGGCTAATTCAACTCTGTTCATTTGATTGGATCCCCGGGAATCAAATCATTTGTATTGTGTTTTCTCTGCTATTTTGATCAGTTCTGCTGTTAATTTGATCAGAACTGATTGAACCAGTCACTGAAAATGAATCACATAATTAATCACATGTAGCATTAGCAAAATAGACCTGTACCAGTCTCTGTTTAACTTACCCCTTCTATTCTTCATCAGTACATAGTGCCAGGGAAGAGCTTCAGGAGGACCGGATGGTCGATGTTTTGAGAGCATCCCCAGTGCAATCCTGCTGAGACACCATTTCCCCTTTGGTGGCTTTATCCTTAATTTATAAGCCTTGTTGTGTTACTTCTCCTCAAAGGGTCACTGAGGTTTCCCTCAGGGAGGTGGGGCCTGCGCCTGGTTCCAGTGATATTAATAGTTTTCTGACTGATTTTAATGGGATCAGGATGTCTTTCACCATGGGCCAGTATAAAGTAACGTGTCAATATGAAGTATGGGTATGACTGTGTAAGTATGAATAGCCAGTGAAAAGTATGAATATCACTATTTAAATGACAGTCAGTTCTGTGTTTCTTTATGGGCACATCTGCATGTCTTCATGTAAAATTTGCAAGTAACTGTCTAAAAATGGGGCTGGCTAAAAGGTCAGTTCCAAAAAGATTGTGCTTAACGTAGTAGGTACAGGAAGGGACCCAGAGGATACAGTAAAGGTGGTTTCTGTGCCTTTGTGTTGAGGGGGGAGCAAATTATTCTACCCTTCATTTAAGAAGCTGAACATTTTCTGGGCTCTTTGGGGTGTTTTTACATGTGCGGTGGGAGTGCCAGCTCATGAAAGCTTCAAGAGCCTCTCTAATTAAACCACCTGGAGCACCCCATGTATCAGCATCGCCGTGCTTCAAAATAGCAGTGGGGGCAGTTTATCTAAAGGTCACTGAACAAGCTTTAGTTAAAGCACCCCCGCCACCATTTGGAAGTGCAGGGACGCTGAAACAGAGGCAGGCTGGAGCATGGTTCCAACAGACTTGATTAATAGAGTCTGCTCCACCGTGCTGTAATTGCAGCATGTTGGAGCAGCCTCCCAGCTCATGTATCAGCACCCTTCGGCTCCTTCTCTAATCCTGTGATATTTGTGGCCATTTTGATCAGCAGCTGGTTTATTTGCATGGTTTCTTTCTGATCTAGATTTTACCACAACAGATCAAGACCAAGAACAAATTCTCACAAAGGTTGTATCTGAAATAATATTCATATCACCTGAAAACTACAATTGGTTCAGAGGGCCAAGGTGTGCTGGTTACGTTGGTCTGCGCATGTCTTTTCACAGCATCTGATGAATTGAGCTCCGGTTCATGAAAGCTTGTGATATATATATCTGATTTATTTCATCTATAGGGTGCCTGCACACGAGTGCAGAGATTGTTTTAACGCGCTGTAAATACAGCACGTCAGAGCAGACTCAAATAATTGAGTCTGCTGCAGCACAGTAATTACCCTGCTCCAGCAGCCTCCCACATCTCTTGGATCAGCATCTCTGCACTTCAGAATCGTGGCAGGGACACTTGAACTAAAACTCGTTCAATGAGCTTTAGTTCAAGGGCCCCTACGGGAACACTGAAATGTGAGCCGCTCTAAATAAAGCGCTGCCCCCCGCCCCGAGCACATATAAAAGTGCCGTAAGATGCTAATTTATCCTCCTTTCTGCTTTTCTTCAGACTAAAACAGCTAACTACATCTCTCCAGTATCTTGTACAAAAAATGTTTGTTACCTCTAGGGTCTCCAAATATTGAATGGACTTTCTGTCCACTTTGGCAATTTAAGAAATTGGCTCTGACCTATAAAAACCAGTTATGGCTTAGGTCTTGGCTACCTGAGAAACCAGTCATCTCCCAGTCAGTCATCACAGTTGCTGAGGTCATCTTGGAGACCCGAGGCAGAATCCATAGATTTAAAACATTGTTGCTGCTTGGAGACATTGGGGACATGCCCACACGCACGCGCGCGCGCGCGCACACACACACACACACACTGCACTTTACTTTTAGCCCAGAAGAGGCATTGCATTAGTTTGACCCGGCTTGCCCAACATCTGTATAGATTCATAGATCCATAGATTGTTAGGGGGTGGAAGGGACCTTGCAGATCATTGGGTCCAGTCCCCTCCCCCCCCGCTCTAGGCAGGAAGACAATTGGGGTCAAGTGACCCCCAACAAGGTGACTGTCCAGTCTCCTCTTGAAAACCTCCAGGGTACGTGATTGTGTCACCTCTGGAGGGAGGTTATTCATGGGTATCTGATGCCTCTTGAGTCAGCAGCTGTGGGGGGGGGGTCCCCCAGTGGCTGATGTTGCTGAATGGGGAGGGGGATTCCCACACGGCTGATCTCGCCCACCGTAAAAGTGACTGCACTGCTTCCGAAAGTCCCGTGGCTACTTCTGGAGGCAGTGCAGCCGCTTTTGCTGGCGGCCCCGCTCTTGGATGGAGTCCCACAGCATTCACAGTGGGGAGGCTGACAGTCCTGGTATGCCCTCTATCAGCCTTGTCCCACATGACTTTGCCCATGGTCCGGTGAAATACCGAAGCGAAGTGGGCAATCAGGAGTTCAGTTTTTTCCTGACTGTCAGTTACCAGCTGTCCCGAGGCGTTGAGCAGGGGTCTCACACTTCCAGTTGTTTTCTTTCTACTGCCCGTGTACCTAAAGAAGGACTTATTATTGTCCTTGATTCCTGTGGCTACCCTAAACTCAGTCACCACCTTGGCTTTCCTGATCATTTCCCTACAAGTGCTGGCCACTAAAGTCCTCCTTGAGGACCATCCCTAGCTTCCACTGTGCGTATACCTCATTTTTAATCTTTTTTAAGAAGACTGCAATGTCCCTATTAAACCAGGAGGTCTTGCCAGCCTCCTGCTACCTTTCCTCTTTGCAGAAACAGTGTTCTTTTGTGCTTCAAGGATTGTGTCCTTGAGCAACGACCACCCTTCGTGCTCCCCATTTGCCTTCCCTTCCTGGTCCATCATCACAGAAGCCGAAGCACCGCGGCAAGCGGCGGAGACCGGCGAGGAAGCAGAGGGGCGGATGCATACTGCCCAAGGCTGGGTCCGTACATTTTGGGGCAGTGGTAAGGCGCCGCTGAGGGGCATGAGCGAGAGGCGGTGACCCAGACCAGTGACGGGTCGACCGTAGTACGCCAGAGCGTCTGGCTTTGGCACGAGCAGGACAAAGGCAAGCCCAAAAGTGTAAAAGGGGCAGATGGGCTGCCGGCGGGGTGTTCTCTGCACTGAACCACTGGGGCGGGCTCAGAGGGGCAAGCTGAGGACGCCCATAGAAGAAGGACCCTGAGAACAGAGCAGGATCCTGCTCGAGGAGGGAGCGGGACTTCAAGTACCGCCGCTTTAGGCGGCAGCAGCATTCACGTTATCCCTCCATCACTTCTCGTGAGGTTTGGACTCACATGAGAAGAGGGAGTCTGTAGAGGGATTCCTGCTGCGGAGGCACGGGCAAGGGTGTAGGGGTGGAAGAGCCCTCACCAGGTCCCCGACGGACACAAGGTCTCATTTCTGGACATGTATGCGCCAGACAGTCCATCTGAACCAGTAATCATCAAAGTTGTGGCAGGCGAGTTCGGGGCATGTAGCCCAGAGGGTGAGAGTCTTGTATCCTGAGGGAGACCTTTCAACCAAGCAGGACACTTCGGTAAATACCCCTTTTTCACAGGTGTCCTGTAGTAAATGCCCACAGTTAGGTCTCTCTCACCTTAACCCCCTTCAGTTCCCCCCGCCCCCACTCCCCATAGCTTGACCCAGAGGGTTTTAAGTTGCTTAACTTTGGAGCTAATGTCAGCCTCCAGAGAGGTATACTGCTCTCTCACATAGAGAGCTACCCCTCCACATTTTCTCCCTACTCTGTGCAAGGTGTATCCCTCTACAGCTATGCTCCAGTCATGGGAGGAGTCTCATCAGGTCTCCATGATCCCTACCAGGTCATGTTCCCCACTAGAGAACAGGAAGGCTAGTTCCTCCTGTTTATTTCCCATGCTTCTGGCATTGGTGTACAGGCAACTGAGGCCCTCAACTGACTCCCTTGTTTTCCTGAGATCGAATGCTTCCATGGGACTTTTTGGCACTTTTATCTACTAACTGATTGAATCAACTATTAGATAATAGCACCAAGAAGCCCCCTAAAGCACCTGATCTATACAGATGCTGCAGAGCTGGATTGAACTAATGCATTTCCTCTTCCGGTAAAAGGCTGTTTGTCTGTATGTTTTTCCATGTGTGCAGTCAGCCTGTGTCATCTCTTTAACCCTGAAATGCCCTTCCTTTTCTTTCTGACAGAGCCAATGTGTGATAATTAGGACAAACTTCAAGAGTTATTCTTCCTTGTCTCAAAGGTATCCTTGAGGGAGTGGGAAGTGTGTGAATGAAAAGGGGCTGACGAATGAACCTTGCTTTTTCTTTTTTCTTTTTTTTTTTACTTTGCTTAGAAAAAAATCACAACTGTTCCATTGTTATTAAATGTGGTAAGCTACCTTGAAATAGATTAATAAGGTTAGGCTTTACTTATTTATCCCTTAGCATTGCAAAAGTTCTTTTTCCAGTGGAGTCAATGCTTATTCTACTTCTGTTGATCCCAATAGCCAACGTTAGATGTCTGTCCCGTTCTAAATGAATAATTCTGATATAATAAGCCTCAGTCTGTCTGTAACACTCTGGGCCAACTGCACATGCACTGCCAAGAGGGTGTGCGCAGATGGGCAGTGAGGGCCCAGAGCGTTATGGACAGAGGGAGCTGCTGTACCACCCTCTTCCCCCCTCCCCCAACAACAGCTGGCAGGGAGGGAGAGGCAGCAGGGAAGTAGGGAGGGAGGGGGTAGGAAGCAGGGTTTCCGGTGGCAGCGCCACCCCACTGCTGCCACTGTTGCTGCCACCCAGCCCTGACAACTGCCTGCACAGAAGGGGGAGGAGGCAGGGAGTGGCGGAAGGGGGGCATGGAGCCTGATGTGGGGCGGAGGTGCATAGGACTGGATGCAGGGGGCAAGGGGGGCAGGGAGGTGGGGGGTGCACAGGGCCAGAGCCAGAGCAGAGGCACCATGGGGCACTGGGTAGCGGTACTCCATCCCCATTCCTCCCCCCACATCATTCATGGCGGGCAGTTTGTTAGTATAGAATAGATGTGAAGTCGCATCCTATTGAAGAAGATTAAAACAAAACTATAATATTTAAAGAAGTGGGTATGTTTTCCATATATTCTCTGGTGGCCAAGGAGATTTTTTTTCATAAGATACTATAGTGTACACAGGTATATTGTGGGATAGTCCAGTTCACATCTCAATATACAAAGGGGAATGGAAGTGACTGAAAAAATGGAAGGCAATATAGTACAACTTCAGAAGGTTCCTAGCCACAGTAACACCATTAACTGTTTTAGTTTAAATTGTGAAGCTGTGGACAGCAAAGTATGTCTGAGAGCAAGATGCTAGATTTATAGGTTGGTATGCCACGTGGTTGCCATAAATCTGTTAGCAGGTTGATGGGTGAGGCAGCTGAAGCATTCATACCGAACTATAGATCAGTTCTGCAGAAGCATCCTACTGACAGGTTGGAGGTATGGAAACAAAACCACACTTGCCAACCACCGGTTTGGTGTAACAGGAAAATTAGAGGGCATGATAATACAGTAGACCAGAAACCCTGAATATCAGCATTGTCTTGTAAATCTAACTAAATAACCATCTCAGAGGCTGATCCAGCATGGAGCTACTTGAATTATTAAAGCTACTTGCCTGAGTCCAACCGCAATTGAGCCCTGAGAACTTGTGTTCCCAAAGAAGGCCAGTTAAGCTTAGAACTAGGGGTGCACCAATAAAGGTTTTCTTAGCTGATACCGATAGCAAATTATTAATCAGCCCTATCAACCAATACCAATCTGATAGCCAATTTACAGCTCCATCCTGCTTCAACCCCAGGGTCCCAGTCACTGCCATGGCTGGGCAGTGCCTGCCCCTGCCGCACTCCCTCCCTCACTGTGGGGGCCTCAATCTCTCCCCCCACCCCTTTCTCTGCCCCAGACTTACTGGCAGGGCGCTGCTCTCCAAGTTGCAAGGCTGTATTCCTGGCCACGTGCATGCGTGCGGCTGTGCGCATGCACACAGCATTTATCGGTGACATTATTGGCTATACAGACCCCCAAAAACCCCGATATCCTATAATTTTAATTTTTATTGGTGCTGATCCAGTATGCGACTGATATATTGGTACACCTTGTAAAATGTTTGGCTTCTTTTCCAAAACTGACAGGGGTATTCAGGGTAAGAGCTATGTTTTTCACTGACCTGTTTAAATCTCAGAATGCATTTTCTTCTGACTTCTCTTCCCAAAAGAGAACATTTTTTTAAACCATTTTGAACTATCTTGATACATAATTTTAAATTAGAAAAAAAAGCAATCTTTTTGCTGTAAAACATGTTTACTTTTTCCCCCACAGTCTAGATTTTTAGTGAGATTGATGCAATTACAGTAAACCAGCAGTATTTTGGGTGTTATCATGCATGCACGAAAAGGAATGGATTATTAAGTGTATATTCTCCTTGACAGATACAGTTCTCTAATCCTGCTTTTCAGATCTCAATTTTAATGACTGTGTAACTTATCTTCAAAAGATGGTTTTAATTGAACATTTGAATAGAATTTAAATAGATTCTAATGTATGTGGGATTTTCCCCTGCCCCTGAAGTGGGATGTGAAATTTGGTAGACTCAATGTACACATCCCAAAGCTGACTGTTTCATCTTGGAAATCAGTTCCTCCCCATTCTTTTTATGGCTTTTACTTTCAGATTTGAAGAATAAATATGTTTCATTAGCAAGTCTTTGTTGTCCTTCAGCAGAAATGGGGACCAGAATTATAATGTGAAAGGACCTTTGGTTACTTTTTATTTACAAATATTCAGTCAGATAAAGAACAATGGGTTTTCTATTATGAATAAAATTAGCATCTGACTAGTGGAAAATTGTCAAAGAAAACAGGGATTTTTAAATTCATTCTTGGTTTAATAATTCTTTGATGCTAATGGATTTACACTAGGGATCCATTTGGCCCTCGCATTTCCCCCCCTGTTCCTGTCTAAGGTAAACATGCTGTTTTAGCAGTACTGGCTGTCCTTTTGTTTGAGAGTTGACCAAATGAGCTTTGATCCTGCTTTTAGAAAAAAGAATTCTCTGTTCTCCATTGAAGAAAGCTTCCTGAGACCTGGATCAGATTATGGAAATTTAAGTGAATACAAAAGTGCTTGTTAAGAAGTGAAATTTATGTCCAGGCTAAACATGCCCTTGATGATAGCTGTATCGATCAAGCCAAGTTAATAAATCAGCAATATTGTGCAGCACTGTTCAACAATCACACTCTTATCTTCTTTTTTTCTCAATGTTCCTGCTGTGTAGGCAAAGAACATGCACTTCCCTGCCAAGTAGAGCACACTACAATTGAAACATTGACTTTGGGAAGGTTTGAATTTAAAACATTTTCATCTAGCCTAATAAAAAGAAACTTAATAGAATCAACATAACACATTGATACAAGTTTACAGCAGTTTTTTTTCCCCTTTTTTTGTCTTTTTCTTAAAAGCCTTTCGCATTTCGCAAATGCCTTAAAACAGAGCAAATGGTTCTGGATAGTTATTTAATGTTCCCTGTTGGTTCGGTCTATGGTGGTTTTGTTGGCTTACTCAAAAGATAATTGTTATAATAATTTTACGTCTGTGAAGATGTGCCCTCATAGGGAATACTCCAGTTTTCTTCTCTGCGGTAAACTGAGGTTCCTTGCCTCCATCATCATCTCCGTAGAACCTCAAGCAGAAAACTGTATATGATATAGTGGATAGCCTCAGGAATACTGCCCAATTTTGTGATTACTTATTCACTTGCTTGCCTTTTTGACTTGATTAGGTTTCTTTATATTGTATTACTTTGGATAAAACTGCCCACAATAATGGTAACAAAGTAGGATCTGCTTAGGTTGAAGTAGAGCTTCTCTACTGGAGTTGAGGTTCTAGATGCATAGAAAACCTAATTCTATCGGCTGAAGATCCATTCAGCAGTTTCCTTCCTTCCTGATGAAGAGTAGTGGAAAGATACCTCATTCTTTGCTAGTAGAGATGGCCAAAGCAGTATATAAAGTATGCTAAAAATGTGGTGCCATGACCTATACTTAAGAAAATATAGTGCTCAAGACCTTTGCTTTAACTGTAGAAATTATGTCCACAATTTTCAGTAAAAATTGTGGAGAAGGGTGTGGTGAAACTTCTCAGAGTATGTAGACACCTTGGCCCAAATCCTGCCTTTCCTTGAAGGCATCTAGGTGCTTTTTACATTTTCACATGTAGCCATGTAAGAAGTATCTGTGCATCTTAAATAGTTTTACATCCTGTTTTCACCTATGTGGCTGGACTTATCCATCTGAGCATGTTCAGAAAGGATCAGCTGTAGCCACTGCGGGGTTATGTTCCACCTTGGTAGGTACATAACTGCCCATTGTATCTAATGACTATGCAGAAATGCTTTTGGGCTGGGAGCACAAGCAAGGAATCAGAAGCCCCTTTCTTTTACCGGGCAGTGCCCATCTCCCTCTGGCTTGTTCTTCTCCTGGTCCTGTAACCCTCTGCTTTTCGCAGCTTCATTCTGGGATGAATGGAAGGGTGCTCTTGGCCCAGCCTAGCCCACAGCTTGCAGGTAAGGGCACTTTGCTGAGAACTAGAAGAAAGGGATTCAAACCCCCTCTTCCTGAAAATGGCCTGGAACCTAGGTCCCCCATTTTCTGAGCAGATGTCCTAACCACTAGGCTATTGGGGTAAAAGGTAGAACAGCCCATCTCTTTCATCCATAAACAGCAAGTCCACCTGTTTTTGTTTGCTTTTCTCTTCTTTAACCAAACTTTCAGGGGTTTACAGATGCACACCTACCCAGGTGGAATAGGATTGCCACACAACAAACAGCCATAGTGCATCTCTTGTGAATATGCTCAGAAGAACAGATCTGGTGATGAGGTGAATATAGCATCTATAGTAAAATCTATGTAAGTAGCCAAACCACCTTTTACATGGGCACATTTAGATGTGTTAGCAGCACTTTAAATGCCTTTAGGCAAAATAGGATTTGGGCCCTTGGATCTCCTTGACCTGTCGGTTTGACTTTGGGCCTATACTGAGATGATGATTTTGGTCAATGGTGTCTTGGTGTCATACTAATGTTAGTAGATCCAGTAACAATGTGGTGCTGTTGACTTCATTTGTAGGCTTCATCTGGACGAGGTAGAAATGCTTGCAGTGTAAGTGCCAGCAACTGTGCCAGTACTTTTGTGGGGCATTCCTTGGCTGCATGCGTGTTGGGTGGACTCATTTTGAACAATAATGAGTAGGGATAGGAGACTTACTTTCAGAAAGCTGATGAGACCCAGCACTACCAACTATTATGTCATCTGTTCTGGGAAGTTTGGCTGAACGTCCTATCAGCGCTCAACTGAAAATTAAATGGTTATGACTCAAACAAAGAAGCTTTGAGTTTATGTTGGTTAGCTGGAGGAAGCAGCCAAAGGAGATAGCAGAGATTATATAGAATTTCCTCTGATTAAGTACGTATTTGCCATTTGCTGGTCAGCTTGCCATTTGAGGGTCTTTAGGCTTGCACCTACTGTTAGATAATCATAGCAGCTGTGACCAGGGTGGCTTTTTCCCACCTGCTTTCATAAAGCCAGTTGTAGCCTTCCCTCTGGGGTCTGGAATTCATGCTCTTTTCTGTGACCAGTCTCTTCAAGAGTAGTTTATTAAGCTCCACAGGGAACTAAGCGTTAAAACAGTTAAACTGGCATTATTGCAGAAGGCACCACTGTGTTATTAACTGGTGTATCTCACTTTGAGCATATACCTCACAGCTCCATAATGTGTGCTGGCTGGCTGACTGGTTTCCAGGTAGAGTCTGGAGTACCACTGCTGAATTATCCTCTGAACTCAAGGGGAAATTAAGACTTCTTTTATCTTTTGTGCTGGATACGAACATTTTTCCTGTGTGTTAACTATATTATTTTCTTTCTCACTGCTGCCACATTAGCTTTGAAAAGAGAATACCAATGTTGTGTCATAGCTGAATTGGCTGGTAATGGGAACTGTAAGGTTGATGAGTTCTTCTTTCCACCCATGAACAAGTTCCTGAACGAGGTTTTGCTGCAGGACAGCTCGTTTTGCTTCTCTTGCATGCTGGCCTGTCCATGTCTTTTAGATTTGTAATACATTAAACATTCCTCTTCTAAAACAGCACTCTTTCCTTTCCATGGACCAGCCCACAGGCTGTTGCTAGAGAAGTATTGCTGTCATTATTGGAACTTCAAAAACAATCACCCCTTACTCACCGGCTTGCTCAGGCACAGGTGTGAATTCAGAAATGGCTCGGGATCCTATCCAGCGAGCTATGACCATTTGCATCCATTGAAGATCTGCCTCTATATTTTAGATTTGGGGCCATTTGGTACCTGTTAGGCACCCAACTGCTATTGTATTCTATCATGCTTGTATTCCTTAAAAAAAAAAAAGAAAAAGAAAAAAAGTTAATGTATGAAAAAAGTGTTGAGTCCCACACCACCTGTACTACCTCAGTGACTTTTTTGTGACTTAGGCTTGAGGCTGAGATGATGGCATGTTACAAAGGTAGCTACATTAAAATTTTTTCAGGGACTTGGGCAGGGTGGAGTAGGATCACCCATGGGCACCTAATGGGTGGGCTGGGACCTGGCATTTTAAGTTGACACTAAAAATACTTGTCTTATGCAATATCTAGGTTGTAAAATCTTTGGGGCAGGGACCTGTGGATTTTTTACAGTGCTAAAACAGTAGGCCTTAAATTCTGAAATGGATCTCCAGTTGTTACTGGGTTACATCTAGTAATAATTAACTTTTAAAGGAATCTCTCCCATCAAACTGTGGTTGCTTTAATCCCTGATAGGCTGTAAACATAAATCAGTGGAGGAGATGCACATGCTTGTCTATGCCTTTTTATTTTCAGCGGGGGAAGAAATAAAGTAGTTTGCATTATCCTGGTATTAAGCTGCCATTCCCAATCTCTTTAGGCTAATTGGAACAGAGGCTCACTAGTCTTCATTCATCACTTTAAATGAAGGCCTAAGTAAAATAGCATTAGCTGCTGAGAGCCACACATAAGAACGCCATATCCAGATCAGTTCTCTTTTGCCCGTGAAACTGTTGAAAGGAGTTTTGCGCTTTGAGCTACCGCCAGATGCATGTCAACAGTTTTACAGGCCTCCTGGGGTGTTGTTGTAAGTGCATTTGTAAGGCTCTCCAAGGGAGCCTTTCACGGTTTTTGGGGGCAGAGGGAGGGGTTGGTTCGTTCTGTTAACTCAGCTGACATTGTATGGCATATCACTAGTAGCCTTTGATTGTGCATTTTCCTTAACCAGAAAGTCAAAAGTTTTTCTGTGCTTGCATAGGTCTATCGCTCAAGGGACTAGCATGGTTCAGGCATGCCAGCTTTCTGTAGCTAAAAGCAAGTGAGGGAGTGATGTGGTTGGCATCATCTCTGGCCTCCTTCAGCCTGAGTCTGGAGTCAAGCTCAGACATCCCGTTGGAGCCAAAGCTGGGCACTGTTACTGCTCTGCCTCTGCACCTCTACTGCCCAGAGAACTCGGTGTCCAATGCTAGAATTCAGGTCGATTTTGTTACTGTGAGAAAACAAAGGCAAAACTGCTCATTTAGGTATGCTACTTATGTTACTAATGACTCTATGAACCAGCATAATATAATGTACCCTCATAACTGAGACAACTATTATTCTTAGCAAATTAGTCTCACGATTATTCTTAGTAAATCCTAAATAATTCTGTATAATTCCATTCATCCTGTATATTTTTAGTTATGTTAATTTTCTCAGAATGATAGTGATTGTGTCTGGGTTTTGTTATGTGCAGCCTAATAAAAGCTTTTTAGCTTTATTTCAGAAGAGTAAAAACCAGGCCAATCCTAGCTTTGTATTCTCTTTGTCTGCCTTTGAGGAATATAACCGTTACCTGATACTCCTTTTGAGATCTGGCAGTCAAGTCTAAGCAGGGGTCAGAGGGAGAGTAAAAGCACAATCTGCATCCTCTGAGGTTGGGAAGGTCTTCCTGACAATTGTGAGACTGAGCATCCATGCACCAGGAGAGGAAGGCTTTCCACCAGTTCCTCTCTTCTTTTGAAGGGTTGCTGTCAACCTGGCAGGGCTCTTACAGACACTGCATACATACCTGTCATGTCCTTGTTTAATTTTGGAGGGTAGCAGGAATTAAGCATCGCTGAAAAGTGCTGAAGTGACAACTCTGCAGTGCTGTACTTACGCACAGAATAGTACAATGGATGCCTCATTCACATTGTACCGCTGTGTCCCATTTCTCTTCTGGATGGGCCCTCTCTAGTGAAAAAAAATCCAGGTCAGTCCGGTGGTTTCTGCAGACCTGGAGATCTGCATCTAGCAGCTCACTGGTGCCAGCTATGGTAATACTTTGTGAAGAGACTGAATTGGGATCTCCAGTCACATTTCACATAGGCTGTTTCTTTATAGGCATCCGAACAGCAACAATTTAAAAACCAAATCAACCTTATAGGTGCCAAAACAGGGTTCAGGAGGAATTTAGGCACCTAAATCACAAAATGTATTCCAGATTAGATTTCACTACAACAGCTGCAAAAAACCAGCAAAGTGTATAGAGTCACTAGATGGTCTAGTATGGCTTGGAAAGACCTCAAGTGGCTAGACTGGGTTGCTGTGTATGTTCAGAAGTTACCTAGATTAGCCACCCAGTACCCACCTCCTGCCTAAGCTCCATGGCAGTCCATGTCAATGCGGGGTGGCACCTAAGCCCCTGATTCCCCGGGGAAGGAGCAGGACACCAGACTAAATCTAGTGACTGTTAGAGAGTGCACATGTAGCTCATGGCAAAACAGCCAGCGCTGGTGATGCCCACCTTTGCTTAATAGTCTAGCATGACTTTGAAGCCTATTAGTTAGGGAGGTCTTAGATTCTGGTTACTGCACCAAGGTATTTTTTGTTCTGTTTTTTTTTTTTAGCCAGTGATTTTAAATGTACAATTCATAAAACAGTCCTGATAGCAAGGTCCAGAAATGAAGATTCCCATCTCTCTGGATGACAAGATTACAGTACAAGATTATACTATCTTGCTTGCTCTCCTGCTGGCCAAATTAATCTCACTTCTTTGGCTACCCAGTGGACCAGCTGCCATGGAAGCAGTGGAGGGCACTTCCACCAACCCTATCATAGCCTGGTGTTTTAAGGTCCTGGGTAGTAGGGTATGTGGATTCAGTCCCCTCAAGGTGCAGAGGGTCTGGAGCCCTGGTCTCCCACTCTTAGGTGAGTGCTTCAGTGATCAGGATTATGGGAAAATGGCGGACAGCACCACTCCTTCACTATGGTCAAGAGTGAACATGCGGTGCCTGTGCTTTTACATTAGCATGAGTGCTGCTGTCAGCTAGGGATCTTGGTTCAGGTCAGTGCCTCCCCTTGGGCAGTTTGGATCCCAAGATTACAGAAGTGTCCCCTTTGCAGCCTTGAATTAAATGCCTAAGTCTTGGGGAGGAGAAAGAGTGCAGCTACACTCCTGTGCCTAGTATTTCCTGCTGGCTAACTGGGCACCAGCTTGTTTGAGTACTTCCTTGCTTGAGATCACTTTAGGGGAGGTGTCTTTGTCTCCTCATTCGCTGGGTAGGAAGTTTAGGTTCCTCCCCCATCAGATTTGGAAAACTTCCTGCAGCAAGGCTCCTAAAATAAAGGCAGTGGGAAACCTAAGTGGGTGTGCCAATAAGCCCAACCTGGTTCTAACCCAGAGGTGGGCAATTATTTGGGCTGGAGGGCCATTTTGGGAGTTTTGATGAGCTGTTGCGAGTTGGGTCAGCAGCTGGGTCAGAAACCCCCCTCCCCACTCCCTCCCTCTGGCCTGCAAAAGCTCAACAAAACTCCCTAACCTGTAGATAACTAGATCAGTCCCGGGGCACTACATGGAGCTGGTGGGCAGGGCGTGTTCAGCTGGGCAGACGGGATGGGGCTGTGGGTGTCTGGGGAGCAGGACAGGGTTGGGGCCAGGATCCAGCGTGGGATCCCGGGGTGGTGACAGTACGGGGCCAGGACCTGGGGCAGAGCTGCAATCCATTCTCAGAATGGGCCTGCACTGCCACCACCTCACGATCCCAGCCTTGGCTCTGCCCGCCCATCCAGCTCATGGACTACACACCCTGGCCTCCCTTAGCCCCACCCCATCTATCCAGCCGAGCGCGCCCTGCCCATGGGAGTCCCAGGCTGGTCTCCATGAAGACTCTGCTTGCCCACTCCACCTGGCCCCCCCAGTGGTGGGTGGGGGGTAGATGGGCCAGGGTACCCAGGCAGCAAGGCCAGGGCTGATGGCACTGGCAGTGGTAGCCAGAAGGAGCTGCCACTACCTGGGCTACTGGGAAGCTAAGTCCAGCCACCATGCCACCCCAGCCACACTCCACACCTGGGGGCGGTGGGACCAGCCACATGAGCCACAGCCGGGCTGCCCCCCACGCTTGGGCTGCATGCTTGGGACCCACCACAGGCCAGATAAAATCCCTTGGGAGACCAGATCTGACCCATGGGCTGCATTTTGCCCATCCCTATTCTAACCTCTAGTCACTCCTGACCTGGGTTGGATTTAAACCAGAACATACTGGTGAAAAGGTCTCTTCTCCCATCATCAAACTCCCAACCCACCCATTTTTATCAAGACCTAGGAATTTACATACCTTGACAGTGAGCCCTCTGCTTGACCCTCTCGCATGCAGTCAACTTCTGCCTAGCACTGCAAGGTGTAAGACAGTTATGTTCAATAACTTAGGAGGATTGGTTTGACTTCTGAGCTGAGCTCTAAGCTGTTAATCAGTTTTTATTTTTCAGACTGACTATAGCGGCCTGAATCTGATTTGTGAAATATAATACTCAGAAAAAAAATCCTACAGATAAGAACTTCACTGTAAAACTCGCATTTCATTTCATTGCATAAATTTAATTTTGTGATGAGTGCCATTCTGAAACATGGGAGGTGTGCCCAATATGTATGCAAAACGACCTTCCTCTGATTTAGTATTTTAAGTCAAGATATCCTTTTTGATAGCAGAGAGTCTTTTGAATCATTTTTAATTGCTATTGTAATGTTTACTGCTTGATTATTAACTTCCAAGTATTAAGCTCAGGTAAATTAACATGTTCTCAAGTGGGTAGGGGGAAAATCTACATTTTTAAGATCAGGCATTTTGTTTCATATTTATCTTAAGAAACAGTTGCACATTCCTTCCTATGACATTCTCCTTGGTCTCCGAATTAAATACTGAATCTCAAGGAAAACGGAATTTAAAGTGTCATCTGGGCATAAGGGAACAGATAGGCTCATAAACGGGAGATAGTCTTATATGTGATGAAGAGGGAAAAACAGAGTTTTATGGCTGGAAAAAAATTAGTTTTAGTGTGTGTATGTGGGGGAAAGGTTATTTATAAAATAAATTTCTTGTCAAAATAGAAAGAGGTTATGTAGGGTGTAAACTTTTTTAAGGGAGAGCCATTTACATTTAAAAATGGGGGAACTAAACATTACCACATGGAAAGCTAATTTCATTAGCTTTTCAAGCCGTATGTCAAACTGATAAAAGCAACAGTGTGAAACCTAGACTGCTCTCTAAAATTCACCTTTTCGTATGGCAGGGTAAAATCCAGCACTGTTCAGAGTGAGTCTTCACAATGTAGTGGACTTCAAGTGTGATATCTTATCATTCACATGATTTTTAATGGTCATTGTCATCCTGAATCCCTCATAGTCAAAGATAACAGTGGGGGCAAGCGCCAGAGGCCACAGTGGGGAAGGCCGAGGTGAATGGTGGGTAAGCAGGCTTCTGCACAATAAGCATCTTTTGTTACATAGTTTGCAGAGCCAACCAACAGGCAAGTCAAATCTGGTGAATGGGCATGCTTTTCCTGCCCAGTGGCTTTCCTATTCCAAAAGGTTTATACTTCCCATCACCTTGGTGCTGCATTTATCATCTAAGAAAGGGATGGACAAACTATGGCCTGTAGGCTGCATTCAGTCCGCCAGTTGATTTTTATCCAGCCCGTGGGTGGGTGGCAGCAGCAGCAAGCCACACTGAAGCCTCGGTGGCTTGACTCCAGCCACCATGCGATGTGGGGTGGTGGGCAGGTGGGGCTGCTTCCACATAGAGTCCCCTATAGTACCAGCAGAGGCCAGCCTCTGCCAGTGGCACCTGGCTGCGGGCTTCTGCGCTGTCCCATGCCACCCCACCCCATCATTAGGGTTCCTGGGAGCTACAGAGTTGGGGGGAGCATGTGTGCGGGTGCACCAGGGCGCCAGGAGCCCTGATGGTGGGGCAGGACAGCGCGAAGGCCTGCAGCCAGGTGCCACTGGCAGAGGCTGGCCTGTGCTGGTACTATAGGGGACTCTATGTGGAAGCAGCCCCCACCCCACCCCCAGCTGTGGATGCAGCCAGCAGGTCCCAGCTCCAGATGGGGTGAGGGGGTGAGCTACAGCCCTGGGTGGGCTGATGCTCCTGCTGCTGCTGTGGCACCAGTCCCAGCATAGCAGCAGGGAATATGTGTGCACATGCATGGATGTGTATGCACACTTGTGTGTGCACATTTTGGGGGTGGCACTCAACAGCTCACCAAAACTGGTTAAGCAGCCATCCAGCCCAAATAATTGCCCACCCCTAATCTAAGAGCTCAAAAGTATTAGCTGCTAGGTTCCACTCAGTCCAGTTTAAGATGTCCTTGTTGCACTTTGTTGGCCAACCTCTCTCTCTTCCTCTCCCTGGTCTCCAGTTTACCACATGGGTGCTGCTTAAGTATCTGTGTATTACCTGAGCCATGTGTCTGACCTCATTATTTACACTTTGATGGCAGGTAGTCAACATGCTGCGGCACTTTGTCATTGGCCAGCTTCTCAGCTTCTTGTACCAGGTTACTGGAGGTGAGAGCCTATCTCCCTAGCAATGCCTGCACAATTGCTCAAAACTCTTTCAAACTCAGTGAACTTATAAACAACTGGGATTTCAGTGCCATTGATGGATTTGCTCTTTTTCCTGGACTTGTGGACACTTAAGTGCATTTTCGCTTAGACTGATGGTTAGTCCAAAGCTGGTTTCAGAAGTAACAAAATGGTCTTCCAGCAGCTGAAGGTCTTCCCTGGAGCAGATTACCTGTGTTCACTGTTCTGTTTATCAAATCTTATGAGTATATCAGAGCTCTTGTATCATGTATTTGGCAACGTTAGTCCCAGCACACATCCTGAAGAGGTTAAATAACTCTCCTGAAGTTCAGAAGCAAATCCCAATTCCCACGTGGAGGTCATAGATCATCTTATATCACTGCTGCATAGACCAGTATGACCAACATTGGCCTGAGATCTCCTTGTTTGACACTGCTTGTCACAAGTGATGGGTCAGGTGGGAAGGCATTGATCTTTCCTCTGCCAGACATACCATCATGTAGCTGATCTATGGAGCTTGAATCAATTTGACAAAAGCATTTGACACTGTAAGCTGACCTGGTAGCTTATGGGAAGGCTCACCTGGTTTGCTTAATGGTAACTTTAAACAAAAAAAAAATGAAGAAAAAATTCTCATCTAGTTTTCATTTGTTCAATTTTACTTGTAATTAAAGGCAAAGACTAGATGAGTCCTATTGAGGGACTCTAAAAATATGCTGATTATTGATTCAGTAGTCTTTCTGGTCCGTTGTGTATTTCAGTCAATGAAATAGCCAATATGTGCTATTGACCGGATGGGCTTTAATAGACCTTTTAGAAACCACCTTGTCTTTTTCATGTAATAGGCATTTGGCAACATTTTAAAATGCACACTCAATAGATTTTTTTAAATGCATTTCACTTTTTTCATGTGTTCCTTGTTTAATTCAAACGCACATCTGACATGAAAGCTAAAGATAAAAGTGTGACATAGCACAATTAGTTTCTGTGAAGTCTGCAGAACTTTAATGGAACCCATCTCTTCCCTATACACAACTAGCAAAATACAGGCTGTTTTTACCTGTTTATGTCACACATTACAATCCTCAGTTGAGTGCTTGTGTGCACCTTCACTCACATACACAGACTTGTATTTGATAATGTTGGAAAGAATTATGCTTTCCAAATAAGCAAAGCACTAGTTTCCAAAATAGTCAGATCCAGGTGACACTCATACTAGTCATTAGCAAGAAAAACAACCCAGAATGTAGATCAGAGATCAGTAATACAATCAACATCAGGAACTTTTGTAAACTGCTTTCCTCCTTATCTGTCTAGTATTGTCTAAATTTTGCCTCATTAGTGCATGTTGTGATTCCACACCAACTAATCTATAGCTGTTTCTGAGCAAATAAATACAAACTTAGGAGTACCATTTAAAAGCGATGTGCTGGACTTGTGCATATAAATCCACTGAGCCATTAAGAAACAGGATTTATGAGCAGGCTTTGAGGAAATTTAGTCTTAAAAAAATGCTAACAATTTGCTGAAGCAGAACTGATTGATTGATTTGTTGGTAAGAAACCAGCAGGGGCCTTCCCATCATGCTTGTTTTATTGGTTCTTTTGGCCCTAGTGTCTTTCCTAAATTTCATCGTAATATTTAGAGCAGTGGTTCTGAACCTTTTTGGACTCAAGGCACCCCTCCCTAACTTCTGTGAATTGAGCAGCACTTATTTCTTCTCACCTGATGGCATCCTTTAAAGGCTGGGCCTTGACTGAGAATCACTGACCTAGACTTAGGCTCAGACTATAGGGATTGGATCCAGATTCAAATCTAAACTTACTAAATTTCCAGACGTGTCTGCAGTAGGTGCTCAGATTTGATTTGTTGTAGAGCTCTGAAGTTTGGAGCTAAATTTTTCCAAAATTTGACGCGGGGTTTAGCCATTTTCATCGCACTTCTATATGTACGATGCTTGGATTCTGTTGTAATTATGACAGAGACCTGGCTTTGTCTCTTTCAGGGCACTGATATCATTTTGTCATATATATAGAGTAGAGAGTGTGTGTGTGTATGTATGTGTATATATATGTAGATAGATACTCTACTGTTTGCTTTCAAGCAATTTGGGGAGTGTGATAAAGCTTGTACTGATAAGATGGTGATTACCGCATTGAATCGTATACAATACAGCAGTGCCCAGAACTTACTTTTAAAACATTTCATAAGCCCCCAGAGATGCAACAAAGAAACACAGTTCACTTGCCAGAGATGCACAGTAGTATACAGAAATCATAGCAAAAGTAGGTCTGCGAGGGTCTCAGCAAGTTCTCTACTCCAAACCCATGCTCAAGGCAGGTTCTTGTCTGACTAACCGATCCCAGTTAGATGTTTGCCTTATGAGGGGTGCAGAAGTGATTAGCCATCCTAGTCTGAAGTCAGGCCGAAGGCAGGACAGGGTGGTACTTTAGAGACCAACTGGTTGAAAAAAGCAGTAATCCATGGTATCAGACAGGGGTGGCAACTGACTTGTGAATTCTTTTGGAAACTCTTCTGCCTCCAGCCCCATTATTCATTCACTGTCCTGTTTAAAATGCCCAGTACTGGGCACTGCATCTTCTAGTAAATGATGTTGTCATAGGGGATGAAGATAAGTGGTGCTAGGGAATGTATTCCACCTACCGTACAGACAAAGAATGGAGTTGGTTCATTTCTCCCTCTCACTAGCTTTTACTCCTGTTGGGGGGAGACTGCACCAGTAAGACTGGAGGGCAGAGCTGTGGTGCTCAGTGCAGTGCTGTTGTTACTTCTCCTATGTCCCCTACCCCCTGTGCAAAGAGGATCCTAATTCTTTTGTCAAACAGCTTAGCTGCATCTACAGCAACCTCTCACAGCATAGCTAATAAAAAAAATATCCCTCCCCTGTAAAAGAAATCACATGCATTTTGCTATGGATTTTTTTTACTTGAACCACAGGAAAAGTTCAAAACAGAAAAAAAACTGCTGCAAGGTTTCAGGTTGGGGTGCGGCTGATGGCAGGCCACCCGGCTGGTGACATTTGCAGGGGAGCGGCATCTTCGGGGGTGCCAAAATGCAGGTCAGCTCCTGCATGAAGGGTATGGTCTTTCGGGCACAACCAAACCAATGATTGAACTCCGTCACGGCCACCCTCTGTGCCCACAAGACTTTGGCCTTCACGTGGCACTGCCACATCATCCAGGAGTGACCTCACACATTCATCCTACCAGATATGCCTTCATAAATGTGGGCATTCAAGCACCCGCCCCACGCGAACTGCCTCTAGATGTCAACTCTGCCCTGTAGTGCCGCAAGGTTGTGTAGCCTGGGCTCTCAGCATGGGTGTGGGCACGTGGGCAGAGCCGGAGCTCAGTGGGGACAAAGTGCTGTACATGCTTCCCACACCAGCTCTCTGTGCCCCTGTGTGACTGTCCCTGTGATGCTAGCCCTGGAGGGCTGCCAGCAGCACCCTGAACAGGGGCATGGGCAGGGACTGTGAGCTGTGCAGTGAAGGCGCTTCACCACAGTGCTTGCAAAGAGAGAAGAGCTGGGGGCGAGGAGCAGCAGGGAGCAGGTGCTGGTCCTGCTGCCATAGAGAGCAGGGTCAGCAGCTCTGGGGGGGATCTCAGGGCTGGACAAGGGATGCACCAGGCTGCAGCCCTTTGCAACACTCACCTGTGCCAAGGAGCAGCTCCAGCTAGGGGACAGGACAGTCAGAGGCTGCCTGGATCCTGTCCAGGGGGGCACACAGGGCCTGATGGGTTCCTGCAGACAGCACTGGCTCCTTCAGGCTGCTTGTGCTGTGTGCCCCAAGGCACAAAATAGGGAGGCTTTTATAGCCTGTAGCAAGGGGCTGCCAGAGAGCAGTCCAGCCCTGGAGGAGGAGAGGTGACCAGGCAGGAGCCCTGGGGCTTGCTCTGGCTGGCCTCCTCAGTGGGTGGGCAGGCCCAGCCCTAAAGTCCCTGTGTTAATGTGCATTAGCACATCTACATGTGCATTAATGCACTTTAACTAATTGCGCCTAAACTTGATACTTGCTTTTATGCATATATCAAATGTAACATAAAATCACCATTTTTAAGATGCATTAAGGGCACGCACATATAGACACACGTTCTTAATGCGCCTTAAATCAGGCTAGTGCACATTAAATGCCCAAGTGTAGACACGCTTTCTGATTCCTGGGTCCCCAGAGCTTGAGGATGAAGGGTTATGGGGGAAAGGGTACCTTGGAAGTAAGAGTAGTTAAAAGAAGCTGCAAGAGAGGAGGAAGGGAATGATGAAGGAAATGGAGGAAGTGGGGTTGGGCACGAAATAGAGAAGGGAGGTAGGCAAGAGAAATGAAGAGTCAGAGAACAGTGGAGGGGAACAGCTTGAATGGAAGTGTTAGCCGGGGGTGGAGTGGAGGAAGATGAATATTCTCCCTTCCCCCAAGTTAAGTGGATGGTTTTTGGATAAAGGAAGAAATGCAGAGGGACTCTGTAGGAGCTGCTGTATTTTGAGGGAAGCGCAGTGGGCCAGTTGGGGCATGTGACCAAGGGAAATTAAGGTGCAGCAGAGAGCAATGGGATTGGCAATGCTGACAGGACTTTCACTGGTGCAGGAGGGCCAAGCTCCTCTGTAGATACAGCCTTTCCACCTTCAGCCTCAGGGCCAAGTTACTCCCTAGGCCATAAGGCAACAAGTAGACGTTCAGGCAGGCAGATCTCATGTTCCTCAGTCTTTTAAACCTTGATGCTCATTCCCTGCCTCCTGGACAGCCAAGTCCACTTTAGTTTTATGGCTTCAAGTACCAATAAAAACTTTTACAGTGATATAATAGGCTGATGTACTGGTTAGGTTGGACCCACTGCAGCGTTGTATTTTTCTACAGAGCTTTTTTTTGCAGCCGGGATATTGGCTTTTTGGAAAGATCCTGTAAAACAGAAGAGGTGTTTCACTGAATGTTTTATCCCATGTGACTGTTTATACAGAACTGTCTTTTTGATTGTTCCCCCTTCATGATTAGCAAGGCCTGATCTTTTCCCTGTTTACACTTATTTTAACAACTCTGAGGAGCTGCCAGTCTATTTGCTTCAACAGCAGATGACTGTTACACAGCTTTATTTTTTTAACTGGTGTTCAATTTTAGGTGTTTCCAGACAGTAAATACTAAGGCTTCTCTTCACTATTCTACTGTAATTTGTCGTACAGTTGTAAATACATCTTTCTCTTTTCTCTTACTTACTGCTAAATGAAAACTCACTTTTTTAAGGAGGCTGAGCAAATAGAAAATTGTCCCATTTTTATATACACTGTGATTCTCTAAATAGATATTATTATGGCAAAAAGAAAATGGGTGGGGGGAAGAATGCAAAGCAATTTATTGCTGAAAAAGGTGGAGCTTTTAATGGCAGTTCTCTAAAGTTTCCAGAGATATTTTTTGAAACGCTGTGTAGTGCCTTACTGACATATAATGCAAACCTGGGGAAGAAAAAAAATGGTATTTAGAGGTCTTCAGATACAGTCTTAGGCTGCAACACCACCACCAAAAAGCTACTAGCTGTCTGACACAATAATTATTCCATCTATTCTAAACATTTTTATTCCACAATTTGTCTTTTTCTCTGGTAGACACCTTGCATTTCCAAGACTGAAAATCAGCCTCAAGGACTTGCAACTAGCGTTAGGTGGGGACAGACACCCATCAATCAGTCTACACCCTGGGACACAGATGAACCACCATCTAAACAGATGAGGGAGAATGAAAACCCAGGTATGTTTTCAACCTCATTTGTAATTCTACAAGGGAAAATCATTGAAAGCAGAATTCAATACACTATCTCCAATTACTTCTCTAAATTAGACTTTATTGTGAGTCTTTTTTTGTGCTACAGCTGGATTTTTCTCTCATTGTGAAGACCCCCTCAAGTTTCTACTATACCAGGGCTAATATAAATGTATTAAGATGCCTGCAAGTTCATTAAAGTGTTTTTTCACCTTCTCTGCCTTCACCAGAATAAAAGGCACTGTGTAATACTTTAAGACCTCTTTTATGTCCAGAACTACCTGAAATGATTTCCAGCTTCCAGACACATATCATACATTGTGTTGCTATGCCAGACGCCTAATTACAATCTCTTTGTAGTGGCTGGAGCACCATTATTATATACGCAGAGTGTTTGTCAGGGAGCCATGAAAGCACGGTGGGGAAAGAGGTTAATTTTCTTGGAAGCATGTACTTAAGCTGCGTAAAGCGCAAAATACATAAAATTGTAAACATGCGGCATGTCACCTGATGAGTATTTTAACAATTGCACTCACATCATTGTAGCAATTTTAGGCACTTATCAGTTTGGAATAGTTCCAGATCCTGTGCTACTTTATGTATTGTAAAGAAAAAGAGACTATAGAGTCCATTAAAAGGTTCCAGTATGGGCAGCATTTACATAAAGAGAAAGTTTGGGGGTTTTTTGCCAAGATGGTTTGTATTGCTAGCTTTCCTTTTCCACCTTGTGCTCCAGGTACAGCGCCGTGGGTGACAACAGTCGCAGCAGGTAGCCAGCCAACTCTTATAACGCATTCGTATGGAATGACTCAACCTCCAACCTTCAGCCCAGCAGTGAACGTCCAGGCCCCCGTCATTGGAGTTACACCCTCCCTCCCTCCTCACGTTACCCCCCAGCTTCCATTAATGCCAGCTCATTACCAGCTACAACAGCAGCCTTCACAGCCTCTGAGTAACATGGTTGTGAACCTGCAAAGCCAGCCTCTCTACACTAACAGCCAGCCAATCACCATGTCTTCTATGACTGGGGTTGGCCAGGTGACTCATCCAGGCCACACCGCGGTAGGGAATGGTCACATGACTTGCCCTATTCTGCCACCACCTCCACCTGCTCTGCCTTCGGCAGCCCTACCCAATAGTGTTCCAGCCACCAATGGGCAGGCTGCTCCTCAGCCTCCTCCCAACCAGACGGGCAGTCAGGACAACACAAATGGGGTACAAATGCTACGGACTATTGGCGTAGGAAAGTACGAGTTCACAGATCCTTGGCATCCAAAAGGTAAGTCAGGCTGGACTCCTTAACGTTGTTTTTGGTATGTGGTACCATAGTGCTCACGCTCTCAGGAATGAATTGGGTCAAGTGTGCCAAAAAGCAGTAAAAGCAACAGCCTTTCCCGTGGAAGCAGCTTTGCTGTTGATGTACATGTGCCAACACTCCCGCATCCGTTTTCTGCCTTGTGTTCTGCACTAGCTTTTATGAATTAAAGATGACAAAACCGATTCTTAAGAGGAGGAGAAAGAAAAGCCATGGACTTCTTTTAGTGTTGAATGACATCTTTTAGGGTCCATCAAATGAGCTACTATTCCACATCTCAAAGCACATGAGGCAGCTGTTGCTATGTGCCTTTTTTAGTTTCTGTGATTTCTTTTGAGGTGCAGCTTATTTATTTATAAGTCAGACCACTTTCCTTGGCTTCAGTTGTGCCTTAGTTCAACACTGTAAATTTTTTTTTTTTTTTTTTTTTTTTACCCATCTTCTCCCCACTCACCTCACTGGGAATCAAAACAGGTTAAAATAAAATTATTGACTAACACCAAGAGAAAGCCAAGAAGTTCAGTTAAAGGTGAAACTCTGTGTTATCCACTTCATTGGGCTCAAGTGTGACAACAGACTGTGAACAGTGGATCTGACCTCCTCAAAAGTTGATCTTTGCTCAAAAGCACTTCCTAAAAGATCCACAATATTTAGTTTCAATGAAATGTTACAGTTGGAGGCCCTTGAATATTTTTATAATCTAGTCTGTATGGGCTCTTAGTTTTTATTTCACTTTTAAGGTTTGCCCACGCTATTTTAAAAATCATAAATGTCCCACATGTGAAGCTGAAGTAAAATGTAGCTTGACAACATATAAACATAAGTAGGCCTGTCAGCAAAATTTATTAAAATGGTTAAAAAAAAAAAGACCACAAAGACTCCATTGGGTTTATAATATAATATACAGATTTGTATTTGCATGAAACTTATTCACTCACTCAAGCTATTCAGGTCTGTTATGTAGACCTGTTAAGGCCAAAGAATCGCTCTCAAAAAAGAAAAAAGAAACCAATTAGCCCAATAATTCTTACTGCTTATTGTATAAATTGTATTTTGACATGTGCAGACCCTTACCAAATGTCTCTTCAAAAGAAATTAAGGAATACACTTAGCAGTCATTTTCCAAAACAAAATATTTGGATGAGACTCCAGTTTTTTGATCCAACTACCAAGTGTGATTAGACCTCATTGCAAGTTTGGCCTTCTGAATTTTCATTTCCTTTAAAATGTTAAGTTGCCTTTGAGTGAAATGAGAAGAAGCAAGGAGCTAAAAAATGGTAAAGAGGTGTGTTAAGTTTGTTTCTGTCAGTCCTTTCCCTTTTCACAAATAACCATTTAAACCAAGACCTTGTCTGCCAAGTTATGTTTACAAGTTATAAATCCTGGTGGGAAAGGGGCTTACAGAAAACACCTGAGAGACTCAGCTGTAGAGGTGCTAGTAGATGCATTGAGCTTATGCTGAAGCTATTCCTTTTATAGAGCAAAGGTTCCCAACCTTTGTGGCCATCTCTATCAGTGTGTTCGACTAAGACTAATCCATCAACATACTTAAAACACGTGCCCGTCTGGAAGCATTTGAGTAGTCTGATTTGTAGCCGATGAGTTGACTTGCATGCTTAAAATTAGGCATAGGGTTACAGTTTTTCCCTATTCAGGTCCCATAAATTCAGCCCTATCAGCTGTTGCCTACCATTCCCAAACAACTGTGGCACTTACTTGTAGGATACCTTTGGCTGCAAGATGCTACAAACTCCAAACCTTAATATAACCTAACGGGGAAAAATACTTTTGTCATGGCAAGCTTTTAATATTTGTTTATCAAAGCCTTGGGATCATCATAGGGTATCTGGGGTGCTCTAAAGGCCAGCCTTGCCCCTTTAAATGTCAGATTCAGAACAGTGTCAGCTCCATGATGTATGCAGAATTGTGACACGTGAACCGGAGGGTTGGAAGCAGTGGGACATTAGACTCAGCCAAAAACATAAGAGCCACGGTGAGAAGAAGGCATGTAAAAGCCAGTCACGTGAAGCAAGTCTTTCTACCCATTTGGTTCATGGGAATCTTTGTTCCCAGGACAAGTTGAGAAGCAGAATACTGAAACAAGTGGTAAGTCTAAACAGTGACAACTGCTGACACATTAACCATGTTATTTTTCATAAATTGTAGGCTAGACAGCTGTTTTCCCAGGAATTAGATTTAACTGGCTTCTCTATTTATGGTCATCAGCAGCTGATTTATTCTCCCTTTTTAATGGTAAAAAGAGACAATGAAGCATGCATACAGAAATACCTCATAAGCAGAGCTTGTTGTACAGGGAAGAAATCATTTCTTCCTCCATTTCTAATCTTAAAAGGATTTACTGCTTCAGCTATAATTTAGCTTGTCAAATCTAGTGTCAAACAAGCACATACATTATTTACTTTTATCCCAAAAATACATTTTAAAAAATTAAAAAAGAGAAAGGGGCAGGAGGCAGAAGAAAAGTGAGTTTGGAAACCAGACCTTAAAATCTTGCCATGTTAGAACAGGGATCTTAATATAAACCACATAAGTTTGAATGTGGGTCATTTTTTAAATATTTTTAGTTTTAATTTCTCCCTTAAGGGATTCAAGCTCTAAAGCCCAATTGATTTCACACTCTTACATGATAGACAGATTGCTCTCAGGAAAGGGATAGAGGCACAATGTGTTGGTATCAAGCTGTTCAAACATATAAGTCAAATCTGGTTCCTTAACTTCTTTTTTTTTTTAAGATGTGCTCTCTCTTTTTGGGGAACCTTGGCCAGCATTATAATAAGATCTGCTACTGACAGCAGTGAGATCTATCTCATTAATTTGTGAGATATTCTCTTTTATTGTTTGACTTGACAGTCCCTTCTTGCACAGGTTTGAGTAATCACACAACGATCCCCTAAGTGAAAGAACAGGTCTTGCCAGTCAGAACGATGGGGTTACTTATATTTTTAGACTTCATTAGTGAACTGATTTGAAATTTCACATTTTGTTTCCCATAATTATGTTTCATTTGGCTGAGTTGTATTCCTGAAGGGGTTGTATTAGAATGCACTCACTCGATACAGTGTTTTTTAATTGGCTACTTTAAATAAAAGTAAACAAATAAATTACAAAAAGGATAGGCATTGCTAATATGCCGCTTCATTTGCAATAGGTCAAGTTATCATCTCTCACATGTTACTGAAGAAGGAAACTCATTTGTGTGGCTTTGGGAATGTTATATTTAAATAACAAGAAGTGTTATGTTACATACAACAGATTTCTTTTATATTTACAGTTTACGGGCCCAGTTGGGTAGTATTACTCACGCAAATGCTCCCTTTAATTTCAAAGGGTCTTGTTTTCATAAAGGCTTGCCCACATGGTGCTACAGTTACAGGAATTAAATATTTTCTTTTCTGGATGGGCAAGATTCTCTGATTATTTGGTTTATTATACTATATATAAATTTGCCAATTCTAGCATCATCAATCAAATGGATTTCATATATCCAAGTCATAGGAGGAGTAAAAAGTATTTAAAGTGGTAATTTCTTTTAGCATTGCTCATGCAGAATTGTGTCACTGCATTTTCTGAAAAACATGGGGTCTGTTATCATAACGTGACCAACAGTAATTGGTTTGGACAGTAGCTGCCCTTGGGGTAGATTTACAGTAAATATTCCTAGCTGTCTTCTAAAGCCACGTCATGATAATACAGAAATATACCATTATTATTCTAGGAGAGAAATAGCTTTTGCACTCTGTGCCTCTTCCAAGTCCTATTCTGTCATGCAAAGATTCCATGGGAATTAGAGAGGAAGCATATCCAGTACTCTGCAGTGGGAATCTACTAAAGCTCACATCAGATTTGTGAAGAATATAAAATTATAGTGCGTCAAGGAGATGTTCAAGGACAGTTTCAGCATTGCCAGCCTAGGTTCTCATTTGCCCAGTTTGCCTGGCCGGAGGAGCTGAAACTCAAAAAGAGGAATCCTACAAAAAGTGGAAGCTTGGTCACATTAGCATGGGCATTCTGGGAAAGTATTAGGAAGGCCAATGCATGAATTAATATGCAACCAGCAAGGGGCATAAAAACCAATAAAAAGGGTTTTTACAAATATGTCAAAAATGAGAGGAAGATTTTTCTATCTGGAAAAATCATGGAGCAGGTCCTAAGGAATCTATTGTGCAGCACCTAGAGGAGAATAAATCAATCGGGAACAGCCGGCATGAAGTCACCAAGAGAGAGTCTTACCTGACCAACCTGATTTCCTTCTCTGGTAAGGTGACAGGCTCTGTGGATGGGGTAGAGGAGTGGATGAGACATGCCACTGTCCTACAACATTCTCATTAACAAACTAAGGAAAGAAACTGGACAGAAGTATTGACACGTGGATACATAACTGGTTGCATAGTCATACTCAACAAATAGTCATCAGTGGCTCATTGTCTAGTCGGGAGGATGTATTAAGCGGGGCTTTCCTGGGGAATGTCTTGGTCCAGTATTGTTTAATATCTTCAGTAATGATTTGAACAAAGGGATTGAGTTAATACTTCACAAATGTGTGGATGACACCAAATTAGACAGTCGCAGGTACGCCAGAGGGTAGGGCTAGAATCCAGAATCACTTGGACAAAATGGAGAAATGACCTGCAGCCAGTCAGATGAGTTTCAACAAGGATGAGTGCAAAGTCCTGCACTTGGGACAGAATAATTGCTTGCACAAATACAGACTGGAGAATGACTGGCTAGGCTGCAGTATTACAGAAAAGACCTGTGGGTTACAGTGGACCATAAACTGAATATAAGCCAACAGAGTGCTTTAGTTGGAAAAAAAGGCCAAATAGCAAACTGAGTGTCACTTGCAAATCAAGGAAAGTGATTCTTTTGCTCTATTCACCTAGACTACTGTCCCACTCTTCAACAAAGATGTATCTTCAAATACCTGAAGGGTGATTACAGAGAGGATGGGGATAGGCTATTCTCTTTGGCTGTAGGTAACAGTACTAGGAGCAAATGCCTCAAGATCTGGCAGAGAAAATTGGAAATTAATATAAACTTTCTGACTATATGGATAGTCAAGCATTGGAACAGGCTACCTAGAGAAGTTTTGGAAACTCCATCCCTGGGAATTTTCAAGAGCAGGTTGGACAGACACCTGGTTGGGATGGTTTAGTCAGGGATGAGCCTGCTTTGAGCAGGTGGCTGAACTAGAGGTTATCATTTTCTCTGTTACTCTCTATCTTGGGCTACCTGTATCACTGGGTCTAGCACAGTGGACAGCAATATTTACATTATTGCATAGATTTCTAGGATGTAGACTGAACCTCCCCCAGTGTACCAACTACTCCAGCTGAGACATTATGAAGGAAAAGTAATACATCAGGTAAGGGACTGAAACTCATTGCTTTCCCCCTCATTTCCTTTTGGAGCAGTGCAAATTCAGACTTCATCCTTCTTCAGGGTTTGTGAGTAATGCACATATAGCTCTTTTCATGCCATATATTATTTCCTTTTTCTTATTCCCATCTGTTTGCTCAGCCGTGGTGACAGGAGCAAACAGACTTGCCCTTCATTTGCTTTCTTGGTCCTAGTATTTACCAGCTGCTTGACCACAACTACTTGGTTTTTATCTAGGTGCCTAGAATTCTAGGGTGGTCTCCTGTTCAAGTATTAGCCAGGCCCAAGACTACTTGGCTTCAAAAATGAGATGTATTCAGTACAGTGTGGCCACTCTTCTGCCATGTCCGCTGCATAAATGCCCTGCCAGGATTTACTTTCCATATAAAAATGTTTACTTTTAAAGAATTTTGCTAGAACTTCAACCATGGATTAGAAAATGTAAAAAATTATGGCTATTTAATGCGTTTGTGGAGTTGGAAGACAATATAGGACCCCACATACAGTAGCTACATGGGTACATGTGTTGTGAATGCGGCCAAGGACTGGGCTTAGTTATGCAGCCTGCATTAGCTCAGCGTAAAGGGGTTTAGAAGTTGCAACATGACACTATGGACAAAAAGTGGGAGAGCTTCTCACTTTTGTAGCTGCAACTCCAGCACCTCTTGTCTCAGTGTCTGTGGAGGATAACACTGTTCAGGCAGTCGTGATGGTCCTGATAGATGAAGCACCAATCTGTAAAGCACATAAAGTCCCCACAGATCGTGCAATGGTTGCTGGTGTCCCACTTCAAGGTGAACTCAAAAACTTTGCCCTGGTCAGGTTTTACCTTCAAGGCACTGATGTACTTATTCCACACAGCATCCTTCAGGAACCTCTATGGGCAGGTCCCTGTATGGGGTGATGATAGTGCACCCCATACAGGGACTGGCAGTTAGGGCTGGGTGCAGTGAGACACCTAGCTCCTGCCCCTCTTTGTGCCATGTTCAGCAATAACCAATGTGCTTCCCAAGGTGCTGTGTGATGTTGTGTGCTTAGCTGCACAGTGAGGCAAGGTCCCTACCCTCTCACCTGGATTTGCCCTCTTGTGACCTGTTCAGGAATGTGGCCAGATCTTGTTGGATGGCAGACTGGCAATCCTCATCTAGGTGGTCTCCTTAAGGGCACTCACAGGATGTGACATTGCAGAGGTCTCCTGGATAAGGACTCACCTGCTGGTAGGGGATGTGCAGGATATCACTGCTAGCCCAGAGTGGCAGGTTCATCCACATCTTCAAGAGCCACTTCATATCACCGTCCACTCTCATCAAATGTGTCTTGGGAACTGCTGAGCCTCTCAGTGTAAACAAGATGTGGGGGGATGCAGATGATGTTTAAGGCATTGATCATCTGCCAGGGGGCCAGCAGGAAGAAGTCAGGCTGGTGGATATCCTGCACAGACTCATGGATGGTCTCCTTTAGCATCTATCTCATCTAGTGGCCAGTTGGTGTGCTCAGGTGCAGGTAGCTCTCTCTCTCTCTTTTAGGTGTCTCATAGGCTTGCCCTGGATTTTGACAGTGGTGGGCAAGACAGAGTTTCTTTTCATTCAGTCATTATGCAGGAAGGTATGTTCACAGTCATTGAAGTGGAGCCCCATCCATCTAGCTACCTTAAAGCTGATCTCCAGCATTCTCTGGATTTGGTAGCATTCACCGGTGAGGAGGACTAGGCCATCTGCATAGCCAGGATGTTTAGCTAAACTCAGAAAATGGAGAAACTTAAGTTCTTTTACAGATCTTCCTCCTGCAAATTATAACTAGTCTTGGGCATTTGGGGTTTTAATTTATGAATTTTGATGGGTAACATTGGTGTTTATTTCCAAGTATTTTTCATTTTCTATATTTATTGGTTGGCAACTTTTAACTAGCAAAAAAAGAAACTAGACTATATGACTATAGAAGTCATAACAGATTAATAAAATCCATAAATAAAATTCATAAATAAAATCCAAACCCATAATACTAATTTTTCAACACTTCATTTTCAAGCATCATCAAACATCATGAATTAAAACCAAGGTGTACCTTCAGGGGTGAACATTCCCTCCCCACCCCCCAGGTGGCTGTGTAGCACCTATCTGCCTACCCTGGCTCCCTAATCTGGCTCCTCTCTCCTGCCTGCCATGCTTTAGTATAAACATCTCTACCATGAGTCCTGATTGCCTTTTGGTATAATTAATATATTGTTTAGGAGGCTGTCTTTGACCCACACTCTAGCCATCCATGCCTTGCTTTTCCCTCCTCTTTCCCTGGCTCCCAGGCCAACTTGGTAGTGTAGGTGTCTGCCCTTTTCTTCCTCTCTCTCACCCTCTCCCTCTGTCCTTGTCTGGGGCCTCAACTCTGTTGGGCTCCAGCTTTCCTTACTTTACTGCCCCCAGCCCATCTGGTCTTCAGCCCTCTCACAGGCCTTCTCCTGGTACAGGCTGCCATCTACCTCCACCTCCAAAACCAAGAAGAAAATGGAAAAGGAAAAAAAAGTGGGAAAAATTTTCAGGATGCTGGGCACTCTGCACTGCAGCCTCTCTACTCCCTTCTTCTCCCCCTCCCTGTACCCCAACAGCTGTCTCAGTCCACCAGGTGTTACTAACAAACAATCAAAGGAAAAAAGAAAAGAAAAGAAAAACCAGCCCTGTATCAGGTCCACATTTTCAGTCCTCAGGGCATACCTACTTCCCCAGGCACTCCCTGCGCCAACAGAAACAGTCCTCAGACTTCTGGGTGCTCTCCATCCCCCAGAACTGCTCCAGAGGCAGCATAAAGAGTTCCCCATTCTCTTGGGCAGCATCTCCCCTTGCTGAATTTGACGCCCTTTGTCTCCCTGGAGGGCTCTGTCCTTCTCCAGTGCAGGGGGCAACCTGTCCACTCTCCCGCTCTGAAGCAGAGTTTATATCCCCGTCATCTGTGCCGCCTTGGTCAGCTGGCTGAGCTTCCTGTTCACCTGGCCCAGGTGTTGCTAATCTCCTGTCCCCTCTCACTCCTGTGTTCTGCAGCCAGCTGCTTGCAATCTGGGCTCTGCAGGGGCAAGTCCATAGCCCAGGGTCAGTCATCTCACATCAGGAGGTTTCTGCTCTCTCTTACAGTGGGCAGCTTATCCCCTCCTGCTCAGCTGCATCTCTCTCCTGGCAACTGGGACCCCAAGCACACTGATCACTGGGCTGCTCTGGCAGGGCTTTTTCCTGCTGCAGGTGATCCACCTTCCCTTAGAGCAGGGGTGGGCAAAATGCGGCCCGCGGGCCAGATGTGGCCCACCAGGCCATTCTATCTGGCCCATGGGCCCCTAAAAAATTTAGAAAATTAGTATTTATCTTACCCTGGCTGCCTTTCGTGCTGCCCTTGATGGCTTGCCAAAACTCAGTAAGCAGTCCTCCGCCTGAAATAATTGCCCGCCCCTGCCTTAGAGCTACAAAAGTTCTGGCTTTAAAGTGGCCTTTCTGATTTTTCTTTCCTGGCCCTCTTTTCCCTGCATTAGGGTTACAAAAGGTAATACCTACAAGGTATGGCATCAGCACTGACCTAATCAAAGGGTGCATTTACCTATATCACCCTTGACCTTAATACATTGGAACTGTCATTAGCCCTCTGATAATATTAATTTTCCTTCCTTGTAAATGTCAGCAATGTACATTTCAGTGTTTTGTCAATAATCATCAATATTTCCACAAAAAATGATGCTTGCTGACTTGGAGAGAGAATTGCAAAGGACCCTCAACCCAATCTGTTTTCCATCTGAAAGTAATTGGGGAAGAATTTCAAAAGATGCAGAAGCTTAAATGTAGATCTCTAACTGCATAAGAGAATGGATCATGGCTCAGTGATAAAACCTCTGGACTGGGACACAGAATAACTGGAGCCATTACTTAATTTCAGCCATGGGCTATTAGTTTAATTTTGGGAAGGTCACTTACTCACTGTTACTCATCCCTGCATCTAAAATGGGAATAACAGTGTTGTCCTATCTCCTACCCTTTTTCTATCTTATCCATCTATAGTGAGCTCTTTGGTGCAGTAAATTTCTCTTACTATACATTTTTGATACTAGGGAAGTCGCATTAGGATTTTGTTGACACTGATTTAATAGTCACAGTATTTGTTGGCCGAGTGTGATAATGGTTCCTGGAGAACTGTAGGACACCTGCTTAAAATTTTTAACTTACAGAAAAATGCTTGCACAGGTCCTTCAAAATAAAATCTTTCTGAGATTAATCATAGTGATATACAAGTATAATAATTACAAGGACATTGCAGCATCCTAATCGACAGAGCAACTTTGCAATATTTTTTTCAATTCTTATTCCTGTAGGATTGTTTTTTTAAAAAGTCCCTACACAGTATCCTCATGCTCCCATATGTCAGTTTTTCATGCTTAGAGTTCTGTCAAGAGTGGTCAAAGAGAATTTGAGAGTCTTGGAAAAGTAACTTAATGAATATACTGTGTAATGGATAGGTAGTTGAATTCTTTTTTTCACTGATGAATCAGCAATCCGCTGCAGCTGGGTGACATCTGATTTCTGACTTCCAACTAAAATACAAACTTCTAATTGCTACAGTGTGTTTAACGAGGTATGTATAAAAAAACACCCAGTTAATGAGAGTTGTTAAAAACTTTCCCATCTACTTTTTGCATTTCTTTTTAAAACTATCTGCTGTCTGATACTTTGTTTGATGCTATTTTTATTACTTAAGTGACAGGAACCAGCTCTGGGACACTTGAACTTACCTCCTCTGGAAAACAGACACTCCAAAGCATCTTCTCTTGATTATGTCTTCTGTTCATGGGCTGTGGTGTGCCATATTTTTTAGAGCATGTTGGGATTACAGATGGGCATGTATATGAAGACTTTCTCTAAAAAATGGATTACACAAAACAAGCAATTGAAAATGTTTTTTCCCCACTCGACCCTGTCAATGGTTGGGGGAGATGAATTAATTTGGTAACTCCTTGGACAGGATGTAACCATGTACAAAACTGATTTCCGAAACCACGGTCAGTCTCAATAGAATCTGATGTCTACACACATTTAACCCTGTGCAGGCAAACAACAACCAACTGGGTTTAAAATCAGTTTATGGAGAGTCAGATCTGAGTTTTCTTTAATGACTGTTTGCGATACTGCTTGTTCTGCAATTCTGTCCCATCCAGACAGCCTTGCAACTGCATGGAACAAGGTGCAGAATGTTTCCAAGTTCTGGTGGTGCTATAGGATTTTGGCCACTCTTTGGGTTTCCTCAAGCAAACCTCCATGTCCACTTAAAAAACCTTTGTCTGAGCCTAAATTGTCTTGTGCGTTGACTGCTGAAAACTCTTCCTCATCTTGCTTTCTTGCCATCTTCACTTTGCAATACTTAATCCATCTAAAACTCTGCTCCAAAGATCATCCACCTTGTCTGCTGCAATAACGTGTTGGTTCCTCTTAAAATCCCTTCACTCCACCCTTGTATCCTCTCTAGTCAAATTCCGACTCTTCCTGGCTCTGTAAGACCTTTGCTTGCCTCCTAATTTTCCAGTCTTATCTACCTTCACTCCCTTGTGTGTTCTTCTCATGCCACCTGTCTTGCTGCCACCTTTATTTCATCCTTACAGGCCTCATCTCTTTCTTTCATCAGGGCTGTAAACCCAATAACTTGTTTTGCTGATAATCCAGAAACTTTTTATTGACCACCAAATTTTTTTACTGACGTGTTTTAACTGACCTGTATTTTACATAATGTAAATATAACCCTTCTACCAACCCTGAACAAAGGTCAGTCAAATTTAAGGTTTTAACACCAACCATAGTAAAAAAAAAAAAAAAAAAAAGTTTGGTGATCAGTAAGAAGTTTGCAGATTACCAGTAATAAACATATTCTTGGATTGACAACCCTTTTTGACTGCAGAAATTGTTTTATACCCTGCTGCCTCCCCTCCCCCCAGGGATTCCCTACTCATCCCCACATGAATGCTACAGGCAGGCAATGGGGCCCAGCAGCAGAAGCATATGGCTGAGGTGAGGAGACTCTGGAAGCTCCTGTAGGTTACATAACCCTGACAGCTCCATGAAAGGCCCTGTGCTCCTGCTCAAATACCAGGTGACCTTGCTCTGCTCTATCTGTTCTTTAGTGCCTAACTCCAGCTTCATTTATGACCATATATCTTCAGTTAGCTTTGGGTGGCTTAGTTTTTTATGGACGTTATGGACAGATGCTTTTAGCCTAGATTTTTCCAAAGAGTCTGTAAATTTACAGACAGGAGGCCTGAAGTTGATTAGGAACAGTCAGCATGGATTCACCAAAGGTAAGTCATGCCTGACCAACCTGATTGCCTTCTATAATGAGATGACTGGTTCTGTGGGGAGACGGGTAGATGTGGTGTCCCTTGATTTAAGTAAGTCTTTTGATACCATCTCCCACAACATTCTTGCAGGCAAGTTAAGGAAGTATGTGCTGAATGTACATACATAGGTGGATAGAAAACTGGCTGAAGCATCAAGCTTAGAAAGTAGTAATCAATGGGTTGATGTCTAGTTGGCAGCCAGTATCGAGTGCCGGGGCTGTTTTTGTTCAATATCTTCATCAATGGCCTGGAAGATAGCATAGAGTACACCCTCAGCAAGTTTGCAGATGATACCAAGCTGTGGGGAGTAGTAGATACACTGAAGGATAGGGCTAATGGCATACTGGGCTGCAGTGGTAAGTGTCTTGCCAGTAGATCAAGGGAAGTGATTATTCCCCTCTATTCAGCAATGGTAAGTCCATATCTGGAGTACAGTGTTTAGTTTTGGGCCCTCCACTACAGAAAGGATGTGGACAAATTGGCGATAGTCAATAGGAGAGCAACAAACATGGTGAGAGGGCTAGGGGACATGATGTGCACATACCTACAGCCTTCGAGGCACTGAACATCCTGGCTCAGTCTCGCCTTTGAATTCTAGCTCAGTGGCCCAAGGGGAGATGGAAGGTCTGGGCAGCCTCCACTCCTCCATACTCGTGCCTAGGCATACACATTGAAGGTCTGGGTGACCTCTCACGCATACACCACAATCCAGAAGGATCAGTCATTGCTTGCTACACAAATATGAATATATAAGGACACATTGGTTAATATTCCCAAATGGAGCAGTGAATTTTCTCTAAAACCAGTGAAAGGGAATCATTGGAATAATTCTGTGTGTGTGTGTGTGTGTGTGTAGACAACAATTATAAGTAGGCTTCTGTCCCATATTTGATGCTAAAAGAAAAAAGGAGGAGAGATAGTTTAACCAAGTTTGTGAAATAGAAATACTTAAGAATGGAACGTCTGCTTATCCTGCTGTGCCTTGCGATTACAGATGATATGCTCGTCTATCCCACGGTGAGACAGGGCTTTGAACAGTAGTCATGTTGAATAATAGTAATACTGTAGGACTTGCATAGTGCTTTACATCTTCAAAGCGCTTTACAGACATTAATTAAAAAAAATTAACTGCTTAACTGGAAATAATTGATGTTCATGTTTTGTAAGACAAAAGGACACAAGGACTTTGGCTGAAGCAAAAGTGAGAGTAACTGTTATAAAATTAGATTTGGAATAAGGACATATGCAGCTGCACTTTTCAGATGTTTTCTGGTGTATGAACATGAGACATTCTTAAATGATGGAGGTAACAAAATGCTTAGTTTTACATGTTTAAAATAATCCATAAAAATATGTTTTTCAAAGTAGGAAATGCTTTCCATGGCAGTTGGAATGGTTCCAGGACGAGAATTCTTACCCGCATGGATGTTCTGGAGGCTTTTCTATATATTGCTAGTCAGTGCTTCATTTTGAAGTATTTGAGTTTAATCGTCTGTATAAAACCTTTCTTATTCAGTCTGCCTTCCACAAGGGGTGTCCTCTAATTATATTCAAAGGTGCTATTATGCATATGAGGATGACAAGGTAACTACGACCCTCTCTTGAAAGTTTTCAGTTCATAACAATTGTTTTCCAAACTAGATAATATTGGGAGTGTGGTAAATAAGATGAATTCATCACTAGCAACAAAGCATGTGAAATTGTAGGAATGATGCTTCCATGTAAACATAACTCCTGATGCAGAGCTGGACAAAAAGTGTTTGTAATGTGGCCTTTTGTCAAAACGAATTCAGAAGTCATGGCATAGTTAAGAAATTTCTAGTTCTTCAAGTAGATGAAACTTCAAATATTCCAATTTACCTTTTAAAACAAATTCGTAAGATTTCAGATAATATGGATTTCAGATAATAGGCACCTAGCTTAGGATTGGAAAATTCCCTGGAATGTTTTCATGTGAGCAGGAGACAATAGACACTGCTTTGCGCACATGATTAGGAGGTGAAATCAGGTGTTTAGATATACTAGACCAGCAGTCAGCTGTATTTTTCTACTGATGAGTCAAAATGACCCCACTCAGGTCTGAGGTAGGCCAGAGCTAAGATGTCACCACTTCTCCCTGCCACCAGGCCCCTGCCCCGTGGCAATGAAATCCCCCTAGCTCAACAGGCTGGTTCTTGTGGCGCCAGAGCCAGCCTGTGGGGTTAGAGGTTGT
>NW_017728918.1:12507077-12508718 GCF_001723895.1 Crocodylus porosus | reverse complement strand
TCACTGTCAGGGCGGCTAGGGTCTGGAACCAGCTTCCAAGAGAAGTGGTGCTGGCTCCTACCCTGGGGGTGTTTAAGAGGAAGTTAGATGAACACCTTGCTGGGGTCATTTGACCCCAGCACTCTTTCCTGCCATGGCAGGGGCTTGGACTAGATGATCTACTCAGGTCCCTTCCGACCCTAGAAACTATGAAACTATGAAAATTCCTTCCTGATTTCTGTGGCATATTAAATATGAAATTAGTGCAAAAAGGGGGGTAACTCCAAAGACTGTATTTGCTCTGTACTACTCTCAAGCCTTCTACCAAAACTGAACCCCATCCCTGTGCTGGGCACATTCCAAGCCTGCAAATACAGTGGTGAGGACACTGTGGGAATGCCCCACTGCCATCATTCTCCAGCACTCCAGAGACAAAGGTGTCAGGAGCAGTGGCAGTAAGCGTGCTTCTAGAACATTTTCTCAGCTACATTCCTGAATTGTGGAACAAGAGCAGGTAGAGGGTTCAGAGCCAGGGCAGACATACGCTAATGAGCTGGAAAAGTTCTTGTTTAATATGCTTCATCAAAGACACAAGACAAAACTCAGTCAAAACCCAGGTATGCTTTTTATTTTTGTGGCTCACAAGAGAGGGCATCCAGGTATCCTCAGGCTGTATGTACTCTTTATTTATGAAAATGTACACAGTAGCACCAAACGCTAGTGCAAAATATAGTGAGGGAAATGCAAGCAAGCAATGCTTTACATCAAAAAAATAGCTTCTTCTGATAAATGGTGAATCTTGCCAGTCTTTGGGTGGTTCTTGACTAATGATAAATGGGACTAGATTCACTGTCTATCCTTGTAGCTCTGGCAAATACTGGACTTTTTAATATTTTGGTTAGTGTCTAAAAAATAATTTGAAAGTACGTCTTGGAAGTCAGAACACAGAGCACCACCTGTTGAACTACACTGACAGTCATCTCCAGAAAGCCTCAGGTAGATAGCCAACATGCCATTTCATGTGTAGTCTAAGGAGTCCAGTGAGGGGCCGTAACAATTTTGAGTAATCGGAGTGTAATGAATCCATATCCAGAAGACAACTGATGATAAATATCTCATTCCTTTCCATGCATTGAAGAAGAACTTAGCCAGTTATCTCCAAAGTACTGGCCTATCCCAGTTTGCCTGGTGGTAGTAATAAATCCAGTAGCTTCTCTTTGGGCCAATAGCATTGCCAATGTGCCATAGCCAGTGTGGGCCAATAGTGAGAGCATTTAGTCACACACAGAAATCATGTATGTTAAGAAAGAAGTGTACCTCTTAGGCTAGGGACAGACATTACATATAAACCGGTTTAAGTGATCAGAAACTGGTTTAAACCTGTAACAGAACAGAAGTTCAGTGTACATAAACCGGTTTGAAAATGACTGAAACTGGTTTGAGATAAACCTGGTTGAATATAGTATCAGACTTAACTGATTTGACTCAAACCGGTTTATTCAATGTCTGTCCCAGACCCCTTGCTGGTTTAGGTAAACCAGACACCCCCAGCATCCCGACATGCTCCCTGGGCTGGACAGGGGCTCTCTGCTCCACAGCAAGGCTGGCCCCTCCCCTCTGCTGGCTGGCTGGAGCTTGGCAGAGACTGTGGACTACTTTCCC
>NW_017728918.1:12483706-12506962 GCF_001723895.1 Crocodylus porosus | reverse complement strand
GCTAAGCAGGAATTCCCCCCCTCCCCTCTGCCTTGCTGAGGAGGTGTCTGTGTATTAGCTAGCAGACCACATGCTGGCTACAGTCCCTGCAGAATCAAGAGGCAGGATCAGCAAGTAGCTGGTAATGTCCCTCTGTTGTTTTCTTAATTGGGTGATAAACACTTATCAATTTCCTGCTGGGCTAATTGGAGCTCCTGCTAGAGTCTGGCAATGCCCCCCTCAGCTCCATGCTGTGAAAGGAAGGGAGTGCTGCTCTAACACCCCCCAGATTCTAGCCTGAGCCATTGCAGGCATGTGCCTGCATTTCTGGGATGTCTGTCTGGTTACAAAACTGATTTAACCTAGCCAGGTGAGACTAACCTGTAAAGATTGAAATAGTTCAGGCTCAGGCTTTTTGAATGTCTGTCCCTAGCCTTAAAGCCCAGTCAGAGTTCCTTCTGTGGAAATTTAACCGAATCCCACATGCCTTGTTGGACTTCCTGTAAGGCATTGTTATTGTACCTTTTTCTGAAGACTGTTTTTAACAGACTATGGGCAATGAGAACAAGTGAATGCTAGGCATTATCAGTCACCTTCACAATCTTTTAATTCACGTTCAATATGATAAATTTACAGTGAGAACGCCTCCTTACTTTAAAGATAAAGTCAGCTCAGAATTTCACCAATACTGGGAAATCATTTTACCAGGGTTTTTTTTGTTTTGTGGGCTTTTTGGGGTATTTTGGTCAAACTCTTTGAATAAAGGGAAAATGCTCAGATTCTGTATTTCAGCAAAACTATGCATTTCTGAAAGTTAATCATCCCTTTTTTACAGAGCAGCTGGGAGAGAGATGCACAGTCTTTGTGTGGAGTACCATACTGTACTTATTATTTTTATGTTGCAAGAGATCCATTAATTGGGCAAAAATGATTTGTTACTATATTTAGAAAGTACAATATAACTATCCTTACAATACACACACACAATACCCTTTTTTATATATATAAGTACTATTTTAAGAGATAGGACTAGCTCAAAAGTAGTAATGAAAATACTTTCATATTATTCATTTACGTTTATAAAATGTCTTCGAAGACTTTATCACATAAGTTAACATGCTAGACCATATCCTAATCTTTTTCAATTCAATGAAAGCAAGACTGGAAATGATTTTTTTTTCCTCATGCACTGAAGTGTAACTTTCCCTGTTGTGGAATGTGAATGCATTCTGGATGTTTAGGACAAGAAGTAAATATCTATATTGTATCTAATCTAAATAAAAGGGAGAATTTGGGCAGATAATTTATAATTTTCTAATCTGGAGTTTTACCAGGAGGTCCAAACTATTACCATGTCTTGGGGTGAAGGCAGGAGATATATTATGGACTCAACTATTAGTGTCCTTTTTCACACCAGAGGCACTAATTCTAGCAGGATGGTATTCCCCTAGAACAGTGGGAGCCCACTTTTGGCAGGCCTGAGAGCAGGGGGTCGGACTCGATAATCTAATACCCTTCCAACACTAGAAATCTATTAAATTAAGCCCTGCACCCTCCCTGGGTGACACTCCCATCCTCTTATGCCACTGTCCTGCTTGTCCCCTCATGATCTGCTGCATGCCACACACACTGCCTGTGCCACTTGTGACATGGGTGCCTGTAAAGGATACCCATCTCACATGGCCACCCCTGCCCTAAAACAGTACTTTCAGTATTGACTCAAAAAGAAATGTGCTTTTCTGAACCATTTCCACCAGTACTTGGGTTTTCCTCAGAAGTTTTCCAACCAGTCTTGGGGCTTATCCCGTGCCTAATGCTTGTGAGATCTGATGATGTACTCATCACACTATTTCCAGCTTTTGATTTGGCCAGACTGCTTTTAGGAGAAGGATTCTCCTTACAGAGGTCTCCAGATACTATGAACAAGTGAGCTTTAAGTGTTACTAATAAAAATCCTTTAATCCACTTTCACAATGATAAATTGATGCTGAGAATGTCTCCTGACTTTTGGGATGAAATCAGTTCAGAATTTCACTTAGCCAGGGAATCATTTTACTGGCAGGAGGATGGGCCTAACCATCCTGATCTGGAACAATGGGAATTAAAGAACCAAATATTCAAGACAGAAATTGAATCTTTCTAATGTACTAAATGACTGACAGACTTGCATGGTAAGTGGCACTCCTTTATGAACAGAAGCATCCTGCCATGTGGTTAATAACTTCACTGTTTGCATCCTTTATTTTTATTTCTGTTCCATTGCACAGCACAAAGTGGGCATTTTGTTAAGGAAATAGCTGATTTGGACAGTGAAGGTTCAGAGTGGGCAACAGTTGGATTAAAACAGATCATTTTGGATTAATATATTTATGCTGATTTGCTAGGCAGTAGACCATATCCACAACCTTTATTATTTTCCCTATACTTTCTATTGGTATGTTGGAGGAGCTTATATGATAGGATACAAAAAATAAGGTAACTTAATTCTGCCTGCCCTAGTTAATTCTTGCCCAGCATGTATCTGCAGATTTCTCATTTAAATATTAGTGTACACACTTGGAATGCAAATGCCTAGCTTGCACGCATGTAGCAGTTATTTGCAAGCAGATGTGTTCCTACGTGCCTAACTCTGAAAATCTGGCCCCACATGGAATCTTGCTTGCACTGGTGTAATACACCCCGTTTCTCATTGGCACGGCCAATAATTTGTATCCTTGGGCAGCTTTAAGTGCTCTGAGTAAACTGTGTATCCGTCTGGGTCAGTCTGATCTTGGAATGTTTCCCACAAATGCAGAACGGCTACATACAAATGATATAATTGAAGAGACTCTCTCCCGTTTTGATATACTGTGGAGAGGAAAGCAGAAATCGCGCTAATGTAAATGTAATTCCCAAATTTCAATTTTCTATGTATTATGGGTCATTACCCGTTAATTTGCTAAATGGCAGTTTTCTATGAAAGAAAAGTTTTGTTTAGCTTTATAATGATGACAAATGATGTAATTAGTATCATTCCCACATTGGAAATGATAAAAGCATTTCTTTTGTGTGACACTGCTGTTAGACAGTGTAATATCAAAAATGATAACAGTATGAAAATTGCACTGGCTGCTTTCATATTGTACATGTAGAATACCTCCGTGACATGATACAAGTAATGACAGGTACTTTGCAATGTATTCATTTTCTCCACTTTCTAGCCTTAATATTACAGTGAAATTAAAGCACAGCACTAAGGAAACCAGACATGTCTGAATACAGTACAGACTTAGCTATTGAGAGTGAGAACTGCTAGACTCCATTTGCTATTGCAAGTTGTGATAATTAAGTGATTATAAATAGGCTTTTTGAGGGGGGAACATTAGATCATTTGGTTGCGAGTTAAAGAAAATTTTAATTTTTGACTGATTTGCTTTTTGATATGTTTTTGGTTAAATTCTGCAAAGCCTTTGTCCCATTTCCAGGTTTTGATGATGGTAAAGATTCTAATTAAAAAATTAATACAACTCTTATTTAACTTAGAAAGGTGACTACTGTGACTGAATAATAACAGTCTGTTGCCATGGCTTGGATTTTCATATAAGCATTGTGAACATAATAAAGTTAATGGAGCTCTTCATCCAAGGAAATGGGTCTATTCAGAGAAAATAAATTACATTTTGCAAACTAATGAGCTCTACTAATTGTGCTTATCCTGGTGAATTAATACAATTTTAGCAAATCCATCCCCAAAAATCAACTATTTGATTGCACTATTTCTCAGTAGAAATCATTAATATTTCAGGACATTCAAGGCAAATCTGAGCATATTGAAAATCCAGAGGGGAAGAGGTATACATTTTCTACTGACCGGTGCTGCAGCTACCACCTTCTAACATACTAGGAAGGGTTAAATGTTGAAAGTTGAGACTTTCAGCATGCCCAGATTGTATACTGAGTCTCACCCTTCACAGCCAGTATTTTTAACAAAGAGTCGTATGTAATAAATCCAATAAAATAGTATGGTAGGCACATATGAGTCATGCTAATTAGCCCAGGTGCCTTCAGGATACAGTGACAAGCTGAGTAAGGAAGGAAAAGGGAATAACAGTGGTTGTTTTTTAATGGGAACCCCACCTTTATGCAATTCTTCATCCTCCTTCCATATTCTTTCTTTTGTCACTTTTTAGAACTTCCTCTTTTGAGCCAGTTTGCGGTCATTGCCAGGACGGGAGTCTGAAAGGGGCCGGCATCCTTTTGTTTCATTGTAGACTATTTTTCTCATCTTCTTTTTAAAAGGGTGGCAGGAGGCAGAAAATGATGACCCAGATTTACCAAAATGCTCATGTGAGTGTGGGGAGATGGAGATGGAGATGGCAGTCGGGAAAGGCGCTCACATTGCAGCCTCACAGCAATATGAAAAACCATCCTTTTACTATGCGACCCTCCTGAGCTGTCTTTCTGAGAGGTTACCCGCACCATTGTTCCTTACCCAACGGCAGCCTTCACTGTGCTCCTCTTAGATCCCCTGGCCCTTTACCGGGGCTTTCATTTTGTCCTCACTTGCTTATGTTGTTCCTGAAGGAGGATGCTGCATCTCTCAGCCTGGCCACTGTAACGCATTGTTCAGCAACATGCCTCAGAGCTTCAATAGAAGTGGTTGCTTTGCTGTCCCACTGAGAACAGGTGATGTGTCACCAGTTTTAAAGTGAAGGTGAGTTTGGGGGAGGGCAGAGGATCTGGGTTATTGGAAAGGTGCTTCAAAACCTAAAAGCCATTGCCTTCCCCAGTTGGGCATCTGAAAATATCCAGCCCATGGCAGTCCCAGGCAAGTGGTGCCTGCCAGCATTTCTAACACTGCACACATAAGGGCTGGCTATGCAGTCTCTACCCTAGAAAACTGACCCACAAGTAACAAGACTTGTCAGCAATGTGTCCTTGTGAATTGGTGTTACAAGCGGTTGAACTGGGCATTCAGCCCCATGAGGGAAAACATGATTGAGCTGAGGTCTCGGTCTGAAGGACTGTACTGACTTGGTCTCAGTTGCACTGTAACCTCATTGAACACAATTTCATCCTGCCTGCACCAGCAGCCAGGTCATTGCAACACCGGTCCAAGCAGCTCAGCAGCTAATGCCCCCTGCAGGGAGCAGGAGTAAGATCTGAGGCCCTAGTTTCTCAGTAGCAATCCCTCTGTTCACTTAAAAATAAGATGAGCAAGCCAAGAGGCAACCACAACTGGGCAGATAAAGGTGGGGCCAGGAGACTGAAACCAGAGCACAGGGAGGTATTGATGCTTAGAACTGGGTCCAAGTCATTTGTTCCGGAGATGAAGAAAGAGGTTGGACAGTCTTTCCTACAAAGTCCTGACAAATCTGTTTCTTTCCCCACTGATTAAGAAGACTAACAGGACTTATCTGCTCCCCAGCATTATACCAAGTTAACTATATTTGTACAGTGAAAGCAGTACAAATGGCCTTAGTTTTGATGAAGTTCTGCTGGTATAAAATATTTATGCCAGTATAGTTCATTCCTGTAAGGGCAAGGGAATAAAATATATTAGAGTTAGGCACCTGTAAGATTATATTAATATATCTAATCATAACCAAAAGACTCATACATGCGCAACTCAGGGTACTCTGCATTTTGGGATCGACCACTTCCAGGCTCCCTAAGCAGGCATTGACACAGTAGGCCATAGCAACTCCAAAGGAGTCGTGCCATAAATGCATGGATTAAGGGCCCCGAGGTGCACACTAATGAATCGATTATCTTGTCAATGAGGTGTGGATTAGTACTATCCCTGGCAATCACTGCTATGATTATCCATGGAAGAGCATAGGATTGCAGTGATATCTTTAATATCTATTTTCACGTTGCCATTAAAAAGTATCAGAGGATGGTTAAAGCCCCCAAAATCCACATTAGAAGTGACATTAAGGTCCAAGTTAAACTAGAGACAGCTGGGAGATGGGGATGTGCAGTCTGTTCAGCCTGTGAATCTAAAAGGTTCTGCGAATAATGTGTGAGCAAGGAGGAAATGCTAATCAGTGATTAGAGTACATTGTTGCTGGGCTCTAGCCATGCCTGTATCAGTAAAAGGTGCTCACTGACTGTATCACCTGTGTATATGATCAAGAGTTAAAATCAAAGTAGAACCTTAGTTCTGAAGTTTCCTTTCTTGTGAAGAGGTTCAGTCAGATCCTTGCTGTTTAATGTTTCACAGTATGGGGTTTTATGGGTCACCAGTTGGCCCCAAGTGTAGATTCATTATAGAAGTGTACTGGTGAAGATGCAGGTTTGGTTCATCAGTGTACTCTTCTGCAAAGTGCTGATCACCCTCAACTCTGAAAGACTCCAGATCCCAGCAGAACTGAGCCCCATTACTGCCTATGTTTTAATGATGGAAAGAGCCCGTTAGCTCTTACCAGCTGGGAAAATGGAAAATGTTTATTAATAAAAACCTTTGACATGAAATGCATAATATGTGCCCCCTTCACTAGCCTCATGATTAATAACATTAATTATGTGGAGTTCATTACAGGCTCTGGAGGATATACTGTGTAATTCAGCCAGGGTTTCATTGTAAATTAGCATTAATGTCCACTTTAAGTACAGTAGCTATCCATATCAATATGGAGAGAACTGTAGCCATTATGTGCTGTCTACCTACCAGCATCTTATTAAACTGTGGCATGGTATGCTTTTCCCATGAAAGAATAAGGAAATATAGCACCCTCCCCCAGCCCCAGCAACAACTGACACAAGGAGATCTGCTGTGATTCACTGAAGAATAGTTCTGTAAAAAGCTGCACAATAGTGTTTCAGCAGGGGATGCTAAGCTCCTTTCCAAAGGTAGAGAGAAACTAGGCAGTTTTAAGATCTAGTTCAAAGCTGACATGATTCCTATTTTATTACCACAGAAACAATATACAAGTAGATGAATTCCCCACCCTGGTCCCAGTTTTCTATTAAAAAGGAACAGGTAATGGAGAATGAAGGGGGAACTTCAAAAAGACTAATTTTCCTTTTGATAACCTTCATTATTTCTGCTTTTTTCTATCTTGGTACCTATATGGCCCCACTGCCAGAGGATGTCAGGGCCCTTCCTGCTTTGTAGGAAGCCTCTGAAAAGGCAGGGGTGGAGGATGCGGGGTGGGGAGAATTGTTTGGCAGTCTTTTAGGAGGTGTCACGTGTCCTGATGTGCAAAAGACAGACTCTTTTAGAAGGTGCTCAGGTGATAAGTTATACTTCCTTTCTGAATAAACCTGGCATGCAAGAGAAGAAGAGAAATCTGGGAAAAGATAGGCAAACTCAACTTCTGTTTCACCGACGCTTGCTTCATCCACATGCCGCAGACAAGTTAGTCCCAAACAGGTGTGCTCTAGCTGCCGGACCCCAGCTCGCGTCCCTGTTCAGGAAAGACATCTGGCAGCATGCTCAGCTCTCATCCCACCAGTTCTCTTTCACACTGGGCCATGGCAGCTCCTGCTGTCTCGGCCAGTCCTGCTGGTTATGGTGATGATAACATGCAGTTAAATTAATTCCAGAGCTGGTCAAGCTTGGAATCAATTAGACAGAAGACAGAAGGAGAGATGGGAAAGAAAGAGTAGAAATAAGAATAGAGAGCATATAAGGAAAGGAAGTACCAGGAACATTAACATTTGCACCCTAATGATCCAGTAAGTACTTTGGGAATAGTGTCATAGCCTCACTGGTTCTCTTGCATCCTAAATGGACCAGAAATCACAGCCAGAGCCCAAAGCAAAGCTACTGTCTGTGAGCTCTCCAGATCTGATGACAGCCAGAAGTGTGAGAATGTTCCTGTCCTTTTTTAAAATGCCCAGAAGGGGGATAGTTAGTCATCACTGTCGCATCAAATTGTTCGATCAGGCTGTTTCTAATACCCACAATAGGCACATTCCCGCAAGCAGGAACGTGTATTTCCCCAGGAACAAACAGCAGCCACACAATGTGTGCTGCTGCTTCTTGTCTCCGGGGAATGCCCATGCCATGCGCTCTGGCATGTAGCACGTTGCCCCGGGTCAGGTAGGGGAGGCTGGGGCTAGCAACTATGCTGGCCCTAGCAGCCTTATCTGGCATCCTGGGGCCTGGCAGCTGCAGCTATGGCAATCCTGCAGCAAGGGGCCTGGCCAGCAGCCGGAGCATGGCTCTGGCCAGCCAGGCTCCGGTTTTAGGTGGTGGATGCTGCCACCATGTCTGCCACTCCACTTTCTTTAAGCATGTTTTTTTTTTACCCTGGGATCAGTTAGGATTAGGCAGCCCTAAACTTCTATGGGTTTGTGAAATTAGCAGTATGGGGAATGCCTACATGTGCAGCGCGTGTCACATGTCCATGCTCGGCTGGACACTATCAATGAGGCTATTGCTGTGCTTTTTTGAAACAGATAGTGAGCTGTTGCCTCTACTAGTATGCAGTAACCTGTTCCTGTTACCTCATCCCAAGATTGCCACCCAAGACAATATTTTTAATGACAGTATGCAAGCTTTTTAGTGATAGTCACATGTTTTTATTGACATGTTTTACATAACATAAATGTAACCCTTCTTCCAAGGGCTGGGTTCAAATTTAGGGGTTTAACTCCAACCATTGTAAAAATATTTGATGGCCACTAAAAAGTTTGCAGATTATCATTTAAAAAAATTGGAGGGGGATAGCAACCCTGCTTGACTGCAGCAACGGTCTTACACTTTTGCTGCCCCTACCCCATGGATCCCTTACTCACCCTCAACTGCACTCTGCACCATGCTGCCCAGCCTAACCCCTAGCCTTACTCCCACCAGCCCCACTCCCCAAGGAAGGACTATTCCACCTACCTGTGAGGTGAGCAGTATTACAGGCAGATGGGAGGCAGCAGTAACAGCAGCAGCACATGGCTTGGGCAAAAAGATCTATGGGGACTCCCATGAGCCACAAAGCCCTGACAAGAGCTCCCTTCAGTGTGCCTTGCCTGCTCAGACGCAAAGAATCACTACTCTGTTCTCTCTGCCCTTCTACTCTGACTCCAGCTTCTTTCCAGCGATGGAGCTTCAGTCAAGCTCTAGTTGCTTAGTTTATGCATGACTCTTCTTTTTTACAGATTTTTACAGGCCGGCATTTTTAGCCTTGTTTTTTAAGGTCTGGCTGTAAATTTATGGACTGTTGATGCCTCTGCCTTATCTTCCTCACCAGCCACGTGTATCTGAACCTCTTTTTTCATCTTGTCATAACCTAGTCCCTGATGATGGAACTTGCATGCAGATAGCCTGTACGCTGTCTCAGATACTCTTCCACTAAATTTTTGAGGAGTGCTGATACAGATGTCTGCCTACAGGGGCGGTTTCAATCTTGGTTCCTCAGAATGCAATACACTCTTTAAGTAGGGTTTTTGTGTAGTTGTGTCCTTGATGGTGCAGGAAATGTACAAGAGGCAAGGATTTTTTTGTGATAAATTTTTATTTGGCCAACCATGTAGTTTGGAGAGCTGCTGGACAAACTTTGGGGCATCAGGTACCTCAGGTCCTTGATGCTTGAAAGCTTATCCAAAAGCTCTCCCAAATATCCAGTTTGTCCAATAAAAGATATCACAGAAGATTCCTCGCTTCTTGTACATTGGTGAAGTCAGTCAGGGACTTTCTTTTTGTTGCATGCCTGTACAGTATATTGTGCAACAAAATGTGATCTTGATTGATATTCCTAAACAGCACTGTATACACATAATGAGTAATCTCTGTTCCATTATTCTGCTAACTTTCTACATCATAAGGGACTTCGGAGGATTAAGTCCCATCATGGTTAAGTCCAAGCAAACTGAATTCACACTTTACCTCACTTTTGTGTATATTCCTGATGTGTATTTCAATCTGTATTTCTGAAACACTGCCTATTAGAAATATCTAAATTTCTGAAATATATAAAATACATATTTGCCAGAAAAGAAGTCTTTCTACTTTAGCAAGAATTCTTTTTTATTATTTATAAGAAAACCTATAAAACCTCACGTCCTCCCAAACTTCAGTAAATTGGAGGATAAAGCAACTGAATTCCACAGATACTTAGGTCAGTTGTCCAGTCTTGGAAAATTAGGATGGCAATGAGGGCTCACTGCCATTAAATCAATTTTTCCTGCCAGTTAAATGAATTATTTTAAGAGGTTTTTAGACCAGTTTTATTTTTAATGCAAAAGTTAAATGACTGAACTTTGCACTGTAACATAGTGCAGACTGTATTTAAAAACAGCTTGACTTTTCCAACTTTTTAACACTTGCCATCAGCAGGGCACAGACAAAAAGCCACAGCTGAAAGAAAATGGAATCATGCCTGAACTTATTACTGCCCATTTGAATCATATAAAAAAGCTTGAGGTAACTCCTAGTGAGAGGGGAACAAAGAAAAGCTCACAAAGGAGGGGGTGGCCTTCCTTTTGGCATCCATCCCATGGGGACACACACACACAGAGGTCAACCTGTGGCAGGTGTGCCACAAGTGGCACAGACAACCTCTGTGTGTGGCGCATAGCAGACTGAGAAGGGAGCAGGGAACGCACAGCAGCAAATAAGGCAGGGAGCAGAAGGCAGAGCAGCAGAACAGGCAGGGCCCACAGGACAGGGAGCAGAAAGGCAAGCAACAGATTGAGCAGGGGCAGGGTGTCAGAGTGGCACTCAAGGATGGTGCGGGACTTATCCAAAACAGCTAGATGCATTGCACTATGGGATAGAAACCTAATATTCTAAGACAGTGGTGCTCAATCTTCTTTACAAGTGGACCAGGCCTTAAAATCAGAAATAGGTTGAGATGTGCTGGATATTTTTGCGCCCTAGGTGCAGCACTCTGCACTTGTCCACCTGCAGATGCTGCTTGGAGGGAATAGTATTGCTTTCTAAGAAAGGAGGAAGAGCTGTTCAGGCAAAAAGGCCATGTTGGCACCAGAACAAGTATTTATAAGCTGGCCATAAACTTTGGCTGGAAATTAGAAGGTTTCTAATCATCAAAGGAGTGAGGTTCTGAACTATCCTTCTAACTGGGAATACCGAGGTAAACTCCCTAACTAGTTTTAAAATAAAGCTTGATATTTAGAAAAGGGATTATATGAAGGGATTTCTTGTGACAGCAGGAGACTGGTCTCCATGAGTTAGGAGGTCTCTTTCAGTCCTCTGTCCCTACAAAAGGTATTTACAATGCTTTAGTATGGTCAAATGATAATTAGAGAGGCTAAGAGTGCAGTAGGGTGAGACAGATATGGATTCTATGAATTTTAAGCAGGCTTTATTTGATAATTCAAGCTTCAAGGGATCTCAGTAGTTATCGCATGGTGCTAAGTTACATAGAAATAGAAGTCACTGTAGAAATCCTCACCAAACCTGGATTATTTCAATGCAGCAAGCTTTGAACTTTGAAGTCAGTGTCTGAGCTTCAGCTTAAGGTTTTGTATTCCTAATGTTTTTCTACTTTTGCTGGTCTAATCAGCTCACGGGGTGAAATAACCCGTGGACAAGAGCAGCACTCTCGAAGTTGCAGCTTTGTTTATCAAACCATGTATAAGGAAGGAAGCGACAATTTCCAGCAGTCCTGGAAACCTTGGTACTTTAGAAGCATTTTTATTAGACACGTTTCAACATAATCATCACCATAGTAGTCCTGTAGCAATCCCCTGCAATATAAGCAGAACCAACCTCCCCTATCTACCCCTTCATTCCCTGCTTACAACTTATATTACACCTTGGTTTAGTCCATAGCTTCCTGTCACTTTGGTTCATGTGCATTTACTATTTATGTACATATACTTTATAGGCAGAATTTAAAGACAAGCTAAAACTATACCAGTCCCACCCTGCACTGCACCATACGGGTTCCCCAGGCCCCGCTCCCAGTGACTTGACCGCGGACTACACCGTGTGCAGTGCCGTGCCGTGTCCTGCCACCTCAACCCTCTAGCTCCAGTTCAGAGTAAAGACCTCTCCCACTTGGCTTAACTGAACCGTTAGCTGGAAACAGTAGCAGGCACTTATCTCATGCTTGGACCACATGAAGATGAAGATAAGATTCATTTAGTGTGCAGCCTATTTGCATCAATAAATCACAGCTCTGAGTCATTTGAACTAAATGATTATTACACTGAACAAAAACCACTAGGAGACATGGCACACTTCGGCCAGTGTGATGTACGTACCTTGCCCAGCTAATGCTTCTCTCCTTGCCAGCTTATAATCCTCATTTTTAATGTCAGATCTGCATTTAGCTGGTTATATCAGATACTGTTTCCTTACTTATTTTTGTGAGGCGCCTGGCAAACTGAGTGCTTGCAAATGAATGAAGAAGCTGAATAATAGATTGAGTTGTTTTGTTCTCTCATTAAAAATACTCAAATTGTTTCTACTCGGTAGTTTTAATGTTTGTCCCTATTGTGTATGTGGACGCTGATTTTTGGTACCATGTTGTTTTATGTAAAGATCTTTTTTACAACTTTCAAAACTCAAAAAGTATACCGGCACTGGAAAGTGATCAGACCATTGCTTTTTTGTGACACCGTGATAGATTCTTTGTTAGCTTGCTTTTACAGCATGGCAGCCAGACAGGCATATTAGCTGCATCCTTTTCGATACAAACACTACTGTTAAATCATATTTGGCTAGTGTTCCCTCAAGGGAAATTGGCTTGTTGGTGGCTTTTTTCCCCCTGAAACCCTCTATAAAAAAATTAATGGATTTTAAGAATCTCATTTTCACCGGGCACTTCAATCGACTTAAAGGGAGGGAACTTTTATAGAGAGTTTATTGATTATCTTTTTATGTTCGTATATTTTTAAACGATGTTACTTTCAAAATCTTTTTTTCTTGTAACATTCATGGAATACCAATGCAACATATACTGAAGGCGGTTTGACATGGCTGGCTAATTCCTACCTGCCCTCCCCTTCCTGCTCTCCTCAGTTTCCTTAATGCAAAACAAAACACAACAAGTTCCTGCCAAATGCCTGAAGGTTTTATGTAATTTATCTTTTCCCTCATCCCGCTGTGTCAGGCAACAGTCTAGGATGGCATGGGGTTGTCCAGGTGGAAGGAAGCAAAAATCACTATAGAAAAAGTGATGGACATTTTTAGAAAGAAGTTGGAGTCCGTCTCAATATCTCGTTAGTTTTTAGCAGACTTTCTGTCAGAATTCTCTTTTTTGGCCTTTAGAGAAATTGAAGTTTCTGATTCAGATTGCTGCCGCTATTTTTTTGGCATGAAAGCCAGGGTGACCCTTCTCGAGGCTTTGTCCCATTGGGGTTCCTGTCTTTGTAAGATTTAAATAAGTCACAATTACCAGTGTCTGATGTGACAGTCCCTGATGCTGAATCTGTCTCACATCTGTGCCAGTTTCAGTTTTCGCGTTGTTAATGGCATTACCAACAGCCTGCAGTCAGGAAGTCACGTCTGCTCTAGTGCAGAGCATCTCTCGAATGCTGAGCTCCTTCCCTTTATGCTACAGCTGCTGCTCTTCAGACAACTGGTCATATTCCTAAATGGAAAGTATTGTCTGGCCTCTTTCTGTTAACTACCGTATTGAAGGTTAGAACTGTAATACTGAGACGGCAACGATGTCGTCTGTGAAATTCGATTGTATAAAAGCAATTCCCCCTCCATTGTAAACACTCAAATTAGATGACCTGTGTAGCACTAGCATGCGGGACTACTTGAGAGCAAAGACATTGAGAGAAGGAATTTCAGGGGTGACCCTGAGCCAATCTTGTGATATTACTTATCACCAAAATCCACTGCTTAGAGGCAGAGTATTTTTGACCCAGGTCCAGGCTTTCATACATTTTGCATGTTTCTTTTTAGAAAGCCTTATTATGGTGCTTTGCTTTGCTTTGCCTGGAAGTTGGCATCTAGACTCTTGAGATAGATTTAATTTTAGACTGTTTCAGAGGCTTCTTCTGGCCAATCAGGCGCTAGCTTTAAGAAATCACCATGAACTGCTTTGCTTTCTCAGCATGGTTCAGCTTTATCCTCAGTCAATAGACATCTTATCAATCCTTGTTCAAAGGCATTCTCTTGCTTCCCTTGGGCTAATGCTGGTGATAGATAAAAAGTCTGCAAGCCTGGGTTGTGATTTGTTGGTCCCAAGTTATTCAAGGCAAATGGATAATAAACAAATTTTGAAAGTCCACCCAGTTCATTAAAACTCTGAGCAGTCATTTGAAAGTGTGGCAGGGTTTCACAGGGCTCTCGGCTTCACAGCATGGCCAATGACAATGCATGTACAAACCCAAATGTAATATAAAGAATGCTGCTTTTATCTTCACAAAGAGGTTTTATCATGCCGTCTTAAAGACCTTTAGATCTTTCTACATCTGAAAGGAAGATCCAGCATCTTTTGGACTCTCTCTCTGAATTTCAGAACCCCTTTAGTGAATCTGCGTTTGAACCTCTGGGTTAAATCTAATTTTTGTTTTGTATTAAAGTTTTTTATCCTTATCTTTATGCTGACGGGGGTCATTAGAGGATTATCCCTAAACTTCAGACTATTAGCAGTTTCTGACAGCTCTCATCAGTTTTCTTCCTATGGTTAACATGACTTTTCACTTGAACCAAGAAATAATTCTTGCTGTTGCCTTATCTAAATTCTAAAAATTTCCCTGTAAAACTGCTTTAGTATTCTTTAATGTCACTGTGATACCAAGAAAAAAAAGAAAAAGAAAACATACAAATGAATATGTTCTTAAAAGCACTTTTCCTCTGCTAATATTAAAGAATATTCTGAAGCCATGGCAGTAAACCACTGTTTTAATACAAACTCTTTTGATAGTCCAGTGCCAATTAAAGATTATTAAAAAGCTTTTATTTCTGCATGATTTGTCCATTGATACATGGGAAAAGCATAGGCAAAAGCCTCCACTTACATGCACATTCAAACAAATTATTCTGCAGCCAAAATACACTCTGTGAAAGAATAATTGTAATCTCCTCATCCAGGCAACCAGATCTCTCTCCCTGATCCTCCCATTTGATAAGCTTTCAATGCAGCCATTAGTCTAAAATACACAGACATCTCCAACTGGGAAAATTATAAAGGATTCCTGAGCTGAGAAGGTTTAGCTATCTGAGGGTGCTCCAGCAAGAGAAATCAAAACCCAAAGCATTTAAAATACACATAGACTTCCTCTGATGTGCAACATGCAATGGACTGAAAGGAAAAGAAATTGCATCAGGATGGTGCAGGTTAGGGCCACAAAAGAAGACAGGTATATTGGGTGGAAAAATGGAGACAAGTTGTGAATGGCAATAAAACTAACATCTGTATTCATGCTACTGGGCACATCTACACAAGATGTTTACTAATTAGCTCCACAGTAAATATCTGTGTCTACACATGTTGGGCTATTAGGCTGGAGTAAACTAATAAACTCCACAGCAGGCTAGTACTTGTAAATGCAAGTACTATCTTGCTGCAGAGTTTTTCACTCTGCAGCAGCGCACATGTAGATGCTGACCCAGCTAGCTGGAGCATGAGGGTGCTTCAGTGTGGGGACTGCCTTCTGGCTAACCCTACACCAGCGCACCCTTGTGTCCCAGCCAGCCCTTCTGCAGCACATTGAGCCAGGTGGGGAGGGAAGCAGCCCTGGGCTATCAGGCTGACAGCCCAGGCCCCCAGCCAACGGAAGCTGCTCTGATCCAGCTCAGTGTGCTCTGGTCCCAGGCCTGCTGCCAGCTGAGGGTGCTCTGGCCTGGCTCAATGTGCTGCAGTCCCTGGCACACATGTAAACACAGCGCCCTACCATGCTGGCCTTTATTGCATCACATTAATGTGCACATGTAGACACACCCATGGTGTCCCACATTGTTCTGGATACAGCATTACATGTAGAGTGATTCTGATGATGCCTTCAGTCTGTCTCATCCTCATAGACTAGGGACTAAGGTTTTTGTGGATGAAATTCTGAGCACCTTAGCAGCTAGTGCTGAGAGTCTGCTGTATGACTTGGGCAAAGAAAGTTTGGATGTACTGGCAGAGATGCCTGAAGGTGAAGCTTCCTAGTGAAGCTGCAGATATTTTCCTGAAGTGCTTCCCTGCTGAAAGCAGTCAGGCAACCTCCTGCAAGGAGATTTGGAAAATGAAACTTTTAAAACCAGAGTTCCCAGGTCATCAGTGATACGATATGATCAATGGAGCTGGAGAAAGCAGGTCAGGTTTCTGGAGGGTTTTAGTTCAGCATGGCGTTCCAGTCTGTTTCTGAGGTCCAGGCTAAGGCATGCAAGCTCCCCTAGGTAACACTGGACACCCAGCATAGTGAATAAAGACTCCTTTCCCACATGTCTCATTTTATTTATTGGAACTGAAGTGAAAGAAAATAGTTGCAATGAAACATTGACCTTGAAGGACCGGAACTGTCATAGGTGGTCTGCAACTGAAAGCTTTTATGGCCATGAGAGAAGACAAAGTATGTTTTAGCTGATTCTTTCCTGCTCTGTTTGTAGAGTATTTGTGCACACAAATAAGGCAAGCAATTGTACAGACAGTTTTGAAAATGGTAATAAATGTCATTTCTTAGGGATAATCAGGCGGAGACAGGTCTGGGCTTCTGTATACTATATATTTTTTATTTTATCTAATCTAAAAATAGAAAACGATGAGGTCTGAACATCTAAATGATGTGACTTTTTTGCAAAAACTGCAACCATTATGCTGATCAAGCTGAATTACAATGGGAAAAAAGCTATACTGGATCAGAGCAATGGTCCCTCTGGTCCAGTATCTTGTCTTGGCCAGCACCAAATTCTTCAGAGAAATGTGCAAGAAACTCTGCAGGCGATTATGGGACATCTCCTAAATGCTCTCAAGCACCCAGGGTTGAGGCAACCATTTGAAATTTCTAGTTGAGGTCTCCACGATGAGAAGGATGAAAACCAGGTGAAAGAATGAAAAGAATAGGATTTTTTTCTCTGTGACTTGTACTTTTTTTATGCTGGGCAGACAAAAGGGTTATTGCTGCTATTGATTTTTTAAAAGAGTTTATGTCCTATGAATGTTATCACTTGTTATTGTTTTCCTCTATGGCCAATCCAACTTGCAAGGGAAAGTGGAGAGAAGTTGTTTTCCTTTAACTCAAGGGCATTGGCCAAATGTTGCCTTCGCTTGTATTCAGCTGGTTTCAGGTGTAGCTTAGTACAGATCTAAACCAAAATAATAAAATGCTGCCACGGCCCCAACTGCCTTACATTGCTAGAGAGCATGTCTTGGGTATAAGGTAGGGTGCTCTGGGTGTACAAGACGTTCCTCCCGCAGCTCACAGCTTCTTTTCACAATCGTGAAACCTTTCCTTCACTGCTCCACGTCAGCTTGCTTTGGGATGACTAGGATAGGCAATTAAACCCAACTCAAACACAACACTTTCTTGTGGCCCTGGGAATATTTCACCTTTGTTCCCCCTGTGAGTTCATTTTTAACTCTTCCTTTGTCCATTTGCCCTGGCTAGGGATTTTCTACTTCCCTGCAGCTCCAGAAATCTCCTACGGAAAACCTCGTGTGACTTAATTTCCCAGTTCAGATGACTTCCCTAAAATAACCATTATATTAAGGTATTTCTACCTGAATGCTGGCTTTTAAAGGTTTCATGAGGGTTGCCCCTGACTATGGAGGGACATAACCCAATATGTGGGGATATACAACAAGGTAGCCCACAATCGGGTTTTCATACCAACTTCAAAACTATAAACAGAATTCATGAGTTGTGCGCAGACTCCTCAAAGCAACACACTGATCACGAGCCACTATGCCATTATGCATGTTAAAAGCTCTACAGGTATTTTAAAAAGAAGGGGAATCACCAGATAGGATTGGATATATAATCTCATGTCCGGTTTTCATGGTCACACAGACCCAGCCTGGAAATTTCACTGTGCATCACCAAAGCAACCTTATGGAGCAGAAGGAAAATAGGGGGAGGAGACTGCATTGACAGATGAGTGTCTCACAAAACAGTGAGTGAGTAGGGATAGGGCTGGTATAGGAGGAGTAGAGGTAAAGTGGGACAGAACAAACGCGCATTGGGGGAGTGGGTTGGGAGCAGTGGGAAAGCTGGAGGATGGCAACAAAGGCTGTGATGAGACAGGTAGGCAAGGAGGGGTGGGAGTTAGGAGAGAGATGGAAGCCATGAAGTGGAAGCTGAAATACCAGGGGAGCCATGGAAATTACGCAGATAGGCTACTGGGATGTTGGAGCATCCTGGGATCAGCTAAGAGGTTATGTAGCCTGTTTCCCTCTGGCATGTTAAGTGTCTTAGTCAAGTTGTGTACGGCCATCTCTGCAAGCCTAAAAGGTATCTCTTCATGCCTGAAAGGGATCTTCCCATGATAAGAAGATTTTTATTAAATTGGGGGAAAAGGTCCTTCTAAAACTTGTCAGAAAACTACCCCATACATATGTGCTTAGAAGAGTTTTAAACTCTTTTCCCTTCCAAGAAAGCATGCGGGAAGTATAGGATGCTGCAGTATCTTTTCTTTTTTTTATTAAATGCCTTGGGAATTTTTTGCATCTGCAGAATTTTCAAAGGTTTTTTTTTTTTCCTAAGACATTTTCATCACGCACACATTGAAAAGAATTGCACCCAAAAAGTTGAGGAAGTAGAAAAAAGGGCTTTAGTAATGGAAGTCTGGGCCCATCCTTAACCGTAGAGATGCTAGTTCGTCAAATGTGATATTGAATTCTTGTGTTGTATAGTATAAAATGGTGCATCTCTCATGTTCTGTGCCACTGCGCAAAAGGCAGGCTACCACTGAATAACTAACATGGTGAGTTCTCTGCAAAGCACACTCTTGTAATGGGTCCAGAATTTCTGATCAGTTCATAATTCGACTCCTATGTTAAACAAAAGGAGACAGCTGAGAGATAATGAAAAGAAAGCCCCATGGGGAACACAGACATGCCGTGGACATGACTGGCCACTTTGTACTCCTGTTGCTCTTCAGTAAGAAAAGGCTGAATGCTTTGTTTTACATTTCTGAGTAAATATTGGTACTTGTTGAGGTTAAACAACATGCTGCACTGGAAACTGCCAAGCCTCTATTTATCCTTAGCCAGGGAACAGGGCAAGCAGTTACAGTACGAGAATGTACTGGCAAGCTCTTTTAATCCTATCACACAGAAACCACTCCAACAATGAAAAGTAATTTAGCAGTCTGTCTTGTCCAAACTTTGCCTCCTTTCTAGGCCGAAATTTTATTTTATTTTTTTTTAATCGGGCTTTAGGATAAGTATATCAGGACATGATCACCAGCATCACATGCCAGAATAAATTACTATACCAACCATTCAGAAAAATATCTCCAAAATCCAGGCAATTTTTGCTTTCTAGGAAGTTGTAATCCTCATTCCAAATTCAGGTCTATCCAAACCAGTGTACTCCCAGGTAGTCAGTACAGCATTCCCCATGTATAATCCACAGAGGGATAAAGGTCATTCCACAAAATGAAACAGCATAATACATTCCTTTAGGCTTCGTGAACTTCTGTTTGGTGTCAGCCGGGCACCCAGAAGATACTTGCAGGAGAGGGTGTTTGGCGTGTCTAAAGATGTGCTGCCTAGCAGATGAGGTGGGTTTGTGGCTGGATGGCTCAGTTCTCATGGAGCTGACTGATACATTATTTAATTGTATTTGGTTTATAATCAGTTATGCCTAGAGCCTTGGAAAGACATCTTTAATATTTCTAAAGCCTAACCAATAAATAAATAAAATAAGTGGAGAGGCCATTAAAGAGAGTTCAGAAGCCAAATCTGGAGATGTAATATCACTTTCAGATTGGGGGAGGCACATTATGGCAATTCCCTGAAAAAATGCCTTGGCTTCCTATTTGATGCCAGATAAAATTGAAGTAGAGGATAGTGACCTATACAGTCCTACCTGGTTTGGATCCTGCACATCTAAGAGGGTTTTCCTCCTCTGTGTACTGGCGTAATAACTGCGGTCAGTTGGAGCACTCTTGCTTTATTGTGTCTTTCTAAGGAAGTTTGAACAGTGGAGGGATGGCACTGGCATTCAGTTCAACTGATGGCTGCCAAAATGCATCTGCTGGGCCTGAGGCCATGTCATCTTACGCGTTTGTCTAGGAGGCTGATGTTATGAGGGCTAGTTGGCTGTCCAATTGCATAGCAACCAGGGAGTGTGTAATTGGCTGCCTTTTGCAAATCAGTTCATGAAATGAACCCAAATCCATTGTGGATGTGATGTATCAGGAGAAGAAATAACAATTCTTTTATCATTGTGCTTTTTTTTTTTCCATGAAAAAAGAAGATCAAGTGACTAGTGCAGTCTTAAAATGTAAAGAACTGCACAGTACTTGTCCTCCTCTGTCTTCAAATCATTGTCACTCATGGCCTGATGCATTAAATAACTCATCCATGCAGCTTTTCTGATGGAAAGCCAGAAGTTGAAAGCATCATGGTTGCTCCAAAAGACCTGCTGGATGTGAGATGGCAACTGAGCCACATGGGAATGCGAGGAGGAAGAGTGAATCAAGTCGGATTTAGACTGTTTGGGAAAGCAAAGAGACCTTAGGTCGACGTTATTTTTGGTGTCGATAAAATTAATTTTTGGTGTTGCCATAACCTTGTTTCAAATAATGGGGTGCATATCCTATCTAAAGCTCAGGAGAAAGCATGACTAGTAATGCCAGTGAACATGACCGTCTCTCTGCTTTACTTGGATAAAGGTAGTCCCTTTCAGTCCTCCTTAGTCAGAAAGACGATATCAAGAGCAAAAAGCAAAGAGCATATTTGAATGTGAGAAGAAATGCCTAGAGTGGGGTGGGGTGCTGGACCCGGTGATCTGCAAGGTCTCTTCCAGCCCCTAACAACCTATGAATCTAAAGGGAAAGCTCAGACTGCAGAAGACCCTCACCCAGTAGAATAAGAGGATAAAAATAAGTAATTTTTTTAAAATCACAATGAGTCACTGCAAGCCACATTTTATGGGTCTGTTTTGACACATTTCATGTCCACTCTGAGGCACAAAACCACATGTAGCTGGTCACATTACTTGATGATGCATGTAATGTAATGCACGATCGGCAACAGAACGGTGTTTTTCTGAACGGAAATTATACTCCCACTGCCTTCTGTCTATTGTCCCCTAATTCTCTCTCTTTTTTGTTGTTTCTTTTACCTTAGTTCTAAGATGCTTTTCACATTGGACTCTATCTTGCAATCCCCTGGTTTGTTCAAAGCCAATTTAGTCTACGGCTCAGTGCATTCCCTGTCCTTTTTGACTGTTTACAACTGGTGTATTAGGTAGGCTTTGTCTTGGGCTATCACTGCTGGATGAGAGGGGGAGTAGCTGTTCGTTTTGCATTAAGCATGTGTGCTCATGTGGAAATACCCAACCAAACCCCTCAGCAGAGATATCTGTGTTAAAATGAAACCAAATTTTATAACAAAAAAAAATTTATTACCAATACAAGGTTATTACTTGGACCATATAATCCAATGTAAGTATGTGATATTACCTCCACCTAAGAGTCCTGTATTTCTGATTAAAAAGTGCCAGAGGGGAGTCTGTGACTTGCAACCACTTATCTGCCCAGTTTTCAATTTCACCTTCTACAATATTCCATTTGAACTCTTCCTGAGCATTTTACAGCTGAAGTGAAATATTTGACTTTCAGATTGGGCTGCAATTGGAGGGTGGGAAGGCAAGAGTTTGAGAAATGCTCATACTTTCCCTCTTATATTCCAGAAACAGGGTCCAGGAGTGCCGTTGGCAAAATGGCGATTAGCTGTAATGCAGCTCAGTGTGGGAGGGATTACTGCCTTTATGAGGTGGCATTTTTCAGTGCGACTGTGCTTGGCTCTTTCCATTTCTCTAGTCTTCTCTTCTAACAAAGATATTTACTTATTTTGATTGCCAGTTTTAAGTGTATCTGTCCCATGTTGTAGGGACTCAGTTGGTCTAGTAAAAGATATCACATCTACCCAAAGAACCTTGCCTGCCCATGTTGTAGGGGCTTTTCTCATCTTTTTAAGATAAATACAACATGAAATGCACAGTATGTACCAAATTGGATGGGTTTATCAATGTGAAGTAGCAGAATCTCTGCCTACCCTAATGATAAACCTGTATATGACTATCTATTCACTGTCCACCATCCAAGTAGTTTGCCTGGAAAGTTTTCAGACCCAGACTGATATGACAGATACTTACCTGTATGCCTCAGGATCTATCCCTCTATTGCAGACCACTCTGTTTCTGCCCATAGTCATCATGGCTAGCACAGAGCAATTAGTCTCTCACCCAAATCCTACCTATTACCTTCTTTCTTAATCACTATGAACAACACCACATCCAGCTTGTCCTTTTCACCTGTTCATAAGGGCTCATCTTCAACTCAGGCGTCTGTATTGCCACTGCCAGTGCAGTGGCATCTGATGCATAAGCCCAGCAATCATGCCTCCTGCTATTCCAGACGTGCATGGCAAGAGGTGCAACTGTGGGATTGGCGATCAAATCCCAATCATGCCATATTGCTGGTGCAGGGGAAGCCCATCAAATAGCAAGTCTGGCTCCTCTGTGCTCCTCCAGCTGATAGGGGGTCCCAACCATGGGAGTGCAGGGGAACCAAGACCTCCAATCTGTTCCTCTGGCTGGGATCCCCAGTCAGCCAACTTCGGCTTCCAGCTGTGGTAGCACATGGGAGCCAAGGGCTCTGATGCACTCCCCCAGCTGGGAGCCCTGAACAGTTGACCAGCACTCCCAACCCTAGGAGGGTACCAGAGTCTTAAAGGGCTCCAGTGTGCTCCCAATGGTGGGAGCACTGGCCACACGTTCAATTTCAAGTGTAATGGAAACCAGCCATAAAGTTATGACACAACATTTGCGTAATACACTTATTTTGTGTAATAACTTTGTGGCTTATTCCGTTTTATCATGCCATTCTTTGAATGAATGCGTGGCCAGGACAGTACTTAAGACATCATTAACCAGTTAATCATGTCTCAAGGCCCGCCGCACCAAGGCCCCTGCCCAGCCGGAGCTTAGCAACAGGTTCGCACCTCTTGCAGCCCCAGCAGAGCCCACGCAGTTGCCAGCTCCCGCAGGCAACCCAGGCTCGACCACAGCTACTGGCCCCGCTCTCCCCAAGACAAAGCGTAAAGTGTTTGTTGTGGGAGACTCCGTCCTGCGGGGCGCTGAGGGGGCAATCTGCCGCCCCAACCCCTTAGCCCGGGAAGTCTGCTGCTTCCCGGGGACCCGCATCCGAGACATTGTGGAGAGGATCCTGCAGCTCCTCCGGCCCACAGACCACTACCCCATGCTCCTTATTCA
>NW_017728918.1:12481862-12483695 GCF_001723895.1 Crocodylus porosus | reverse complement strand
CTTCCTGCCCTTTGGGCAGGGGGCTGGACTCGATGATCTCCCGAGGTCCCTTCCAGCCCTAATGTCTATGAAATCTATGAAATCTCAAGTAGGGCCTGAAAATCTATCCATCAGGGGCCTGAAAGTCTATCCAAATGCACTATGTCTAGATTTGCAAGCTCTAGATTTATGTCTAGATTTGCAAGTTCTGTCTTCATCACATTTCTAAAATGCAGCTTTTCCAATCCACAGAACTGTCATGAAGTCTTTCATCACACACATTACATGATTCTGGATTATTCTGGTATGATTTATATAATCTCACCGTACACAGAGCCATTCAGAATGCTGATGTAAACATCATTTTCTTTCCCCACCCTGTCATTCCCCCACTGTACCCCTCTCCTCTGTTGTATCACCTGTAAGATCCTTGTCTTCAGTTTCAGCACCTTTCATAGACTATGCCCATGGATAAGCTTCCACTCAGTACCAAGAAGCTCACAAACAGGGAAGAACTGGTGGGGAAAGTAGTAGTGGATGGCAACTTGGGCAGTAGTGACCATGAGATGATTGAGTTCAGGATCATGAGGAAAGGAAGGATGGAGAGCAGCAGAGTCAGGACCCTGGACTTCAGAAAAGAAGACTTTGACTCACTCTAGGAACTGATGGGCAAGATCCCCTGGGAGGCCAGTCTGAGGGGGAGAGTAGTCCAAGAGAGTTGGCTGTATCTGAAGGAAACTTTACTGAGAGTGCAGGAACAAACCGTCCAGATGTGCAGGAAGACTAGCAAGTACGGAAGAAGACCAGCTTGGCTTAGCAGGGAACTCTTCAGTGAGCTTAAACAAAAAAAGGAAACTTACAAGAAATGGAAACTTGGACAAACAACTTGGGAGGAGTATAAAAGTATTGCCTCAGGCATGTAGGGATGAAATCCGGAAGGCCAAAGTGCAATTGGAATTGCAGCTACCAAGGAATAAGAAGAGCAACAAGAAGGGTTTCTACTGTATGTCGGCAATAAGAGGAAGATCAGGAAAAGTGTGGATCTTTTACTAAATGGCGGAGGCAACTTAAGTGACAGACGATGTGGAGAAGGCTGAAGTACTCAACGTCTTTTTTACCTCAGTCTTCACAAGCAAGGTCAGCTCCCAAACTACTGCATCTGGCAGCACAGTTTGGGGAGGAGGTGAGAAGCCCTCAATGATGAAAGAACAGGTTAGGGATTATTTGGAAAAGCTGGATGTGTACAAGTCTGTGGGGTTAGAAGTGATGCACCTGAGGGTGCTGGAGGAGTTGGCCGATGTGATTGCACAACTGCTGACCATTACCTTTGAAAACATATAGCGATCAGGATAGGTCCTGGATGATTGGAAAAGGGCAAATATAGTGCCCATCTTTCAGAAAAGGGAAGAAGTAGGATCCAGGGAACTACAGACCAGTCAGCCTTACCTCAGTCCCTGGAAAAACCATGGAGCAGGTCATCAGTGAATCCATTTCCAAGCGCTTGGAGGAGAAGTAGGTGATTAGGAACAGTCAGCATGAATTCAGCGAGGGCAAGTCATGCCTGACCAACCTGATTGCCTTCTATGATGAGGTGACTGGCTCTGTGGATGCAGGAAGAGCAGTGGATATGATATACCTTGACTTTAGCAAGACAGTCTCCCACAACCTTCTTGCAAACAAGCTAAGGAAGAATGGGTTGGATGAACGGACTTAACGTGGATTGAAAAATGGCTGAATCATTGGGATCAGAGGGTAGTAGTCAATGGCTCGATGTCTAGTTGGCAGCTGGTGTCAAGTGGAGTGCCCCAGGAGTCTTGGGGCCGGTTTTGTTCAATATCTTCATCAGTGACCTGA
>NW_017728918.1:12476240-12481851 GCF_001723895.1 Crocodylus porosus | reverse complement strand
TTAACGTGGATTGAAAAATGGCTGAATCATTGGGATCAGAGGGTAGTAGTCAATGGCTCGATGTCTAGTTGGCAGCTGGTGTCAAGTGGAGTGCCCCAGGAGTCTTGGGGCCGGTTTTGTTCAATATCTTCATCAGTGACCTGAAGGATGGGATGGAATATACCTTGAGCAAGTCTGCAGATGACACCAAGCTGTGGGGAGTGATAGATACACTGGTGGGCAGGGCTAGGATTTAGATAAACCTAGACAAATTGGAGGATTGGACCAAAAGAAATCTCATGAGGTTCAATAAGGACAAGTACAAAGTCCTGCACTTAGGAATGCACAATCACATGGACTGGTACAGGCTGGGGACCAACTGGCTAAGAGCAGCTCTGCAGGAAAAGACCTGGGGGTTACAGTGGTCAATAAGTTGAATATGAGCCAGCAACGTGCCCTTGTTGCAAAGAAGGCTATCAGCATAGTGGGCTGCATTAGTAGCAGTGTTGCCAGCAGATTGGAAGTGATTATTCCCCTCTGTTCAGTACTGGTGAGCCACATCTGAAGTATTGTGTCCAGTTTTGGGCCCCCGACTACAGAAAGGATGTGGACAAATTGGAGAGGATCCAGCAGAGGGCAACAAAAATGGTGAGGGGGTGGAGCACATGACTTATGAGGAGAGGCTGAGGGAACTGGGCTTATTTAGTCTGGAGAAGAGAAGACTAAGGGGGGATTTAATAGGAGCTTTCAACTACCAGAAGGGTGGCTCCAAAGAGGATGGAGCTAGACTGGAGCTTAGTGGTGGCAGATGACAGAACAAGGAGCAATGGTCTCACGTTGCAGCAAGGGAAGTTTAGGTTAGATACTAGGAAAAACTTTCTGACTAGGAGGGTAGTAAAGCACTGGAACAGGTTACCTAGAGAGGTTGTGGAGTCTCCATCCTTGGAGGTTTTTAAGACCTGGCTATATAAAACCTTGGCTGGGATGATGTAGTTGGTGATGTTCCTGCTTTGAGCAAGGGGTTGGGCTAGATGACCTCCTGAGGTTCCTTCATGGGCTGATGAAAAACAAAAGGCAGCTTAAAATCATAAAATGGTAGAAAATAAGGGCTGAAAGGCACATCAGGAGGTCACATCTAGTCGAAATCCCTGCTCAAAGCGGGACCATCCCCAAATACATCATCCCAACCAAGGCTTTATATAGCAGTCAACGCCAGCTGCCTGTAGCCGCTGGGCTGCACCGTGCCCTGAACCTCCTGGGGCTCCACTTCTCCCCACTCACCCCAGCTACTGCAGCAGACCCAGGAGCAGCCGACACCCCCTGCCTGCACCACGGCATGGTGCAGTCCAGGGGCTGGGGTGAGTGGGGACTAGCAGAGCCCTGATTGCATAAGAGTGAATTTACCTCGCATATAAGGAATTTTGGGTAGAAAAAGCGTGATCGCATAAGAGCGAATTCGCATATATGGAACCCGCGTAAATTAAGGGGAACCTGTTTTCATCTTTTCTCTCTTGTCTTATCCTTAGACTGTGAGCTCTTTGAGTTAGGGATTGTCTTGTTTCATGCTTGTGAAGCACTTGTCCCATCGGGGTCATGATCTCTAAGTAGAACTCCAAGGCACTATAATACCATTATATTGTTCCAATTATAAGTGAACCCTGCAAGCTAACCCCACAGTTTCAAGTTCAGTTTGAAAAAAAGTATTTTTCCCCCCAAATATAAGTTAAATAAGTACAGATAAAATCTTTGAACCGCTGGGGCATTTACAAACTTCTACACAGAAAGCAAAAAATCAAGGAAAGAAGCCAAAAAGTTAAATGCACTAAAAATTAAAAAAAGAAAAATGTTAAATGCCTGCAATTCTAAAGTGTGCCCACGTCTGCATTTTTCCTGGACAGCTCTTATGAGTAGGGTGGCAGAAGTCCCTGTGTGCTACCTTAAATTGCCTCATTGTATAGTGCTTATGGGTGACGTGTAGGCTCATCTGCTTTGTACAGTAGTGCCTGTACCGTTCTGATTATAGGTCAACCTCACATATAAGTCAGCTGTGATTTTTATGGTTAATTTCTCAAGAAAAATAGGTCTGTCTATAAGCAGAACAAGATGATATTTTCCTCATGGGCAGTGGTAGTATAAATTTCCGTTTCACTCCAGCGTACCTGCCCCAGTCTCTTTGTAAAAGTTTACTGCAGCTCAACCAAATCTTTAAAAGAACATTGAGCAACATCGTTCTTAGTTCAGAACATGCAGTAGTAAAGGTGCAGGAAGTGACTATTAGTCATCCCCTTCAGCGACGTAAGAGCTCTGCTCCTGAGTTGGTAGCCCGGCCATGTGCATAGAGGCATTTTTGACAGCTTCCATGCCGGGGTTCTTCTCACACTTTTGTTTGGAGTATCCTGAGTTTGGATCCCACTTCGGGCAATTTTAAAACAATTTCTTATGAGCTTTAATGGTATGATTCCACCTTCCCAAAGGCAGGAAGCAGATGTGTGGATGCTAATCACAGTTCCGTGGAAATAGGGGGAGAAAAAGCCCCACGGAGGAGGACAGCCCCCAGCTGACAACTGGGGAAGCAGCTGCATTAGGTTGGGAAGCAATGACCATGCACAGTAGAGCTGGTCTTGGAGGCTTTTGGCAGCAGGGAGAACTGCTTTCATGGTAGGTCTGAGATTCATACCCAGCCTATAAAAAACAATCATGGTACATCTACTGAATAAAATGAGGTTGTCTCTAATCTGTCACAATCAGTTCTAGCATTGCACTTTTACAGGTGGCAGCTGTGCCTGCTTCTCTCCTACACAAGAGTGGTGTGCATAGAGTCTAGACAGAACAAGCAGCAAGGTTTTCCCGACTACACCAGTCCTGCTGACTCTAGTCGACTCATGTACCAAACCTCTTTAGGTGTCCTGTGATGCACAAGGCTGAAGGTCTTAAAATGCTTCTATCTAGAGGTTGTATTTTGATTAAGAGCCCCATAAAGATCCCCGTATTTATTACTGCCTAATTCTTTGCAACCTGTTGCTGCAAACGTGGCAGTGTGTAATTGATATCTGTGTCTTGGCTTGTGTGTACATTTATTTAAAAGAAATAAATTCTGTTTTAGTAAATTCTGTATTACGGATGGTTCAGAGGGACTTTATTTTAGGTTTTCTTTTCTCTAAATGTGCTTTTGATTTTTGGAGTGTTAGTGACGATATTATTACATTGCTGTTAGCTATTGACTGAATGATTGCTGTTGTATTCTGAATGTGCTGATGCTGAAAATCTGCGATATAAATAAACTTCCTCTGGTAACATCATTATAATAGCACAAGCAGCAGAAATTTATGGAAAGAACAGATTAAATGCTTAGACTTAAATTCTTCAGTGTGCAACTCAGCTTAAACTGCTGTGTCTGAATTTTGGGTTGCTGAATCAGGTGGAAAAAATCAAACTGACACATCGCTTGTCTGTGCATTTTTACTATGATATATTATGTTACTAAAAGAAAAAGCTCAAAAGCTACCATTGATAATCCTGGCTAAAACTTGGGACATAAATTATTAAGATCTGTAGTATCTTTTCAAAGTGGCCTGGGACTTGGTGCATATATCACAGCAAGGAAATGTAACATCAATATGTACTTATGCATTGTAACATGGGACATTTTTATGTATGTAATAAAACATTCACAATACAACTATGTTTTCTAAGCAGCAAATAGGAAGGTAGAGGTTTTAACATATTTAATCACATTTATTTAGCAAATTAGCATGTAATAGAGTTAATCATGACACGTGAACATTTGGAAAAGGATTTATTATTGCATGTGGTAAATTATAAGTAATCTTAGTTCCAAATGTGTACTTTATCTATCTAAATGTGCAAAAGTCTCCCATGATGCTCATTCAGTGCTTTCTGCATTTATCACATAAATTTGAAATGCAGACTACAAAGTACAATATCAAGACCTTCACATAGACAGATATACATCCATCAAATGTTTCTAATTGTCATATGTAATCAACAAAATGATTCTCTCAAAGTCAGTTTTACTAAGATATTGACAGTTAGTTTCCTAGTTACTGATATGTTGTGTTGGGCTTCAGCTTTTTTTCCCCCATAAATAAACTGAAATACAGTTATAATTACACAATGGGCTTAGTGGAAAGCGTCAGCTATTTCTGGTTTGCTGCCTGAAGTTAGTTTGTTCTCTCCTTCTAATTTACTTTACTGTTATGACAAGTTGCATCAGTGTAACACAGCTCTTGTGAGATTAACTACTAAGTGAGCAAATAGTCACATCTTTCAGTAGCTTTGTCAAATTTGTCATATCATTTCACGGGTCACAGTGAAGCAAATCCAGCAAAAATATTTCCACAGCGACAAGAGATGGGGGATGGGAACGGTGAATGGCAAGCACGAAATCATTAAGCGCAAAATCTTATTGAATATTTGCATTGTAAAATATATTTGTAACCAAGTTTAATTTAATGCGAGCAAATGACTACAAATGAATAGGTGTGCAAGGTGTGGAGTATATAATCAGTAGTAGGAAATCTTATAGCAGTACATTAGCAATGCAGTCAAGATGGCTGTGTGGGAGGCATTTTCATACTAAACCCTTGTTTTGAGATATTTATAATTGCTTTGAAAAAAAATCCCTTTAGGCTTTGGACTGAAAATGCTCGAGCTTGCTTGGAGCACTGCAGTGCCATTTTAAATTGGCAACGTTCTGTTTGGCCATTTTTGAGTTATCGGAGCATGGTAAAGCTGTTTACGGTCTCCAGATGTGTGTGCATGTGGGGTTGTTTATTTGTTTACTTGATGTGAGCTGCATTTTGATTCGTTAGTGGAGAGCCTTTCTTTATTGTGTTTGAAATTCAAAAGGGACCTGGTCCTGATCTTCCTAAACTTACTTGTGCTATTGAACAGTTCCATTTAAACCAATACAACTTGAGTATGTGCTTAAAGGCACTCACCTCCTTTTGAAAGGGTTGTGGTCTGATGAAATGCATGATGTAAAACTTGGGTATTATTATTTTTTATTAACTCCTAAGCATATGCTTCAGTGTGATCTAAAATAGAGTGCATCAAGTTAAGCATGTGTGTAAGTCTTTTCAACATCAGGGTCTTACTTCCAAATATTCAAATTTTATATGTATTTAATCCTCACAGATGCATATACTTTTACAGTTACAGATGAAGCAATTATATTTAGAAATAAAAAAAAATAATAACTGTGTGCGTGAGGGGGGGAGAGAGAGAGATTTCCATTTGTTTTGTTTGAATTATTTGAATATAATATTCATCCAGAGGCATTTAGCACCTTTGACTGTGAGTTCATTTAACTTTCTTTATTAACCTTAGTAGAGATATTGGACAAGGAATGGCACCTGATGCCCAAAACCTTGTCCAGCAGCTCTCCCACTATATAGCTGTTCCAATACAAGATAACACAGAGAAGCCTTGCCTAGAGTCTTTTAGGGTTGCAAATATAAGATTCTTCAGAAAATTGTTAATGAAAATCTAAGTGTCAGATCCAGAACAGTTTTTAGGTGCTTCCAGAGATGGTCAACTACTGAGTCAGGAGCGGACTGGCCAAGTTCGCCGATGACACCAAACTTTGGGGCAAAGCATCCACGCCAGAAGA
>NW_017728918.1:12409985-12475492 GCF_001723895.1 Crocodylus porosus | reverse complement strand
TTTGGGCAGGGGGCTGGACTCGATGATCTCCCGAGGTCCCTTCCAGCCCTAATGTCTATGAAATCTATTAAATGAGCTTCTAGTTTTCCACGTAGACACTTAAGCTGGATCCAGATGTGCAGGTGGGTGCTGTTTGTAGCACCGCAGACCAGTTTGTGGCACCACAGATTGCATGCCTGACACATTAAAACGTTCCCTGCAGTGCAGATATGCAGCGCACGGGCAAAATTTGCTACTGGGAAATCCCGGTCCTCCTGGGAGATGCTCTGGCTGCTGGCCCTCCTCTCGGTTCTGCCCCAGCTCCTCTAGTAAGCCAGGAACTGGGAGGACTGGGAAAATGGCAGTATCCCTGAAGCTGGGCATTTTGCCACATATCAAAGCATGCACGCAGGGGCATACACAGATGCAAAATATAGCAGCACAAATTTGTGCCACTACTTTTCTTACCACTGCAAGAGCACACCCCTGCATGTGGGGACATGCCCCTAAAGTCTACTCAGGTTACCTCCCTTTTCTGTCAGGAAGGTCTTGCAATTCTGCTTTTCACAGACACCCAAGATTTCCCCGGTCCAATCATCAAGGGTCCTAGTTCGTGCATAATCCCCAGTGGGACCCAAAAACTGAGCAGAGCAACATTTAAGTCTCCTTAGGGCTTGTCTACATGGGGTGTGTCTACACATACAGTTAATGTGAAGCAATAAAATCCAGCACATATCGTGCTGGAGTTTGTTGCTTCTGGGTGCTGCATTTACAGGATGGCAGGGTCCAGGTCTGAGCAACCCCAGCTAACAGGGACCAGACCCATGCTGCAGTGGGACTTGCTGGGGTATAGGGGTGCTCCAGTGCAGGGCTAGCCAGACGGCAGCCTCATGCCCCAGCCAGCCATGTCAGCATCTACATATGTGTTGCTGTTCAGTAAATAACTCTGCCATAGGATAGTACATGTATTTACAAGTACCAACCTATGAGGGAGTTTATTAGTTTACTGTAACTTAATAGGGCTGCACAGAGCATCTCACCTGTATCTTCCAGCATGCTCCAGACCTAGCAGAGCTGCTCTGTGCTTGTCCCATGAGCCTGCTTGCAGAGTGTAATCTTTGCTGCAGAGTAGGCCAGTGTCCACAGGAAGAGTGGAAAGTGTTCCTTCATGCAGCCTAACCAAGAGCCTGAAGATTAGGGCATATCCTCAAGCAAAGGGAGACGTGGGTTTGAATTCCCTTCTGGGTGTTTGCTTCCATTGCAAAGTCCAGTACCTATGTTGGAGATGCTTACTGACTTAATTTCATGCATATTCTTGATCTTGATGTAATTTATGTGGCATCAGTAGCAAAAAGTAACCAGATCTTTGTAATGAGGATAGGTGGAGAGCAAAGACATACATTTGTGCTGGACAGTTAACTCAGAAACCTAAAACCAGAATATAATGTGAGTTAAAAAAGTTTTGATCCATAAGGCATATAAAAAGACTGGAAAACTGATGCGATTGCAGCAAATGTCTCATGAACTGTAGTTCACGAAACAGGGTGAGGTATGATACTTTTTGCAACCAAGGCTGACTTTATACTGCCATTCTAGGCCATGATACTGCAAGTTATTTAAGTGTATGATTAAAGTTAAGCATACAAGAAGATAACTCACTGTGTTTGCTGGTTTTAAGATTTGTAGGGGCCTAACAAAGAAAAGGTGGGACAAAGCTGGAGTATGATTTGGATTATAATGAGACTTGGATGCTCTTGTGGTATTTCTGCTACTTTTGTCTTGGCAGTGTGTTAGGCAATATAAATATACTTTTTCAGAGTTAACATGTATTTGGTTTGTACGTGCTCCCAGCAAACAGGTGAACTTAGAAAGCTAAAGAATTGGTGATTTTTTTTTGCTATGATTCTAGAACAGTTCATCTCTAACAAGACTAGATCTCAGTCACCAAGAGATTGCAGCAACAAAAAGGGACATTTAATCATTGGCAAGGATAGGAACGGAAAAGAAAACATTTTCTTCTTGCTGCAGTCTAACTACAGAGCAGAAGGAGCCAGAAGTGAGCCAGCCACCAGTTTCCATCTGCTCCCTCCTTTCCCCAGTTTTCTAATTTTTGTACCACTTTAATTATGATAAGCAGAGGCACTTGACAGAAGCTCTTTGTTCTGACAGGTGTGTTGGGTCCCTCCATTTGGATGCATGCTTTAATTTCTGCACTCCCCCTGCTGTGAGCAGCAGAGGAGCACAACAGAAATAGAGATGGGTTATAATCTCTGGAGGTCCTTTTCCTCACCTGGATGACACACTCGCACTTGGAAGGACAGGCACGTTTTCTTCCCAAACTCTTGTCAGCTGGGAGATCCTGAAGTGGAACCTTGAAACCTGTTTCACGTGTTCACATGTGATGTCTGGTACTTTCATGTTTCTCAGAGGTTTCTAATGCTGTTGAAGCATCATGACAACTTAGCTGTCTTCGGGATCAGAGGGCTCAGTATCTCCTGGGCCTGCTGCATCTGCTGGTTCATTTGGCAAAAGGAGCATTGGCTTGGAGCATTGCCTCCCACCTCCCAAGTTAGGCAGAGGAATGTATTAATTGCATGGTATATGTTGTCATCTGTACACCTGGGAAACAATTAGAGAAAAGTTTCCTAATTTCCAGCACAAGCTGAGCCGGGGGTGCTATGAAGCGAGCTAGCAAACTGTGACTTCAGAGGCTGGCTGTATTTGAACCATGAAAGGCACTTGAACTAAAAATGAAGTAATAATTTTTGTTAGTGATTACTTTAGAGCTTAATGTATTGCTTGCCTAACGTACAGAAGCCAACCTTTTATATTGCCTTTTTAGAATATACTGTTTGCATTTATATTTCAGAGGAGGAGCCGGTGATTCCAAAGTATACTTCCAAAGCATTTCTCTAATAACTTTTATCTAGGATCTCAGTCCTTTACAAGTATTTACTCAGCTTGCACAAGGGAAACTGAGGCAAAGCAGCTTGACCACTGTTGAACAACGAAATAGTGGCACTGCTAGTCCTGTGGCTCAGGAGCTTGGAATTACCTGCCCTAACAACTCCCAAATTCAGGTCAAAGGATATTTTCAGGTCTGCCCTGGGCCAGCACAGTGCAACTTAGAGAGCTGCAACTTAATGCTTGGGTGTGTGTACTTAAAGAAGTTAAGCTCCAGAAGTTAAAGTAATCAGATTAATTTTGCCTTCTTCATCTGTTAATGCAATGCATGGGAATCACCATGTACCATGAAATGGGAAACTTTGCTGGTGACATGGGAAAAAAAAAATTCTGTTCCTGTTATAAATCCTAGACAATGTTTTTCAGTTCCTGACCATACCCTATCAGATTTAAGTGTTTTGCTACCTTGGGAAATGATTTTTGCATCTGGACAGCCTCTGAATGAAGGTGTCAGGCATAAATGAATGCAGTAGGACTACTGAAAGCAAATGAAGGAATAGTAGGTGAAGGCAAAGAGACCTTTCAATGACTCAAAGGGAGCTTAATTCAGAGTTACCTGCTTAGCGTGCAGGATACCTGCACAGAGAATTACTTGACATATATTAGGCACTGGAAATTCTATTAGCGCACAGACCCAGCTGAGAGTTGTGATTCAAGCAACAAGTGGCAATTATATGTCTTAGGCAGTTGAAGATGCCATGTTGACAGAGCTGATGTTTCTCCAGCTTTAATAACAACATAACCTTGTCATTGGGAGTAATTGAAGCAGGCCCGCTAATGGATGGCAAAATATTGTAGTGGCTATTATCACTTGGTCCTAAGCCTATCTTACAGCAGTCATGTCCTAACAGTGGAAGTGCAGTATCTTCTATCCTGAAAGTTGCAGCTACTGGAAACTTCAAACAGCAGGGGTGTTCCGTAGTGGGACTGATTTCTTTTTCCCATAGAGGGGAAACAGGCTAACTGATTTCATGTAATGATAATAGAAGTATTTCTGTTTTACAATATACGCATTCTGTTAAAAGTGAAAAATATTCACAACTTACAAGTTAAAAGTATTCACAAGTTAAATTTGCAAGTTAAAAATGTTCACAACTTAGCCTTACAAATATCGATTCCTTGATGGTACACTGCACATCCTGTAGATGGCCCAGAACATTACTGCCCTGAGGGTTTTGCATAATGACAGTAGCAAATATGGCCCAGGCTATATAACCCATGTGGCAGATGCTCATTCTTTCTCTGTTGACATTTTGATTTAATTCTTTCCATTTGTTTTTCAAATTAATTATGTCTCATTTATTCAAGATAAACCAGAAACTGCAATGCGATTAGCATTGACCATTCACCGTGATAACAGAGTGCCCTGACTTCTGTTGCATCTTCAATCTTTAACAGGAGCTGAACTTCTATGAGAGTTTGTGGTTCCTGGAGCTTTAAAACAATCACTAGTGAACAAGAGACTTGCAGCTGATTTGCGTGAGCTGGCAACACTGCCATTCTGTAGTTAGGCACATTTTTTTTATTAAATAAAAAATGTAATTTCAGTGTAAAAAGCACTGGGGGGAATTTCAGCGCCATTTTCAGGAATGGCCTCATCAGGTCTAATCATCTTATTACAGCTGCTCTAAGGCTGAGTAGGCAAGTTGTGTATTCCTGTTATGAAAATTGTGGCTGTCTTGTGCTCGGTGTGAGCTCAAAGAGAATGGAGTAAAAGTCCATTTCATGCTCAGAAGTGCACAGTTTTTTTTTTCTTTTTCTTTTTTGGTTTCTGTATCAGGGTTTTTCCATAGAGACTAGAAGATCTGCAGTGTTGTCTTTCCTTCTTTTTGCAGCCTTCTGGTGTGCTAACTCACTTACAACACCAGAGGAGGAAATTCCATATATATAGTAGAGGTAGATTTTTTTTTTCCTGTCTGCTAAGAGATAACTTATCCTAAAAAAGTCTTGACCAAAGTTAGTGAGTGTTTTCACTGGAGATATACCCTCCATTCATTTCTCATGTAGCTCTATTTCTAGTTCAGAGCACAGGAGATTAATACCTCTGAATTGGTGCAAGGTGTGCAATATCCTGGCTAGAAAGAAAAGAGGGGGAAGGCTCTGTTGATTCCTACTAATAGTAAACAGTATCATGAAAATGTGTTAGACTAAATAAGTAGTTATTAAATATTAGATCTGGCTTTTTAATATGGAAAGAAATTTTTCAAAATATCCTAGAGTCACAGAAGCGCTACATAGTAATTGGGCCCAATCTGAGGCACAGCAAGTGAAAATAAGCCTCTGTGTTTGTCATGGACCTTTAGCAGTTTGAGATGCCACAGGAGGCACACCACAAATGAAAATACGTAGCGCGGACTCTAAATTTGATACCGGGAAATCCTGGTATCAAAAGAAAACACCCTGGAAAAAAGCAGTGCAGGGCACACTCCTGGAGTGTGCCAGGAGTCAACTGGAGGCTGGGTCCTCCAAGGAGATGCTTCGGCACTCAGCCAAAGTATCTCTGTGCCTCCTGCATGCCCCTGCTGCTCCAGCATGCTGCTGGGGGAAATAGAAGTGGGGCAAGGCTGCAGCAGCAGCTCAGACCCAGGCTCTGTCCCTGGTAGGCAGGTACATGGGGTGGGAGGGGACTGTGGGGGATGTGGGTGTGGGGTTTGTGGGCAGAGTTCAAAGGAGGCCACCATATGTCTGCTTCCCTATCCACTGCAGCGCATTGCCCCTGGTGCTCGCAGCAGGAGCCGGCCTGGCAGTCTGGGCACTCACAGCCTGCTGCAGGCACAGCTCCGTGATGGCATGGCACCACCTGAGACCCAGGGGCTGCACATAGTGAATGGAGTCAACCCAGCCCACTGGCATGTGCCTTCTGACAGGACTGGGGCAGCTCCACCTGGGGCTCCCAGCATTGCACGCTGGAGCCACACACCATCAGGACAGGCATGCAGAACCCCAGCCCGATGCATGCAGGAGCCGCTTGCCAGCGCTGGGAGCCCTGGTTGGTGGCAGGAGCCATCCCGGTCCTGTTTGAAGGCATGCCCCAGCAGGCCAGGCCAACTCCTTTCACCATGTGCAGCCCTTAGGTCTCAGGCTGTGCCTCGCCGCGAAAGGGTTGTGCCTGCAGCAGGCTGTGAGCATCCTGATGGCCAAGCTGGCTGCTGCTGCTAGCACCAGGGGCTGTGTGCTGCAGGGGATTTATGGCAGCCCCCACAAACCCCACACCAGAAACCCCATATTCCCCTACATCTCATACCCTGCATGTCCAGCCACCAGACAGGATGAGACCGACCTGCTGGCGGGATCTGTGGCTGCAGGGGCAGCTGTCCCCACATTCTGGTTAACAAAGGGGGTAAAAGGAGCTCTGATTTTTCTATGACAGAAAAAAACCAAAAGTAAACACCAAAGCATATAGATATTTAGAATTTATTTTATTATGGTGATAGAGGCACCACTGGTAGGCTTCCAAATTGCTTTAAAATTGTAATTATATCAATAAAACATTGCTCAGCTGTTCTCTCTCTCTCTCTCTCTCTTTATATATATATATATATGGTGGCATTTCATTTTAATCATGAAAGAACACGGATTTTGGGGTATTTTAATAAGTGAATTTGGGATTTTTTTATCAGGGAATGTGCAGTTTTTAAACAGGGAACACCAGCATTCCTACTAATGAGGCAAGTGGCGGGACCCAGGCAGAGGAGCCTGTCCAGGACTGGCACCTAGGACCCAGCTGGAGGGCAGACAAGATGGCTGACCTCCTGGACATTTGGGGCCTGGAGGACACACTTTGACAGTTCAAAGCAGGCCGCCACTATGAGCACATCTTCCAGGCAATAGCTGCCCAAATGGTGAGGTGGGGGCACACATGGCAGAAGTGCCACACGAAGGCCAGCTGTGCAGCCACGGCCCACTGGCAGCTGGCCCAGAGGTGCAGGTGACTCTGCTGCAGTGCCCATACCAGAGCCCAGGGGGCCATGCGGTCCTCATCCAGGTCTGGCAGACGTGCAGACATGGGGCTTCTGGTCCAAGGGGCCAGATGCTGTCACAGGTGGCAGTAGGGCCACATGCAGGCAGCAACCCCCACTGCCAAACTGCTGCAGTGGGTAGAGGGTGCAGGGGCCACTCTAGGTCAGGGCTGCTGCAGCAATCCAGCTGACACAGGGCTAGGATCCCCATATATCAACTGGCCAGGCTTCAAAACCTCCTGACTGCAAGTAGCCCTGAGCTGCTCACCAGGGCAGCTTTTTATACTGCTGGGGCCAGCACAGGTGCTGGCCCCAGCCTCCGGCTCCCCCTGGCCGCAGATCCAGGAGGTGCTGGACAGGGTCAGTTTGCCAGAAGTGGCACAATTTGCCCCACACCAACATGCATGTTCAGACACATGGCTAAGGCACAAATCTCCAGCACATATTCGTGCTGTGCTATTTGATCTGCTGCAAGTGCACATGCCTGCATGTGTTGACACAGCCCTAGAGAGGAAATAGTGTGCTTGGGAAGCCATAACTTTTCTACTTCTACCAACCATGTCTTATACCAGTGATGACATAATGGAATGAGATTCATAGAGTAAAGTTTTTGTTGAAAATTATAATAATTAATAAAGGACTCTTGGACCAAAAAATTAGAGATGGGCAGACAGCAAAATACTGTCTTGTTTGCACATCCTGAAAACCTGCATACTTTGACCAGAAGCTCAATTGCTAAGAGTAGTATGGCCCAAAATACTCTTCTAAGCTGTAAAATGCTTTTCAAATAATGAAGAGAAATCTGAGACACTCATCAGGATGAAGCCGCCTGCTCTGAGTCATGACTGTAGCAATCTTGAGCAAATATGTATTTTACTTCACTCAGATGTAATAGCTACAGTGTCTTATATATGTCAAAGACGTCTTGTTTCCCTGAGTGGTCATACACACACACATCTTCTAGAGGCAGGGAAATGAAAGCAAACTGTTTATCACGTAATGTTGTTTCAGACAGGTGTGGGTTTTCTCATTGGATTTAGTGTTGCATTTTGAATGAATCATCAAAACATGCTTCCTTTTTTTAGGAACTGGACTTGTCACTAGCTCAGAACAGTGAAATCTATGTCAGTCTCTTAAAAGAGAGAGGTAGAGGTTTTTGATGGTACTGGAGCAAAACTATTATCAATTCAGGCTGCAAATGAATATGCAAAGCTTCCTAAGAAGTTTTATCACATTAACAAGAGGGTGAGAAAAAGGCAGGATTGTTCAGAAAAGAAAAATGTCCCCTCCCTTTGTAGATGACAGGGTCTGACAACTCCACCTGCATGCTATAAGCAAATGAGCACTTAAAATATACTTTACTATAGTACTTCATTAACGGTCACTGGTTAATAAAGCTACCTTGATGTCAGTAGCTGCCTAATTGTAAAAGGCTAGCTTGATTTTCACAGCAAAAACTCCATGAATAAATTATTGCTTTGTCACTGGTTTTGTCAGCACGGTTAACTAAGGAATATATTCAGGCTGGTCATTTTAACTGTCTGTCTTATCAGTATTGTCCCTGGCATTCATTATCCTCTTATCTCCCTGCCATTTCTCTCCATGGAGAGGTAAATGGATTGATTACTTTGTTATATTGGTCAGGATGTACAACAAATTTTCTTCAGCTTTACAGCTCATTCATCATGGATATCCTCTAATCCCCCAACCCCAACTTAAGCATTTCATTCTCTTCGTATACCCGGGAAGTTATTAGCAGAGATGAGAATCCAAGCAATGAACCTTTTAGCACATGTTTACTGCAGTGCATTGCTACTGAAAACTCTTGCTCTTCTCTTTTCTCCTGGTTATGCTGTTCCAAAGGAATATGAGGAAGTTTGATGCATCTATACATGCTACAAAACACTGACCTGGAGGTTGCATTTGCAGGCATAAGAATTACTCAAAAGCCAACAAACAAAAACAGAATCCACGTGCATGCTGTGTGAATGCCTGGTGACGGTGTGTAACTACTCCCTGTTAATTATGAACGTGCTTCCTCTTCAATTCCTATATAGCATCCAAAGGTGGTGATACTGTTTTGTTCAGAAGTTAAGGATAGTGTTGGGAGAGAGGTTGCCAGAATCACATATATAGCCCACAAAGTGACTTTGTATGTATTTAAAATGGTTTTAAATATGTATCTGTGTTGCACATGCCTTAGCTTCAAGCCAGAAGGCAAATAAGGTGAGAAGCAGGAGTCAGAAAATCTAGCTTTGCCATCTGACAGGTCTCTGGCATTCATTGGGGTGAGGACAGTGGGGTGGAAACTGTTCCCTGGGCTGTTGTACTCCTTTTTCTGATCAGCTTGACTGCAACTCCCCTTGGCAATTCTGTGGAGCTTGGCATCTGTGGCAAAAGTCCCCAAAGAGCAGACAACAGCAGCTTGTCTCAGGGCCATGGTAGGGGGCTGAGAAAGTAGAAGCTCTGTGGGGCATATTAAAAGTTAAATAGTTCAAGGAAACTCCTGCAAGAGATCAGAAAAGCGCTTCTGGATAAGAAGAGCCTGAGCAAATCTATGCAAAAGCTCCAGGGAGGGATCATGTTGCAGAAGTTCCTGTAAACCAAAGACATGTCCTTAAGATATCGCTCTACAACCTGACTGCTCATCCCACACAAGGTTCAGTTGTTTCACACATGGTTAGCCCTTTTTCAGATATTGATGCTTGCCATTTGGTTATGCCACAGCTCTTTAGTTGATGTAGGGTAGGTCCTGGTAGTTCTACTAGCAGTTCTCAGGAAGTGATTAATATCTACTCCTTTCCAAAAGGCCTGACGCAGTCACCATGCATCCACATAACCCCAGAAATCACCTGGCATACAGTGGGCAATGTGAAGAAGCATGATTTCATGATAAATAAAGAACCAGATCAGAGCTGTTCAAACAAGTACTCGTTGTTGGGGACAAAGAGAGCGTTCACCACAAGGTATTCAGCTATTAGGAACAAAAAACAGAAAGCAATGACAATCATACAGAGAGTCAGCCTTCCTTACAATCCCCTATCCGGTCTCTTCTGCTTCTCTTGCTAGTGAATGTGTCTTTTGATAACTTTTTCTGAATGATCCCTCCAGAGCTTTTCCTTCTGTCCTTTCTTTCCTACCTATACTATGCTGACCAGCTAAGATCAAGATCCTATCAGAATTATTCAAGTTTGGTCAATGATGGGTGAGAGAGGGAGGGCTCCAAACTTCACAACTTGACAGGAACTGTGAATTTTGACCTAGAGGTATGGACAGTCCATTTAGACAGTCCAAGGCATTTGGTCTCAAATGGTAGAAGAAAAATAGCAATGACTGGTTAGAATTATAAACCACCTAAAGTGGCTAGAAAGCATGGATGCCTTTCATACTCAAGGGATACTTCACACAGCCATAATTTACCTGAACCAGCAAGAGAGGCATTAACAGATTGCTCCCTTTGTGAGATGTTTAGCATATACTTACACCAGGAAAGACAGATCTGCTCTTTGTGTACCGCATAGACTGCAGAATGGGGTGGGTGACCCAGGCCATGACCCAACCAACTTTTAGTACATTAATTTAGCTAGCTATGCAGTTAAAAATAGCTATATAGTTATAACTGTAATGACAATTGTGAATTTGTGGGTGATATAAATTAACGTGCTAAAAGTTGGTTGGGCCATGAGGGGTGGCCCACCCCGTTCTGCAGCCTGTGGTGTACCACACAGGCAAATGGTGGACTGTCTAAGCAGACCAATGATAGACAATGCAAAATTGCTCCTACATCCCGAGGTCCCTTCAAGCCCTGATGTCTATGAAATCTATGTCTATGAAATCCAGAGATGTAGCCAGGATATAAGTAGAACATTTGACAAGCCAGGAATAACGAAACCAAATGTTCTGTCAAGAAGACAGATTAGGGGTCAGCATCCACAAGTATGCTGTCCCATTCTTGGCCAAAAAAATGCTGTATTTCTTCCCAACTATATCTGCTTCTGTAGGAAGCCAGGAAGGGGAGAGAGCTATTGATTCTGATAGCATCATACTCACTACTGTGCAATGCTTAACTGTCTTTGCAAAATGCCATTCATAATAGGGTTCTGATTCTGACTGGGGTCTTCCACCATATAAACCCTAGTGTCCACATTTATCATTCTTATTGGGACTAGTCGGCATAATAGAACTGCTCTCTTCCTAACATACAGAAAGAAACTAAGGTCCCACCAGGCAACTCAACTCCGACAGACGAAAGTTGATTGCCTAGAATATAAAATGAAGCTTCCTAAGAAGGAAAGTTTTACATTTTTGACTTCTTGATAAAAGTCCTTGAATAGAACATATACCCTTTAGCTGGTTAATACTTAAAAAGATTATTGTCTGGGGAGTAACATCAAGGGCAGAAAAATATATTGCATGCTGGAGTTCTTTCACAACTGTCTCACTCTGGATTTACAGATGCCCAAGTTAAGGTTTCATCTGCATTTACTGTACTGGGACTGTTCAGGGGGAAGACTATATCACTTCAGCCAGACATCAAAATCTCTGTTAGCAGCCCCTTGGATACCTCTGCCTTGCTGACATTTCCTTTTGGATGCTTTGTCAGCATCTCTGTCTCCGGCATCTCTTTGTGGATGTCTTCTTGTTGGCTTAAATAGACTATGGGCAAAACCAAACTTCTGGACTTTCCTCTATCACATTTGACATTTCCACTATCCTCCCTGTTTCTGAACTGTAGGCATATACATCGTTACTGTTATTAATGATTTACTCATAAGAATGTATCCGGTCAAGAAGATGTCACTGCTCTAGAAGTAATCACAGCAGACTGGCTCCTCAGCAAGCGAGGTGCACCTATAAGTCAGTAGGTCTAATTTGAGCCCCCAAAGGTGCATGCATATTGAAGACCCATTTTCGGATCTGGGAAGATTACCTGTGACAAAGTGTTCTGGTAAGCAGCTATCCATTTTTCTCAGTGCATTTATCAGTGAAGGAAGAGAGTGAAACAGAGGGGGGAAAAAGGGAAATCATCTTTAACTCCAGACTTCCGTAATTTGTATGAGAGCTACAAACAGCTCTGCCCTTTTATCATTTCCTGTATTTTTCACAGTTGGTTGTCCCCTTCTGCTTCATGCTTCCAATGGATTTAAGTGTAGAGCTGGAGAAAAGGATATTTGTTGCTTTCAGAAATGTCATTTGTCCTGTATTACAGTATTTGATTTCCTGGCACCTTTAGCTCAACTTCACAGTTCACAGTGTGGGTAATGTTTTGTCTCAGCAACCCCATCACATTTCAGAACGGCGCTGATTTTCAGGTAGTCCATGCAGAGGAGAGGGTGAGCTGTTAAAAGATTCAGACATTAAATTTTCCCGCAAAGAGTGTTGCATATTTCAGCTGACCATTTCTTTATTTTGCATTTGACAGCCCCAGACATGAAGTGTGACCATCCGTGTGTTTAGAGGAGTGATGTGATGGATGGACTCAACCCTAATTTTCAGCTTATCAGGCAAACCAAAAAATATATTTCAGACTTGGCTGATTTGTTATTACAGTTGATCTGTGGAGAAAAAAAATAACAGGCACCTGCTAATTTAAAACCCAAAGCGGCAGCATTTCTTGGCAGAGGAGAGCACGGTGTGATTATAAATCTTCCTGTAGAGGAGCTTTCCCAGTGTCCACTTAGGTCATGATGGTTCAGCTAACAAAGCAGGGGGGAACTTGGTGATGAACTTTCAACCAATATTTTCAGACCAGCTGCTGATGGCTAGGCCCTAGTCTCCTTCTAGATCACATACAGTGACGTCTTCCAAGGCACTGCCGTCTTCTTCTGGTTATGTGTAGGTGGGACTTCAGTTGGTTGGATATGCTATGAGTTGACCAGAGCAATAAAGGGGTATTTTGTTCTGACGAAGGGAGTTATAATCTAATGCTCTGAGCACAAGTCTCAGGGTAAGGAGCTCCTGCACTTCGAACCTCTCTCCGACACTGGCTGTTTTCACATTTGTGTGCCTGAAGTCTATCACCTAAAAAGTACCCTAAGGAAATGACAAACAAATTATATTGAATTAAAATGGGTGGGACTCATCATGCATCAGCTCCTCTGACATAACTGGTCTTGTGCGTGCTGTTACAACATACTACAACCAGAGAAACTTCGCTGTCAGTGAAACAGTGTCTACCACAGTTTAGCTGGCACTTATTGCGCTGTAAAAGCAAGCGCATGAACAGTTGTTACAGAGCAGCTGCTCTGTGGTAATTCCCTGCCCCTTTTTAATGAACTGTAACTTGCACATTTGTCCATATGCTGTTTTTCAGAGATATTAAGCCTCCACCCACAAGCTTCTAGCCCTAAAGATCCCAGCACAGAATCATAGAGTCCAATTGTAGTTGGGCTAGAAGGGACTTATACAGGGACCTCTAAAATCTGGTCCCTCCCCTTGCCTGAGGCAGCATCGTCGGTATCCAAGCCACCCTACACAAATCCATTGTTTGATCACTGAGCAAAGCTACACAGTCACTGCACAAGACACAAGACCCTGATCTGCCACAAATAAAGCAGGGGGACCATGGTGGCCAACACCGTGTTGCTGCAAAGGTTGCTCAAGAGATTCCAAGGCAAGGGTGCAATTCCTTCCTGATCCCAAGTATGGCAAATGGTCTGACCTTGAGTGGAAGGGGCTAATGGGCTAGTGTCTGGGTTTCAGTCCCAGCAGGAGCACTGGCACAACCCCAGTCACAATCCCCAGCCTTGGCTGCAGCCAACACCCAATGCTTCTGAGGAAGACTTTTAAAAAGCATGATGTATGTAGCAGGAAAAAAATCCACCTCCTGCCCTCCCTTCCCCCCACCAGCCAAGTGCAGCAACTGGAAAAGCCCAGAAGCATAGGACAAATCTATAGTAGAGTATAGGCATAGCTACTCCTAGATCTTCCCTGATCAATGCTTATCCAAACTACAACGATGGAGAGTCTGCAGCTTTCCTAGGAAGTCAGTGTCTATTCCGTTGTCTCACTGTTTTACCAATACACAGGTTTTTTTCATTGGTCCATGTCCTACTCTCTTCAGCAAGAGAGAAAAGGTGTTTTTGAAGACTGCTGTCAAAGTATTTGAAGACTGCTGTCATATTCCCTCTTAAGTGCCTTTCTGCAAACTAAACATGGCTATTTCCTTTGACCTCTCCTTGTATGACTTGCCTTCCAAGACCTGTATTATTTTTGTCGCCCCCCTCTGGACCCTGTCTAACTTCTCCATGTCCTTTAAAAAACGTGGAGCCCAAAATGGCCTTCCCTGGACTCTGTCCAATGTGTCCACATCCTTTCTGTAGTCAAAATTGAACACAGTACTCCAGATGTGGCCTCAGCAGTGCTGGATAGAGGGGAAGAACCACTTCCCTCAATCTGCTGGCATCACTCCTACTAATGCAGCCCAGTATCCTGTTAGTCGTCTTGGCATCAAGGGTACACTGTTGGTTTACCTTCACCTTTGCATCTTTGATCTACCAAGGCTCCCAGATCCTTCTAGGTTGTGCTGCCATTCATAGTTTCATAGTAGCTAGGGTCAGGAGGGACCTGAACAGATGGATCATCTAGCCTGACCCCCTGCCACAGGCAGGAATGAATGCTGGGTTCACAAGACCCCAGACAGGTGACCATCCAACCTCCTCTTAAATTTGCCCAAAGTAGGGACAAGGACCACTTCCCTGGGAAGTTGGTTCCAGATTCTGGCCACCCTAACTGTAAAATATTGCCTCCTGATCTCTAACCTAAACATATTCTCCATCAGCTTATTACCGTTGTTCCTCATCACCCCAGGTGGTGCTGGGGAGAAAAAGGCTCTACCTGTTTGCTGTTGATCTCCCCTGATGAGTTTGTAGGCAGCTACCAGGTCCCCCCTCAGCCTCCTCTTGCTGAGGCTGAACAGGTTCAGGTCCCTCAGTCTCTCCAGCTAGACATCTGTCATTTTGGATTTGTAATTATGATTATTCTTCCCGAGGTACAGCGCTTCACATTTGTCAGTACTGAACTTCATCCTGTTATTTCCAACAAAGCTTTCCAATCCATCAAGATCCTTCTGAATTAGATGTCCGTCCTCCAACAAGTTTGCAGTCTTTCCCAGTTTCATGCCATCTGCAAACTTGCTCAAGAAGCTTTCTATGCCAACTTCCAAATCATTTATAAATACATTGAACAGCTCTGGGACCAGGACAGACCTCTGTGGTCTGCCACTCACATGACCAGAAAACTGCCATTTAGGCAAACTAAGGGCACAGACCAATGGTTAGACTCCTGCTCTAACTCATGGCACTTTAAAGCACCATGAGTTAAAGCGCCCCCCTAACCCAACGGACATTCACCTGTTAGGTTGGTGGGGTTCGAGCCTGCCTGCACTATCCCTCCTGGCCAGCAGAATTGAGCCTGCCTGCACTAGCCCTCTGCCTCCCCCTTGCTAACAGCCCCAAGGGACATGGCTGGAGGGGCTGGACTGCATCAGTCCAGCCCAATGCGCGAAAAGTTACCCCTAGGGAACACAAGTTCCCTAAGGCACTCTGAGCGCCTTCATCTAATACCTCATTTGAGGAGGGTTAATTTTTTGTACCATCGGCCACTTTAAAAGCACTCTGCAGCCACGCATGTGTCACGGCACAGCTGTAGAGCGTTTTTAGGGGCCCAGTCACATCAAAAATGTAACTTGTGTAAGCGGCCAAAGGGTATTCCATCTAAGAAGCTGTATGCAGAAGTGCAAAATACTGACATTGTTTCTTTTCACATTATTTTCAAATAGTAATATTCATTGCACAAAAGCTTGATAGCATTGTATTTTTTTGCTATAGACTAATACTGCTAAGCTAGCGCTCACCACTACTTGTTGTAGTCCTTTTGTCCACTTTTAGAGCAGATGACTGTTTCCTCTAAGACACTGACCCTTAACTTAAGAGGGCAACTTCAGGGTTTTGTTTTGGTTCCTCTACAGCTGTCTGGGATAAATACCGCATGTTCTAAGCTTCATGAGAACAAAGAGACATAAATAGCTTTAAATCTTCTGATAGTGACATTAAGTGTTTTTATTTCGTGTGAAGTTTGAGACGGCTGTTTTCAAACCATGATGGAATTGAAAACTCCTGCTTCATAATAACTTTTTAATACAGTATCACTGCAATGAAAAAGACCTACTTTGAGACTGGCATTTAGCTATTGTGCTCTTTTAATTTAAATGACAGATCCATGCAGCCCTTTCTAGGCTAGTCATGGAGTCCTGTTATTTAAACATTGTCAAGGCTTAGATTTAATTAAATTTAATTCAGTATAATTTCCACATACTCACATGCTTGCTCTCTTTTTTTCTCTGTCTCTCTTTTTCTCTCTGCTGGTCTTGAAAAGCTTTGGAGTCCTTGTCAGGGTTTCAGTCTGATTTCAGATGCCTTCATTCCTGTGGATGTTGTTGCAGGGCAAGGAGGGGGAAATTAAGTCCTGATGGTGCAACAACAAAGTGGTTCATTGTCGGCGGGGAGATTCGGGTTGCAGGGTAGATCTGGAATGCTAAGACCAAGGCTGGCTGAGCCTGTATCTGTTATAAAATGATACTGTGCTTTGTTTCTGAGGAAAACCACACCAACAACAGCCCATTTATCACAGAACTCAAAGAAAGGGAGAGAACACTGTGTTCCCAGGTCAGAGTCATTTCGCTGTACTGTTAATGGTGCCAAGGAATGAGGCAGAGGACATAATGCTGTGCCTGTACCCAAGGTGCTGAGATAGGTGCTATTACGGCAGTGGTATTGGGAGCCCAGTGACAACAGTTCATTGAGGCCCACGGCTGGCTGGCAGCAGAAAACATTGCCCAAATTGACTGAATGGCGAGGGATCAGTAAAAGAGTGAGCCGCCAGCAAGATACGTGGGGCAGTGAAGCTGTTAAACAAGAGGTGGTGGGTCAAGTATACCAAGCTCAGAGCTGCTGTTCTGCAACTTATAGACTAATCAGAGATGCATAAGCTTTTGTAATCAGCAACTTCCATCATCAGGTGCAACCGCACTCTGTCCTACTTTATCCATGTTTGCTGTTGGTTAAATAAATTATTCGGGGCGGGGGAAGAAACCTTGTATTAGGCGTAAATAAAATGTTTCCCTAATTTAAAAAAGAACAAATCCCCTGATTTGAGAATCTAGTTCTCCATCTCCTTCCTCGACACACTGCTGCAGTGGCCCAGCCTTGCAGTAGCTGCATGAACTGTGGTCATATATCTGTAAGCAGAGCTCAAATGGAAAACGCGCTTGAATTCTGCTGATGGTTCCCTAATAAAACGTTTTCAGAAGAGTTAGTTTCTTTGCTAAAACTCTGGAGATCAGTGCCACTGATAGCTGCTTTTATTTATTTATTTGTATGTAGCTACGGGGCCTATAGAACTGGTATGGAGCTGCCAACATATTCAGTAAACTACAGGCCAGGCTTTGGAGCCACAAACAGCCTGTGTTACATTCAGACTAGTAAGCCAGGCGTTAAGAGCTCTAATCCTCTAAATTTCCTTTTCAATTCACTGACTGTATTTTGATTTCCTTTCTTTATTATAAGATCACTCTTCAGTTCGCTCTTGATTTCTTTATGCCATATATTGTCTGGAGCTTCTGAAACCTCCAGATAATATATACCATATATTCTTCCCTGAAACTGAATATTCAAATAGTTGTGAACAATGCCCTGCCCTGACTTTCATCAGTGTATGTATATATGGTTTTAAAAAATCAAGTTTTGATAATTACCTTCTGAGTCTTCTACAGGATTGGCTCAAGGTAACTGTGGGGACCAAATCATGGCCTTCTATGATAGCTCATTTCATGGGAACAATAGGAGGAAAGAAAAACAAGAAAGAGATGCATTTTCCCAAGGAACAGAACTTTCTCAGCAATCTCCCAGAACACGATAGAATCACTGTTCCGCCTTCTTCAGACAAAAATGTAAAAACCATTTTTGGACTTTCACAACTAAAATCAAAAGCACTGATGGAGTGTGTTGGAGAGTAAGCAAAAGATCCTTAGGTTTTGTAAAGTATTTTGATACCGTGATGGCAAGCCTTTTATACAATTCTAAATAGACTGTTTGATTTTCTTACACTTGCTAAATTCTGATAACCAAATACATTCATGACACTGCCTATGATCCTTTACTAAGAAAGATATCAGTATCTTGCTAGTTAGCCACATGTGGACTGTAGCCATCACTGGACGCATCTACATGTGCTCTTAATTTGACTGAATCAACTCTGGTGCAGTTTGCAATGCAGTTTATTGTTCCCAGGTGCCACGTTTACTTTTCTGCCTGGGACCACAACACGTTGAGCCAGGGCAGCACAGCCCTGGCTGTCAGAGGGCTCAGGGGGTTACCCCCCCAGCTTCAGTATGGGGCTAGCTGGGAGGCAGCCGTGCATTGGAGCACCCTCTTGCCCCAGCCAGCCCCATCAGTGTCTACACATGCATTGTGATAAACTAAATAATACCACCACGGAATTGTATTTGTTTTGACAGGTACTAGCCTACAACAGGGTTTATTAGTTTACTGCAGCCTAATAAAATGCAGACAATTTGCCATGGAGCTAATGAAGCACCTCTGCAGTAAACGTCTTGTGTGGACGTGTGCACCATTAGGCAGAAGTCTGCAGAAAAGTGGAAAACAGGATAGAAGTTTGGGCTGAGTCAGGCTAGGAGTTCAGTCTGCCCAGCTTGCCTCAGGGACAAATTGATTGTCGCTATTCAACCAAGGGAATGTGATAATGTTCTTCAAGGTTAGCTCCTCTAGATGTCACAGTTCTTGTCAAAGTAAGAAAGTCACTCCGTCTACTGTTTTCATCCTATCTGTGAAGTGAAATAGATGTTAAATCAAAAATCCAGACAAGTATTCCCAAATTTGGCTCAAGAACGAGGGACAAGGCCAATGTTTTCTTAAATTTTATAAGCGAGTAAATTCCAAGATGGCCCCATATTTGAAGGATAACAGTTAATTAAAGGAACTTGCGGGTGCAGATAGACATGATATTTGTCGTGCAGTCGGCTCTGTGAAATCACTCTAGTGCCATGACCAAACAGAAGAGCATGGTTGCAGATCCCTTCAATGGCACAACAAATTAACCCTCGTTGTATGAGAGTTCAAATGAAGCTGCTCCTAAGCAGAGCAACTTCATTAATTTCTGTCTGGCTGCCTGGCTCAGCTGCTGTCTCTGGATGAGAGGGGAAGAAGGCAGGGGAAGGAGGTCCCTTTTGGGGTTTTCTCCGCCATCCTGCCTGGAGCAGGGGTTCAAGTGGATTGGAGCCCCTCACCTCAGGGGGGCTCCAACCTACCTGCTCCCCCAACTCCAGCAGGGCTGAGAAGACCCCAGAAGACCTCCCTCCATTGCCTTCTCCCCCTGCCTCCTATCCAGACATGGCAACAGAGCGCCAGGAGTAGGAGTAGAGCCAGGGGAAGAGACACAGGGGGAAAGCAGGGGAAGATGCAGCCTCTCTCCTTGGGTAGGCTCCAATCCTCCACCCTTCTGACCCAACAGCTAACCTGTGTTGGATTGGGAGGATTGGTCTAATTTATAGTGCTTTCTATGACTTGTCATGATTTAGACCCAGGAGCTGCACTTCTGTATGCGTCCTGCTTGTTTTTGAATCACTTGTGACAGCTGCAAATCTCAGTACTATAAATACTGATGTGCTTCTTGGTACTATTAATACACGAGAATTAATGATCGGTACATTGTTCTCATGGGATTAACATATTGGAGTCACTTGCGTGGGGTAGGAAATACGAGATTTTATTTCAAGCAGTCTCGAGTTTAGAAGAATCCTCATCAGATGGGAAAATAGCCCTGTTTCATCCCTGTATTAACACAGTTTTAATTCCATGTAGCTCCACTGGAGTTACACCAGTACAAAGCAGAAGTTAGCCATAAAGTGAATGGAGGCTTCAATTTTAGGCTCTGGAACTCAAGTAGTGAGATCCCTCAGAGAGATGAAGGCTGAGCATTTTGTTTTATCCCCTCTCAAATCAATTTACTTGTTTTAAAAGTGCCTTAAGCAACAACTGCAGTTACTTATAAATTCCAGCCTAAAAAACTAAATGCATTACCTAAAGAGTTTTCCTGTTCCGAACTACCATTTAAATCAATTTTCAAATCCTTTTACCAATTAAAAGATACATTACAACGTGTTGTTCTGCTTAGACTGCATGATAAGTTCCAGGGGTTTCAAAGTAGTCGGTGCTTCACTTTCAGTGTCACATACTTTGGAGCTGAGCACATCAGAGGATAGCGAGTTTCTTGGAATGTGAATTGCATCTTTGTCTAAGGAAGTGAGGGGGCAGCTTGTCATTGTTTCATGAACCCAGTGCTTTGATTAATCTATTCAAATATTAACATGCCTAGTGAGGTAGACCAAAATATCCTCTGGATATATAAATATTCATATACTAACATCTGCCACAGCTGCATAGTTACAGCTCTATTTTCATGGGAGGAAAAGAAGTTTCTTTGAGGAAGGTCCAATATAGCAGAGGGTTTCTCTCTCTGTACCTGTCAGCTTAAGAAGTTGGGTAAATTTTATTCTAGGTTTTTTATTTTTAATACGTGTCATTATTTTTGATACTTGTCTTTGGAGCTTGCCTAGTGCGTGAGGATTTTACTCACATAGGACTTCCTTTAAGGACACCAAAGCTTTCATTGTATGCGGGAGGGTGAGAGGGAGAGAGAAGAAGGGAGGCAGGGTTGATACATTTTTTAACTATGTAAAACAACCTTTTTGATAGTTTCCAGTCTGATTGTTCTGCCAGTGACAGTCCTGAAATAATCCCCGCGTGTTCACTTAGTGGTCTCCCCTCATTGAACTCAGAATTTTCTTTTCATCCTTCTTGCCCTCAGTATTGTTTTTCACATTATCAGACATGCCAGCCTTCTCTATAGTTTGGGCCACGTCTCTGGCATCTCAGACTCCTTCATGTCCTAGTTTCCCAGCTGCTCTACAACCTTTCCTTATTTGTGATACCTGTTGCTGCTACCTCCTCTATTATCAATATATATCCTAGTCTACATGACCACTTCTTTGTGAAGCTTAATCAGCAGCACGTGGTGTATTTAAAAATCTGCATTTCCCTTTTGTGGGTCAGACTTTTTCTCATGTTTAATCTACCCCTTTCTCATCAGGTGTTGCTGTTGACTCATTTTTATATACGTTGGAAATATTCCTGGATGTATATTTTGGCCTGTGGCACAAAGTTCATAAAAAAGCTGCTGTGTTCCTTTTGTAATATCAAAAAGAACCAGTTTCAGGTAATGCCCTGTCTAGTCATGGATGATTGAAACTCATGTTCAAGTCTTTTGTCAGGCCAGATAGAGAACTACAATAGTATTTGCCATTTTTCCTCCATTGATGAAGTCTCCTCTTCTCTTATTGTACCTCTACTTAAAAGTAGTATATTTAAGGAAATAATCATTCTTCCTTGAATTCCTAGAATTTCACATTTCCTGCAGAAAAGGACTACTTGTTTTCATGCGAAATGGTTGTTAAAGTGGCAGGAAATTTCCTGCAGAACAGGTTGATTTTAAACTCTAATAACATACTAAATAGCCATCTTATAGTAGGAATGCCCTCCTCTAAAAATTACCTTTTAAATCTTTGGCATTTCTTGATACTTATGAACATACAGTTTGACCTTATTATTATAGGAAATATCACTTTTTTTTTATTACAGGTTATATGTTCCATAAATTTTTTAAAAGCACTCATGTCACTTATTAGCTTAAATACAAGAGGCTTAAGTGACTTAAGGACTTTTGAAAATTTAACCTAAATCACTTTTTTTTTTATATTTTATAGAATGTGCAGAAAAAATTCCCTTGGGCAGCTAGTTCATCTTCGATCTTACTTTGCACTTACAGCATTATATATTAAAAAGGTGCAGCCAACTGAAGATTATATTTCAGTCTTTAGCAATTTAGTGTCATGAGGAATGCACCAAATTATCCTAATCACAGTTTACTATGATATATTACTACCTTTAAAAATACTGCTAGGAGGAAATAGCAAGTACACAAGTGGGAGTTGAGAAATAAAGATCTAACACTTTTAAGGAAAAGAAAAAAATCAAGATTTAGCTGACTAGAAAATTAACATCACAAAGTGTAAAAGAGTCAACAAAACAGTTCTTTCTCTTTAATCTTGTTTTGACAGTTCTGTATGTTAACATCTGTATAACTGCACGTGAATATATTGTAATAGGCTCAGAGCCAAACTCTTTATTGAGTACCATCATTGTTTCAGCTAGATTTTGAAAAACATCTATTACCAAAAAAAGAGTATTTGACCAATTTAAGTCTATTAGTTTCTGCAGTGCTTTAACAAAATTAATAGTTTCTGAGTACAGACAAACATACCGAGCCTAGGGTTTGCTGCTTTGAGCATCCCACTGAAGTACATTTTGATTGAAACAATTTACCTTCAGAAAACACTATATCAATTGAACCGTTTTTTTTCTAATTTGATTTCGTTTTGACAGAATCTCCAGCAAAACTATTTTCTAAGTAAAATGCTTGTGGTTTGGAACAATTAACGCTGAGAAACCCTGTTGTAGCACTGTACAAAACAGCTCCTGAGCCGGCAGCAGTACAGAAGCACAAGTGCAGGCGATGAAGTTGTGTAGAAGTAGCACAGGGTTTCTCAGCGTGCCACTGCCTTGCACTGAATAGACGTACACGGAGGATCCTGATTGGAAGAATTGGTTATTTTTAGTGTTAGAAAAATGATTGCAGACTAACACAAAGCCAGTGACATTATGAGATGACATCACATGTCACTTTTTTGCCCTAGTGCTTATATGAGGTGTGCTTTAGAAAAATACAACAGTAGTGTTGCTCTCCACTGAATTTTTGTTGCAAAATAAAAATGCTACTGCCAACAGATAAACTTCATATGTGTATAAAATGCCCATGTAGAAGAACAGTAACTGGTAACTAACTCATTACTGGGCGCGTCTACACAAGATGCTACATACAGCACAGTAGCAATGACCTATTGCGCCGTAGCTCATTGCTACAGTGAGGTAGCGTCTCCGGGCACAAACCGTGACAGCAACGCTACTGCGCAGTAGCGTCTAAAAATAACCATGCATAGACGGTACTGTGCAGTAATGCTGGTCACTGCTCAGGCATTTAGTACTTGGTCAAGCAAGTACTAAATGACTGCACAGTAACAACTGCACAGTCCACAGCTCGTGTAGATGCGACCACCGTGCAGAACATTTTGGGAGACCTTAAAAGGTGTTACAGACTTTGCTTGTATATGCCTTTAGCCTGCAGAAAGTAGGATATTTTACAAATCATAAGAGGTTTTGTAGAGAAGCCAGACAGGTGGCTATAAAGAAGTGTCACTGTGTTACCGCAGGCTGGAAAACACAGACATCAGATTTCAGGAGAGATTTCTAGTGGGCTTGGAAAGTCAACATGTAAATAAAAAAGGTGTTAGAATTTCTCCTAAATTAATCTAGATGCCATTAAAAATAAATCTAGGCACACATGAATTTGAGACTAAAGGTATATATCTCCCATTTTTTAATAGTTGTAAGTCCTCCTGCTGCTATAAAGAAGAGGGAGGAATCATTATCCCATGGAAGTCCATGGGCATTTTGTCACTGATTTAAATGGGGCCCAAATTTCCCCCAAAGCTGTTTAGTTGAAGATTTCAAGTGTAAACATTGTACATCCAAAATCACCTTGAGACAACTTTTTGTTTAGAGGAATGATGAGCATTAAAATGAGCCCTATTGTAGGATAAAGGGTTGAGTGCCAAATAATTTTGTTTAAAAAAATAATCAAACATCGTAGGCCTAGAAAAACAAGACATGATAGGCTAAATCCTGATAACTGTTTCTGCTGCAGTCAATTCAGGGACATTACTCTCACTTTTAGTCATGTGGAGTCATTTTCATGGTCCAGGTGACCTTATTAGTAAAGATGAGCAGAATTATTACAGCATGACTAGAACTATTTCGTTCTTATGGGAAAAAAAATTAAAACCACGGTTATTTCAGATACAGTTCCCTTTTTGGACACTCCTCTTTGGAGAGCTTATAAGGGAGGTTTCACCTCGAAGAGTGGGTCAAGCTTTGGCTTAATAAATTAGTAATAAGCAATACGTTAGTAAATCATGGATAAGAGAGAGAATTTATAGATGGGCAACAGATTACATTTAAAGGTAAGTGAGTCTCATGATAAATTGTGAATAACTTTAGTTTACAAATAGGCTTATGTGAGTAATCTTAAATAAGTCCTATGAAACCAAAGAAGGTATTTAAGTCACTTGCTTAAAAAAAACCCATTAAAGCAGTGTCTTGAGACAAGCAAATCAATGTTCATCAAGAACCTTAAATCAGAATTAAATCCCATGTCTGCTTTCTGTTTACTAAAGGTTACCTCATGTCTCCTCACCAGGAATTCCTGGTCTAAACAATTTGGTGTTTAACAGGAGAAAATGTTAGTATCTTAAATTACAAATGAATTCCAATATCCCATTAAAAACATTACAAGAACATTTTTAATCTAATCCCTTGGTAGTGCTTTACAGTTGCGACTTATGAACACATGCTGAAGTCCTGAAATTATGCTGTACTGTAGATCCTTTTGTTCCTTGATCGACTCAGATGAATGGTTGCCGCATGCAGAAGTAAATGGGTTGAGCTACAGCGACTACTATAAGTTTGACGGTGGGAAGAAATTCAGAGACAATTTTTTCTAACTAAGAGGGTTTTCATAACCTTTCCTTCTATAACGACATAAAGAGAGAAAAATACACCTCTTTCATACCTAAGTACAAAATTAGCTGTGACATCTTTTCATTGGCTTAGCACTGATCCCAGTAACATTTTAATTAAAATGGTGGGAAATTCTTACAGTTTTTTGCGGTTAGTGTAATATTTTTGTTTTCTTTGGCCCATTTTGAGTTACCCATTTAGTTTCATCAGGGTTCAAAAGAAATTAAACTCCAACTTCAAGCAAGTTCCAAGAGCCTTAGTTGTTGCTTAAAAGTTTCAGCTCTCAAAATAGTCTTTATAAACTGACTTAACTCTTAGGGCATTTGTACACACGCTTGCGCTGCAGCTGAGAAAATGGTGGCGGCGTGCTTTTGGATGAAAATATAGGTATTTTAGTTCAAAAGCGCATTGCCATCGTTTTCTGTGGGCTGACGCGCATTTCGCCACTTCTACAACTGCACGTGACGCGGCCCAGTGCGCGTCAGCTCCCGTGCGGAGCAGACTCGATTAATCAAGCCTGCTCCAGCCCTCCAGATCTCCGCCACATTAAGCAGTCATCCAAGAAGCCATTGTTTTTTCTTGTTAACAACTTTTGGAGAGGTGGCTCTTCTGTTATCGACACTGGTAAGGAATTTACTTGCTAGTCCCTTCATCCCATCTGATGAAGTAAGCTGTTGCTTACGAAAACTTATGCATCTCTGATTTAGTTAAATTGTGCAACTCAATCTTGCCGTCTGCCTGACTTCAGGCTAACACAGCAAGCTCTCTCTCTGCTCAAGGAATTTAATTTACTTGCCAAGTAATTCCCCAATTAATAGAAATGAATTATACACATTAGTAACCTGTAGTAGCACCAAGTGCTCTTGCTTTATCATTCATAAGCCATCTCACTGTTTACATAACAAGTGTATCACAAAGTTATGATGTGAAGGTGTGTAATAAAATAGACAATATTTGCAACTATACATCTCAAAAGAGGCCTGTCATCTCAAGCATTTAAGGGTCAAGAAAGGCTTACACCATTAAAAGTAAGCATTGTTAGATGGAAGCAACTATCCTCTTTCCAAATCATCCATGTTTTTATCCAAGTTTAAAGTACGTAGACCATGTATAGAAGAAAATATTTTCAAGGAGACAACTTTTAGTACCTTTTTTTATAAATATGTTTAAACTAGAGACTTTTGCTCACTGACAAATAGTTGGAAGAAGGCCTGCTTTATGAAACAGCTTACACATTCCTCTTATTTTTTATATTTTTCCAAAGTATGAACTCTAGTTACAAATAGAATATTGTCTTTTGATGCTTGTTTTCTTGAGATAAAACTAGTGTCTTGTTCTTTGAGGAGGCTCTCTTATTGGTTGGTTGAATGTTGACCACATGGTTTTACAGTCTATTACACGCATTTCATTTATAACTTGCAGTTAAAGGCTGCTATTAAATAATTTATGCAAAGCAAAAATCCCTTTCACCAAATCTAATCTACATTTTTTCTAGAACACAGAATCTTAGGAATACAGGGATGAAAGAGACTTCCAAAAATCATCCTGCACTGATCAAGCATACCTAAACCATCCCCGACAGATGTTTATTTAAGAATATGGATATATAAATCAGTGGCCATGAGACAAATGAGGAAGGGGATTTACAGCACAGCAGTTATTCTGTAATAACATGCTAGAAAACATTACCCATTACCACAAAGTAGCTGTCACGTTGTAAAACCCTGCCCTTCCTTTCTTCACGGTAAAGTCTTTATGTGGTCATGCCTGAACTCCCCATTGAAATGGAGCGGGCTCTACAACCTGCCTGGTCTCCTGGTTCGGTGCTGCACTACCTTTTAGTTAGAAGGATTTTCCTAGTATCCAACCTAAATCTTTTTGCTGCATACTAAGCTGATTGTTCTAATCCCAGGGGACAAAGAGAACAGATGATTACTGTCCTCTCTAAAATGTCTTGAAAGACTGCATTTCTGTTTCTCTCCAGACTTCTCTTCTCCAGGCAAAATGAACCGAATCTCTTCACACGTTCCTCATAGGTCGTGTTTTCCTAAACCTCTTATTGTTCTTGCTGCGCCTCTCCAGACTTTCTTCAGTTTGGCTACAGCTTTCTTAAAGTCTGTGGCTCAAAACTAGATACAGTACTTCAATTCAGGCATAATAATTACCTCTGATTTCTTACATACAACACAGCACACACACAATCCCAGAGACGGATTTTCCTTTTTGAAATGACATGATGCTATTGGCTTATATTTAATTTATGCACTGCTGTGACCCCTGAGCCCTTTCTGCAACAACGCTGTCTAGCTAGTTATTCCTTGTTTTGCGTTTTTGCATTTGATTTCTCCTTCCCAGATGTAGATCTCTGCATTTGTCAGGATTGAATTTCATCTGGTTGCTTTAGGACTATTTTTCTGATTTATCAGCATAATTTTGAATTCTAGCCCTGGCCTTAGAAGGGCTTGCAACTCCTTCTACCTTGGTGTCATCCACCAGTATTGTAAGTGTGAATAACCTAACTCTGTTCCATCATCCAAGTCAGGACTGAAATACTGGCTAGAATAAGGCCCAGGACAGAACTTGTTTGGGTCCTACTTGAAATGTGTTGTCAGTTTATTGTAAACCATTGATAATATAGTATGAAAGAAAATAGTATATAATTTAGAACAGGTGTTTATAAAACTGTACATTATATAAAGTTTGTAAAAAGGGCGTTTTATGGCCAATGGTATTATTCTCTTGTTTGATGTTTGAGACTTGTCTGTGTGCGAGAAAAAGCAAAAAGCTACTATAATATCCTGAAATAGCCTAAATATCCCAATTGTTAAAATAAAAAATAAAAAATCATATATGTTGTTATGTGCTCTAAGCAAGGGGGGCATAAAAAATGTAGCTTTATTTCAAAATTCAGTAAAGGCACAGGCAGGCTTACCATAATCTTAACATTATTGAAATAAATTATACTTCTTTTTTTACTAAACCATTTTACATTAATACTGAGTTTCCTCCTTACACTGTTCAAAGGTGGACTTTCTCACTGGAGCATACTTGCTTAAGGGAACTTTTTGTTAAGTAAAAACCAAGTGCGTGACCAGTATTTTGGGGATACTGTTTAGGAGGCTTTTGCTCCATATCTTATTTTAGTATTCTGTTGGCTTTTACAAGTTACTTTATTTCTCCTATTTTATTCTTTTGTTTGTCTGGTTTATAAGTTATTTTGTTCTCTTCTCTAAGCTGCCCCAAGCCTTTGTCATGAAGGGTGGCATATAAATCTAATGAATAATTAAATAAATAGTTCTTTGTGTTCCTTTTGCTCTTGTTGAAGAAGCTGCTGTTGCAGTACTGTTTTCCACAAGGCTTGTTTTATCCTTTTACTTCCTCTTTTATTCCACTTAATCCCACAAAATTGTCATATACCTCATACTGCCATTTATACAATCTCTGAAAATAATAAGATGTCTGATCACCCTCACTTTTCTTGTAGTTGGTGCCCCTTTCCTTGTCTATTGACTGCCTGCTTTATTTTTGACTGTAAACTGTATGGGACAGGACCCTGCGTATAAGCTCCGTGTCTTGTGTATTTGCAATATGAATAATATATCATTAAAATTCAGAAAGACTTAGTTATGAAGCTTTTGAGGCTGCTGCACACACGAAGTGCACAACACAAAACCACAAAGAACAGAAATGAGACATTAAACCACTCCTCCAGCCACAGGCACATGCCACCTCACCCCTACCCACAATAACCATGCATTAAAACAGGCGAGCCACAGGCAGCCAATGAGCAGCCAGCATGAGGCTTGTAGGCCCCAGAAGCCGCCTCCCCAACTGCTGCACGGCAAGGGAGAGCCTGGGCAGGGTGTTGGGAGGGGAGGGTACAGGCCATTGGTGCTTCCTGCACAGTGCAGGGCAGGGGACATTGCCACCAGTACTGCCTGTGCAGCAGGGAGGGAGGATCCAGGGGGGCTGTGCACTGCCTGCTTGGGGAGGAAGGGAGTTCCCAGGAGCTCACCCTGCAGTGTCTGGCTGCATGGTTTTCAGCCCCCAGCCGCACTGAATTTGGACATCACTGCACTAAAATATCTTGCACACTCCTCCCCCGCCACCCCAGCAGTGTCAGGATTTCAGCATTTCATCATGTTCATCAAACTACCACCTTGGAAAAATATTCAGCTGATGCCCCCCTCACCAAATTATATTCTCCCAAAATTAACAGTTATGGGTGTATAGTGTAGTACCATATTTACTCAAAGAAGACCCTGAATATGAAATGACCCCCCGCCCGCCCCTCCAATAATAACATTCTAAATATACAGAATGTATACATTTGTTGTAATTATCCAGGTATAGAGTCTTAAGTATTGAATACTGAAGGGCTGTCCTGAATTTTTCTCACCCTCTAGTCCCCCTGTGCTCAACAGGGAAAACAGTGTGGGGGGATGAGATTCTATTGCCCACTGTGCTACAACAGGGAAAGCAGTGGGGGGGGAGGGGAGGTGGCCCTCTTGCCCTCTGCCCCACCCACTACTTCCCGTTACAGCCTTCCTGCCCCCTCTGCCACCAGCACCCCCCACGGCTAGCTCTCCACAGCCTCTGTTCTTCCTCCCATTCCCCCTGTCTCTGCCTCTTCCTCCAAACCCCCCACCCCAGTCTCTGCCTCTTCCTCCCTGCACCCCCAGTCTTTGCCTCTTCCTCCCCATCTACTGACACTCTCTTCTCCTTCCCTCCCTGCTCCCTGCAGTGTCCTCCTCCTTCCCTCCCCACCCTCCTTACTGTCAGACATTGCTCAGGCTCCTCCATCCTAGAGCACAGCATGTGGCAATTCAGCAGTTGCCTGAGCTTCCGCAGAGTTTCCATGTGCTCCGTGCCTAGAAGAGACCACAACCGAAGCACAAGCCAAGCTGTGCATGACAGTAAGGGGGAGGGAATGGGATGGGTCAGAATCTGAAGACAGGAAGTGTGGGGGCGGGGAGGGGCAGGAGGCTGCTGTTGGTCTGTCCATGACCTGGGCTAAGGGCTAGATAAAGACCCTCAACAGCCACCTATTCCCTTCTCTGCTTTGTAGGCAAATATAAGAAGAAGGGCCTTTTTCCCCATGTTGATTGAGGGGGGAGGGTAACCTTGTCTTATAGTTGAGTAAATATGGTAATTCTATCGGCTCTGCTTTGGTCTCACCTTTCCTGCAGCGTGTGTTTACATATGCAGTGTTCTGCTAACGAAGCCCTGACATTAAGAAGACCTGACAAATTTTAGCTGTGATTCATTTCAAAACACTTCTCATTAAAAATTTATTCCACAAAACAACATAGAAAATTTCAAAGGGCAGAAAAGCTAACAGCATATGAAGATTTACACTGAAAGGGCAGCCACATTCAAGGAAAAAACAAAAACCTGTAGCCTACTTCAAGTCTGTTCTAGAACTTATTCAGGGGTAGAGCTAGGGAGGTGCAGTGGCACAGACGCATCCCATTTTCTGTCTACCATAGTGTGGGAGCAACAGCCCGAGACTTTTTTTTAAATGCCCCTGAAGCAACTAAGAAACCCCCCTTCCCCTCCATGCTTAGCAACATGTCCCCTCCCCTCTCATCCACTGCTGTCTCTGGGAGCAGGAGCCAGGGGTGAGTTCCAGAGCCACCCCTGCCTGCTCCACTTGGGCTCCGTGTGACTCTGGACTCAGCCAGGGACAGCAGCAGACAGGTTCCTCCTCACTGCAGAGGCCCCCCACAGCTGTTCCTTACCAGCCCAGAAGCATGTGTTGGAGAAGGGAATCTGCCCAGGATCGGTGCTGTCTCTGCCCAACCTGGATATACATGTAGCCAAGCTGGAATGGGTCCGAAGCAGCTCTGGAGCCCGCCCCAGGTCAGCTGAGGACAGTGCCAGTGGTGGGCATGGGATAGGGGAGGAAAGTGGCGGGGGAGAGAATGTGTTGCTGAGCATGGAGGGGAAAGGAGTACTGCACTATCATAAAACATTCAAGCTTATGGCCCCATATAGAAGGAGAAAATGGAGGAGACCAAACCCTGCTTTTAAGTATGGTGAGCTAAACCTTAACACTAAATGTGCATATGGAGTTTCCTTTGAAATCAACAGGGGTTTTGGCTGTTCACCATTGCTAAAATCAAAGCCGGTTGTTTATATGCCTTAATGTGGATTTAGGCTCCAAGACTAGTGCGAAAATGGTTGGCCTAACCGTAATTTGTCCAAGGGCATAAAGTGAGAGAGGATGAAAACTAGAAATAGAAGATGTAATGTTCTGGTTTCAAATTGAATATCCCATGAATTAAATACTTTGTAAAGTCCATCTCAAGACGACAAGACATTGTTAATGTCCTAGTTAAAAAAAGTTTGTGTGCATGTGTTGGTGAATAAGTGTTATATCCATTTATAGAGATGAACAGGTATACTTCATCTGTTGAAGTGTGGACATGAGCGCCAACTTTTTGTTGCTTGCTTATGTTGCAGAACAGGAGAACCATTCGTTAATGAGCAGTGTTGGGGAGCCCCTTCACAGCTCCAGGGGGAGATTCTGGAATTGCATTGCATTATTGTATTACATTTTCCCCAGTTATTGACAAGATACATCAAGGCACTGAGCAGTGATTTGGTGCCTCTCCAAGGCTCCATTTGAAACATTTTCTCTCCTTTGTTCCCCACAAAGATGATGTCCGCTCCTCTCATTCTTCTGCATCTGCTCAAAAGAAGAGGCTGGTTCTGGCAATTCTGATCCATGATGTCAAGGGTTCGAAATACAAGGGGGGGGTCTCCAAAAAAAATGGGGCTGCCCGTCATGATGCCCTAATAAAACTGCCTTCCTCCCCTCCCCGCCCCAGTTACGATTTTCAGATCTTACAGGGGGGGTTCTTGTTTCTTATGGGGGCTCAGGCCCCCCCAAGCTCTCCCGTAATTCAAACCCTGATTATGTCAGAATTCTGTCTACTGCATCATGTGTCTAGCAGCACTGGGAAGAGGCCTAATAGCCTCTTAGTTAGTACTGTAATGTTCTAAAATACTGTGGTTTAATCCCATGAGATCAGTTTCTGTAATGATCTCCTGACAACTTCATGGAACCTGGCACTTTGTGTATGAAAAGCATGGTCCTCTACCATTTGAAGTATAAAAATAACTTCATTAGCTGCCAGCAGTAGTAGAATCTTATGTTTTATGAGCACTGGCTAGCCAATAGAGGAAGAGACATTTTCATACACATTTAACTAATGCATGACACACTTAAAGCACTGAAGAGCCCACGGAATATGTAGAGCTAACATTTAGGCCTAGATCCTCTTCCTCCCCTGAAATGACTTTCTTTGCTACCATTAGCCCAAAATGTATGTGTGCACATTTCATCTCAGGAGGGTGAGCTTGTACCACCCAAGGAGATGTGTAGCACTCCCATTTTGGCAGTGTGATGTCTTTGGCACTTCTGCTCTATCAGTATTTGGCTCACACAGAGGGGAAACATCTTCCTGAGCCAGTACATCAAATAGAGGAGAACGGAGTGGTCAGAGCATTTACCCCAAAAATGAAAGGCCTAGTTTCTAGGGCCCTCTAGTTTTCGGACACTATAAGCCAACATCTCCCGTATCCCAGAAAAGTGCCCTGGCCTCTGGGCTATGGCTAGACAGTAGTGAAAGTATCATTATCTTCCTAGTTGAAGATGCATTCCTGGAAAGGAATGTAAATGTTAAGAAGAGGAAAGAGAGTACAGAAGAGGAAACCTGTCTTTGTAGCCTAGTAAGGTGAGCACTTTCCTGGGAGACAGGGAACACCTACCCTCAATGTTATCTGAATTTTTTTAAAGAATCACTTTTGTATTTGCTCTGTAATGGATAGTATGTTACATTACTTTGAATTACAATGGGTGTATTACGGTCCATCAATAAATATGAAGTCCCCAGTTGTTACTTTACTTGTATTCACCTTGTGAAGTGAGGAAAAGCCCTATAGCTTGCTTGTGTTGAAGTCAATGGAAGTCGTACTGTTGACTAAAATGAGATGGGGCCTAATTCATTATTATGAATGAAGTGCTTTGAGATCCTCAGTTTGAAAAATATTATGTTTTGCACTTGTATTTATTTATTTATTAGCCTCTGCCAGCAGCTGTGATTTCTTTTGGGCACATCATTGATTTATTTTAAATTCTCTTCCTTTTATATAAAAAAAAAGTATGAACTTGGTATTCATACATTTTAGAAAGCAGGCATTTCTGCTGTCTCTGTTTGTATGCCTGGATGCTGTTAACACTTTATTTGTAATTTTTGAGTTTCATTCACCCACATTGGTCAGCATTTGACTATTGCTGACATGTATGGGAGCCCTGTTGATTCTGCTATCAGTTTCACAGATGGGTGCTTCTTGTTCAAAGCTTTCAAAACTAGAAAATGTTTAGTTAATGTCTTGTACTACATAAAGAGATCAAAAAGGTCTAAAAGCTATCTGCTAGTCCTCTGCTACAAGCAATTAAGGTGAAGCTGAATTCATTTCAAATCACATAGTAATAAATATTTTAGTTATCCCTTAAGCACCTATTGACATTCAGACCTTTCTTTTGGCAAATAAAACAATAAGGGCTAAATGTCTTTTAAAACCAGGACAACTCTGAGTTTCCAGTGCTCTGAGATGTATTTTTCTCTCTCTAGAGAAGATTATTGTCTAACTGGAAACCAGGTGGTAATGCAAAATGAAATAGTGGCATATTTCATATGGAATAGAAGGCCACAGTGGCGACTTGCCAAGATCTCCTTGGCTATGTCTGATTTCCCTAATATGGAGCAGATTGCAGCCAACCTTGTGTTTAATTAGAAGGGAAGCCTAAAAAAATTGCAAAGCCTGCCATGTGAAGCTCTGTCTCCATCCAAGCATCTTGTTGGAGCTTTTCGTGGTAGAACTATGAGTCTTACTGCCTTTCCTTCCATTGACTAGGCTTTGCACTGGAGTACTGCACAGACAGTATTTTTCTTTTCCCCTTATTCTTCTTCTTATCACAGACATAGAGTAAAATCAGTTCATTTTTTAAGCTGATCAAGTAGGCTTTCCACAGAGGCACTGACAACCCCAGGTAATTACAAATTTTCAAGCATACAGCCTACAATACTAATTTTACAGTATAGAAGATTTTACTGATAGCCGGAGACAGCTAAAGTTTTGCTGCTTCTACAGCCCCTGGTACAAAATGAACTCCCTTTTAAGTGAAAGTTATGGCAGCAGTGATCTCTCCAATAATACATTTAAAGTGCATATTCTGCAGTCAGATGCTTAGCTCTTTATATTCATCTCTAGATGTAAAAAAGAAAAGGTGTTAAAATAATATACCAGAATTATCTCCACAACATAAGACTGGGAAATGTCACTTGTGCTATGTGTGAAGAGGTTTTTGTCCTTAGAGTACATCCTAATTTCAGTTCTGTTGATAACAATGAACTGTAAATTGGTTCAAAAAAGTAGTGCTCTAATATCTCAGGGTTTTGAGTAAATTGAGGGAGACTCTGATTACAAGTGAAAGCCTACTCACCTTCCCCATGAGATTAGTATTTCCAGCTGCCTTCAGTTCCATTGCACTTTTTGGGAATATATGTGAATAATGGAAAGACTATTCAGCACCATGGGATATCTGATCACTGACACTGGTGAATGGGTGAGTCAGAAAATGAAAAATATAGCATCTTCCGAGTAGTTCTTATGTAGCTGCATATTCATTATTCAGTACTGGACTTAAAAATAATTTCCAGCTTTCTAGTACCTGTGTTGCTTCTTTTATTATTGTTTCATTTAAATGTTGTCTGCAGCGATTAAGCTTGATAGTAGATCTAGCTAGGTAGACTCTTTTTGAGTTTTGGGTTTTACAGTGTGGGATGTGGGCCATATCAGTTGTTCAGAAAATTATGAAATGTAACCGGTGATAATGTTGACCCAAAATAGACATGCACTTCTGGCTGTCTTTGGGCCCAGGCTGGCAGAAGATCCTGGCTGACCTGTTGAAGGGGAAGCTTGGCCTTATGTAGCGAGATCACAATAAATGCCCATAACCATAGGTCCTAAGGAGGAAAGTGTTCAATACACAATGGTGAGGCACACTATTAGAATGTTCCAGCAGACTCAATTAAGTAATTAATTAGACTAATTGGAATGCATCGGAGCATGTCTATAGGCACCCTAGCTTACTCTCCTCCCCTCTCCTGTCCCTCATATCCCTCATACTGTTTTCCTTTGTGGGGCCCTTTCCTTTCCATCACAGGTGACAAGGGCCTTTCCTTTCCTTATTTGAGGCTACAGCTGTTATCTCATGAGTGGGTAGGTATTTAACTTTACAGCACATGGACTCTTCCCTAGCTGATGGCACATCGGTCAACTTTGACATATCCAATTCCCACGTCAAATCATCATGAGAGATCAGAGGGATTTGGCACAGTCATACAGATGTGTCTGTGCATCAGTCTGCTTCCCCTTTCCCTAGCCCCCCGCCCTTCCGGGAATGGAGACCAGCTTCAGCATCTGCTTGTAGCTGAGTGTAGTTCCAAGTTGCTTTCAAAAATAAGAATGTATCTCCATTCTTGTTCTCATATTGAACCAGTCCAAAGCCACTATGGCCACTATACATACTTCCTTTGTCAACACATTCTTATCAAACCATTTTTTCTTTTCAATCATACTTGAATTTCTTATGTACTTACCCAAAATCTTCTATGGCATGTCAATATGTGCAAGTGTGTGCAGTGCTGGTTAGGGTGGTTAAAACATCTGTTTATACTTACAGTTGCCTTTTCAAAAACATAATCTTGGGAAATAATCTCATTACCTTTTAAGCCAAAATGTAATTGGATTTCACTTTCAGTAACTCTTCTTGACCCAAACATGAATAATGGGGTAATGAATTCTGTAAGGGCAAGCCGTCTAAATCTAATGCACACTTCACGCAGGAGTCTCCAGCACTGTGCTATTTTTTGCCTTCTGTAATTTTAAAACAAATAGCTTTTTCCAAACAAATTTTAATAACCACTGTTTATGGTGAGGCCCGGGTGTTCCAAAAGCCCATTATATATTAGCTTATGATGCCACCTTTTTAATAAGTGGCATGTGTCAACATTTAAGCTAGATGAATTAGTCCATTATTACAACGTGAAGATCTCCACTTTGCTGTTGGGACTTAGGTTATTAGGAAGTGATGTAAACTTTCTTGGAGTATAACTCCATACTGGACTGGACATGCAGTATAAACACATTTGAGAAACAAGTTACTTGTTAATTTTTATGTGCAACTTGGAAGAGGATTTACTGGTTAAGTTACCTTCTGTTGCCCATGCTGAATCTATGGGATGTACAAATCCTACATGCAGCATGGATTTTATTGGTTTCTGTAATGTCTCCATTAAATAAATGGGGAGTGAGTATGGTTCACAGTTTAGACTGGAGTCTAGAAACAGGAGCATCTGAACGCTTCTCCCTGGCTCTGCTGTGAACTTGCTGTGTAGGCTCAGGAATGGTACTTAAGCATTCTGTGCCTTTCCTCTTCTTGTAATCTGGATATAATTGTATGCCTCTTAGCAGTGTTGTGAAGGGTAGCAGCACAGTGGTAAAAAAATAAAGCATTCTCACCTCACACTATATAAAGGCATTTGGTTGCAGGTTTTCAATTCAGATCCCTCTCTGAGTTTTACTGCTGTTAGCCTGTGTTGCTATGGTAGGGGAAGATGGAGTCTGTTCTGTACCATGCATCATCAAGACAATGTTCACTTAGTTCTGACTGCAGAGTCTTTAGCATTAATGATGCAAGACATAGACAGGACCCAGCCTGACTTCTTAGATCCCCACATGAGCAGAGATATAGGAAAAATTGTAAAGGTAACATATTTAGTATGGAATTACTGCAAGGAGAAATCATAGGAGACCATGCTATTCTTTTTGTCTTTCTGTTAACTACAACTGCACTGTTCTTTCTTAAAAAGAAAAAAAAAAGTCCCTCTGTTAAAGGCAAAGATGCCAACAGTACATGTGAATAATAACAGTGCTGGGCTCCTTTCCGACCCTTTTACGAAACCCAGTCCTTGGGAGGGAAGGATGAATCCAGGCACCCCAACAGGCAGGGAAACAGGACAAACCTCAGATCATTTTTCACTGCTAGGACTGTATCGTATTGTCTCTCCCTTTACAACTCATCGTCAGGCATTATTACCTGGCGAAAAAATTTGTTTTGCAACTGATCCCTAGTCCTCATAAATCATTAATGCCTGGCTAAGCACAGCATGAGCATTACAAATACACTGAGAATAAGGGTCCGTTCTGATATAACCTTGTATCCAGTACTAATGCCTGCTAGTTATTTAGTAATACAAAGGGAGCCTCAGCTAGGAAGATCGATGAATCAATGCAACCTCCTGACTTCCCTCTCTCTTCCTTCTCCTCTCTCCCAGCCTCTGCTCTGTTTGGTTCAGAAACTGAGCCACATAAAACAAAGGACTGTTCTTAGTCATCCTTCTGTTCAGAGCACTTTAATAGATCAGGGGAAAGAGGAGAGAATTACAGGCTTAAAACTGCAACTGTGAATACAAGACTTTCAGTTTCTCATCAGGGTTTGTTCCGGCTGATATTTTGTCTGAGCCAAATAGAAGCATTGCTGCAGACCTGTGCTTTGTGGTTCGCATCCCTTGATGAATGCATACAGCATACTAGGGACCACAAATCCCGCTTGCAAACAATGTGGGTAGAATGTGCACCTGAAAGCTGCAGAGTTGTATGTCATTAAAAATGCCATGTGAAGCCCAAGTGATCAGTCTTTGTGTGATGTTTTGCCTAGGGTCTCAGGCACTAGAACCAGTCGGACCAAGCACAGGAAACAGCACTGACCTCAGTTGCCTGCTTTTCTTCCACTTGATATGCTGTGTCTAACTAAGCCAGGGTCAGGCAATTATTTTGGGCAGAGGGCCACACTGAGTTTTGGCAAGCCATTGAGGGCCACATGACAGGCAGCCCAGGGCAGATTTAAAAATTTAGAAAATTAATATTGGGGCCCCGTGGGCCAGATAGAATGGCTTGGCGAGCCGCATTTTGCCCACCCCTGACCCTAAGCCCTTCTGTGTCCTGTTATTCAGCAGCTTCTAGCTTTTAGTCTAGATCCAACAGCAATTTTCTGCATCCTCCCACCAGACACTGCAGGCATCCTGTCCTACCAGGTTATCAAACAGGCTAGAGACAGACATTACACATAAACCGGTTTAAATGATCAGAAACTGGTCTACACCTGTAACAGAACAGAAGTTCAGTGGACATAAACCAGTGTAAAAATGGCTAAAACTGGTTTGAGGTTAATTTGGTTGAATGTAGTATCAGACTTCATTGATTTGGGTCAAACTGGTTTATGAAATGTCTGTCCCAGACCCCTTGCTGGCTTAAGTTAAATCAGTATCCCAGCATGCTCTCTGGGCTGGGCGGGGCTCTCTGCTCCACAGCAGGGCTGATCCCTCCCCTCCCCTCAGCTCCCTGGCTGCTGCTCTGGCAGAGACTTGCAGGCACAGCAGGGTCTGCTTGGCTTCCCCCCCTTGCCCACACACTTCCTGCTAAGCAGGAATCCCATTTCCTCTGCCTTAAACAGACACCTCAGCATTAGCTAGCAGGCCACATGCTGGCTATTGTCCGTGCTGTGGCAGGCAGCAGTGTTGGCTTTGGGCTTTTTGGAGCTAATCACCAGCTCATCTGGTAATGTCCCTCTGTTCCTTCCTTGTTTAAGAAGAGTTTGAACTAATGGGAGAGGCTGTTTGTTTTCTGATGGGGTGATGGATGCTGATAACAGAGCTGATAAATGCTCTGATATCAAGTGGGGGGAGCCCCTCCCTAACTCAGGTCAGCCCTGTGGAAGGGAAGGGAGGGTTGCTCTAGCATCCCCTGGCTTCTTGCCTGAGCCAATGCAGGCATGTGCCTGCATTTCTGGGATATCTGTAGAGTTACAAAATGATTCAGCCTAGCTAGGTTAGATTAACCTACGAAGATTGAATCAATTCAGGCTCAGGCTTTTTGAATGTCTGTCCCTAGCTAAAAGGTATTAAGCCCCACCTCTTCCATCTGTAGGAGGTGCAGTAGTTCCACTGCTTGGCTTCTCTAGATGAAGCCACTGTGTGTCTGAACATTTGCTTGACTCTGGGAATTCAGGTGGAGTGGAGTGGAAAGGCACCTGCCTCTGCACTGGAGTGAGCTTCATCCTGTCTGACCGTACCAAAGGAAAAACTGCACCAGATACAAAGGACCTGTCTGAATCCCTTATCCAGCATGGAGCACTCTGAAGGGCTGATAGGCATGGGTATAAATAATGATGAAGGGGAAAACGGACACTTAAGAAGGCAAATAAAATGGAGGGAATAAAACAAACTGGACAAATTTGAAAGAGTGAGGCTGACACAGACAGAAAACAAAGGTGAAATAAATAAGGGATAGAAGAAAACATCAGAAAACAAGCTAGCGGGAAAAGTAACCACCTTTAAAGGCAGGAAATGATACAAAATCGGTCTGAGGAAAAATACAGTTACTGAAAGTGAGAGACAAAAATGAACTAGAAGAGCCTGCATGCACGAAGAGAAAAGGGACAGAAAAGACACCCCGCCTTCCAAAGTTTAATTACAAGAAATATCCAAAGCTGTTTTTGTAGAAACAGTCCCTCAGTTACCCAAGCCCCAAATATCCATTGGTGTCTTTGTCTCAGAAATGCATTTGACTAAAGCAGGCCTGCATGGCTGGAGCCCAGATCAGATGGTCTAGAACCCACCATTAAATGATTGTCACCCAAACATCTCTCTAGAAAGGAGCAAACATTTTTATTCCAGTTAAGTCTCACATTTGCCAGAAAAATATTACAGTTTTTTAGCTCAAATGACTGCTTTAAGAATGGTCCATGGTATCGCACCCACAGGACAGAGTGGTTTATTTTCCTCTATTATAGATCTGACACAAGCCTGCTGTTATTTCTGTGCCCTCTCTAATGATCTGCTTGCTCTCTGGAGAATGCTGACCCATTTCAGCACAGAATAATTAGCCTTTCAGACAGTACTGTGTTTCCATTGAGTAGACATAAATGTGCAAGGTGACATTTATTTACTTAGGCCTGAAAAATGTGCACCACAGATGTTGGGGTTAGGTTGAAATCCAGTTTGTTTTAGTACAGCCATTGAATATTTGCATGCTTTGTTGTTGTTATTACTACTGACAATTCTCCAGAATGACACTTAGTGGCTGAATTTCATTTTGGAAGGAAGGAAAATAGATTGTAAGACCACTAGGGCCTGATTCTCCTTGGCTCCATGGCTGCCTTACACCATTCAGGTAGTACCGGGGAATGCTATAAAAGCTACACAAACAACTATACCTTCTTTAAGGCCCCTTAACCCAATCAAGAGCGTTTCCCTGCATGTGAAAATAGGGCCCTTTAGGATCTCTTGAAAATGGATGGTAGGCTGATTGAGAAAATGACCTTGACCTATTGCAAGTATAAAACAAAACCAAAATCACATTCACGTTCAAATAATTTAATATTCAAATCAGCTGTTTTATTAGCTTGATCACAGTCTTCCAGGCCATTGCACACTCCCAAATAATGCACACTGTGCATTATTTGTCTTGCTAGCCATTCTGATCTCCCACGTTAGACAAAGCCCAACAACTAAAAAGCCCAACAGGAGTTTAAACTGAGTAAGCTACTTAATAGTCCACATGAACATATGGAGACATTTGGCAAGCTGTTATTTTGTTCTCTCAGTACCAAGAGCCTGTGTAGCAGGAAGCATCGTGCAAGGTAGGTACTTGACTCAGGACAGAGCTATTTTCAGGTTATTTTTGGCATTAGGATTCTTTCCTGATGTGTGGAAGCTGATTGTTACTATAAAGCTATTGAAGGCTAAAAATAAAAAATGTTGGGACAGTGAAAATCCTCAGAGCATAAAAATGAAAAGTGTTATTAAGGCCAGTAATTTACTGTAAGTGTGTAATTTTTTAAATTATAAGGCTATTAAAGCTAACCTTTCATCCTATCAAACTTAAACCTTTTATAAAAGTATTTTACAAGATGTCTCAATAATCTTGGCTATTTTTTTTTAATACAAGATAATATTTTAATTAATACTGCTGTATTTTATTAACTGAAAAGTTGAACACTTCCCAAAAGTGTATACATTTAGGATATGCTGCTTTTGCAGATCTTCTGGTTTTATTCTTTTGAACCATATCCCGTTCATATTACATCATAATACCATATTTTTACTAGTAATATTCCAACACATTCAAAAAGTTATTTGCATTTGGATTAAATTTGTGGAATTGTTGCACTTTGTTTTAACTAATTATTTTAAATGTGCCTGTGGTATTGCATTTTTTTGTGTGTTTCTGATTTGCTGATGCTGAAATATGTTGTTTTTGTTTTTAACCCTTCCAAATTTAGGATTGTCATTTTTAATATACATAGATGTATATTAAGTATATAGACTACTGGTTCCTGCTAATTTTCTTTTTTTAGTATTTTGTTTGTAACTTCTTTGACTGTCTGTGTTGAGCCAATCTTGCCAACAAACAGTATCAAATATCCTATTTCTCTTCTTCTTTACAAAAAAAAATAAAAATAAATAATAAAATAAAAAAAAACTCTTAATGGGAACCCTGGCACTGTCTGTCTTCTCTGTTCTGCAGAAATGTTGAAGGAGTTGAACCAGCAACGCAGAGCGAAAGAGTTTACAGACCTGAAAATTATTGTTGAAGGCAAAGAGTTTGAAGTCCACCAAAATGTTCTAGCTTCCTGCAGCTTGTATTTCAAGGACCTGATTAAAAGGTTTGCCTTCCTTCCAGCTGTGATCTGGTCTGTTCTTTTGTAGGGCGCATTTGTGTCGCTTTTTTCCTCCCCTCTCTTGCAGGTTTATGAAGATTGAATCTCCTGTCACAGAGCCAGTAGCCATTCTTTCCACCTCCTTTGAATGTATTTTCAAACCGAGACTCAGATCCATTTGTTACACATCTGACTTGTACAATATAATTATTTCTGATCAGTAGAGGCCTGTTTTGGCCAAAGAAAGTTTTTCATCACTGAGAGGTGTAAGATTAAAACAAAACTACTAATAGTGATCCAGACCACGACAGAATTATTGCTATCAATATTTTAAAGGGACTCCATTACATAGTATACAACTTTATCCTTCAGGCTACAGTAAGCCATCAGCATTCTGGTGAAGGATGCTGAAACTTCATACTAATAAAGTATTTAGACTATATTAATCCCTCCACCACTGCAGTCTTTGCTATGTGCTATGTGTGGTTCTTCAGGGCACAGGGATTAATATTTATATTATTGGTGGCCTTTTATGAGGAAAATCAACTGACAGATTTGCACAGGAAAAAGTGGAAATAAGACCAATTTAGATAAAAATGTATCTCAGTCTGCCTGTTAGAGTAAGAGGAGGATTTTTTTTTCTTAAGCAAACACTGTTCTAGCTTAGGGTAGGGAAAATATATACATTTTCTAAACATCATGTCTCCGCCTTCGCATTTCCCCCCTCTGTTTCTAGCTGATTGATCCTAAACAGTGCATGATAATCTTTTTTTTTTCCATTACATTGATTTTTCAATTTGTATGCCTCATAGACTCGCATAGAAATAAATTGGTACTTTCATATTATTAGTAAGTTAGAGTAGCAAGAGGGAGAAAAAACACAAGGATAACTTTCATTTTTCTCTCAATCATCAGCAAATTAATACAGCTGCTGATTTTGCCTTGCAGTATTTTCCTGAACAGACTGAGCCTGGACTATGCTAAAAAATGGGATTAAAGAACATTTTGCTTGCTTTCAAATTCTGTATTTAAATGTTGCCAACTAACACAATAGTGACTGTATTTTATTTCAGGATGGCATATTGGCTGGTATCTTCTTTTCAATGTATTATGTTCCTTTGCGCAAAGCTGTTTTTCTAATTATGGGTATATATTACACTTCTATGATATAATTGTGCTGACTGCCTTATCAATTATTCATAAAAAATGTGTTGGTCTAGGTAGCATGTTTTTTCCCTTCTGTAAATCTAATGATTGCTAGCTTTAGCTACCCTAGATCTTTCCTGTCCCTTCTCCCCTGTCTCCTCATTATCACTTAATAGTTAAAGCTACAGCATATGTCTCTCACAGAGATAAGGTATGTGGTCTGTAGGGAAAGGGGATCTTAGACTCCATTTATGGAAACCCAGTAATTGACGGGCCAAGAAGTCTCATTTGGATTTGGCTGTGAAGATGTACGTTTGTCTGCAAAAATCACCAGGCACCGTCTATTTCTGGAGGGAATCTAGGGCAGATTGTTATTGTTTTATTATTGAGTTGTCGAATGGAAATGAACTGTTGACTGAGGCGGCTTTAATAGAGCAGTCATTGAAAGCAAAGAACTTTTAAATGAAGTTCCCTGAAATGTGACTCTGTGAAAATGGTATCCTGGAGTTTCACATTTGTGGTCATGCAATTACTCATATCAGATTCGCTCAGTAGACAGGTAAAAATGAAGCGGGGGCTATTCCCACTGAGTGCCAACTCTGAAAACTTGGCCAGAGCTTGCAAAGGCAACCTGGGCTCTTCTCCTTTCACGTATCAGGAGCAGCAGTAAGGATTCCCGAGGTCAGCTCGTGTCCTCGCTTAGGCCTTTTCCACTCCAGGGTATATATTGGTCTCACACGTACAGCCCTGATAGAACCTAATGGGGTTGCATAGGCGTATCAAAAGCAACATCGTTATTGCTGCTGCTGCTGTTTGACTGGAGGAGAACTCGGCTTGATGCCATGTTGAGTTTATAGGGCTGACGGGTAGGAAGAGCAGGGAAAAATATATATATTCGTCTTATCTGAGTGAGTTTGTTCTACTGTACCTGGAAGACGATAAACATTTTAAAGACTTTCCAAAGAAGTACATATACTGCCCAATCCTTCAAGTGACCTCATGGAAGTCAATAGGAATTGAGGGCACTTAACTTGCAAGAGGCACTCAGCATCTTGTAGGATTATGCCCTTAGTAAAGTAAAATCTTTATAGGTCACAATGTCAGTATATTTATATATATAGCAGGGTTAGCTCATCTTCTCAGTAATGCTTACATCTTTGTTAACAGCTCCTCTTAGATTGCACTTAATGTGATATAGATAGCACTCATAGAAATAAAAACAGACACTGGTCTTATGTAGCATAAATAACATTGCTTTGTATTGTATAAATTATATATAAAGGACAGTGAGTTTCCTACAGTGGATATGAGGTCTGATTCCCCTTCAGCTGAAGTCAACAAGAGTTTTCCTACTGGCTTCCATAGGATCAAGGTCAGCACCATAAAGAGAGAGAGTGTGTAAGAGGGAAGAGAGAGTCCCTGCATGTGCTTGTTTGCAGAAATACCTCTCTATTTTCAGTCTATATACTGCACAGTTGGCAAACTGCTCTCTTAGGCTATGTCCACACGAGCGTGGACATTTGGTCTGCCGAGGACAATTAGCAGCAGTGCACCTTGTGCCGCTGCGAGTTGTCCCTGGGGAACGCCTGTGCCACGCACCTTCTGGCACGTGGCAGGTTACCCAGGTGGGGTCCTGGTGGCAGCCTTACTTACCTAGGGTCCTGGGGGCTATCAATCCTGAAATCCTGCCAATTGGAGCCTGGCCAGCAGCCAGTGTGGATCCCGCCAGACTGGCTTTAATTTTAAGCATCTTGCACTGCCCCCATGTATGCTACTCCACGTTTTCCGTGGGGTTTTTTGACTCCTAAATATCCATCCCTGCACTGCTCTCTTGCAGCACGGAGAACACCTGAACATGCAGTAAGTGGCACCGCAAGTGTGTCTGCAGTGCCACATACCGTACAGCCAGACTCATGTGGACCTGGCCTTAGTGCATGCCTGCCACTAGTGCTGCTGTGTTATATTTTGTCTTAAAGCGCCAAGTGAGACACTGATGCCCCAAGTGAGTAAAAAGTAAGCATTTGAAAGCAGGTAAAGTCAGTTTTAAAACAGAAAAGAAAAAAAACTTAGGGATTAATCTAGTACTCAGCCTGAGTGAGGCTGCTGTTTGGCTAGGGCCAGATATTACACATAAACCGGTAGAAGTGGTTGGACCAGTAGAAGTGGTTGGAAACCTGTTGAAATCTGTAACGCAACAGTTCAGCGCACAGAAACCACTTTGAAAATGGCCAAAACCAGTTTAAGATAAACCTGGATGGATGTAATATCAGACTCAACTGATTTAGGTTAAATCAGTTTATTGATCTTCTGTCCCAGATCCCCTGCAGATTCTAGTTAAATTACAGTCTCCCAGCATCTCAGGATGCTTTGCACCGTGCAGGGTGGGTGGGCTTCAGCTGAGCAGGGAGAAATGCTTTAGTGCCCGCAGGCTTCTTGGCCTGAGCCACTACAGGCATGTGGCTGCATTTCTGAAATCAAAATTGAATGTCTGTTCACTTGCTTATCTACGCATCTTGGACTAACATGCAAAGATCAAATCGATTCAGCATCAGGCTTTTTGACCATCTGTACTTAGCCAAACAGGTGGCCACCAATATCACCAGGGAAATATCCTGATGTTCATTTTGCAAAAAGTTTTCCTCACCACCAAATAAAAATCTGTTTAACAATGACTCTTTGATTGCTGTTGAAATGCATTTTTAATAAATATACACGGTTAATTTGATCCTAGAAGTTCTAGGATTGAACTCCAAAAGAGTGGGTTTAGACCATATAAAACATGAGATAAATTCAGGCTCAACATTAGGAAAAACTTCTTCACGGTCAGGGTGTCCAGACTTGAATAATCTCCCTCCAGAAGAGGTGCAATCACCTACCCTGGAAATCTTCAAGAGGAGACTAGACAGTCACCTTGCTGGGGTCACCTGACCCCAGTTGTCTTTCCTGCTTGGTGCAGGGGGCTGGACCCGATTATCTTCCGAGGTTCCTTCGGGCCTTATAATCTATGAATCTATGAGTCCTATATTGGACAACCCAGCCATAACAAGGTGGGTTTCTTCATTGCCTGGCATTATTCCATATGTCCTTCTGATGTAATGCTCTCAGGCACTCAGTAAACCCTACTCTAGATTTGTTGTACCCAGAATACGCACCAAAATGAAGCGGACAGACAGAGCAGAAGGATGGCATGATGTGTATGTGCACAGCTGGCAGGTCTAATTAAATTGCTAGCATCCTCAAGAATAACCCTGTGCTCTATAATGGTTTAAAAAACCATCAAACTCTTGGACAGCAATACTGTTCTTTGCTGTATTTTCAAAGGATCCTTTCCTGGGTAATTCTTTTGATAGATGTTTTGAGCCTGGTATGTGAGAGATCAGGGTTTGACTGTTTGGTCTCATTGCTGGCTCTTTCAGCGGCAATGTAAAGTAGACTGAAGAGGCAGCCTGTTCATCCTTGAGAGAAGTCCTCTGGTTAATTGGCTCTGAATAAGGCTTTTTTCAGGCCTTAACCAGTAGAGGATTCCTGCAGTACAGCACCTAAAAGAAAAAAAGTGAATTGTAAGCAAGAGTTAGGGAGAGAAATACGTTTCCCCCCTCCCCCCACAAGATGTACACACCTTGTATATTTGAATGGAGATCATAGAAAATCATAGAAAATAGATGTGCCCAGCTGATATCCCATACCTAAATTTCCCCTAACTTGGGAAGCGAGGTGGAAATCCAGACCAGAATTGGATTGTGGTTTGAGGTTCTGCCATATCTGTATGTACGCATAATTTATACGTGTGTATGCGCTTGTGCTTATATGGATGTTATATAGATGCTAGATTATCAGAGATGAGCCAGGATTCAAACAGTTTTCTCCGCAGCCAGTTTCTCGTTTCTCCTTCTTCCCATCCCCAACTAGAGTTTCAGGATCCAAATCTGAACCTTGTGCCACTTCTGTAACAGCCCAAAACCAAAGTGCCATGCCCATATCCCTCTCAAAGCTTCGGCAAGGGGGTAGACATGCCAGATTCAGAGTCCGCAGCTCAGGCTAGTGTGTAGCGAGCATGTCTTTTTTTAACACACATATTTACATCCTGGACGAAAGCAGAAAGCACGATGTGTGCTCTGGAAAGGAGAGGTGGAAAATCCCACAATGTCATATCATTTTGTCAGCCTGCATCTTATGTAGACAAATGCAGCTGCCCTAGTAATGGAATGACTGGTATTTCTAGGAAAAACAAACTTCTCAGGAACATTTCAAGTTGACTTTTTTTTTCCGCTTCTCCTCCAACTCCTTGGCATCTTTACCAAATTCATATAAATGGTAGGAGGCCTTTGGTTTAAAATTCCTTTCTTGGCCCTGGCTTTCATAACGAAGCCTCTGAATGGTATTTTTCCTCCAGGCATCAGTTCAAAGAAGTTCAAATAGTGTTCAGTAATCTTTAACGATTCAAGATTTGCTTTTTAATGGTCTTTTTCATTTTGTAGTCACGAGGGCTAGCTAATTTCAGTAGCACAGAGCATAAAACACACGCACCAGGAGATTAGATCACAAAGCAAAGATTTTTTTTTTATGCAACATAATCTGATTGTCCTTCTTTTCCTATGGAGCGAGGCGTCTGAGTTCAGGACCAAAGTATTTTTCCAGGCTAGCCTGCCTCTTTTTACAGTTGTTTTGTCCTTCTAAAATAGATTGGCATCATTGCTCTGGTGTCCGACCTGCACAGAAAGGCTGGATAGGTAAAGAGTTTGGGACGATTTGGGCCCAACTCTGTTTTCCTTGCACTCCTGTCAGTCTGGTATAACTCCACTGAAGCGGTTGCTCTGCATTTACAGCGCTGCGAAGGAACACCGAATTTGGAACGGGGCAGAGACATCTACGTCTATCCATCTAACACAGCCTGACAGAACTGCAAAGGCATTCAGGTGTCTGGAAACCAGACTGCCTGGCTTGTGTTTACATTGTGAAAAGCCAAAAATGTGAAATAGCAGATGAGAGAAAAACCCACTTTTAGCAGCTCCTTTCTGTCGTGTGGCTTATTGAGAACTTCTGCTTCTAACCCCGAAAGGGAAGTATGAGCAGGATCTTCATCTGCCGCCTCCTGCTTTCTTCCAAAAAGAAAACGTATTTGGAAACAAATCTTTTCGTTCCTTTGAAAGTGGAGGAGGAGGCTCTTGAAAGTCAGATATATTTTTCAGGTGCGTCAGAGGCGCGCTGTACATAGATGGCTATCGTCAGGCGTTTCTGTTAAACCACTTAATAGGCTCTCAGGGAGGGGGAGGTTTAATGGAAAGCACAAAGCGTACTGTTCTTTGGCTGCTGGGGCGGAGGTGCAAATTATGCTATACATGCCTTTTCCCTTAAACAAGTGGCCTGTAATTATAGCATGTTGGACTTGAAATGCTGGCCTGGGGCACAGATTTATGCTCTTACAGGTGGCAGCCTTTTTTTGTCATCGCTGTTCACTTTCACTGTTTGTGAAGCAACAGCAGTCACACCCTAATATTATAGCTGGCTGTTAGATATTACGCAGCTGCCAGGCCCTGGAAAACATGTTTCCATCAAGCAAAAATTCATGGGCTTCTATGTAAATGAACTGCAGGTTACAAGTATTCCTCTCTGCTCCTACCAAAGGGCCAACAAACGGACGCAGCATCCAAAGCAGAAGTCCCCGCGTGGCTTTATTCAGCCCCGTGAAGCGGTCCAGGGTGGCAGGGGTGACAGGTCTGCACTGCAGGTTTGCTCTGGATGGACACACAGATAAATTCTCCCTATTCTGAAAGACAAACTGTGACAAGCGGGGGCGGAAGGGCTCCTCCCTAAGAGTCTCTCTATGGCCCAGAAATGAAGCATGTGCTTTTGTAATAGTTTGAGTTTGCAGAGGCACCATGCAGAATCATTTAACCTCACTCTCCTCTCCCTCCTGAACGGTGACTCTATTTACTGGAGCTGGAGCTTCTCACTCAAATAATTTCTAGACAGAACTACAAAGCCTACAAATCTTACCCAAGAAATGACAGACTAATCGCCCCTCTTGCTCTCGCTCCGGCTGGAGTTATCTGCGAGGCACGCTGCTGTCACACAACCGCTCATAAGATGCTGATTCTCGTGACCTAGCTATATTTACTTACATCTCACGGCTCACTCGGAGCTCGGCTGTGTTGTGGGCTTGAAATTTAGGGGCAAAAGGAAACAGTTATCTAACAAGGTCCAGGTAAAACTAAATGGATCGAAGAGAGACAGGCAAAAACCACACAGCATAGAAAGTGGAAGCGTGCGCTTGAAAGCTGTCATTTTGGGCCACCTCCAAACACATATCTTGCCCTAAAATGAAGGTAATCAAACTCGTGTAACAGGATGCTAGCAGGTAGCTCTAGGGAGCAACACTGATGCTGCCCCTTCCCAACCTTGCACAGCTGCATTTGGAGGGTGAGATTTTTTTAATCCTTCCTCTCAGGTATTGGCCACAGCTAGATCAGGACATTGAACTTAGGTTAATGATATGGTCCTTCCTTCCTGAGGTAGTGGACACTAGCAAGTTAAATGCTCAGAGCAGCGCTTGGGGATTTGCTGCAGGTAATTAACTCCCAGCAGCAGTAAGGGGCAAGACTTGCCTATATCCTTCCATACTATACATGTAATATGATGCCATTTACTTATACATATTTTTTAAGTGACACCTGCTTAGCCTAAGTGTATTACAGAAATGAAGCAGTAACATCCCCCATGTGAGGGACAGAGCCAAGCATGCTATAAAAATCATTCTAATTTCTGAAATCCTGATTGAGACCATTGGGAGCTTCGTTATTATTATTATTATTATTATTATTATTATTATTATTATTATCATTATTCCCCATGTAGACATGGCAGCAATGAGAGGAAGCCTTAGATATGCTGCCTAGATAATTGATTGCATGGATTTTATCACACTGATAAGCAAAAATTATAACAAATCTCGTGTCAACCCTGCACTTAGTGGGTTTATTATTGTGCAATAAATATGATGAAAAGAAACCAGCTGTGAGTGGGATTGGCTGGCAGTACCACTGGGTTTTGACAACAGGGCATTTTTGTCTCTCCTGACGTTCAGGTTTTTTTTCCCTTCCTCGACCATCCACAAAAACCCTTTTGCACCTTTTATTTACCTTTAAAAATGTGTTGCGCCGCAGTCCTTTTTCAGCCGTTTTCTGCTCAAATAGGCTGTCAGAGGCGCTTGCAAGCACGTTGGGGCCAAGGCTGTTAATACTGTGGCCCAGTTTTTCATTTCTCTAAGACTGGTTCCTTTGAGAGATTCACTCTATCCCCACTCCGTAGCAAAAGAGTCCAGGGTCAGGAAATGTTGCTTTTCCAAGGGCATCTGGCTCATTCTCTTGCCATTTGTTTAAGCCAGGCTCTTGAAACTTGTCTTTTTCTTTCTCAAGTCTCAGCAGGGAGGCAGATTTGTGATTCAGACTGTGATCTCAGCTCCTATAGCATTACAGTCTTTTGGCTCTGCTTTTTTGAAACAGCCTTTACAGAGCAATTAGATCGTGTTCCATCTTTGAAAAGCGCTAGGAGCATATTTGAGTCCTGGCTCTTTTGTTTGTTTTGTCGTGTCCCAGCCATGTTTCTTGTTAACAGAAGCATTTGTTGTTAATCCTGTAGTTTGTCTCAGTTTCTAATTGTCATTGTGTAATGGTAAATTAGCAAAAAATGTCCGGTCCACGCATAGGTTTACCCCCATCACTTTGGTGGGGATGAACAGGTGCAAACTGAAAGTGTTTGGCCTGCAGTAAATTATGCCAGCTTTGCCAAATTCTGTTTGCCTGGAGCGAGGTAACAGAATTTGCATTGACATCTTGGTATACAGCAGGCAAATAAGTTTTATACCAAGTTTTATATTTAGCTAGCTAATAAGTTTTATATTTAGCTAGGTAAATTTCCCTGACAGGTTTGCAAAGCTGTGTTTAAACACTGTCCTTTATTTAATCTCATGATTTTACTCGTTCTTTACCCTAATAATACAATAGCATTGTTACAATATATGGGTATGGGTTTTTTTTTCTCAGAAGACAGATGGATAGTGACTGAGGCTCAGAGATAATATTTATCTCAGAGATGGTGTAAAGAAGGCAGAGATTTGCAAGTTGATGCATTTTGTGGCTGATAAAATAATTCCAAAAGCGAAGCAATGCTAGCATATAATTTATTTTTAAAAAATCCCAGTTAATAGAACTCCCAGTGCCTTATGACATACATATTGCAATGATGTTGCTCTATAAATGTCCCTTGCTGTCATCATTTACATGACTGATTACCTTGCAGCTGTACAAACTCCAGTAACTTAGTAATAACCTGTTACCACAGAGTGTGCGTCTGCATCTTTGGGTGCACGTTGCATGTTGGTGTGTTTGTGTATCTGTGTGTTTATCTCTCCAGAGCATATAATTACCCAGAATCGTAAATCAAGCTCTTAGGCATAATGCATTGCTTTTCATGTAGAGCACAATATCTGTTCTCTACTTAGCTGGAGGTGAGCTATAATATAAGTCAGCTTCTTTGTTGCTTATCCCAAGACACATTGTTTTTGTACCATTTAATAATTCTGATGATGAGGAAAAGTCAAACAGTGGGCAGTTAGGATACAACAGGATTGCTCTTTCTTCTTCTTTGCCTGGAGTTTCAATACCTTCAGGATTATGTTCCACGGTAAACAAGATATTCCATCTAAATTGTGTAGACTTTAACAGGAATTTTTAATGAGCACATAACTAACAGACTCTTAAGCCTCATGAGAAGCCTCCAATCCCTGCCTAGTGTTCTCTGTTTGGTAATCAAAACAACTTGACGGGGATAAAAAGAAGTAGCTGCTCTTCAGCTAAGTGCTTCATCTTCCATTACAACCTCGCATTCCCTGTTTTCTTTCAACCCAAATACTAAGTCCTAGCAAAAAAGCAATTTAATTTCTGCTCTTTTTAGCCCTTTGGTGTAGGTAGCAAATATTTTGTTGTAATGGCATGAGGACCCAAATAGTGGCTCTTCTATTTAGTAGCTCCCTGTAAGAGCAGCATGTCACTGATCATTCGGGGGGGGAGCAGATGATGGAGCTCATTAGGTAGATGCCCCTAGCGGACAGTAGCCCTAGGCAGCGGCATAACAAGCAGAGTTTGCACCCTGGGCAAACCCTGTTGTGGGTGTGGGAGAAACGAGGGTTCACAGGAGTCTTACCAAAAGTAGTGCTCTGCCTACCCCGGCTCTTGCCTGTAAAGCAGCGCGGTGTCTGTCTGGCACCTGCTGCCTTTGCAAGAGCAGCACTTCGGAGCTGCTCTTGTTTTCAGGGCACAGACTCCACAGAGGTGGGGTATAATTTTGGCTCCCCTCCTAAGTTGGCACCTGGGTTGGCGCCCATCTCTCCCACCCCTAGTTCTTCTGGTCCTAAGAAGCACGTCCTCTTGTTGGTCCATGGATGGAGCTTCCAGGTACAGCAGTGGAATCAGGAGGGCAATATAATGTGAGGGTACGTGGCAAAGACTTGTATACATTTACCTCTGCCCTTTTTTGTGCTATAAGCCCTAGAGATTTCCTTTAGCTCTAGCAGAAGAGGTCGGTGTTTGGAAAGTAGAGCGCTATTAGGATTCTGTTGCCAGGAAGTTCCATAAAGCTGCATTGCTTGAATAATCATCAATTTGGACATCAGAGATGCCTGCATCTGTTTTTCACAAAAGCTGAATCAATCCAATTTCCTATAAATAAGTTAAATGTTGCTGGCTGTTCCTTCAGACACAGTATGAATGAGATTGAGGTTATAGATGCAGAAACAGCAGTGATGAAGAAAGTTCAAGCATCTTTAACTTCCTGAAAGGAAGTGTCCCGTGCACTTAGCCACACTGCCTCTTCTGCACAACCTACCTCAGCTTCATCCAGAGCAGGGTTGGGCAAAATACGTCCTGCCAGGCCATTCTATCCTGCCCGTGGGACCCCTAAAAAATTTAGAAAATTAATATTTATCTGCCCCTGGCTGCCTGTCATATGGCCCTCTATAGCTTGTCAAACCTGAGTAAGCGGCCCTCCGCCTGAAATAATTGCCCACCCCGATCCAGAGCCTATGCATCTGCAGAAAGGGTGATTAAAAAAATGATATGCCATGTCCCTGTGCCACTCTTACCCTCTGAAAAGAGCAGATAAAGGTAGTACGTGCTGTGTTTGTGGGCAAGAGTGATGGACAACAGGCAGAAAGCAAGAAGTAGCTTCCAGGAGTCAAACAATCTTATTTCTGGTGCAGGGGTTGTGAATCATTCAAATGCCTAATTTCAAAAAATGTCTTGATTTTAAAAATTAGTCATTTATTCCGTTCACATTGTGATAGGGAAGAGCTGAAGTCTATGACATGCCTCTGAGGTTACATTACTTGTAGTCATGTTGAAGAGGTGCCAGCGAAGCTCTATTAAGTTTTCCTGCTCACACACAGCATGACGAGCCACTGTCGGATGAAGTTGCACCAACTGTTCCTAGGCAGAAATGTACATTTGCATAAAGTGTTTCACATTTTTATGTTTATTCCTCGCAGATGGCTCCATTTTGAATGTTCTGAATTTGTTTTGACTTAGTCGGTGACTATAGCTTGTAAACAGAAAGCAGACGGGTGTCTATTCTCTGCAGAGGTAGCTCTCCGCATTTAATCTGAAACTTAAGACTGCAGCCAACTCGGAGAGACGAGCCTACCATTAGTCAATCAAAATAATGTTGCAAACCAGTTGAAAGCTGCATATTCAAACTATCAGGAAAGGGCAGACAGAGCACTGCCTGTAAATGAGTGAATTGAGATTGGAGCCGTGCTGCACTTACAGCTCTGTTTTAGCCAGGTTTGAAATGCTGCTTTGCAGCTCAAGAGTGTCTCATTATAAAAGGCTTTGTACTGCATCAAGCAAAGGTTGTGTTAAAATGACACCTGATAACAATGATGTAGTGACTTTATATATTACACGGCAATATACAGAGAAAGATTTATATGTACAAATAAAATAAATAAACTCTTATTTGCACACAGACAAGAAATAATAGAGCAGGCTCTGTTCTGTCTGTATTAAGCATGCGACAGTGCTGATGCTTATCTTCATATGTTCAATCTAAGGAAAAGCACTTTTAGAGCAAATTAATCCCAGGAATAGACTCCTCTGCTTTTGTTTTCATGTTTATTCAGACCCAGCATCCGACTCTGTTAGCAAGGATTTTTTCACATTTAGCATTAATTCTTTCCTACCAGCATGCAAACCTTTTATCTCCTCCATAGACTCGCTCACTAGAAGGATGCTAACTTTGTTCTCTGGGGTCCTGAGTGTAACTGAGCCGTGCTTTGCTTCAGAGGGCTCCCAGTGCCAAAGGGTCCTCCAGTGTGTTATTAAATTGGAAGCTGTAGCTCAGCTAAGTGCCGCAGCATTCACAGACACCTAGTCTGTTGGACCCAATTACCCCAATCAATAAAAGAAATGTTTTGTTTATTAGTAACTGCCTTACCCAAGCAGAATGAATATGTGCCATGGCTTCGTTCAACTCTGCCTGCAGATTGCTGAGGTCTTTCCATCACCCCGCTGGAGACTATATGATTTGTAAATCAGAAAGAATTTACTGACACCTACCATAAAATTAAGCTGTTAAAGAGCCCGTGCAGCCTGTTTAAATGTAGACCTAAACAACCTTCTTTGCTGTTTAGCCCAAGATAAATCTTTTTTAAAGTCTTGTTCTAAATCACTTCCTAATTTTAATGAGTTTATATATCAGCCTTTGCCAGCTTTTTACCGTGGCCATGCTCAAAGATTGCAGCAATGATAAAGTATGGACTAAAATTGTTTATTACATATTATTCTTTAGAAGCAAAACTTTTTTTTCCCACAGAGGCTGTTGGGAAAGTTATTGATTTTCTGCCACAGTGTAAAATGTTTGACCTTTCTAATATGAGCAATGATTAGAAGGCCAATAAAATGACATCAGTCTATTTAAACTTTAGAGTTCACAGGGCAAATAGCTAAATGTGTCGCTTTTAACTATGTCCATGGACTGTAAACGTACCTTCCCCAGCTTTCAGCTGTAATGAAGGGCTAAGGAGGCAGCTGGTCAAATCTCCAAAATGCTATTCTGAGTGTACACAGGTGTGCGTATGTGCACATGCGTGTGTGAGACAGAGAAAGAGAAGGTGTGCGTTACATGCTTACTTGAACATGTATTAAATGCATGTATCTCGTGTACTTTACTGTGAATGCATGTGTTTCTTTTCCACTGAAGGACGAATCCTTTCTTTTACTGACTTCGAGAAATCAGCGGGAGCTGTGCTGTTGATTGCCCTAAGAGCAGTCTCAGACCATCTTCTGAAGCCAGTGACAAAACTTCCATTGATTTTGGGGGTGCTGGGTCAGACACCACATGCCTGAGTATATATGAGCATGCACCCTTTCACTTGATGAAAAGCTCTCTGCATTTACAGGGATAAATTATCTTTTGTTATACTAGTACAACCTCCCTGAGCCCACAGGAGTAACTAAGAGGAGGATACGTTGTGAATGCATGAAGTATAATAGCTGCATGAAGGCTATCGGTATCATACTACCTATAAAATAGGGAACTCAGGAACCATTCTCAGAGCATAATTTTCTAGTGCATCAGTGTTACAAAGGAAATACCTAAAGAAAAGTCTATTAGGAAACCACTTCAGTAAATCAGATCTCAGAACCCACGTTCAAACCAGACAAAAACCTCTCTGTGATGCACCACGTGTCCAGCCACGTCGGCCTGTCTCCATGTACATTTCTCTTTCTCAGTTCCTTTGAAAACTCCTTCTTGATCCCTTAGGACCTACTTTCCCCAATAATCCATCTGGTTTCCGAACTGTGCAAATCCACACGAGCCCATTCATCAGCATGGGAGATGCTTTATCTTACTTTGCTGCTGAAACCAAGCCCATGTTGCGTATTCAGCCCCACTCAGCATTGCATTGAGCTGTGCCCCTCATGGGTACGTAGTCTAAAAAGCCCAAGCACAGCAACACACCATTTTCAAACCAGCACAGAGGTTTTCTCTTCCATGACCAGTGCTCGTGATTGAGTAAACACCTTACCTTTGCTCTAGCATTTAATCAATTCAAGCAACCTTCGTTGCTCGATGTATTGCAAAGTGAAATGAATTATTTCTTAATTATTCTGGAGAAGAGAGGACTAGTCATTGCTGCTGTTAGAATTTTTTTTTTTATTCTGATGTTAGTGGTGCCGTGTCCATTGTGTCTCCTCCTCATTGCTACATTCACGACAGGAACCAGCTCATGATTACCGGCAGTCTTTTTGCCATGTCACACAAAACCATATCATACAATTTTTGCCCGAACAAAGCTGTGCTTGCAATAGGGCGTCATTCACTGCATGGCTCGATCTCGCCACTGTGTGGTTGCCTTCACGTCCCATTGAAATGAGGGGGCAGTCTGTTCATTAACTAGTCCTGCTGGATGAAGAATTCCTCGTCGAGTGGCAAACAGGTCCTTGAAGCGATTAATGGAAGAACAGGAGAGACTTCAGTTAGTTACTACGTCATTGCCTCAGGCACCGTGGAAGCATTGTGATACTGGGCACAGTGTATAAAGGATTTATAGAGCACTCTTTCTACGAGACTCCTGAGAGCACGGCTCAGTCCTCCTGCACGTACTTCAAGCTCAGAAATGAGCCTGTGAAGATGCCCTGGGGCACCCTCTTCCCTGCGGTAGGCCTGAGATCTCCGAGAGCAGTGGTGAGGGATGCCGTTGCGGGGGGTTCACCAACTCATGTCCAAGTTTCGCATGCGAGGGCAAGCAGCCCTCGCGGGAGCACTGCAGGCGTGTTACAGCCATCCCCGTGCACTCTTCAGGATAGACCAGATACAAGGGCTTGTGAGAGCACAGCTGTATCAGGGTCTACAATATTCTCACTCCTCTCAGGAGGGACCGTGGCCTGAGCAAAAAACTGCTTCCATATGTGATAGTTTAGAGACCATATGGCTTCTCTGTTAAAAAGTCAGGATTTCATATGGCGTGTGCATGTTGGGGCACAATAAACACCTCGATTAACATACATGCTTATCCATCTGCTTGTGGAATGAGACCTAGCCTAAAGGGATACCCACAGAAAAGAAAAATTCAGTATTTAGGACATGACCTTGGGATCCAAGTGATTCAAATGAACTCCCGGTTTTGCCCCAGACTTCTTGTGTGACCTTAGGGAAGCCCCTTTGTCTGCCGCTGTGCCTCAGTTCTTCCTCTATAAAATGGGGGTAGCAGCATTTCCCTTCCTTACAGTAAGGGTAACTATATTGAAGACGATGGGGTGTTCACTTGTTCTAGTAATGGAGGTCATGTGAGTGTCTTGGATAGAAAAATGAAGTAATTTAGAGCCCAGTCGCACAAGGGTTTAAGATCATTGATTTAATATAACTACTCACAGTGTATACAATTAAGCAGAAGCATAAGTATTTAGAGATCAAGCAGGACTACGGCTTGTTTTAGGCCATAACTAGCTGAAACCATGTATGAAAACCTGTGAAGCAGCTTTGGAGATCACTGAGTTTGGTGGAGAGGCAGAGAGGGATCCGTGCGTTTCTGCAAGGGAAGAAAATCTGACTGGCTGAGCTTTGTCCTCTGGGATTGTGGCTGGATGTGGATATCTGACCATAATCTTTCTAGGCAGCTCTGTAAACTTTGAAAATTTAGGGCCCCAAGCAGTTTCTAGTGTTGTATGAGTTTAAACCTTGCCAGTGATGAAACCATTTATTCTGAAGAGTTTCCTGGTCTGTATATGGCCCGTGGAGAAATACACAATTTTGGTGCCAATCACACAATGGTTTTCACAAATCCTGTAGCAGTAATGGTGTGAGCAGGCGCTGTTTGTCCAGCCGCTAGGAGAAGTTAATGTTTCTGTAAGAAGGTGCTGAATGGTGCTAACCACTGAAGGAGTTTTCTCACTTTAACAGATTTTTCCCTTGCTTGACATTACCAAAATTTATCACTTTTGTCTTTCAGGTGTAAGCCGTTTTTAGTGTTGCAGCCACACCAGCCAACCATGCATTAGGAACTGGGCCCTTATTTTAATTTCTTATAATTTATTGTTCTTTTTGTCCAATAATTTCACAAACACTAATGCACACTTCAAATGCAGGAGATATTTTGATCCCCAAATTGTTTAGCACTTTATGCAGGAAAAATCGTAGGCCACAGTCATGACACTCCTAGAGGATGGCTGCTGGCTTCCTGTGGCAGAGCTGGTTGTTGTTTTTCCCCCCTTCCCTTCTTTGCTCTAACCATTTTGTCTGTCTATCTTGTCTTGTATTCAGTTTTCAAAGCAATGCCATGAGGGGCTTCCTTTTTTTACTGCCGAAAGGGGAACAATATATTTTAGATATGAATATACATGTAAATATATATGTATGCATGTCTATCTATAATGCGTATATTATTAACATTCATTGAGAAGTTCAAGCTTAGAAAATCTGCTTGAAACATTTATTACGATTATTATTTCTGATTGAAAAGATCCTAAAATGAATCCCTAAATTTGCATGACATATAAAATCATCCGAAGAACTGGATGAGAGGTGTCCTTGATAAACTAGGTGACCTTTCTCTTGAAATTTAGGAGGGTTTTTTTCCCCTGACTGTCATATTGTGCAAGGAAGATGAGCTATTAAGCGAATGTTAAAATGTATTGTTTCCCTTTGAAAGCTAATCCTGTTCCTCATTTTCATTAATGTTGGCTCATATTCTTTTTCTTTTTCCTTTCGTTTTGTTTTTTTGCAACCGTTTTTTGCATGAAAATGCAGAGTAGCAATAAACAGAATTTTTTTTTTTTTTGGTAAGACTTGCTTTAAGACTCTTCTCTTTCAGATCCAGTTAAAGTCTTTAAGTTCAGTTATTTTAAAATGCAATATTCTTCAATTCCTTAAAAAAAAATATGAAGAAATGTAATGAGGTGCAAAAGCGATCTTCTAGCCCTCACTAATTGGTAAACAGCGGACAGGGGATGGCGTAATGTCCTGTAAGAATGTCATTGTCTACTGTTACCAGGTCACCACGAGACAGTAGCCGAAGCGGGGAGAAACTGGAATTGGCCATGTCAAACCTCACTGCAGACGTCTTGGAGTTACTACTGGAGTTTGTTTATACAGGTTCTTTGATCATAGATTCTGCCAATGCAAAAACCCTTCTGGAGGCTGCCAGCAAGTTCCAGTTTCATACTTTCTGCAAAGTCTGCGTTTCATTTCTAGGTAGGTATCATCCCCATTCCACTGAATGAGCTTTTAAGCTTTTATCAAGTTGCTCTGCTAGGAAATGCAAGATTAAATGTCATTTGAAATACAGTGGGCTTCCCTTTGTTTGGACTGGGATCTGAACTTAAATTGTTCCCATTGCTGCAGAGGTAAACTGATTTACAGACAGTAAGGTTGTTTGTACAGCAGGGAAAAAAATATCCAACTGCATTCACATTTCGGATAGATTTTTTTCGTAGTGACATTTAATTTCAAAAGGTCATACTTTATACAGAAACACAGTGATGAAATGCACACCCATGTCCTATTCATGTGGGCATGACAGTAGATGACAGAAATTATGCCAGACTACCTTTGGTACCCATAACAATAGATGAATATGGCTTCTTCAGTCGGGGTCTGCCAGTTTCTTGGAAAGTCACGCACAGTCTCCAAGGCCTTGTAAATAAGATCTGCCTTAAGCACAGCGAGTGGCATGCTATGCCTTTAATATAGAGAGATGTATTAATATGTGATTAGTATTATTATAATAAAGTTAAAGACTGCTCCACAGTCCAGCAGGCTCACAGGTTGTTTATAAAAATCTATATCACCCTCACAGTGTGCTTTTAACCATCTACAGTGCACTACTTGTTTGTGTACCACACTTGTAGCATTTATTTGCAATCTTTATCAACATAATATGTGACCTACATATTATGTACTTCCATGTGCTCGCTTTCAGGATACAATGAAGCAATCTTTTTTTGACACCCTATTTCCCCTGATACCTAAACCATACCTCTCAGCTCTTGTTCATTATGAGGCATGTCTTTCCCTTTGGAACCCAAATTTATTTCTGTCTTATGTGAACCAGGAGTTGTCCTACGAGTCTCTCATTTTAAATTGGCATGTGGCACTGCCGAGGGTTGAAGATGAGCCTTTAGGAAGTGTTAGAAATGTTCAAAATGAAATCCAGCATTGAGTCTGGTTCACCACTGTATGACTTCCAAATGATACTCTGGCATAACTATTCATTTCAGAGGACTTGCACCAGTGTGCATTTGCATCAATGTAGTAATGAAACAGTCCCATTATTTCTAGCTTCTTTTCTCAACGTTCTTTGCTGTTTCACTTATTTAAATGTCTGGCATCGACTGCGTGGGCAGAAGCAGTTTGAAAACTATCTCGATCATTCCCAATGTGATGGTTGTAAAACTTGAGCAAAGGCTGTTGCATTGGCACTGCTTTCCTGTAGCTTCTTTCCGATGCCTTTTAAATGAATAGATCTTAGAGCCTTTCTATTTAAGAACATTATCTCTAAAGGTTCAGCCACAGAAACAAAATACATTTATTTCACTAAATCAATGTGAGATTTCCCTTTTCCAATATTTAATATTTGAGTTCAGTGAACCATGCTATGGTCTGAAATAGGAGAGTTGGCTGTAAGTTTAGTGATATATAGGGAGTCACTGGAATTCTGTATTCTCATTTGGAGAATTCATAGAGCATAATTGCTCATTTTTATTTATAGCTCTGACTGGAGTTGTGTTTCAGAGATAAAACAGCATTTGCCATCTAAAAAGTATAGGAAAGTCGCTATTGCTTGTTTTGTTTTTCCTCTAACAAGCCAAAAAAGGCTACAATGACACAAAATAGTATTCTCAGTAGTCATGGGGGGTCCACCAATGGAGAAACAGGCCACCTCCCTCTAAATCTACCAAGAAATGACCCTGTCAGAAATGACACTTCTTATCCACTTCACTGCTATGACTGTACCGAGCCTCTTTCTCTCTGTCCTCCAGTCTTTAATCCACTTTTTCACCAAATTGTCACTTCTCTTTTTTTCCAGACATAGAGCTTCGGAGTTGTTTTTCCCGGCCCCTTATTTACTCTCCGGAGAATTGACACCGCAGTCACAATAGCCACCCAAAGCACAATTCTGGGGATTCATCGGCATATTCATTTGGGGCTGTAAGTTAGGGACTGTGTCACAGAGAGATCAAACAAGGGGGATTATAATAGCTGATATACCGTCTGGAGCAGCAGTCTGATGACAAAGCCTGCTGAGTCTATAAAAGTCTGCTTTCCTCAGTGAAAAAAATGCTAGTGGTCTAGAAGGTGGTCTAGGTGTCAGGTACAGACATTGCACAGGCCAGTCTATACCCAGAACAGAACAGAAGTCCGGCGCACACAGACTGGTTTAAAAATGGCAGAACCCCAACCCAGTCTAAAATTTTCACGCCCTCCCCTCCGCCCCCGCACCAAAGGATATGAATGCACGTCGTGTTTGCTACCAATCTAAACTACTCCACTTTTACAGAAAACCATGCAACTTAGATCAGTTCGCCTCAGGCTTTTTGAATGTTGGTACCTAGCCACAATGTCAAGGAGGAGGCTAACGAGAAGCAGAAGTTCTGATTTTTTTTTCCAAAGAAAAAGATTTGAGCAAGAAGCTTGTCAGAGAATCCAGGAGGAAGCACTGACAGCAGGTGGATGAAGAGCCACCTGGGAGTCCTGCATGAGAGAAGGGAAGAAGGTCCACCCATAAAATCAGAAAATCATAGACAAGAAGGGCTGGAAGGGACCTCAGGAGGTCATCTAGTCCAATCCCCTGTCTGAGGCAGGGCCATGCCTAATCAAACCATCATATATACATTCTTGTCTAACCTATTAATAAAATTGCACAATCAAGGCTACAAAGAGTAGCACCCTAATCTGCCACAGGTAAAGCAGGGGGACAGTGGCAGTCAGTGGGTACATCTACACGAGATGCTTAATATGCAGTAGACTAATTCCACTGCACATGAGTGCATCATGGCAAAAGCCATGCTGATGTGCTAATGTGCAGCCGTATTAGTCTACTGTGCATCACAAAAAGGCTGTGCGCCAGCGCTACTGTACAGTAACACCAGTTACTGCACATTTAGTTAGTACTTAATATTAGAGGTACTAAACTTAATGTGCAGTAACAACAGTGCATTCGTGTACATGTAGACACACCCACTATCCTGCTGCTGCAAGGCTTATTAAAATACTCTTGAGAGAACCAAGGAAGAGGCCATCCTGCTACAGAGGATAGCAAAAACACCCAGTCTCTACTAATCTGGTGCCAATGGAGTAAAATTTTTTCCTGATCCTAAATATGGTGATTGGTCTGACCCTGAGCAGAGGGACAAGACCTTCTAGCCAGGAACCTCCAGCTTGGACTGCAGTCAACGCCAAGCATTTCTAAGGAAGGTGAATAAGACCTTGACATGTGTAGCAACAGGAGGGGGAAAAAAATCCTTCCTGGCTCTATATGGCAAACAGTAAAGCCCAAAAAAATGGGTAATATCAAGCACCCTCAGGACTGTCCTGACTTGAGCAGGAAGCTGTACTAGATGACCTTGTGAGGACCCTTCCAACCCTATTTTCTTATGATCTCTCACTGATCTGTTTGGGGAGTGGAGGAGTACCTTTTTAACCATCCTTTGCAGAACAGTCCAAGCATAGATACTCCTAGATCATACCTGACCATCGCTTATCCAGCCTCTTCTAGAAAATTTCAGTGATGGAGTTGCCATAGCTTCCCTGGGAGGTCTATCCTACTCCATTACTATTCTAAAAGAAAGTTATTCCCAATACCTAATCTACATCTACTTTCCTGCAACCTCAAGCCGTGGATTCATGTCCTGTTCTCTGCAGCAAGAAAGAAAAAAGTGTTTTCTCTCTTTTTGATGGTAGTCCTTCAGATTTGTAGACTGCTATCGTGTTCCCTCTTAAACACCTTCTCCTCAGTATGAACATACCTGTTTTCTTCAACCTGTCTTCACATGGCTTGCCTTCTAAATCCTTTATCATTTTTGTCACTTGTCTCTTGACTTTTAACAACTTCTCCACATACTTTGAAAATGTGGAATCCAGAAATGCACACAATACTCGAGATGAGGCCTAACCAACACTGAGTACCGAGGCATTGCTACTTCCTGTCCTGCACCTAGTGCTCCTATTAATGCAACCCAAACTTGCATTTGCCTTTTGTGCAGCTGCATCTCTACAAACTCATATTGAAGCTGTGATCCACCAAGTCTCCTAGATTCTCCTCCATAGCACTGCCATCCAACCAGGTGTCTCCATTTTGAATCTGTGTTTTGATTATTCTTCCTGAGGTGTAGCACCGTGTATTTGCCAGCATTGAACTTCATCTTACTAGCTCCAGCCCGGTTTTCCAAACTGTCAGGATCCTTCTGAATAGTGCTTTTGTCCTCTAGTATATTTGCAGTCTTTCCCAGTTCCATGTTTTCTGTAGATTTGCTCAAGAAGCTCTCTATTCCAGTATCCAGGTCATTAAAACACACATTGTACAGCACTGAGGCCAGATCAGACCTCTTTGGGACTTCACTTGAAACCTCCTCCCATTCTGACATGGATCTTGTATTATCACCCTTTGCTTAAAGCTATTGAGCCAGTTGTCTGTCCACCTTGTAGTAATTTTGTCTTGCCCACATTTCTCCAATTCGTTTATGAGAAGGTCATGTGGGATTTCATGAATAGCCTTGCTGAAGTCCAGATACAGTATATCCACAGTATTCCCTTCATCCATCCAAGTAGTTATCTGTAATTTCATGTGTCCCTTTTTTTTGTCTTTTTTTAAAAAATCATTATGTTGCCTCTTGTCCAGTCCTTTGGTACCTCACCAAGATTTCATAAATATTGCCAAGAGCTCCAAGTTCTCCTGTGTCCGTTCCTTCTGTACCCTGGGATGAAATTCTTCAGGCCCTACTGCCTTGAATTGTTCAAATCCATTCATTCAGACCCATTCTGACGGTCTGCCTTGTTATCTCGTTCCTCAGATTGTTCCCTTCCTTATCCAAGTAATCCTTACTAGATGTTTGGTTGCAGCTTAATGTTTTGTGGAGACTGAGCTCTTCTTTCCTTGTGTCTTCTGTTAAGAGTTCCTCATGGCTATTGAACAGTGGACCCACAGGTTCCTTGGTCTTTATTTCTGGCCAACATATTTATAAAACCCTTCTTGTTGCCTGTGGCTTCTCGTACCAGGTGAAGCTCATTTTTTACTTTTGCTATCCTGATTTTTTTCCCTGCAAGTTCTTACTATTTCCTGATAATCTTTCTTGGTGACCTGCCCATTTTTCCATTGCCTGTATACTTTCCTTTTGCATTTGAGGCATCCTAGAAGCTCCTTGTGCAGCCACATTGGTTTCTTGCCATTCTTTCGGTGCTTCCATCGTGTCAGACCAGCTTCCCGTTGGGCTTTCAATGCTTTGCTCTTTAGAAACTTCCAGCACTCTGGGGCTTTCTGTCCTTCAGTCTCTCTTCCCATGGTGATGCGTACAAACTCTCTGACTTGGTTGAAATCTGCATTTTTGAAATCCACTGTTTTAGTTCTGATGACCTAATGCTTTCCCCATCTCAGGATCAGAATTGTATCACATTGTAATCATTTTCTCCCAAGTTTCCAGTCGCCTTCTTATCCTCCACCAGTTCTTCCCTGGTCTTAAAACCACTGTCCCTGAGGCCCTGCACTTCCTGCTTTCCAGACTACTGGGTTCTCCAGTTCTTGCCTGCTGATGTCCTCACCTCTGCCTTTTCCCCAGCTGTACCACAACAGAGTACTTTATGCTCTTACTGACTTCAGTGTGTTCTTCTTAATTTCTTGGGAACCTTCTTCTTCTGCCAGTAGTCACATGCTGCTATTTCTGTTCTTTTCCCTTTGGCCTCTCCAGTGCCAGCTTCTCATAACTCCCATCCAAAACATCTTAATTTTCCTTTATAGCATGGAGTGTGGACATCTGTGATCCCAACCCTTCATTCAGACGGCAAAGATCTCAGAAAGGTGTTTTGGATTAGTTTTGTATAACCAAGGGAACAAATGTGGGGGCCAGCAGGAGAGCAAAGCCCAGTTAATGTCACTGGAATACTTTGGAGGTCTTAAAGAAGTCTTGCAAATATGACCTGACTCTTTCAATGCTTGTACATGAACAAGGATGGAATCCCATTAACTAAATGGATCACAGGCTGCAACAGGGAGGTGTATTTGTTTGAGCTGATTTTATAGATTCATGGCCGTTAGGGGCTGGAAGGGACCTTACAGATCATCAGGTCCAGCCCCCCTGCACTTGGGCAGGAAAGACTTGCCTGACTTCTATGGCATGCTAAAAGATGCCTCCCTAAATTTAAAGACCATATTCAATACAAGTGAAATGCCTATGATGCCTTCAGGTAGACTGACACATGGAAACATCTACCAGATCCTGCCAGCTTATATTCTCTGTGTCCAGCACATCAATATCATCCACAAACTTCAGATGGTTGATCTTCCTGACTTGCACCTTTACCCCAATGCCCTTTTTGATGCAAACAGAGGATTTATCTTTTCAGATAGCAGTTCTGAGATTATCAATTAACAGTGCTCAGATTATCTTTCTGTAGCCCATCCCCATTCTCCCAAAGGTAGTAAATCATTCATTCCACTTCAACAGCCATATTAGAAGTGATAGAGCCCACAAAACCTTCCCAAGCCTTCTCAGTGGACTTTTATTCACTTTGAAGAGGGTGATGAAGTAGATCAGATCATTATCATAGTATCATAGTATCATAGTAGCTAGAGTCGGAAGGGACCTAGGTAGATCATCTAGTCCGACCCCCTGCCTTGGCAGGAAAGAGCAC
>NW_017728918.1:12370321-12409885 GCF_001723895.1 Crocodylus porosus | reverse complement strand
CCTCCTGGGTTAGATGGAGGTCCTGCACTCTGGCTAAGAACCGACGTGAGCAATCAGACTTGGCTGACTGCTCCTCCCAGCAGATGTCTGGGAAGTTCAGGTCCCCCATGATGACCACATCCTTAGCCCTCACTGCCTCTGTGAGCTGACCTAAGAATTCCTGGTCGAATTATGGCATAGCAAAGAGACGTTTCTTGGCGAAGAGGAGCAATGGACATCTCTGAGAAGAAAACACTGGAACAAGGAGTCTGAGCATATAAAAATATTGTCTTGAACCAAAATGAAGCATCACAGCTGCAGTAGGTCTCGCTTGAAGAGATGTGGTGGAGGGTGATTTGGGAACCATAGGATCAGCTGATAAAATCCGACAGCCTGTTTTCTAGACTGGTGCATCTACTACCAAGTAAAAATATAGGCCTAATCACATATTAATAAATTAGACTGCAGATAATGTACTTGGGGATTTAAACCAGATGGAGGCAGTTGCACTGAACACTGGCAGAAGAGGCGTCTGGCAGGAATTTTAATGGCGGAGTTCTTGAAAAGCTTCACCTTTATGCCCAGTGCCGTGAGGTAGCCCCATAGACTATGATGTTGCCCAAATGTAATACATTTTCCTTTTAACAGCAGGCAAGCCTGCCTTGCACACCTTAGTGCCCATGTTACCCGCTCTCTATACCTGAAGAAGGGTGTTGGTGCCTGAAAGCTTGCAAAGAACAATTTTTCCAACTATTTAGTTGTTCTAATAAAAGATATCCCAAAGGACCTTACCTGCCCATATTACCAGCTGATCGTTCTTGTGACAGCTCTGTTGCTGGGTTGATTGGGTGTCTAGCACATCCTTGCTCTCTCTTTTCTTTTAAAATCTCCAGCCCTGCTTTTAAATTAAATATACTCTGTTATTAGTAGTGTCTCACCTAACAGAAGGCTGAGCCCCATATCTGTGAGCTCCCCTTGCATGACTTTGCTATTGGTATTTTTTTTTCTTCAGAACATCTGAAAAGCAGAAAGGACAACAAAGTGTACAGTATAACTCACTCTTAACATAATGCTACACACAGGGCTGTTACTTCTGTTTGCTGGGTAGGAGATAATGCTGTCTCCTCTGTGCCTGATTTGCTTTGAAACACCACTACACAACATTTAACAGAAACCATTAGTATAATCTGTGTTTTGCATAAGGGATGTCATCACATTCAGCAGTAACAAAGTTCCTTTGGAAAAAAAAAAAGAGAGGAGAGAGAGAGATTTTTTTATTTGAAGTAGCTTAGTAGCTGAGCAGGGCAAAAATTATCATAAAGTGACTGTAGCATCCTCAGAAAAGTCCTCAAAGCTATTTATTCTTAAAGCATCTGCACTGGTCTGTACTTCTGTGCTGTTTCTTAAAGGAACATTGCAGGCAGCAGAAGTAGCAGCGCCGATTTGCCCCCTGATTCCTATCGATTGGGTGGTTCTGGGATTTGAGGTCATGCAGCAGCTTTCCCCTCTGGACCCACAAGGGCTCAAACCAAATAAGCCAGCCAAGGAAGTAGCCTCCATCCAGGGCAGGATTTAAAAATTCAGCTCTAAAGAGACCGCATGTGCTCAACATGTTTTATTGTAATCAAAAGTCATTGGACTAATCAAGGAGTTATTCACAGTGAACCCAACTTCAACCCACAGCACCTGTTCTTTAGTAAAATAACCACCTATTGTTTTTATTCATGTGCTTCCTTTATTTGCTTCATTTAGAAAAACAGTTGACGGCTAGCAACTGCCTAGGAATATTAGCCATGGCCGAAGCCATGCAATGCACTGAACTATACAACATGGCCAAAGCATATGCCCTGCAAATTTTCCCAGAGGTGGCAAACCAAGAGGAGATCCTTAATATCTCCAAAGACGACTTCATTTCCTACATGTCCAATGACAGCTTGAACACCAAAGCAGAGGAGCTGGTGTATGAAACAGTGATAAAGTGGATTAAGAAGGACGCTGCAATCAGAGCTCAGGTAAAAAATAATCTTACAAACCACTCTCTTTTCCATTCCCATAAATACCTCTTTAAAATAGAAGCTGGCCCCATGCAATTTTAAATGTGAAGATGAATAGGAGATGGGATGGTAGCAGTGAAAAGAACAAGAGGATCCAGGCTGTGGATGAAATGCATGCAATTTCCAAATCTGATCCCCATATCTGATTGTTTAGAATGAAAGTGTCTAATTTGCTACACCTGTCTTAGAAAGATGCAGCCCTGGAGGGGTTTTTTTGGCTGTGGACTTGACCAAAGATAAATCTTAAAGGATTAAAGCTGTGTGACATGTTACTTCAGGAAAGAGATGCATTTTAGTAAGGGGTACGCAGCCAACGCTAGTGAGAAGTAAAACTCATCAGAAAATCAGAATTTCTCTTGGCGCTGAATGCTAATCATGTCACTGTACAGTACGTACAAAAAAAAATTATACAGTCCCTTTACTGGGTAACTCAGGCACCCCTGCTGGTTATATACATATTTATTAGAGTCAGCTTGTCTTCACCATTACTGAATTATACAATGAAATATGGTGCATTGGGAAGTTAAGTGTCTGCCTAGCCCTGTTTTGAGATAAACATTATAAATAATAACTGGTTTTGAGGATAATGAGGTAAAACGTTGTCCTTGGGGACAGAAGAATTATACTGATGACTCTCAAGGACCAGGCTTTTGTTTTAGATATAACTGCATTTGGTTGACCTTCCCAGGAAACGGTGGTAGCATGAAGCTGAGTACCTGAAGTGCCTTCCCCTGCAACCCTGAGCTCTCCCCAAATAACCTGCAGTTGTGGAGGGGCCCAGGCAGCCGAGTGGTTTCTGCTGGAGTCCCATCCTCTACTGCTTCTGCTGTATTTCCTCAAGGAAACCTAAAAAAGACCTGAAATATCCTAGAGTGGCATGAAATCCCTCTGGCTCTTTTCCTTTTTAAGAGGAAGCGTGGTCCAGTTTGCCCTGGGATTCAGGAGACCTGGACATTAGCCCCTTCCCTGCCACAACCCCCTGCGTAGTCTTTGTGTGTCTGCTCCTCATCTAATCAGACGCAGGCAGTAGCACCGTCTTCCCTCCTGGGGACGCGGAGCGGGGCGCGGTGGCTGTGCTGATTGTCATGTGAAGTCCCTGAGATACACCGGCCCCAGGGGACTCAACCAACACTGGCTCGGGCACGGCTGTCAGTGTGTGGCTCTTGGGGGTCTCCTCCACACTTCCCTCTCTGGCAAGTGGCAAAGAGGATGAGACTGGAGCTTTCCTCCCTCCCTGGCTGCCTCCTTCAGGTTCTCGCACTGGAGAGGACTGTCAGGGCCACGTTTATTATTACCGGTGGTTATTATTACCTCCAAACTTTGCCACAGTGCTGTCGATTTACTGAAATGGACCCCTCCTCGGCTCCTGCTGGCCTTATAAAACATGCTGTGCCTGCACGTGTTTCTCGGCTTGTTTAAAGTTTGATGAAGACAGCCCGTTCTGAGCGGCTGCGTTACCGAGACACAACTTCATGCAAACGATGGGATGGGAACGGGGGCAGGAGTGGAGGGAACCTCGCAGAAGGGATCTGTTTGCCTGGCACAGACAGAGGGTGTCACTCACTGTGCAATCTGGGTTGTGTTTTCAAGATTGCTGGTTTAAATATTTCCTTCTGCTTCCTGCTGTGGTGATGTTATGAATTTATTTTTTAAGTGGTGGTTTTCATTCTCCCTTCGTTTCCCACCTGCCGTCCCCTCCTCCTCTTTCACTTTCATGTTGCGGTCATATTTTTTCAAATTGCCTTCCTCCCTCTCCTGCTTCTGAAGAGCTTTTATAGTTTACGATGGCATCTTTATTTGTTTCTCCAAATTTCTCGCTGTGGTGTTTGGTTTTGTACATTACTTTTCAAGGGCTTTTAATTTTTTATACATGTCTATAGAAAAATGAGCATATTGAATACATTCGCATTAAAGGTAAAGTAGCTGGCTGCTTTCCTACCCAAACATACTTTCTAAGGGTTTGCTGCTTTTACTATCCAAACATACTGCTAATCACTTTCTAAGCGTTTGCTGCTCTAAATTTTTTCTCACCTTTTTGTATCCCACCAACTTATTATAAGACCCTTGTCAGATAAATGCTTATTTTCTAAAAGCAGAAGTTCTTGCTTTTTAGATTTACTGTGCAAAGCTCTCTGCTTAAATTTTTATAATGGCATCTGCATTTTCAGAGCACAGGAACAAATTATTCTGGGGTGGGGGAGGAAGAGGACGGTGGAGATAAAGTCAGCCCTAACCAGTTGTCCGACTGATAAAAATGATCAGTGAAAATCTGGATGACACTTCTTTGCAGCATGAGAAATGACGCCGGCATAGTCCTTCCTGATGCCTAGGCCCTCCCCCAGCATCCTTTGAATGCCAGAGGAGTCCAGGGTGCTCAGGCCCTTGTGCAATTAGGCCCGCTGTTTCTGCCAGACCTGTCACAGTCACGCTGAGCGCACGGGGAATGCTCCTGGAGTCCTGAGAGCTGGTTTTGACTCGATTCACTCTCCAATGGGCTGCAAGCCACTGGGTGCAGACAGCCTGCGGGCACAAGACAGCATAGCTCCTGCTGCCCTGGGAGACTTAGCCGACCTACACAGCCACAGGCGTGAGAAGGGCCATGGTCCTGGATCCTAGTCCTGGGAAGGCCCTGCCAGTGGGGCTCCTAATGAAGTATTGCCACCGAATGAAGCTGCAGTTGAGGGATAACAGGACAAGCTGGACTGATTGCATTCCCCACTTGCTCAGGGTTTGCAGCTGCCTCAGAGGTGAGCACTTTTCTGCTGCGCTGTATGAAGCTCAAGCCCTTCAGTCATTTCATACAGTTCTGGATATAGTGCCCTGGGGCGTGCTTGGGGTTTTATGGAGATGCACAGAGACGAGAAGCGCTTGCATTCACAAACATAGGCTGCAGACCGGGGTGGGCCACCCAGGCCACGGCCCGATCAACTTTTAGCAAATTAATTCCTATAACCCACAAATGCGCAATTATCATTCCGGTGAAAACTGTATAGCTATTTTTTTAACTGCATAGCGGGCTAAATGAACGTGCTAAAAGTTGGTCGGGCCATGGCCCAGGTGGCCCACCCCGTTCCACAGCCAAGAGTGAAGTGAGTGAAGGTATTGGCCCCCAGAAAAGCAGGTATTGGCCCTCCTTTTTGGACCCCTTTTTGGCTCTTGCAAGTGCACCCCTCGGGGACCAGCCTTGCTTCACCTCACTTCACTTCCTCTCCCCTGCTACCAACCGTGTTAATCTGAAATCCTGCTTGTGTTTGGCACCTGTAACCTCTTTTCCTCTGGGAGTCTGTCACACCAGCTGACTGAAGTGACTCAGAAGCAGTTTCTCCAAAGTAAAGCACTGTTTATTCCCCCAAAGGTGAAGAGCAGGCAGAGACGAGGCTAAAGCAATAAATGGCCAGTGTGATCACACCTTGTTTTTAATTTGGAAGTTTTGGCCGAGATCCACCCAGCCCAGAAATCCCTGTCCCAGGGATCTTTTGCCTCCGTGTGTGTGTGCATGACCGTCTTCCCCAGGGGCAGGCTCTCAGAGCTCATTTCACCCTTCCTCCTTGCTAAGCCCAGCATCTTTTCATGGCTCCATGCCCCAGTTGATCCTAGCCTCAGACCCGGATGAGTAAATCCATGAGTTCAGCTGGAGCCAAGTAGAGGCAGGTGTCTTTAAGGACCCTTATGAATGTCATTGTTTTGTTTCCTGGTTGTGCTTAGGTTTAACTCCATGCAGTCAGGAAGGACAATCTGAACCAGGTAAACCATGGGGTAGATGAGGCTCGTTTAAAAGTAACATGTAACAGCCTCATTCTCCAGAGCAGGATGAAGCAGGGTGACAACGCCAGTGAAAGAAAGCTCCTTGGAAAGTTGTTGGGAGGCTGCCTATGTTTGCACGCTAGCCTGGTTGTAATCACACGACTTCTTCATGGGTGGGTTTTGCAAGGGATAAATGGGATTTAGTCCCCCTGCCCTCCTTCATTGAAAGACCGTGGGAACCGGATGCCTGTCTGCTCCCAGGGCCTTCCTTGGTTATCAAATTCTTCTTAGTGTTGCTAATCCTCTCCTGGTCGGGCACTGCCAGAGAGGCGGGAGAGGGGAGGCTCCTAACCGAGACCCGACTGTGAAACAAGCATGAAAGAATGTATTCCCGGCTGGGCTTTTAGTGCCTCAAAGTGGGCTGAGGCGGGGAAGCCTTGTGTGAAGCAGGTGAATGAGGGGGCACAAGCCCCAGGTGCTAATTATTAAGGGTGGGAGGTGCTGGAACTGAGGCTGAGGGCCACTGGGATTGAAGCAGCCATGCTGCTAGTCTGGCAGCTATAGGATGGAGCTGTTGGGAGAGAGGTTGAGAATGAGTCAGTGATGTCAGGGAGGCTCTCTGTTCCTGGTAGATAAGGGTTGTGGGGGAAAAGAAGCAGGGGATGAAGACAGAGGGGCACCCCATCTGCTGCTTCACTATGGGTTTTATTTCTTGGCTCAGCATGACATTTGGCCACACCATTGGGGGGCCGGCACCTTCCCCCATAGCTTTCAGGCCCCTAGAGCGGCTCTGGCTCCACCCTGGTCTCCTTTCCTTCCGTGCAAAGCTGGAGTCCCACAGCTGTCAGGACCCCTACCTTCACCTCCCGGGTCCTAAACAGCACCCAGATCCTCAGTTGTCCCCTAGGCACTCCCTCCCCCTGCACCTCCGCTTTGCCCAGGGCAACAGAAGAGCTTGCTACGCCTCTGGATATAAGAGTTTTACAGCATCGCAGAGAAACAGCATCTGGGAGTCTACAAAGAGACCGTAACAGTGCTTTAAAGGTCACTGATCCATCTCTGTAAGACAGACAGGCAGTTCAAATAATGAAATATTCATTAAGCTTATATTTGGTAAGTAACTGGACCCCAGTGCTTTGAAACGGCATGCTAGCTGCATATGGTAACACTTTTGGAACCATACCGGTACCATGGGTAATGCATGAAATCAATCTAACCAAAAGAAACAGCATCTCATGTGAGGTTCCTGAATAGTTAGGTAATTTCCTGTTGCCGTGAGAGCAGACTACTGGTCCTAGAAATATCTTTTGATTACTTGTCACTAGATGGAAAGCCTGCAGCAGACTGACACATCTGGAAATGCTGGAGTTGCTGTTTTTCTATTTGTTTCTCTTCCTGACTGATGGATGAGATGGTAGGGTTTATCCTTATAGTTATCCTTTTGATAAGCTTATTATACCTCTAGGGAGATCATGCAAAAAATATGTTGGGTAACGAGGCCGTGCTATCTGAAAAGCGGCATGGTTTAGTGGTCTGAGGACAGGCAGGACTTAGCACTAGGCCCTCAGGAGTTCACATCCCAGCTCAGGCTCGCTGTGTGGCCTAAGGCAAGGCAGTTTAGCTCTCTGCTTCCACTTCCCTCTTCACAATGTGGGAAAATAACACCTACCACACAGAGTGCTGGGAAGATACGTTGGATAATGAGATGTGTCCTCAGCTGGTATTAATCAACATTGCTGTGTTAATGAAGCTGTGTCAATATAATTGAGTTGAAAATCCAGCCCCGTATCAGTACAAGGTGGTGACGATCTAAAGGGCTGTGTAAGCCGCAGTTCGGTATCCGAGTAGACTACCCAAGAACGGGGACCACGAGAAATGTCACCACGTGCTGATCCAAGCGTAAAGCAGGTTTCTTTGACCTGCCTCATCTCTCGTAAATACACAGCAACGTGTATCCCAAAAAAAAAACCCCACAAAGCAAAACAAACGGCAGAAACCTAACTAAAACAAGACACTCTACAGCGCACGGTTCTCCCCCGGGATAAGGATGAGAGGATAAACAGATGTTAGTCGTCTTACTCGGTGCAAGGCTGGACGATGCTGCGGCACTAAAGGAACCTGGGCCAAGGAAAAGAAGTCACGATCCCCATCATTCGCACAGGCACAATGGCGCGCCCTTCATCTAAGCACTGTGTAATACCAAAATATCCAGTTATAAAATGAAATGGCTTACCCATAAAAGTATCAATGAGCTTCCTATGAGCTCGTGTCCACAGCGAGAGCTCTGTCTAAGCAATACCTTAATGGCACCTGAGGACTGCAGCTTGGTAGACAAATGGAAGCTAATTTAGCAAATAGCAACACAAATGATTAAGGACTAGAGGAATTGATTTAGGAGGAAAGATTAAAAGGATTGAATATGCAGAGTTTGGTCTAACGACAGTTAAAGTGGAGATAACGGTCTGCAACTATGTGAAGACAGAAAGGAGAGGAATTGCCTAGGAGGCTGGAAAGAAGCAAGTGTAGGAGCAAAGGCATACAGTTATGACAAGGTAAATGTAAGCTGTAAAAACACCAAAGCAACACCAACACCTGAAAACTCAGCATCTAGTGAGAGCAAAGGAAGACGATGCAGAGGTGGAAGAGTGGCTTTACATCAAAAGTGTTATGAATGCCAATGAACTGCATTTTAACCATTCAAGAGAATCTCTGGATAGGCTGCAAGGAACAGCAAAGGAGAAACTGGATTTCTAAAGGAAAGGAAAATGAAAAGCTCCTGGTCAACTCTCAAGGTATTAGATGCCATATTCAGGTGGATTTTAAATATGCAGATTTCACAGGAGGCATCAAAGAGGTTCCAAAGTTATGATCCCTCGGGAAGAGAGTTCGACAAGAAGAAAACATGATCTTGAGTCGGCTCCTTAGCGATGAGGAGGAAAAGCAAAATGACATTATCCATATCAACCTTGACAAGCTACTTAGATTTGTCATAATTAAAAATGCATTCATTGACCAATGTTTTTCAGTGATGCTAGGTTTCAGAAAGCAAAAGTGAGGTAAATATGGAATATAAGCTGCAATTTTCAAATTACACCTGACTAATATTAACATTCACGGAGATTTTGGTGCTTAGCACCTTTCAGCTCTATTTGAAATCCCAGCCCTAGTAACCAAGATAGTAGGAGAATGCATTGAAGTTCACCTGTGCAGAAAACAGAACAATCCTAAAAGATACAATAATTAACATCCAACTAACCCAAAATTGTCATAAATTGAATGCAAGGATTGAGAAGTAGCCTTTGTGACTTCACATAGCAGTGGACTCCTCAAAGATCCCAGGTTTAAATGAACCTTTTTCTAAAGAGCGGTCGAGCAAGAACCATCAGCACCCACACAGGCCTAGGAAGAGAAGAAATAGTAGCTGGAAAGAGACAGAACAAGTTCATACCAACCATGGAGGTCGAGGGAAATAACAGATACAACACAAACAGCAAATTACAGGGAGATGCAGGGCAAGCAGGCCCATTAATAAATGAATAAGCAGTTGAAGTTTCCTATTATTGATAAAGGTTGTGTGTAGACCTTTTTTAAGATGGCAATGATGTTAATAGGATCATAGGAAAGTCGGGTTGGAAAGGACCTCACGAGCTCAACTCAGAGCAGGATCATCCCTGACTCAGCCATCCCAGGCAGGCGTCTGTCCAACCTGCTCTTGAAAACTTCCAAGGATGGAGATGCCACGAGTTCTCTGGACGCCTGCTGCAATGCTTGACCACCCACATTGTCAGAAATTTCCTCCTAATCTCCAACCTAAATTTCCCATGCTGCAGCTTGAGGACATGGCTCCGAGTCTTCTCCCCTATGGCCACAAAGAAAAGCCCACCTCCACCATCTCTCTAATGACCCTTCAGGTATTTGAAGGCTGTTAATAATTCCCCTTCAGTCTTCTCTTCTCCAAAATAAATAACTCCTAAGTCTTTCTGCCTTTCCTCATAAGGCTTACCTCCCAGGCCCTTAACCATTTTTTATTGCTCTGCACCAGAGTCTTTCCGAACTGTCCACGTCCTTCTTCAGGGGTGGGGCCCAAAACTGGACACAGTGCTTCAGGTGAAGCCTCACTAGTGCTGAATAGACCAGATGAATCACTTCCTTTGATTTACAAGTGACGCTCCTGTTAATATAACCCAATTTGCTGTTTGCTTTTTTTGCAACAAGAGCACACTGTTGGCTCTTTCAGCTTCCAGTGTACTGCAGCCCCCAGGCCCATATCTTTAGCACTGTAGCCTAGCTAATAATTCCCCAATCTCTAGTTGTACATGCAGTTAGTTCATCCCAAATGCATGACTTTTCACTTGTTCTTCTTGAGTCTTGTCTAGTTGATTGCGGACTGTTTCTCCAGTTTATCCAAGTCATTCTGGATCCTAGCCCTACCCTCCAGAGGACCTGCAACTCCATCCAACTTTGTATCGTCCACAAATTTGCTATGTGTCCACTCAATCCCACTGTCCAAATCATTATTGAAGATATTAAACAATACTGAACCCAGGACAGACCTAGGGAACCCCACTTGATACCCTCCTCCCAACTAGACACTGAGCCATTGATGACTTAACGGGGAAACAAAACATGAAAAGCAGTTTAGGATCATGCTTCCCCTGAAGTCCTCTCTCTACTTGTATATCTTCCCAACGCATTTTCCTATTTTAAAAAATATATATATTTCCTCCTGTACTTGAAGAAACCTTTTGACTAAGGCAGAGTGGTTCTCAACCTTCATAGTTTCATAGTTGGAAGATTTGAGGCACCTTATTAGATTCGAGGCACCCCACTTAGCTATTCATTTCTCGACAAGGGAAAAGTAAGAGCAATTCTTCTGTTGCAAAGCATTCAGAAAGACCACAACAGGTCCGACTGTTTTTGACACTGTGGATTCCTATTGGAAATATCTGGGTTTGTCTTGGGCATCACGCATAGGTGTTTTCACACCTAACAGTGCTTATTAAAAAAAAAAATCTCAGTACACTCTCATTGAGAATCACAGGACTAAGTTCACAATCCTTCAACCATTTACATAAGCAGGTAGCTTCATCCCTGACGCTCCTTTCTCCATCACTTCATGGTATGTCAGTGGCAGAAGCAGGACTAAAGTTCCTGGCTCTAAGTTACCCCGGTGCAAACACTGTGCACTTTCTGAATGGAAGAATAAGCATGAAGAAATTATTTTTCTGTGTTGGGGTAGGGAGATGTGTGCACATGTGCATGTGCCATTATGCTGTATCAGATACATGTACCAGGAACTAGTTTCTTTTTTCAAGGCACATAACGGGGACTAACTATTTCTTCATGGCAGCATGGTTCTTGTGGTTCATAGGCGTGTATACAGGTGTATATGTAGGTGGATATTTATAATCAGCACAAATGAAATGCCAATTACCGGTTGTCGTCTCTTTTGTTATGTTTTGAGTTCTTTTATTTCAGCAGGGTTTAGTCAGCTGAAGAGGTAACTTGTGCTGAGATTATTTCTGAAAAGTTTTAGTTCAAGACAAATCCTGAGTGTAATGACTTAATGACTTATCTTCCCATGTGCTTAAAAAAAAAAGCCCCTTATCATGTTACCCCTAAAAATACATGCTCACATATTGCTCCATGAATAGTTAAAGACCGGGGCAGCCGCTCCCTTTATGCAATTGATATTATAGTGTTTAGTCAGCTGTGCTGCCATAAAGGTGTTGTGTTGAAGTTTCATTTCAGGAAGAGAGGGCTGCTGTAGTCCTCTTGCTGTGCATGGGATGTATACATGTAACTCCCTCCTGTTAAGTGACTATGTGAGTCCAGAGCCTGGGAATCAGATTTAATTCCAAGTGCTCATCTTGTGATGTTTCCAGCTCCAATGTTATCAGGATTGGGAGTTTAATCTGAGAGCAACTTTTCACTTGCAATAAGCTGCTCTTGGTAGTGAGTGATGGATAAATGGATATGAACTCCATCAGAGCTGAAGTTCCTCTGGGTGTGCCCTAATGCTTTGACTTGTGGACGAGGGTATTAAAAGTAGACCATGTCTTTGTAATATCCCTGGGCAATATGGGCTGAAGTCGAGTAAAAAAAAAGGAAAAAGTTGAGGGTCTATTGAAGTCAAATGGTCCATGGGGTGATTAAGGCACCCTGGTACCGACAGCCGGTACCGCACAAGGGAGTAATGTTCTAGAGTCATGTCCAGCTGTTTTTGACTCCCTAGCTAAAATAGCCCAGTACCCATATACAGGTGGGTTGCCAATAGATAAACTTCCACACAAATCCAGAGCAGGGCTTAAACTTAGACATTTGCAGCCATAGCAAGACACCCTAACTCAGGGGTGGGCTGGATGTGGCCCTCCAGGCCACTCTATCTGGCCCACGGGGCCCCTAAAAAATTTAGAAAACTAATATTTATCTGTCCCTAGCTGCCTATCATGCACCCCTCGATGGCTTGCCAAAACTCAGTAAGCGGCCCTCTGCCCAAAATAATTGCCTGCCCATGCCCTAACTGCTTCGTCTGTGTGCCCTACAATGCACATTGAAGCACAAGCCCCAATTGTCAGACAGTGCTTGAATACTGCAAAAACATACCTAAAAGGAGCATCTTTCTGACAACATGAAGTCTTGTGGTGTTCATGAGGAGTCTAAAAGCAGCAGCTGGTGGCCGCAATGGATCCAGGCAGAGTGTGAATGATTCTTAAGATCCCTCCTGCTCCACTCAAAGTTTAAAACCAACTACCAGGCAGGGTCAGCCGTCTTTCGGTTCAGGTGGGCAGAGGGAGTCAGTTGACTTCATGGCTCATTGTTATTTCCTTGGTTTCTGCTAATCTTTTCCTTCCATAGATATCAACAACCCTTGATCTTCTGCTAATGAACTGCACTTTCTTCTACAATTGTCCTAGTAGTGTGCTGCTACCTAGGACCCTGTGCTGCAGACTGAGTGCACAGAGAGCAGATTTGCAGATGACAGCAAACTGGATGGAGTTGCAGACATTTTAGAGGAGGAGATTAGGATTCAGAAGGACCTTGTCAAACTGGGAAAATGGGCTGAAATTAATCAAATGAAATTAAATAAAGACAAATGTAAAGTGCTGCACTTAGGATGGAATAATCAGATGCCCAAGTACATATTGGGGAATGACTGGCTAGGCTGCAGCACTGCAGAAAATGAACTGGTGATTGTAGTGGACTACAAGCTGAATATGAGCCAACAGTGTGCTCTTGTTTGAAAAAAAAACAACCAATAGCATACTGGGTTGTTTCAATAGGAGTATCACTTCCAGTGCAGCACTGGTGAAACCTTACCTAGAGTACTGCACCTGGGTTTAGGGGCGGTGGGCAAAATACAGCCCACGGGCCAGGTCCAGCTCACAGCAGGTCTTTATCCGGCCTGCAGCAGGTCCCTCAGTCCCCTGGCCCAGGCACAGTCCAGCTCTGGCATGCCCTGCTGCCTCCTGGGCATACCGCAGGGCTGGGGCAGCTCCGCAGCTGGAGTGCCTTTCTAGACAGCCCAGGTGGCAGGTGGCTCCTTCTGGCTGCCGAAGCCAGCAGCCCCAGCCCTGTGGCACCAGCAGGGACAGACACTGCACAGCCCCGGCACCACGCCTGCTCCAGGCTCACCAGGCTCAGCAGCAGCGCCAGACAGAAGCTGTTGCTCAGTGCAGGGTAAAAGCAGCCCCTCCTGCTCCTGCTGCCGGTAGTTCCCTGCTGCAGCCTCCTGGAGCCTGCACCAGGCTGCCCTGTGTCTCCATTGCTGTCACCACTGCCTCCTGGCTGCCCTGCGGGGAGGTGCCACATGGCGCATGGGCTCCAAGCTGTTGCAGGGCAGCAGCTGACTGGCTCGGGGGGTGCGTGCAGGGTCTCCCATGCACACCCCACCGCACCCCCATCTACCCCCCTCCAAACCCCACAACCACACCCTTCCCCACACACAATCACACACCCCACAAATACCACACCCACACACACACCCCCACACACCTGCACACAGAGCCCACCCCATATACACCCATCCCACCAGGCACACCCCACACACCTCCCAGCCACCATTCCCCACCACTCACCCCACAAAGCCTATACCCACAATCACACCCACACATCCTCACAAACACTTCCTCCCACAAGTCCCCCATATCCACTCACCCACACACTCTCCCACACCCTTCTCCACACCCCACATACACATCCCCCCACAAACCCTATACCCACCCCTCCATATCCCTCACCCCTCCACACTCCCTTATAATATACATGAGTCAGACCTCATTTTGAGCTATTATGAAATCACCTGTGTGTACATGATGCAAACACACACAAATCAGGACAAAAATATTTTTAAATAAAATTAAAATGTTATTGTCAATATTTAAGTTTTAGTATACAATTTGGGGTTTTTTTGGGTTCCAAGATTCATAGACGTAAGGGCTGGAAAGGACCTCAGAAGATCTTTGAGTTCAGCCCCTTGCCCTAGGGGTGGGAAGATGGCAAACGCCCTTCCCAAAAGGAGTACTTCTAGGTGCATGGGGAGTGACTTCAGGTAGCAAAGGTCAGGGGTTAGGGGTGGGACTTCCAGTCCCAAGATGGCAGCCAGGAGGCAGGGCTTCTGCCAAGGGGCGGGGCTTGCCAAAACTCATTAAGCAGGCCTCCAGCCAAAATAATTGCCCCCCCAGGTTTAGGCACTACACTTCAAGAAAGACATGGACAAATTGGAAAGTCTAAAAGAGAGCAACAAAACTGATTTAGAAAACACGATTTATGAGAAACGTTTGAAAGAACTGGGATTATTTAGTGTAGAGAAGAGAAGGCAATTTGATAACAGGGGGATTTGATAGTAGTCTCGCTAACCCTCTCAAAGGTAGTTACAAAGAAGGGTGGGAATCAGCTGTTCTCTGTGACCACGGGGTACAGGACAAAAGTAACCATCTTACGTTGCAACAACAGAAATTTAGGTTGACTATTAGGGAGGACTTTCTGACGCTGAGAGCAGTTAAAGCAGTGGAATAGGTTATCTAGGGGGTTGTGGATTATCTATCACTGGAAGTTTTAAAGAGCAGGTTAGAAGTACTTCTCTGGAATATTTTAGGCAGGAACGATCCTGCCTTAACCAGGGACTTGGACGTGGCTTCCTGAGGTCTCCTCCTGCTCTCATTTGTATGATTCTGTGATCGATTCCTTTCGCTGCCCATTATGCAGTTCATAACGAAGGAATAGTTTCTCTCCCAATTTTTCCCTCTAAGTTCAGTGGTGCAGCTGAGAATTTACTATTGCTGTCAGAGTAGAAATGCATGGCTTTTCTCTAGAATCAGGGTGAATTTGAACCCGGTCTTTATGTGAGAGTACAGAGAAATCTTTTAAAGTACAGAAGCATTAATCTCTTCAGTCTGTGTGATGAATTGAATGTACGCCTGGTTTAGTTTAAAATGTTAACAAAAAGTCTTCTAGAATTATACATAAACAGCTGAAACAGCAGTTTGTTGGACTGAAAACCTTTCTTAACGTGGATAATCTAACTTCTGTATTTGTACTTCTAGTTAAAATATGTTTCTTTAGGCAGAAAGCACAAAGGGTCTTTTGTATGAAAGAATAGTAAAATAGAGAGACAGATGAGTTATAAGGCATCAGGGAAACATTATTTTAACCTCCCTGGGCATTACTTCAAAAATGTCAAAAATCTTGATAGCTTTCCAGTGTAATATTTAAGGAGCAGGAAATTCAATTCTGAAGCAGTAAACATATTTCCTTTTAAAACTGGCTGTATACTATTGTGGCCCTCATGAAAGCAGGCACACGGTGATAGCCCTTTCAAGAATACCTGTGAGGATTTTGCTAGCCTAGGGATTTGAGAGTAAACAGTGATTTTTTTTTTAACGTGATGCCAAAGAGGGTGTTGAAAGTGAGCATGAGATACTAGAAAAAAGACCATTTTTAACAATCTGTTGGTCATACAAAATAATGAGTAACATGGAAAAGGTCACAAAAAGTTTAGCAAAGTGAACATCCTTGTTCTGACAACCAAGGAGAAGTAAAACCGGCATTAAAATAATCTGTGATCCAGTTGGTCAGGAGATGTCCTGACTGCAGACATGGAAGATACATATACAGAGGGGAAATGGATAAATTAAGCAGAATTAGACATTTGACTGAGATACCTTCACAGCGCAGCAAATGGTGTTGATAGAACAGGAAGCTGGGCCATCCCTCGACCTTAATCCTGACCCAGTAATACTGTTTAGCACTTACCCAACAAATTAGTATTGTATGCACTGTGAAAACCCTGACCGGTGAATGCCCCATCGTAGGACTGGGGACCTTCTGCTGTCAGAGCTGCCATCTCTCACACGAGATTAAACACAGGTATTGTCCTGACCATGTATTGTCATTAAAGACTCCGCAGGGGAGCAGCAGTAACCACAGAGTCTTGCCCAAATTCCAGTTTAGGTTATTGCTTTCTGCCCATTGATATGGTGCTATCGCTTCATCTGATAAGTTAAAAGAGAGTGAGAGTGATTCTGAGGATGTGTGTAAACACCTACGCTCAGTATACGGTGGAGACTGTCACGCCAGGGCTGTACTGCTCCAGGCACCTTAAGCTCAGTTTCTCTCACAGCCATGGAACAGGAGCTCTCTGTTTTACAGCAGTGCTTCTCAACCAGAGTTATGGAGCACCCCAGGGTGTCACAGTGCCTGGCCCCTGTGCAAGAAGGTAAGCATGCTGCTCACTCCTTCCTCTACCCACCCAGAGTCCCACAAACAAGGGACAGCTATGAGTGCCCCCGGCAGCCCCATGCCAGGCACTTAGAGCAGTGTGTCCTGCTGCAGGTGGAGGCAGGCATGTGGCCACAGAGCCATGCTTTTCAGCCCAAGTCATTCCCCAGCTCCTCACATGCTCCAAGCAACAGCAGGAAAGGCTGTGGGAGCAGCTGGCTCTGGTGCCTGGCACGTGAGTCCCCCAAGGAATAGCCACAGTGATAGGGACTGCACTGGGGGTAAAGAGGAGGTGCCCCTCTGCTGCCCCCCCCCAGGCCTTATGTGTTCAGTTGCCCCTTCCCCCCTCCAGCCCCCTCCAAAATTCGTCCAATGGTTCCTGGTCCTCAGCAGTGACCTAGACCCAAATGTAGAGGGTCCAGGTGCCAGGCTGGGAGCAAGCGTGTGCAGAGCCAGGAGAGCACTCCTTACCAGCATGCTGGAGGGGTGAATATTATGCTTCTAGTCATATAATTAATTACTAGCACATCAATTAATAATATTGCTTACATTATAAAATGTATATTAATTTGTTAAGCCTTCCTTAGAAGTATTGGGTGTTGGCTACCTCCAAGACTGAGTGTTTTGACTATGGTGTGCCAATGCGGGGACCAAAGTTGGAGGTTCCTGGCTAGAGGGTCTTGCCCCTCCACTCAGGGTCAGGCAGGTCTCTGTGTTTGGGGTGAAGAAGGAGGGTTTTTGCCTTCCTCTATAGAAGGGTCATAGCTCTCTTCCTTGGGTTTCTGTAGCATATTTTAACAACCTTTGTGGCAGCAGGACATTGGCCACTGTGGTCCCTCTGCTTCCTCTGTGGCAGATTAAAGTGTTACATCTTATGGTTGTGTCACAGTTGACTATGTAGTTTTGTTAATAGGTTAACCATGGATTTGTATAGGATGGTTGGATAGGGATGAGCCTGCCTCACGCAGGGGGTTAGATTAAATGACCTCCCAGCCCTGATTCTCTATGATACTATATTTAATCCTTTTTTCTGAAAATGTCCATAGGAGGAGTGCCTTGAGTCTGAAAAGGTGAAAAAGCAGGGTTTTACAGCATAGACATTTTTGGTCCTGCCTTTCAGAAGTCCTTGCAGATTACATGGAGGAACTGGTGGCCAGCTGACCCAATGAACCTGGTGCCAGATTGACAGTGGCATAACAAACAGGGCAGGGAGGGGTTGGCACATGGTTCTGAGAGCAGGGGCAGGAGGGCAGCCACCTTGCCCATGCTGGGACTTTTACACAGTCCTGGCTGAGCGGCTGCTGCTGTTGCTGCCACACATGCTCTGCCCACCCTAGCTGTAGCTCTTAAAGCAGCAGCAATCAGAAACTGTTTTAGTTCCTGGCATGGAAATGCTGCTGCACTGTGGACTCGGTTGCTGTGGGTGGCAATTCTGACACCTCTCTTAACTTGGCACCTGGGACAGGTGCCCCTCTTGCCTACCCCTAGTTATGTTGCTGCAGGTTGGATGAATGGGTGTGTGCCTCAGGAGCCAACCCACACCAGGACGGTCATAGTTTGCCATTTTACCCTATCCCACATTGCTTCCTTTTGAGTACTCCATTCAGGGCCAGACACAGGCATGGGCGAACTGGGCAGCTGCCCAGGGCCCACATAGAACGGGGGCCCAAACATGGTAATTTTTAATTTATTGTTATCATTATCTCTGGCAAAGGGGGGCCCAATTCTAAAAGTTAACCTGGGGCCACCATGAGTCTAGGTATGGTGCTGCCTCCATTAAACATGACTCCCCTTCCTCACCTGTCCCTGCCATGTGGAATCAAACCACAAGGACTCAGCAAGGGGCCTTCCCCAACCCCCAGAAGCTGACTGTGATTCTGTCAGCCAAATCCAGGTGGTATAAATCAAGGTGCATGAAGTCAGGTCAAGCCTGCTGCCAGCTGAAAGGCTGGTCCTGTCTGTCTCCACACTCATGTCTCAGCGTCTGTGGCTACAGGCAGACATTACACATAAACCAGTTTAAGTCATCAGAAACTGGTTTAAACCTGTAACAGAACAGATGTTCAGTGCACATAAACTGGTTTGAAAATGGCTGAAACCAGTTTGGGATAAACCTGGTTGAATGTAGTATCAGACTTAACTGATTTGGGTCAAAGTGGTTTATGCAATGTCTGTCCCAGAACCCTTCCTGGTTTAACTTAAACCAGAGTCCCCCAGCATCCCAAATGCTTTGCAGCCTGGGGCTGGGCTCTCTGCTCCAAAGACCTAGGTTGGTCCCTCCTCTCTGCTCCCTGGCTGGAGCTCTGGCAGAGACTGTGGGCACAGCAGGGTCTGCCTGGCTTCCTCCTGGCTCACCCACCCCTCACCACTCTCTGCTCAAGAAGGGATCCCACCATCCCCTCTCCCACAGCAGGGACCATAGCCGGCATGTGGTATGCTAGCTGATGCTGAGAGGCATCTGTGTAAGGCAGACAGGACAGTGTCTGCTTAGGGCTTTTTGGAGCATGTCACAGGGAGGAACAGAGGGGAAGACCCCGAAGAGCCAAGGGGGAGCCCCGAGGGCAGGAACCTTCAGAAGAAAACAAAAGTAAAAGAAAAGAAAAAAAAAACTTTTTACCTGCAGCAGGATCTGCGGCAGAGCCGGGGATGGAGGCAGGACCCACAGAGCTCATTAGCCGCATCTTTATACAGCTGCAGCCAGCTGATAAGGGCAGCTGCAGGAGCTGACCAAGTGGGATAAAAGGAGCAGCTGGCAAGGAAGTGGGGGAGAGACCCGCAGGAGCGCCAGCAAGGAAGTCTCTCCCAGAGCCCCCATGGGGGGGAAAGTGTGGGAAACTGCCTCTTGCAGTACAGGAGGACACACTGAAGCCCACCATGGGAAAGACACTGCCAGCGGCAGCACAGGAAGCAATGGATCAGAGGCACCTCATCCAGACTGGGGACCCGGATAAGAAGACCGGGAAGAGCAGGAGGAGCTTGACGCCTGGGGTTACCACCGAAGAGCAGGAGGGGCCGGCAGATGCCAAAACGCCAGACCAGGTGGGACCACTGTGGGCTCAGGAGGGCTCAAGGAGGCGCCCTAGGTGGGGGACAAAGGGCATAAGCAGTGTAAGAGGCTGCAGAAGACGGGCCCCAATGGTATAGAGCCGCCCCGATGGGGGACGTGGGGAAGGCGTACTGAGAAGGACCTCCGAGGGTCCAGTGAACCCACAGGCTGGGCGAAGAGTGGAGAGGAGGACTTGGTAGCCTACAGTCTAGCCCGGAACCAGTTTAGGGCCAGCTAGGGACCTTAGGCGCCTGGGGCCTGTTGTTGTAGACCCCAGGCACCTAAGGTAATAAAGGGGTAATAAAGGGGGCAGAGGGCCTCTCTTAGTATCTTTGTGTTTCTCTGTTTTTTTTTGTTTTGTTTTTTATGTTTCCCACTTTTGGAGGGGTTGCAGGGCAAGATATATGGAGCCTGAGTGTTGTTTAAACCTAAAGGGGGTTTACAGTCTCAGGGGAGGCTAGACAGCTATGAGATGTGGTGGGTGGAGTTAGGGTTTGGTCCAGCAGACCTATAGCCTGTCTCTGCAAGCGTATGCGGAGCCTCAACAGTCAGGGAACTGGCCAAAGGACATCTGGAGCCCGGCAAGGCAGGGTGTAAGGGTGAGGTAGAGGGGAGGTGGAGCCTCGCAGAAGATCACCAGACAGACATCCCATAGTCGAGAGACCTCCAGTAGTCAGACACCCACCACTGGAACAAGATCCGAAGTCGTGGCAGGTGAGATTGGGGAAAGGCTATACTGGAAGGAGACACCCACGTGGCGGAAAATTGGGGACGGACAGTCAAACTCCACCAAACATCCGGGCCCAAGCAGCATGTGACTGGATGTTCGAGGCCAGATGGGCACAGAGCTAATCAACAGGTGCGCTGGTAATGTCCCTCCATTCCTTCCTTGGAACAAAATTATTTAAGAAGAGCTTGAACTAAACAGAGAGGCTTTTGTTTTCTTAATGGAGTGCTAAACGCTTTGTTATCAACTCCCTGTGTAACTCCCTGCTATGTAACTAAATGTTGTGTAACTTCCTGCTGGCTCCCTCCTGGTCAGGAGCGCAGGGGGAGAAGGCTCCCTAATCAGAGCATCCTGTCAGGGCCTGGTCACACCCCACTCAGCTCAGCATTGTAGAAGGGAAGGGAGGGCTGCTCCAGTGCTCTCCGGCTTCTAGCCTGAGCCACTGCAGGCATGTGCCTGTATTTCTTCAGTCCAGAGGGGATGTCTAAACAGTTACAACCCAGTTCAGCCTAGCCAGGTTCGACTAACCTGCAAAGATTGAATTGATTCAGGCTCGGCTTTTTTGAGTGTCTGCCCCTAGCTTGTGTGTACTTCAGTGTTCACTTCAAATGGCAAACTTCTTGGAGCAGAACCATGCCTGCCTAAACAATGGTGGAAATTTTCCAGGGGCTGAGGCCTGCTCTCCCTTTTAAAGCAGGCTAAAATGAGTTGAGAGGTTCACAGAATTTCAGACTAGAATAAGACCATTATCACAATCTAGTCTGACCTCCTGCATAATGCAGACAATAGCCTTTCACTGATTGCACACATCTGCAAAGCTGTATCTTGAGGCACCCAATTTGCTCTTGCAGCCAGGTAGAGAGAGTTGCATATACTAAGATTTGCAGATTTGCAGCCAAAAAATCCAAGGCTGCTCTCTGACAATTTTCTGTGGGCCTTTTGCAAAGCTCCCTCACACATACCTGTTACGTTATTACCATCATCTTCATTATTACTACTGTTACCACAATTCCTCCTCCTCTTCTCACATTGCTCGCAATAATAATAATAATAATAATAATGTAAGAGGGAACAATAGAAATAAGTGCATAAAAAGCAAGGGGAAAATGAAAGAAAAGGCAGGGGAGCAAATAACAGGTGGCAAGGAGGTTGAAATGCTTAATAGTACTTATTCCAGTCTTCAATAAAAAAGATAATGGTATCAGGATATTTAATGCAATCAGAGCTAACAGGTCTAGGAAGCAGTCAGAAGGCCGAATCAGAAAGGAATAGGCTGCAGAATGCCTAGATCACTTGAATGTACTTAAATCAGTAAAGCCAAATGAAATTCACCCTCGACTATAGTGCTTAAAAGAACTAGCACAAAAAGCCATTGGTTTATAAAAGCCTCTGCTTCTAGAGACAGTGAGATTATACATCCCCTACAAATCCCTTGGTAAAAAACAATGAGATTATACATACCCTTAATGCCATCAATGATCAACTCAAGTAGCGGCTCATGCACACACAGAGCTGTATTTCTGTAGCTGTTTGGGTGGAGGAAGAATAAGAGTGAAATGTGACATTAGCTTTGATACGTGACATTAGCTTTCATGCTGATGAGAGAAAGCGACATGTTCTAATTATTATTAGCCCTCACAATGAGCCACAAGCTCAGACAAAGAGGGAGAGAGAAAGAGACGGAGAGGAACAGAATTACATTTTCTCACTAATCTAATTAAGGTAAGGTGGGCGAGAGAGAGCGCTTGCTTTATTAATTCAGCAGCCGTTGCCCCATTTATTCGAGGAGGCATGAGGGAAGGATGCAGTGTCTCTGCTGGGTGAGTCAGAATTATCTGTCTTTGCTGGAGGGGAGCTCTGCTTTAAATGCCAATTTAGACTAGACGTGGCACTACCCTGGTGCATGTCTAACCCCACATCCTAATTTAATGACATCGATATTAGCTTGTATTGGGTCTTCTGTGGCAAGGTGGCCACTTCCTACACAGAGCCTGCGCTCAGGAGCAGAAGGAGCACCTGCCAGGACCTCAGGAAAGTTGGTTGTCCTACCTGAGCTGTTGACTCGTGAATCATCCCGTTTCACCATTACTTACATTCCTGCTGAGCAATTCCATGTACTTCATTAGCAGCCTGGGGATTAGTGTCCCCATTGGAGACTGTCTGGCTCAACTCCAGTGTATCCATGTTCCTTGTTATTCCCTGTGTCCTAATTCTGCGTTTCTTCTTGGCTTCTCCATAAGGTTAAACACCCTCAGCCTGCTTAAAAAGGCACTTTCTGAAGTCAGAACTGTGCCACCCACTGCCATATGGCAGCTGTGCTCCCTCTCCCACAAGTTACCACCAGTTAATGACATTAAGACATCTGTAGCCAGGTCCCAGATATTTGTGACTCCATGGAGGGGGCGTGACATTTCTTCCCTCCAAAATTAATTTTGAAAAGCAAGGAGGAACGGTGCTGCAATAAATCTGCTTCCTTGTTTGGGATCCTGGGAAGCAACCTCATGCCTGAATTAGGACAGGACTCTGAGTTGTGCCAGCCTGCTTTGATCACTATAACAAAGGAGTCAGGAAAGCTTTCTGCCACTGCATGACCTTCGAGTGGCAGGTGATCTAATCTTCCTGCCTCGGCTTCCTGCCTGTAAAGTGGAGGCGATAATGCTCACCAACCTCCAGGGCTGGTGAGAGCTCCTTGTGATAAATGCAAAACCTCCGAAGCTGTTCAGACACTGTATGGAGGTGTAAAGCTTTATTACCATGTTACTTGTTATCGCTGCCAACCTCGGAGATGTCACTGTTACGCAAACACTCGTCTCCCCTCTGAGTGCTGAAGACTGCATGTCTCAGGCTGTGAAGCGTTTCCATCTCGATTCCACTCTGTTAAATGAAGTGATTGGATTTTGTGAAAACCTGGGTTCTTCCGCCTGCCAGACTGAATCCAACACCGTCACGTTACATGCTCATTTTAACTGAGCTTATCTTATCAGGCTGACATAGCTTGAAGGAGGTAGGTTAGTGCAAACTCCTGGGGGAAAGAGAAACCCTTGCATTTCCCCCCCAAAATGAAGCTTGTGCTCTAAGCTTACTTGGAGGAAGGAAGAAGCTCGTTGAGAGTGTCCCTGTTACGGGTATGGCCATGCACCGCCTTGCAGGTGGAGCAAAGAGGTATCCAGCTGTGCCCGACAGATCTGAAGAAACAGCTTCACCAGCCACAACCTCGCTCAGCATTTCTCTTTTTCTATGCCTATGTTCTTCATTCTCCCTCTACTGCAGCTTCAGCCAGCCGTGGAGACACTCAGACATTAGAGTGATGTGCGTAGTATTAAAAACCAAATGGCCAGGTCAGTGAGAGCTGTATGTGCCCCACATTCCCCCACATCTTCAGGAATATTCACTCCGACATTGGACTGGATCCCAGCAGGGGCCTGGGAGTGTGACCACAGTGTAACTGTTACTGAGTACATCTAGACATGCAATTAATGTGCCTTAAGGTTGCTGGCATGAAAATAAGGTGCAGTAAACTGTGCCTGGGAACATGTCTATGTGTGTGACCATGTCAAGGGTTGGGACCAGGGAGCTCTCCATCCCCTAAGCCCTGCTGCTGCCTCTGCAGCGCCCACACCAGTCAGCTCCCACTCCTGGCCTGTGCCAATGGGGAGGTGGAGCCAGGAGCTGAGCATCTCCAGGACTGTGGGGAGACATTGCCCCCTGATCCTGATGCTGCCTACTGCACCCCCTGCAGATCCACCCCGTCCTGGCATTGCTCAGCTCCTAGCTCCCTGCAGGCATGGGCAGGGAGTGGGAACCAACTGCGGGGTGTACATGGGTAGCAGGAGGGCTGAGGGGACGGAGAAACTCTCTGTCCCTGGCCCAGCACAACAGGGACAAAGAGCTGTCCCATCCCAGCGCTGCTCAGCTTGCAGATCTTGGGGGGAGCCAGGAGCTAAGCAGCACCAGGACGGGGGGCAGAGAGCTCCCCCATCCCCTCAGCAGACAAAGTAAGGGAAGAGCTCAGGGTGCTGCTGGTGCTCGGCCACAGGGGGATTGTCCCAATCCAGTGCCGCCAAGCCAGGCTGCGATCCTGAGCTCTGCACCAGAGCCACAGACAGCCCCCCAGCCCATGTGGCCCTCTGCTGCCTAGGCTGACCAGGAGCAAATTGTTCCCAGTCAGCATCTACACATGCACTACTGCACGGTAGCTAATGCACTGGTAACCTAGTACCTGTATTTCTTGGTACTAGCAAACCACGCATAATCCTAATTTACTGCACAGTAAGTTTTGCACACATGTAGACAGTGACACTATCGTATATTAGATTAGTCTAATGCTTAGTAAAGCATCTCATGTAGATGCACCCGCTGAGACTGGTCTTTACTGCTTTTAGAAGCCCTTTGTTTTCTGTGCTCTTCTAGACATGCACCATAGTTCAAGCCACTGTCTGAACACGCTCATTCTACCCGCCTGCACTTTCCTTCTCCAGTCCCTCTCAGACACGCTGCCATATGCTGTAGGATACACAGTTATGCAAAAATAATAATGTGCTCTCAGTGGATGGACTCTTCATTTGTCCATAGCACTTTTCCCTCTCATGGTTCCCTCTCCCTTCATGCCATGAGTGGTGACAGACAGCTTCATTTATTCCAGCATCCTTTGCATTATGAGGTTTATTGTACTGGTATAGAATAGGGCAGTGTCGGTATTCAGATAGTGCCCTCTGGAGTCTGACGCCTATAAATCTTATATTTAAGTGATTTGGTTTCCTACCAAATAAATTGTGCTCACTGAATGTTTTTTAACAGCCTGGATACTATTGTTTAGCCTGTCATGAAGGTTCCTGAAACCTGCCCAGCTCAGATGCTTTTGTGTCATACTTAAAACACTGCTGGCTCCCTCCTGGTCAGGAGCGCAGGAGCGCAGCATGTAAAAGAAAAAAAATTGGGGGGTGAGGGGGCTTGTAGCAACCATTTTTAAATTTCAACATTAATTTGGGAAGCTGGGAACATTACCGAGTGTCCCCAGTGCACAGAGAGTTATAGTCAGCCTGAGTTCAGCTTCTATTCCATAATCTCTGTATACTGCACTATACAATAAGAGTTGCCACCTTTTGAAGAATATTTCTTCTCCCTATGGGACCGAAAAAAACCTAGGTAGTGGAGCAGTGGAAGGATGTGCTGTGTCTGTCCTGCCTGAGCACTAATCAAGGTTTGGAGAGTGCATGCAGGCTCCATGACAATCAGATTGGCGTGCTGCAAAATTCATGTGCTGAGGGCAGCTGTTCCCAAGTTGGGTGACAGGGAATGCTCAGGATTGGGGAGGAGGAAATGCAGAGCAGCTGAAAGCCAGTACTAAGGCTGCCCGTATGTTCTTTCCCCAGTACGCTGCAGAATTGCTGGCAGTGGTCCGCCTACCCTTCATCCATCCCAGTTATCTGCTAAACGTTGTTGACAATGAGGAGTTGATAAAGTCTTCAGAGGCCTGCCGGGATCTAGTGAATGAAGCAAAACGTTATCACATGCTGCCGCATGCCCGACAAGAGATGCAGACACCAAGAACCCGGCCCAGGCTATCAGCAGGTAAAGCAAAGCTAGCTTCAAAGACAGATATTTCTGATCTGACGTTTTCAATAGCTGTTGACAGAGTGAATGGAAGTGGAAATAACTTTTCTCTTCCTTTTACTAGAGTTTTCCCAGAAGCTAGGGACAGACGTTACACACAAACCAGTTTAAGCGATCAAAAACTGGTTTAAACCTGTAACAGAACAGCTGTTCAGTGCACGTAAACCAGTTTGAACATGGCTGAAACCGGTTTGAGATAAACCTGGTTGAATGCAGTATCAGACTTAGCCAGTTTGGGTCAAACCAGTTTATGCAATGTGTGTCCCAGACCCCTTGCTGGTTGAAAATAAACCAGATTCCCACAGCATCCCAGCATGTTCTCTGGGCTGGGCGGGGCTCTCTGCTCCACAGCAGGGCTGGCCCCTCCCCTCTGCTCCCTGGCTGGAGCTCCAGCAGAGATTGTGGGCTGCTTTCCCCCTCCTCCTCACCACTCCCTGCTATACAGGAATTCCCCCCTTCCCTCTGCCTTGCAGAGAGTTGTCTGTGTATTCGCTAGTAGACCACATGCTAGCAATGATCTGTGCTGAGTCAGCAGGTAGAGTCAACAGGCAGAATCACCAGGTAGCTGGTAATGTCCCTCTGTTGTTTTTTTAAGGGGGTGATAAACACTGAGTTTGGGGTGATAAACACTGTTATCAATTCCCTGCTGGGCTAATTGGAGCATGCTGCCAGGGCCTGGCCATGCACGCCTCAGCACGGTGCTGTGGAAGGAAAGGGAGGGCTGCTCTAGCACCCCCCAGATTCTAACCTGAGCCACTGCAGGCATGTCTCTGCATGTCTAGGATGTCTGTGCAGTTACAACGTGATTTAGCCTAGCCGGGTTAGACTAACCTGCAAAGATTTGATCGATTCAGGCTCAGGCTTTTTGAATGTCTGTCCCTAGCCAGAGAGAACAGATGTGGTCAGAAAAGTCCTGAGCTTGAATGTGAGCTTAAGCTCTCTGCACGGGCCTGTGCAAGGCACTGAAGGGCCAAAATTTCAAGCGGTCTCTCTTGGCTTCCTCTGCTTTGGGATTTCGTGGCCTTTGAGGTACCTAAACCAAAATGATTGACCTTGCGTCCTTTAATCTAGAGACCTGAATCAGTGTTTAGGCCTTTAATTCAGTGGCCTGATTTTCAGGAATGAATAACTTCAGTCATTTCTAAAGAGGAGACCATTTTTTTAAAGTGATGTACGCACAATTCAGCGATGCTTTGACGAGGGCCCTTGTTGTCTGTGCCTCAGTTTCTCTAGCTATAAAATATAACCAATATAATTTTCTTATAATCCACTCATGTTGTGGAAAGGTTGAGCTGGTTAATATTTGTAACCTGCTTTTCACATTCACAGTACTATGTAAATATATTAATATTTTGGCTACATGAATCTTAAAATAGTAGGTCTGGCTGTTTGTTGAATCCAAAACAAGCGGGTCACAGAACAGATGTTACATTTTTACATTACCAAGCAACTATGGAAAATAGTAACATTTCAAGAATCTTTCCACCTGGGAAATACTTGTTTTATTTCTAGGAAAAATAAATGAAGAAGCTAGTCTCCAGTGTAAAACATCAGTCTGTCCCATAGCAGCTTTAAAAATATTCCAAGCACTTGTTTAACTGGAAGTTAGCAAAGTAGCATGCATCAAACTGCAACAAGAAGCAACCAGACGTGGAAGAAATACATGAAACTTTCCAATGCATTGTTCCTGCTGTTCCTTCCTAGCCCATGCAATTACAGAGCTAAGCGAACTTTCTGATATGGGTTGCTTGTGAAACTAGTATGATGTATGGATGCTAAATCAAGGTGAATCCTTTGCAGCTGGGGACAACTGTCTAACCAAGGCACTTTTCAGAAATACGAACTATAGAGAACTTTCACTCATGCTCCTCACTAAAAAAAAATCTTCAGCTACCAAAGGCTAATGGTGTATGTTGGAATGGATTTTTTTGAAAAGTGCTTATTTTATGTTTATGCCTAAAATTGTAGGTATAACACAAGCCATTTTTAAGGAGCTTGTTGATTAGGGGAAAATAATTCTCTTGGGGTAAGAGAGGGTGATTATAGTTTTTTAGGTCAGAGTCTAATTATATGGAATCATGTTATTTTGCATATTGCCTACATTCATGTGTTTACAAAGGCTCTCTAAATACCTTTTGTGGGTCTGCTGCAGTGTGTTAGGTGCCCTCTTGAGGTCATTTGTTATAATCAAGCTATCTCTGCTTCAGGTGATTAGATTTTCATACACATACTGAAAGTAATGTTCTTATTACCAAGAAATAGTTATTTAAAACTGTGCAGAATTTGTAAGATTAATACTATGTGAAGGTCATCATTTTGCATGACATTTAAATATGAAAAATTCAAATTCTAGATGGTGACGGGCGAGGAGAGTCCAATATACTGAGCAAATATTTCCTCACTTTGGGCATGCTATTGCAGCCACGATTGAAAATTTTCAGAACTTGCTTATACTAAGCACTAAATCCAAAGCATCACAACCACCTGCCAGCGAGAGCTGTTGCCAGCAGGTGCTGCGGAGTTAGGTTGTGCAGTACTGTAGGAATAATGTTGCCAAGTCCTAACGTTCCCTTCTCAGTCTTGACCCAGTTTTAACTTTTATGGTGTTTCACACCTCACCAGCAGAGCATTTAGCTTCTTGTACTCCCAAGACTGCACAGGTAAATGGATAAATGTAAATCAATGAGTCCCCAAAGCAAAGAACATCTTTTTACAGCACCTAGCACAGCGGGGCCTTGATCTGTGATTGAGCTCTCCAGTGCTACCATAATGCATTTAATTAATGATTAATAGCATGCAGGCTGGGTTTAAGAAGACCATGTTCATCTAGGATATGTGAAGAGATACTTCATAAAGGGCCCCCTTAGCAGGATTAATGGGAGAGGAATTGAAAGGCTGAAGAAACATAACCAGGAGAAAGAAAGCCTCAAGCCTCTCCATACATCAGTATTCATCATTCATGAAGGATACATTAATCAGCTTGAAAACCGGAAGGTACCTTACCTGGGTAAAGACAAATCCGGGGCACCATGGAGTTAACAACAAAGTCCCCATTGTCTTCAATAGGACTAGACTTTCCCTTGCTGGAGCTAGGTCCAAAACCCGTGGAAATCAATGAGCAGCTTTCCCTGGAGAGGGCTTTATACATCCTTCCCCTTTAGTCTTGCATGTCCCAGTACAGTGGCTCATGTAATCCTCCCAACTAAACTCTTCTATACTGACATTGCTTCCCCAACACAGTTACCAAATGTGCCTCTTCACCTCCTCCCAGGGTTGCCAACCCAAGACAGTTTTTTTTTACTGACAGTCTGCAAAGTTATCACTAACAATAAAACATTTTACTGACATATGTTTCACATAATGTAAATGTGAGCCTTCTCCTGGACCGTGGGTAAGGGGCAGGTTCAAATCATAGTAAAAAAGATTTGGAGATTATCAGTAAAAAAATGTTCTTGGATTAGAGACCCTATTTGACTGACCATGCTCAGGGGACCCCCTTCTCACCCCCACACCCTGCTACCCCCAAATGCACCCTCCACCATGATGCCCCTGCCAGCCCCACTCTCCCCAGCCCAGCATAAACCACCAAAGGAGGACCACAGTTTGTCCACCTTCCACCCAAGCAGATAAGAGGCAGTGCCATGCAGCGCTGCTGTGCTCCAGCTGCACTTCAACAGTGCTTTCACGCTGCTTATTTTGCAGCTTTGTTTTTGCTTTGTGATTTACAGGTGGCGCACGTTTTTTACAGACTTTACAGATAGGTGCTTTTAGCCTAGTTATTTACGGAGCGTCCATAAATTGACAGACAGTTGGCAACCCTGCCTCCTACCAACCTCTCCATTTGATTGTACAGCACACAACATCTCTCTTACGCGAGCCTTTATAAGCATCTGAACAGCACCACTCTCAAAGCACCAGAGCTTAAATGATTCACCAGACTGAAAAATGGCTTGTTTTCTCTAGTTGTGTTTTCCAATGGGGGCTGAAAAGCTGGCTTTACCATGAGTTTTATGATAGACTACTGCCCAAATGAGAAGCATGCCTTTTCTAACAAACATGATTTGCTTAATTGACTCCTAGGTGTAGCCGAAGTAATAGTCTTAGTGGGAGGCCGCCAAATGATTGGCATGAATCAGCGAGCTTTAACAGCTGTCACTTGCTTAAATCCACAAAACAATAAGTGGTACCCGTTGGCCAGCCTGCCCTTCTACGATCGGGAGTTTTTCAGTGTTGTCAGCGCTGGGGACAACATCTATCTCTCAGGTAAGTGGCATACCAGTTGGGCATAGAGAAGGGCTGGCCCCTCGCAAAAATACATTGTGCAGCGCAAGCAGGGAAGAGGATGTGCTAGTCTTATCCAGCTGTCACTAAAAGGAAGGATGGGCAGAGGGGAACTTGCTTTCACCATTCTCCATTTCACTTCAGCCTTAATTTCCTTGCAGAGCAGTCAACAGCCCATTCTGCAGTTTTAACGTGCAGAGAATAGGTTTGACAACCATCAAGCGTGCAAAGAGGTTTCCCTACTATAACAACACAATTTAAAAGACTGGCTGGAGTCGAGCCTAAATGGTGGGTTACTGCATTCAAGACAGATCAGCTGAGCTGCTTGAATATGCGACCTACACTTACAATATTTGCTTACAAGAGCGTTCACGTTTGGTACCTGTTCTTTAAATCTCTCTTTTGACAGTAGTCTGTAGCCCTATAATCTTGTTAGCTTCAATGAAACTGAGCCCACACTCCCAAAGAGGGTTTAACTGAAAGAGTTACTGACTACAGCTTGGACGTGTAGTATAAAGGTGTCCGTTTATATTCAATCGTGTGATACTTCTCCGATTGAGGAAAGAAAGCCGTCTCTACTGGGTGGAGGTAAAGATCCCCCTGGTGGTCACGGAGAGTAAGTTTGATGGCAAGAGGAGAAGGACTTGTAGATGAGAAGTGTTCACACAACTTTAAATTCCCCTATCATCTTACTTGTGCTGACTAGAGGCCCCTGGAGCTGAATAAAAGTTATCAAGATCAATGTAGCTTCATCCCTTTGTTTTGTTACTGGAGGTCAGGTCCTCAGTGGAGGTCTTTATGCAGTGCTGGCTATTTTGTTCATTGGAGTGCAAAGGTTTCCCACTACGATTCCCCACTCCAGGCTCCGTGGTGTCTGACAGATGAACAAAACCGAACCCCTCAGTTTATTTCAACCCCTTCCTGTGAACTCGTGCCAGGTTTCAAGGGGATCTGGGCCAATTTATAGTCCTGGATGGAAAGTATATTCAAGTCAAGAGCCTCACATGGTTTCTATGCCAGACTAGCTGTATACTACTTTATTCTGTTTGCTTTACTCAAACCTGGAACACAAAGGAAAAAATGATCTCCTGCAAACTGAAATGGGGGCATTTCACACTGCACAGTGCGGGGAGGGAATGAAATATCCTTACGCAAAGCAAATACCAAGGAGGAAGGATGGTTTTGTCATTAGCGTGCAGAACTGAGACTCTGGCTCAGCTGCTGACTCCTAGTGTGGTCTCGGATAAATCATTTCACCTTTCTGTTCTTCAGTTTCCTGTTCTGTAAAATGAACATAATAATCCTCACCCCGACTCTGGAGTGTGGGAAGCTAAACGCTTTGTGAGCCCCAGTTGGATGCAGCTACACGGTTGTCCAGTATTAGCATCTTGCTTCATCAGTGCTGTGGCTGTAGCGCTGCACTGTAATGTAGCAGAACGAAACAGCCAAGTGATGCCGGAGCATTAGGAGTTAAACCTTGAGTCCTTATCTACTTATTTTAATCTCGCCGTTCACCAAGTTGTTTTCTATCTTTTAGTCAGCAGTCTAGATTTCAAACCAGGCAGTATCTATTAAGTCAGGCACTCTCTGCCTCGTGACACCTTCTTGCAAGTGCTGCAGTAATTTAATAGATTGGATGTTATTTATGGATGTTGGAAGGGTATATTCCCTTATGCACATGTCCCTCTTAGTCTGACATCTTGATTTCCTTGTGTCATCTTAAAAAAAAAACCAAAAACCTTTGGGACACATGAATAAATGACACAGATCTGCATCATCGGAACAGATGCTCAGTATCGAGGGTGATTTATTTTAATTAGTCAAATGTCATTTGAAGAGTTTTTACTTTGTAACTGGCTTTGATTGCAACATGCGGCGAACTGCCGGCGTTCCAAGAGCTCACTTAATTCTCTCCTTTCCTCTCCTCTCGCTCACACATTGACGGCAGGTGGCATGGAGTCTGGTGTCACGCTCTCTGATGTCTGGTGTTACATGTCCTTACTTGATAACTGGAATCTTGTATCCCGAATGACAGTCCCGAGGTGTCGACATAACAGCCTGGTGTACGATGGGAAAATCTACACCATCGGAGGTGTTGGTGTGGCAGGAAATGTCGACCATGTGGAAAGGTAAGGTTCAGCTCCCAGAGAAACCGTCTGCTATGTTGTGATTTTGGCTGCGTGTGATTTAAAGGGACGCTGTCAACTCCAGTTTACCACAAGATTCAGGTTTTGTCACAACAAGTTTTTCCAGCAGCCTCGAACATAGAATTATATTGAGTATTTTTTTTAACGCATCAATAGAAATCGTTGTTTTAAAACAAACAGCTGCCAAGTTGTTTGTGACATTTTATTCAATCATTTAATAAACCTGTGCTTTAGAAGTTGTGCGGATTTGGGGCTAGCAAAAGATGGAGAGCACCGATGCACAAACTCTCCTGTCCACCTACAACGGTGCAGCCAAGGCGAGCTTCTCTTACCCTCGGCTCGTGCAAACCCCTGCAGGCAAGATCCGGCTGGAGGAAGGATTGCCCTCAAGTGTATGGGTTTTCTGAGAAGCTGCCAGTCTGAGCAACACACGAGGATGAGCTTGGTGTCTGGAAACAAATAGGCATCTGCGAGAAGGAAACAGGTTTTCAGTCCCTACTGAGATGGGCTGAACAGAACAGAGTGGCAGCCACAGGGTTTTATTTTGTAAGAGACTCTGTGATTTCAAACATTTTTTTTGTTCTGAAAGGGGGGCAACAACCCTAATTTCCCATGGAAACAAAGTAATAAAGTAAATTCATATTGGACCAGTAGAAATAGGTCATGTTGATAAAATGCAAATGTTTCCTTTAGAGTTCAGTTTTTCCGTGTAGAAATGGAAAGCCCTTTTGAAACCAGCAAATTAAAACCTTCCCTTCCAGACACTGGACACTAAGAACCAAGGACTTAACAGTGATACTGGTTTTCTGGCTCATTATAACCTACCTGACCCCTGAATTCACCCCAGACATGGAAGGTGAGAAGAATCCTCCACCTTTTTGATAGGCCTCAGTCTCCCAGTAATCCGCCTCTTTTCTTTTGCTGTTTGTTTGTCTGCTACCCTTGGGGATTTCTCTCCCCCTGTTACAACTGTTTTCTTTTACTAGGCTGTGTTGGCTTTCACTGCTCAGACCTGAAGAAGCATGTTAGGTGTTCGAAAGCTTGTCTAATCCAGCCCAGCTATACAGTTGGTCCAAGAAAATTAATCCTTGCTGGGCCATCATGGCTACAACGTGTCCGGGACCCTAACACTACCAGAAATGATCACAACAGCTTCAGCCTTGTTGAGATATATTTTTCCCCAGCTGGTTCCTGCGAGACAAACTTTCATCAGAATTGATAGGTTTTTTATTTGCAAAAAGCAAATTGTTTCACAGCATTTTCTGGCAGATGCACGTTCTGCCTGCAGAGCTTTGACTAGGTCTAGTGCTGACTTCAAATTCCTGACTCAGAGGTAGACCACTCCCTTAGCAATAGCTTCGGTAGAAGAAGGTTTCAGAGTTTTTTCTCCCCAGAGCAGGAGGGCTGGACCCGATGATCCCACAAGGTCCCTTCCAGCCCTAAGCTTCTATGAATCTGTGAGATAGCTAGTCCCAGTAAATGGTATCTTAACGTGGGATCATATCTCTTTATGCCAGAATTAAAGATGCCTAGAGTTATTGTGTGAATAAGATGCAAAAATGAAATAGGATTCAGGTTTCCCAGCTCTCCTTAGTTCTAGATTTTCCAACTGTTGCACTCTTGACCTTGCAATATTAACATGCTGTTAATATAGCATAATATAGATGATATGTGAAATCATCTGTGCAATTACTGCCTACAAATAGATACATGAAAAGACCGTTGAGATTGCAGAATCAAGGACTTGGAATTTGGGAAGTGCTAGGAATTTAGGAAATAACTGTTGTCTAAACTGTTTCCAGAGGGACCTTTCCCAGTGCACAGAAGGGACCTTTTCTGGGGACTGACTGGGGTTGGGATTGAAGGGGTATGCCTGCATGACCTATCTCACTGGTTGTAGTGGTTGGAAGGTGTTGCAAGAATGAAGCAAGGAATTGGAGAAGGAAAAGAGGCAGTCTCGTGGCTAAGGGAGTTGAATACTGCCTTGGAAAATGAAATTGTATTCCTATCTGCCTCCCAGAGTTGTGCGTGATGCTGGGCAAACCTCTTATACTAGTCTCGCAAACACAACTTAATAATAGATGGTCTTTTATACCAAACATGAAAGTCCTAGAGTTGTTGAAGGAAAAGGCCACCTGAACTACTTCTTGTGGGCAAAGTATGGTTTTTGTCTCTAACCACTTTCAGAAATAGTGGACCTCTTTGGCTAAAGATTTTCTCCCAAATCCAAGCAGGCCCAAGCCATGTAACTGTTGAAGTTTGGGAAAGTTATAAAATCTGAAAATGGAATATTTCTAATGGGAACATCAGGTGAACTTTATTATCGGTGATCAGGAAATGTTACCTTTGCGGTCTTGACCTCTTTATGCTTACCTGTTAGGCTCATGTAATAATGGCATGATTGCATCCTCCTTCCCACCCTGAAGGATCTAAACTTTCAGCTGATTACCCTCAGTGTGAAGCAGTGTAAAGGTAATCACACATACAGGTACGCACAGTTCATCAGTGGTTGCGCAGCCCCTTGTGACATTGTAGTGGTACTTGGTGAATCAGACTCCCAGGCTCTGCGCCAGAGTGTGTGCGGTTCCAGAAATGGTTCCTGAGGGTAGAGCCAAGTACGCAGACGTGGGTCATTCATTGTGAAACCCGAGGGACAGTCCAGGTGGTACCACGTTTGAGGTTCTCTTCACTGTTCTGCTAAAGTGGCCGTGTACAACTTCTCCGTTACTTTAAGTGTAAGGTGGGAGATTGGTATTTGCTCACCTCCTTGTTTTCATATGGAGAGTGGATCTGTAACAAGGGCTTTGAATTGTAGGAAAGTATTAACAACAGTCTGTGGAGCTCCTGGCTGCGAGGTCAGGGCACTTTCCCTTTGCCGGAGGGGTATCATCTGTGAGGCTTTTGCTCTCTGACTCTCTCTGATCCTTTGACGTTCCACCTAAGATGCAACCAGAAATTACAGCTGTTGAATGGCCCACAGGATTTGCCTGGGGCAAATGGGCACATAAATCTTTTTTTTCCGGCATTTGCTACCTAAATATGGCAGAGCTGAAATGGGCTAAGATCAAATATTAAACTGACTTCACTGATTGTGTCAGCGAGTTAGGGAAATTCAGGAAGTAAAATGGCAGCAAAAATAATGAAAAGCAAATGGGATTAGCTAGCACTGGGCCCACTCCAGGCTGATAGTGGGTAGGCTGCAGAATTGTTCAGTGAGCCGCTCACTCTTTTCTGGGTTCAGGACATTACTTCAAGTTCCCAAGTATTTTCTGCTATAATTTAAAGTCAGGCTTTTTTTTTTTTTTTTTTTTTTACAGAGGAGGCTAAATGTTTTTTAATCCTCCTTCTAGTTGAAAAAGCACATCCAGTAAATGACAATGACACAAGCAACTTTTTTGTAGTAGTAGTTGGTTTTCAGTAAAGTACGTCTGTTCCCCCAGAGTGTCTCTTTCTTTCCCTGCTTTGATTCGTTCGCTTGCTCTTCAACAGAACATCCGGGGGGAAAAAGAGCGTGTCTGATCAAGACCAGCAGTTGTATAAACACAGAAGTAAACCTAGTTTCTCACTTTTCCATCATCTCTGTCTATAAAGGCAATACCCTCATGTCTGCAACAACAGGGGTGCCAGTTCTTGTGACTGTCTCGTGCACCTCACAATAGTTGTTGATTTTCTGTGGTCCCCATGTCTTGTGCCTACAGGAGAATATCAGTTTAAATTTGGTTGCTTGGTTTTTTGCAGAGAGCTCTTTGGCCAGTGGAGACCAATGATCGTTTCATTGGTGTCAAGTTTCTCATGCTTATCGAACTAGAGAAAAATCTTGAAAACAAGAATCTTAAAAAAGGCACAAAAATCAGAAGGCAAATAAGAGAACAGCCAACCTATTCTTTTTAATCTCAGGATTTTCAAGTGAATCTCATGAGTTTTGAACACTCGGGATTAGCGGCACTGAAGACTTTAACTCACCACTCTGTAGTGCCTGCGTGAGCACAAGTGTGATCTGACAGACAAGCCTTCAACTCAGTGAATGCATCTGCGATCCCTGTCTACCCTTAAATTTGGGACATAGCATAGGCCTTTTATGTATGCTTATCAACAAGTAGGCTATCTCCATGTCCTCTGACTGTATTCTGCCTCTGCAGGGATAGGTAAACCCTTGTGATGGGGATTTGTTAAACTCTCAGTTATAATTAATCTGCTATTATCTATTAAATGACTTATGAGAAGTAACAGCAGAGGAGAGCGTATGCCTAGATTGTGTGTCCCTTTTGGGTTATGCTGGGATATCGGAGGGTTTTAAAAATTAAAATGAAGTTTGGGGATTAAGGAATGTGTTCATTTCATTGCTTAAATCCTTTGTTTTGCAGGGGGTGGTTTGTCTTGGTTTTAGCATTGGTTTTCTGGATCTTCGCATTAGAAGAGCAGGCAGAGAAAAAGATCATTTTAAAAACTGCACCCCACAGGTCTGCTCCTATTCCAACAGAAACATGCCCCAGCTGGCCCAATATCCTAATTTTAGCCAGTATTCAGAAAATTAAATAGATGGGATGACTGATCCTAGGCTTGGGAGCAATGAGGCATTCTGAATGTGGGTCATCTCTTTCAGAAGAATCATTAATGTGCAGAATAATGTTAATTTAATTGCTCAATTGTCTGATGTCATATGCTCAATTAAAACTCAACTCAGCTCAGAACTTCCCAGTACCTCTTCTTAGTGTGCATGTGTGCGCGCGTGCACACACACACCCCCATGCAGGTTTGACCTCCATTAGTAAACAAATCACGTTTTCCATTTATATGTGGATGGGCCATTGCTCTTGCTTTGGAAGGGGTCTAGGAACGCAGTCTTTCAGAAGATAGGAATGCATCGGTGTGTCTAGACCGTCTGAATGTTTGCATTAAAAGAGTGGCATGGGTGCAAAGGCAAGTATTTAGATTTAGGAATGCAATTTAAATTTGGTCCCTTTATAAATATGCATTTAACACCACCTTTAGCTGCTTGATCTCATACTGTTCATTTTTTTTCATTCTGTTTAATTGCTGGATCTCATACTCACACTCGCAGAAGCTTCCGATTTTGCCAGATTAAGCTGGATTTCCATGGGAATGGCAAAAGGCACATTGAACTGAGACCAGGCAACATCCCCCTCTCCCCCTGCCAGTTATTAATTCCTTGCCTCTAAGCATGGCTGTAGTGAAGCACTGATGGTGAAATGTTTACAATACTTTTTAAACTCAAGAAAACAACTTATTTTCCCCTAAGCTCATTCTAAAAAGTTGCTGAGCTGTTTTTGGTGAAATGTTCATTTTGCGCAGGATGAAAAATAAAGCCCTGAATGGTCAAAATGTGACAGAAGTCATTGAAATAAAATGTATAGGGCAACTTTCATTATCCATTTGTTATCTCTACTGCCTCCAGTGCATCCATGTGTGACTGGCCATTTGTTGAATGCCCATGTTGCTATTGGAAAGCACAAATCAATACCTCCTCTCCCCGACTCACACACACACACACGCTACAGAAAGGATGTGGACAAATTGGAGAGAGTTCAGCGTAGGGAAGAAAGACTGAGAGAACTGGGCTTATTTAGTCTAGGGAAGAGGAGACTGAGAAAGGACTTAATAGCAGCCTTCAGCTACCTGAACGGGGGTCCAAAGAGGATGGAGCTGAACTGTTCTCAGTGGGGGCAGATGACAGAACGAGGAGCAATGGGCTCAAGTTGCAGCAAGGGAAGTTTAGGTTGGATAATAGGAAGAATTTTCTCACTGGGAGGGTAGTAAAACACTGGAGCAGGTCACCCAGAGAGGTGGGGGAAGCTCCATCCTTGGAGGTTTTCAACACCTGGCTAGCCAAAGCTTCAGCTGGGATGATCTAGTTGGGGCTGGTCCTGCTTTGAGCAGGGGGCTGGACTGGATGTGACCTCCTGAGGTCCCTTCCAACCCTTATTTTCTATGACTCGATGTCTGTAAATGCAGCTAGGTGGCGTTTTCTGTGGAGTCTGTAGAGTGAGGTTAGAAGAAGAACCCATCCTTCCTTGTTCCTTGTCTGTACTTCATCTATAGAAGCAATGCAGTAGACCAAGCCCTGGGAAATTTTGGGGCCAGTGAAGTCAAGCACCATTTAAAGAGCTCACATCTCTTTAAAGAGCTCAGCAGATCCAATGATGATGGGTAACGTTATGAAAACTTGAATATATAAAAAGACACCTATTGTTGTAGTTTAAAATAATGTTATGTGCCTGCTGAGCTGAATCACACGCTCACTCGGTGAAATGGATGTATTGTTGGGCTATGTTTTTGGAGCAGGTTTTCAGGGAAATAGCAATGTGACTGCAGTTCTCAATCAAGTTTGTCTGTGACAGGGAAAAAAAAGTCCCTAGGTATTTAGTTGAGAGATTATCATGCCTTTCCATCTGCCTCTGCAGCTTGTGTACAGTTAGGATATGGAGGAATGAAGTGAATCTATGACCAAGGCTTCTACATAATGGATGACGGGCCTCCTCAAATGTGTGTGTGGAGAACTTAGAAGCCTGCATATGCTGACAAGACAATATATATGACTAAATGTTTGTGGATCTGGGTATTTCATAGTAATTATCTGTCTGAAGGGTGTGGGAAGATGAAGCTTACGGTTCTGATAGCATTTGCACAGCCAAGCCTCTCAAGTTTATCTAAAATTGGCTGACTGCTTCAGTTTATATTGTGCACTTGAAAGACAGTCTAAAAAATTAAATGTAAAAATAACCTGTATCTGTCTCTCTACAAACTGCTTCAGAATGAACTGTGTTATTGATGTTTTAACAAATTATTTACATATATCCTTGTCCAAGAACAGTTCATTAAGTTCCTCAGAACAATCGGGGGGGAGGCAAAATGCAGTCCAGTAATAAGATGTGAGCCATTTGAAAAGCAGTTCAATACTAGACAATACAGTTATATTCTGAATAGCATCTTCCCTGCAAAGTGTATTCCAGAGTTAAATAATGTATAAAAAAGGTGGGTAGTGTGCGTATATAAACTCCTGATAATGGCTGGCAGAAAGACTATTTACTATCTAATGTAAATAAATTATTCACTCATAAGGCTGTTTAACCTAGAATGAGAGAAATTAAGAGAATGAAGCAATGTGTTTTCAGGCATGAGAAAAGAGATAGAAAAAGGCTGATCTAGGTGGCATGAGCTCCAGAGGAAAAGGCTTTCTTATCAATAATAATAAGGATGCTGGAAAAGATTGAGAGAGAAACCAGGGGCATCTTT
>NW_017728918.1:12350539-12370221 GCF_001723895.1 Crocodylus porosus | reverse complement strand
ACAGCTCTCTTGACACTTTAATTTGAGTGGCTCTGAGAGCCACCCTAACTAAAGTACCCACTGCATCATGTATATTCAGCGTCCCATGGCAGGGGCACTGTAACTAAAGCTCATTCAATGACCTTTAGTTAAAGCGCCCCCACTGTCATTTTGAAATGTGGGGACACTGATACAAGTGACGCTTAGGCTGTGCTGGATTGAGCTTTCTAATTAGCATGTGTTGGAGCAGACGTCTGGCACGTGTGTAAGTGTCCAGATGCTGAATGAGATGAATGAGGTGAGAGAGAGATCAGGTCCACGAGCCAAAGCTGGAGAACTACAGTGTAGGGACAAGCCCGGGCGCCCCAGGCGAAGCAGAAACAGTAACTTCCAGTTTACACCACATTCACAGTTGTGAATGCGTAGCTGCCATCAGCAGCCACTTTTCTCATCGTTCCCGTCCGCCCCACCACCAACCACTTCCAAGGCAGTTGTACCTATCAGTCTGCTTCCATCCCCCCACCCACGTCATGCTACCGCTGGAGGATAAGCAGGCTTAATTTTAACAGTAGTCTGCGGAGTACTGACCGTGTTGTCTACTATATTTGGAAAGCATCTAGCATGTTTAAAGCATCGTAGGAATATCACTGATACCCGTATCAGAGTTTCCAAAGTGCACAGTGTTGAAGTGATGTCCTGGCACTTAGTATTTGTGAAATGACAGGGCGAGACTGCGAAGGACGGGGTTGTAATAGCCAAGCTGAGAGGAAATTCAGGCATGCATGATGTTTGAAGAAACATAGCTGCATTGACGGTGTAGAAGGCTGCAGTATAGGTAGTCTATAGATTTACAGACAAAGGAGATGAACAACAACAACACTGAGGTTACTGATATCGTAAAATAAAGTATCTTCCATGAATTTGGCAGGCCCAGGACCTTGGCTAGAAATAGACACTAGACTCACAAGGTTTAGGTAAGCCTGTCCCAGAGAAAGCTGTTATCTAGCCTAGATACAGGGGGCTTTGAGGTAGTACTGGTTTGGTAGGAGTGCTATACACATTTCTGCAGAAAGAAAAACCTTTGGTTAGATTAGATTCAGGTCCCACTAAGTATTCATTTGCAGCTGCTAAAACCAGACTCAAATATGAGTTTTGGGTGGAGGCAAGAGACCAAAGAAGGTATCTGAGGCCACGTCTTTTAATTGTGAACGTGATAGCAGAAGATGGAGGCAAGAGGATGGAGAGTAAGAATGGAAATAGTAAGAGCAGAGAGGTAGGAAGTGAACTGGCTGGGATTATTCTCTACGTAAGAAAATTGCACCAAGTCAACGGTTTTTAAACCAATTTAGATAATCTGGTACAAACCTGGGTGTGAACACACGAGGAGTCAAGTGAAACCAAAACAATTTACTGTGTGGAAAACGTGCCTTTCGGGGAGAGACTAAAGAAGCTTAAGCTACTTAGTTTATCCAAGGAAAGCTTAAGAGGTTGCTTTATTATGTTCTACAAAAATATACATGGGGAGAGATATGTGATAGTAGACGACTCTTGTAATCTAACAGAAAAAGGCTTGTGATCCAGGGGTAGGAAGCTGAGGGTGGATAAACTGAGATTAGCAACAAGGCACATATTTTTACAGTGAAGGTAATTTGGCACTAGAAGAACCTAGTCAGGGCTGTTGTAGATCCTCTATCACTTGAAGGCGTTCAAGACCAGATTTCTTTCTAAAAGCTATGCTAAAATTCAACGCACTGTATGGGCAGAAAACATCAAGTAAGCATAATGCATAATACATAGGAGGCTGTGGTACTAGGACATACTGGATCTTTCTATGCTTAATTTCCATGAGTCCAAGATGACTTCCAGTATGGCAAATGGGGGTTTGGAGTAGACTAACATCACTCTTTTGTTGAAATCGGTCCACCTTTAGACGAGTCCGCGTGCATAGAGGTTCTGGGCCACAGGTAGAGCCAACACCAGATAGCAACGCTACTTCTTACTCGTTCAGAGAAGGGTCTTGACACTGAAGGATGCTTGAAACTGGGACAAGAGCATTTGATTTAAGCAGCACTATTTGCACCTCTATGCGGTAGATTTGCAGCCTTCGGCTTTGCAGACAAAGTGAAACTATTTAGTCATTTCTGGTTCCCTGTGGCAGTCAGAGGGAGATTAATTCCTTCACTCACTCATGCAGCAAATAAACAGAGAACAGTGGAAGTCGGTGAAAAAAATGATGGGTGACCCAGAATGGTGGTAGTGAGATTTACCATCCCTTTTAGTGCGAGACTCGCTGCCACATGCACACCCCTGCTGCGCCCACCAAACCCCACCTACAGAACATCTGGATGGCATAATCCGCCTGTATTTTGATAAACTATTACACGGGAGAACTGGCAAGCAGTTGACTACAATCTGTGTCCCTCTCGAGCAGCCTACCACCAAGGAAGGCATGAGCACGCCTACTCACCTTCACGGGTTGATATGCCATTCAGATGCACTGGCCGCAAACATCATCAGAGATTGAAGTCCAGTAGTGACACTAAATCACTGTGGGCTTTGTTAGAAAACATATATTGGATGACAACTCTCAATTGTATCCCAGAAGCTGATAGATTAGAAGGGCGAGTTAGATCAGTTCCAGTCTAATAACTGTATTCCTTTGACTGTTAATCATTTTTTATTATAAAATGACAGATGTTGACAGATAAATTACCAAAGCTTGACTTATTGGGGGATGCTTGTTGGTTAAGTGTGTCCCAAGAGCAATGTACCAAACTGTTTATATTACATGATTTTTCCCCATATCAATATTAGGATGAGAGTGAGAATTGCCACGAGTCTTGCATACAAATAGGAGGCACATCTTGCTTTGTGCCTTGCGCTGTTAGTTTAGAAATGAGTAATCCAATGCAGATTTGTAATCTTATTTTTGGCATCAAAGTGTAAAGTGGGCCCAATATATGATTGTGCCCATTTATATATTCCTGAAACCACATTGTTTAATTTCTTCTGTCTGAAGTTAATTCTCAGTAAAGAATCTAGAGCGGTGGTTTCCAGCCTGTGGTCCGCAGACTCCTGGGGGTCTGCAGACTATGTCTAAGGGGCTCCATGAAAGATAACTATGATTAATCAAAAGTATGTGAATACCCACACTTACAATGCAAAGGGGTCTGCACCTCCATTCAGAATGTTTTAAGGGTCTGCAAATGAAAAAAAGGTTGAAAACCACTGATTTAAAGTATACAAAAATCACTAGAAAATACATTTCTCCCTGCTCTTTCTAAGGAACTTATCCCAATTTAGCTGGCTAAAATTTGCTTCCATTTTGTTTCTTCCATTTCTGCTTTCCATTTATCAACACCTCTCAGCTATATCTACTGACATTTTTTAAGGCAGATGAAGTCGGGTATATTAAGTACGTTATTTTATGTCCTTTGCCTTGTATCCTTTATTTTGTCCCACTTTTGGATTTTGGCAAGTGGGAAACTTTACAAATGATGTCTCTCACTAGATATGTTCATTTCAGAAGGGATTTGAGGGCCCGAGTTCAGGAATCCTCGAGTGTTGGAATAGTGATAGATTTCATCCTAATCTCAGGAGACAAAGCTCTGAGCGGCTGATGAGGGCTTGCATCCTTTTAATCCCCCATTGTGAATAATCATTACTCAGGTAACTATTACTTGCCTGAGTGCAATATTACCTGGAAACATTGAAACCTAAAAACCATATCATTTTTTGACTGTCTCCAAGACTCATTTTACAGGAGCTATTTGGATCACTGCCACATTATCTTAAAAAATAAATGCCTGTACTTATGACATTGTTGAAAATGAATCTTCACCCACAGTTTATTAACTGCACATCCTCATGGTCAATGGCTTAATTAAATCCGATACTGATGACCTGAAAACTAATTTAGTGCTTTAATGCATATTTTTTTCTGTTGTGCTGTGTGTCAGATGTGGATGCAATGGGGAAATCTAACTCCAGCAGCAAACCCCCCATTACCTTTGGCTACCTCCTCCATTGAAGTGCAGTAGCTTGGTCCACACAATGAGAACTGAATGAAGGGACGTGCAACCTGTGCACTGATGACTAATTGACTTCAGTAAAAGGAGCTATCGCATTGCATTATGTTTGATGATGAGATGAGTTTCGCAAGCTAAACAATTTAAGAACATTAATAGTTGCCTGCCTACGGTTGCTATTGGATATCACTGTGCTGATACGCGAGAAGAATTTCACTGTATTCTAATTAATAGAAATTAATTAGTGGAAGTTTCCTTGACAAAGGTGTCCTGAGTTTCTTTAGCTCACACTATAATTAACTTTGAGAGGTATATGAAGAAAACAGATCTATTTTTCTTCATTTCTCTATTACTATCTGCTTTAAAGGATTGAAAGAGGCATTCATTACATGATTTGCCAACTGTTGACTCGTGGTGTTAGAAGATACATTGACACATCTGTTTTATCTGTCTGTCTAACTGCCTATTATATCTCAGTCTGTTTTATCTGTTTGTCTATCTGTCTGTCATGCACTTACAGTTCACCCAACTTGGTATTATCTGGGCTTGTTCTTATCACTTTTGTCTTAGGTATGACACGATCACCAATCAGTGGGAGACAATAGCTCCTCTGCCAAAGGCCGTGCATTCTGCAGCTGCTACCGTCTGCGGTGGTAAGGTCTATGTGTTTGGTGGGGTGAACGAAGCCGGCCGTGCTGCTGGGGTCTTGCAGTCCTATGTCCCTCAGACAAATTCATGGAGTTTTATAGAGTCTCCTATGATAGGTAAGTGATCCGTATTACAGTTAAGTAACTAAAGTATATAAATGCCTATACTAGAGGTATGTTTAAATGCCCATGTTGAAAAGAAATAAACCAAGGGGTCTGAATGAAAATGTGTCAGATAAGAGGCTGGGGGAAGATGTAAGAGACTGGCAGCAATATGTAGCATATTATACTGGAAGTGCCGTTGGCAGGATCCGTTACTCAGGATGGTCGTCATGCAGTATTGCTCTTGGTTATTAGCTAAGAACGGTGATTTCAAGGTGGGTGAGATGGAAAAACAAGTGAGAAGTGGATACTCCATAAAATAGACCAGACATTCATAATCTGCATTGAGACTTTTTTGGAGTATCAGCCGTTTCTTGTGCTTAAGACCATACTATTCAGTTAACAGAATATTGTTAATGTTACTAAGATGCCGCTTCTCCTGCTGGCAAGACAGTCTTTTTTACAGGGATTTACCAGTGTCATTCAATGGAATTCACCCTTCCCATAGGAAGTCACCAACAAGAGAAGCTAAACTATTAAGAAGCCAGTGCCCAGGAGCAAGCATGATACTTTCCAGAACAAACAGAGAGACAGGGGCAAATTTTCAAAAGCACCTAAGTGACTTTGTACTCTCGGGCCCATTGTCAAAAGTGCTGGAGATCCTGAAGAGCTTTAGCCATAATGACTGAAAATAGGATTTGGCTCCTGAATCTCTTGGGCACTTCTGAAAATTTAAACCACAATCCCTTGCCCAAAGACTCTGTAATCTCAATATGAGCTACGGTGCAGTAAGAACAGATAACACAGGCTGTAGAGTACAGCGCATTCAGCACACAGGGTTCAGGTTAGGCCCAAGCACATCTGGATGGCTAAAATAAGCTGTCCCTCTTACTTCTGGTGTGATTCTGCTCTTCACGCCTCCTGGAAAAATCAAGCCTTAGGGAATCAGTATGCACTGTATATGAGATGCTATGGGACGAACTATGGCGACATAGCATTGGTGGGCACAAACCGTGACACCACCACTGCTGTGCAGTAGCAACGAACAGAAACAACCCAGGCAGTGCCGAGACTGTGCGGAAATGACCCACATGGCGCTGGGATGGCTTTAGCAAGTACTAAATGACTGCGCAATAACAACTGCACAGTTGGGCGCAGGTGTAGACGCGCCCAGCTATAACATCCATGCTCACCTCTTCCCTTGTAAAGATTGTCTTTTCCGGGGCTGCTCTTTGTGTCCAGCCTAACATAACATGACATCCATACGATGTAGCATGAAGCGCCCAGCGGGAGGGCGTTAACCAGCCGCAGTCATGTTTATGTATTACAGCAGAGCAAACAAACCTATTTCTTGGCTTTCTCCATCGTATGGGCACGACTGCTGCTGTAATCTGCTGAGTGACAGCATGAGGTTTTCCTGTACTCAGAGCATACCACAAAAATGAATGTATTATGCAAAGTGGTATCCGTCGTCCTTATGAAAACAGTACAAATGCCACAGGAGCTATGAATTTATTCCCTGGGCTCATTATACTGTCTAGTATGTGTCAAGGCCATGCATTTTGGGAAAAATGATCTTACCCCATCCAGAGATGGGTGCATTTCAAATATATTGTGTCATTTCCTCACAAAAATACTTCAAAGCTGTTCATTGGGTTGGGGGGAAGGTATTGGTGCTTTCTCAGTGTAAAGGTCATTAATTTCTCCATTGGTGTGCAACGTTTTGGCGGTGGAACACACCATGCGATGGAGTTGTGTAGGGCTTATGCTGGGAAATAAATAATGTCAATTTATTGCAAATGTATGGAGTAATTTAGCACAAAAATGGAAAAAAAAAAACCAGAGGATGCTTGTGATACTTAACCAGAGGGCCCTGAGACCTTTGAACGTGCACTTTATTTGTGCAACTGGAAAGAACAAAATGGCAGTCCAGATTCAATAACAACCGTAAAGCAAACCAAACGAAACCCAGAGGGCAAGACCAGGAAACCTTTTTACAAAATAGAAATTAAATGATCGCCAAGAGAGATCACTGTCTTCCATTTGAGCCTTGGCCAACACTAATGAACGAAGCCTCAGGCAGTCACTGTGAGGTAAGTAAACTGAGGCAAAGAACTACCACTTTTGTTTCTCGGGGTCACACGAGGCATACGGATGCTGTTGATCCCGGACGAGATGATGGCCTCTTGAAATGCGTGAAGTGTGCTCAAATACATCGCTGTGCAGCCGCTCTTGAGTGCAAACAAGATGAACCCTGTAAATGGATTAGCAGCACTCATTTAAAACCTATCTGCTGTTTTAAGAAAGAGCATACAGGAAGGCTTGTGGTAGCTCAGACAAAATAAGTCTGTCACGTACCAGGAAGTCTGGTGCCAATATGGGTTTAAAGAGGAGGTTGAAAGCAGTTTTAGCGCTAGTGAAACAAGCCAGAAACGACTTCGCCATAGACCAGACACAGTGAGAGTCCTCCCAGGCAGCGCCGCTCTCTTCCCCTTGGGTTTCTTCTGGAATAAGTCCCTGTCTTCTCGGCTAAACCCGCTGCTAAGGGTACCAGTGGGAACGCAGATGCCTGTGCACGGGGAACGGGTGGACCCGTGATTCCTCACACACGTCACAGGAGTCACAACGTGGCCGTGAGGCAGGAATAGCTTTTAATGACTGCAGACCCGGAAATCTGCTCTGAAGAGTCAATAGAGTTTTTCAGTACCTTAATGGTGTTGATTGGAAGGAGCCTATAGTTTAACAGTCTCACATCCCACTAGTCCATAGCCCATGGCAGCTCTGCTGCTGTTTAGTAAAAGTTTTACTGCCACTAAGCGAACAAAGCATTCCTGTTTGTGGTGCCTGTGTTTTTGTCTCTTGTTACACAGCTCTTAAAAGCACTGCAGAAAATGTATTTCACGCACAACCTCCTAAGGCTTGTCTCATTTAACGAGACGGCTGCAGACATGCTGAAGTCAGTGATTGTAAGCAAGCGTAATTATCTTGTCACTTCGTGTTTTAGTTCACTTTGTGCCTAACGCTGGGGCGCTAAAATATACCTTTTATGGTATATCAAATAACCGGTTGCCTGCATTAACTGAATTATAAGTTTTGATCAGCGTTTCTGAATTGGTTTTCCATTTGCAGGTGCCCATGCAAGAGTTTTTATTCATCACCATAGTGAAATTTCAAAATATCTAGAGGTGTCATGGGGATATGCAGAGCAGGGATCCCTGAATGTTTCTCTCAATCCAGGTTAAATCCAGTATATTATACAATGCCCCACACTGGTTTCATTCGCTTCTCCTTCATCTTCACCTCACATCATCGTGAGAGGCTAGTTGCATTTTATTTCCTGTTAAGTGCCCACCATCAGCTTTCCAGCCCCCCTCACTGATGGAGACCTTCCTTCAAGGGCAAGTAGGTCTCCACCTGGCTGCACAAGCTCTCCCCAAATGGGGGTGGAGAAGGGTCTCCCCAGGCTGTGTACTACCAAGACCTTCCCAATGCCAGCTCTTCTGCCCAGACAGGTAGGCACTGGCGGGAAGGGAGGGAAGAGGCAGGGACGCCAGGCAGTGTAGCGGCAGACCAGCCTCCTCTTGCAGCGTGCTGCTGCAGCACAGGAGGGAAAGCGAGGGGGCTACGCCGTCTTATGTCTCCTCTGTGTGCCTGAAAGTGCTTGTGGCGGCAGGGACATTGTAATGGCTGTCTAGCTGCTGCCTTGCCAGACCTCTGGAGCAACCTCCAGAGCAGCCGGTGCCCGAGGGAGCAGTCCCTGCCTCAGACGGGCCAGTCTTGGCATCTGCAGTCAGGCCTATCAAACCAGGCTTTTTACCTGCTCCTGTAGCACACTTATGGGCAGGTCTGATGGAAGGACATTGGGGAAGGACACGCATGATCATTCTTTGCTTGCATACATGTTCAGCTGTCTCCTTTTTACACACACAGTTCTTGGATTGAGCTCCCTTCATTAGCAGCCCCTGCCTCCCTACCCCCTGCCCTCGCACACGCATGTGTACCCACACCCCGTCCTGTCCATTCTCCTGCTGCACCTTCCTGCATTAGCACTTGACGTTTTGCCAGGAAGGATTGGGCGCCTCCCTTTTGCTAGAAGGGAAGCTTAAATTCTCCATGTGTGGCTTCCAGAAGCTATCCCTGGCAGCAAGGGACGTATGCAAGTCCATATAGCTCCTCCGTGTTGTGACTTGGTGGACATTTTTGTCTGGGCGAAGGCAGCGATGCACTGTTAAAATGCTTTCAGAAAGGTCAGAGAAGGAAAGGCTTTTGGGACCTTAAGGGCATGCCAGCTTATAATTTCAATTTGTCTCTGCCTCTCTCAAGAGGGTCTCAGGTATACAGGGTTGTGTCATTCACCCTTGGGCCTCAGAAAGGGCAGACAGGCCACTAACTAGAGGCATTTGCATGTAAGCTGAAGATGCATTTGGCATCCTTCACTCCCGCAGCGGGTATCAGTGCGTCCTGGAATATGCTGAGACAGTGCCTGGTAAAGAGGAATTCAGATCCCGGGGAAAGATCTAAGGCCAGGTCTCCGAGGCCTCCATCACCACTTCTTACAAATGCCTGAGAGAACGAACTGGCTAATTATGTGCCCAAACTAAGTGCTCGGTCACAGCGCCGCGGCTGTAAAGAACACTTTGAGGACAAGCTTAACCAGGTCGTTACAGGTCTGCTTCAGGACGCTGCGGCTTTATTTCAGCTCATTTTGCTTAAAAGGAGGGATTTTTAGTTTAAACATTGAAAACCAGCAACGTGAAAGGTGGGGGCACAGAGTAGGCAGCCTGCTCCATCCTTTGTCTGTGCCAGATTGTTCCCTACAGCTCATTTTCTGACTTGTCCAGCTTAGAGTTAAGTATCCCGGGCAGTGGGTCTTCTACAGCTGCTCGGAAAACTGTTCTGGCTCTCGGAATATTTTTCCCTAGCGTCAGATCTAAACTTACCTGGTTTTTTTTCACTTCACCAACTTCCTCTAGCTCTACTCCATGGGCTCATCTCCTTCCTTGATGTGTACCTCCTTCAGCTATGTATTAGACACCCTACGTAGCAGAGTCATGAACGCTTCAGGCCTTCTGTTCATGCCTCAGCAGTTGGTCCTGCCTGAGGTTTCCACCCTGTTTTCTTGCCCTCCTCTGCATCTCCTCAAGCTCATCAATATGTTCCTGATTAAAGCCGTGTCAAGAATTGAACCAAGTGTTCTAGGTGTGGCCTCGTGCTTCTGGAAGAAATATAAGAATAATTTCCTGCATGCAGGAAAGCCTCCGCAGAATACTGCAACTGAAGGCAGAGGTCACTGGGGCCTCTTGATGAATGTTCATTTAAGTGCCTCTGATGCAGGGCTGGCCCACAAGTTTTTGGGGCCCCCTGCAAGATATAGTTTTGGAGCCCCCGACCCATCAGAAAATGAAAATTGCTGTTAATTGCAACATAAACTCACTGAAATAAAATAGTCGGGGCTGGGCTGCACCCACGTGGGCTGCACTGTGGGAGGTGGAGGGTGGGGGCAGCATGGGTTGGGGATGCCTGGCTTCCCTCCCCGGGACCGGGGCCAGGGCAGGAGCGGAGTTGGAAACTCCTCCCCCACTCAGCCGGGAAGGGGCTCCCTGCCTCCATTGAGCCCTTTAAACATGGTGCAGGGGGCAAGTGGGGCACGGCCCCTTGGCTGTGGGGCCCCGTGAGGCTGTAGGTTGCATAGGACAGGACGGGCCGGCCCTGTTCTGGTGTATTTCCTGCCTGCTGAATTTATAGACTACTACAACCTACTGTATGACATTGTATGATTGTGCATGAGAGAAAGAGCAGGTGCCCAATATCTATTTGGTTTCCATGAGCATAGAGTGTCTCTTATTGTCAGGTCACTCTCTCCCATCCTCCTCCTTTGTCAGTGCACTGAACATAGAGGTGAAGTGGGCATGGGCCTGGCAGTGGTATACATTATCCTTCTTTCGTCTTCCTTCCTTGTTCCCTGGAGCGCACTGGCTTCAAGATGCTGTGACAGCACCTTGCCATATGGCTGAAATCAGAGAACTGGCTGCTAATTACGGTATCCACAGTCCAGCCCTCACACAGTATATTAAGAATCAGGCTCCAGGCTCCTAAAGGCATCTGATCCCATTACTGTGTGTTACATTGCTACACCAGGCCTGAGCACATCTCTCTGAGGTATGCAGGGAGAGGTGGAGCATATTTGGTTTCTATTAACTACTTTGCTCTTTTCCAAGCCATTCCAGCAGGCTCTTGCTATGTGCCTCATCAAGAATGCAGAGGACACGTTAGTAGGAGTAAGAGCTGAGCAGTCACATGTGTGGCCTGCCAGCTTCGCTCTGGAAAAATGTTTTGACTGGTGCAGTTTCAATAAACTGTTGACAATAGGAACTCTTCCTGCCATTCATTTCAATACCATTTTGGGCCGTGACCGAGCTTTGCTTTGGAATGTAATGCAGGATCCTCAAGCAGCTGCCAGGAGCAAGGCCGGCATGCACCAGCTCAGCATTAACTATTCAGTTTGCTGATGTGAGGCTGTAGCCCTGAGCTACGACAGAGGTAGCATATTGTTGTTATTAGGTTACGGTTGCAGGCCTCTGGTGGGCTAGATTTCCTAGCCACCCAAGAAGTCCACGCCCCATTGTGGCATGGCTCTTTGTTAGCCAGAAATAATTCACCGAGCCCAAATTCCATTTTCTAAATAGCAGCAATAGAAGGGAATGTTATCCAGTGTGGCCTTTAATGCTGAAAAATACAGCTTGCCCTGACTTTTTGTGCTAGATTTCTCATCCTACCTCTCCTCTGCTTTCAAAACCTCAGCTGACTTGCTGTCAAAGCTGCATTTGGAGTATTGGACAGTCCTTAATTTAGATTATCCAGCAAGAGGAAGGTTAAAGTGTCCCAAAGGTAATGCTGAAGGGGTTTTTAGGAAAAAGAGGTCATTTTCTTTTCCCTCCCTTTCCACACTCCTCTCTCTCCTTATATAGACCCAGTAGCCATTCCTGACAGCAAGTATTCTGGGTTTGTTCCACAGTCAAAACATCTGGGCGAGAGCATGAACACACAGTGGCGATGGGTAGGGGGTGCACGGGTTTGCATGTGCACCCCCTGAGAGTGCCTGAGCACCCCCTGACAGGCCACACTCGCTGCTTAGGCGACGGGCAGGGGGGTCAGGTAAGAGTGCCAGCCGGGGACTGGGAACCACCCCCCACCCATTGGTGAGATTGGCCCTGGGGGACCCCCTGCCCTACACGTCAGTAAGATTGGCTGTGAGTTGCTGACTGGTCACTGGGGGGGGGCACGTGCCCCCCCCGACTAATGTGGCACCAGTCACCCACGCGAACCCAACTGGTGTCTGCACCAAAACCCATAGTTTCATTGGGGTATTTATCAGTAACATGCTAGTGACAAAACGTAGGGTCTGTGGAGTTTTTAAACAAGGTTCTCAAACCTGAGAAAGGAAAAACTTCACAAGGGAAGTAAAATTAATGTCACCTCGTTGAAGTGAAAACTGGGGATTGATGATGTTCATCCCTTAGGAAAGCCCTAATGGGAAATCCAGCAGTGAAGTATAGGGGGAGACTGCAGGTCTGGAGATGGACCAGGGGCTCCTGTGAGTATTTACTGCATTCACAGAAAAGGTGCTGATTTCTATCTTTTCAAACCTCTGTCTCTGGGGCAGTTCCCCTAAGTCCTTGTGGAGTATATTCTTGCTGTGGCTTTCTCCCTTCCTGATAGCACCAGCCGTTATATCTCCCTCTCAAACATACTTCATACTTTATTAAGAAAGTGTGACCAAAACAAAAAGCAACAAATGACAATGAATGTGTGAAACCATGAACATAGTGATGAGTCCAAATTGATTGTCTCTAGAAACCAGCCTGCCTGATTATTAAAAAAAAAAAGGAAAAAAGAAAAAAACTGTCACTATTAAAATAGGCAAGGTGGTTTTCTTCTCTTCCTTTGATAAAAATGAATCTGAAGGCAAGGATTCAACCTCTTGAGAAATTATTGCTTCTGCCTTGAGGAAGCCCAGAATAATTTCCCCGAGAGCTTTGAGAATTAAATTCTGAGTTCTTTTCTGTGGAGTGGGTGTACCCAACTGCAGAATATCATTAATCAGAAGGAAAAAAACCCTGAAAAAGTATAATAATTAAATATGGAAGCTTCCCAGTGAGGGCCTTCCTGGGAAAAAACCCCACAAAGTTGATTTTAAGAGAGATGAGATAAGAGCTATTAGAACAGGAAAATCTTTGAGCTGTATAATAGTGGCTTAGTGCAGATGAGAAGAAGCTGAACACTCGTTTCCTTGTTTTTTCTAATCCTAAAGATTAAGGAAATTTCGTCAGGATCCACTGGTGAAGGCCTTTGTCAAATATGTATTGATACTTAGCGTAGCAGGAGACTGGCCTTTCGCAGTAACTTGTTTTAACCATTTTAATACTTTCTACCTTCCTCGTCACCCCACCCTTACGTCCCCAAACAGCATGGAACTGTGTTGACTCTCCGTGGCTGCTTAACAACATTGGGATTTTAAGATCTGTAGCACAGTCCGCTCCCATCAGCGAGCTAATTCAATCACTGCTAGCAGTAGGAAGTAGATATGCCTGCTGCTGGAGAGACAGACACATTCATTGCCTCCAAGTTTCAAGTGTTTGCTGGTAATAAAGGATCATTAAAATTTAGGCTTCTTTGGTTCATGTTCAAGTCCTGTGTATGGTGGTTTCATAGCTTTGCATCCCTTCTCTTTCCACACATCCACACAGACTAGGAACAGAAATTACACATAAACCAGTAGAAGTGATCAGAAAGCAGTTAAAATCTGTAACACAACAGAAGGTCAATGCACATAAACTGCTTTCAAAATGGCTGAAACCAGCTTAAGATAAACTTGGATGCACGTAGTATCAGACTTAATTGATTTAGGTTAAATTGGTTTATTGAACTTCTGTTTCAGAGCCCCTCCAGATTCAAATTAACTCATAGTCCCCCAGCATCCTAGAATGCTTTTCACCTCCCCCACACCCCTCTCTCGCAGGGTGGGTGGGCTAGCCTTGGCCCAAGCTGTCTTCTCCAACCGAGCAGGGAGGCACCCCCTTGCTTCTGGCCTGGGCCACATGGGCCACTGCAGGCAGGCAGCTGCATTTTCAGAATCAAAAGTGAATGTCTGTTCACTTGCTTATCAGTTCAATCTGCACAGTTTAGACTAAACAGCAAAGACTGAATTAATTCAGCCTCGGGGTTTTTAACTGTCTATACTTAGCCACAGTCCCCTTCTCATCTTAGCTTCACTTCTGCAGCTGTGGTCATGTTTTCTCCTCCTGTTCTGTACATTTCCTCCCTTTCTTCCCCTCTTTTCTTCTCCTTGCCTGATGCATCACTCACGCATTCCCTCACGACCACAAAATCTCTCTCTTGTCCTTCCCCACCTGCCCGTTCCTTCCCCCACCTTGGCAGCCTCTCTTCTCTCTTGCCCTGCTGCATTTGGTTGCCAGCAGGAGGGGTGCAATACCAGACAGAGTCTGGTATCCAGCCTTATCACACTCCAGTGCTGGGGAAAACAATTGCAAAGCAATTCCCACTCATTCTCTGCAGCCCTGGGCTCCCATACACTTAGCCACTCTGTAGGGGTGGTCCATATGCTGTCTGATTATACAAGGAAACGATGAGAATTTAGAGCATGCTCAAATGCCAGTTGAGTCTTCTGAGAACTTAGTTGCCAAGCTAACAAACCTGTACTGAATCTGTACAAGCTGAGATTTTTCAGAAGCTTAAAGCCTGGTAGGATTTGGGCAGGTGTTCACAGCAGTGGCAAAAGGTCTGTCCTAGGGAACGGCCCAAAAATGTCCAAGTCCTGGAGTCTAGGCATGGAGACATGGGAGCTGCTCAGAAATACAACTGTACATGTTTAACACGGGCAAAACAACGTGTTTTTTCTCCATTCCCAGAAACTGCTCAAATGTTACAACCAAAATCTCTAACAATCTACCAGGTGCAAATAGATGCCTGGTATGGGATACTTCACCGAAACGATTAAGTATACGATAAGCATTTGTACCTGCCTGCCATATTGTGTAATGGGTCTAAGGGACAAGCCCGCTAGCTCACTTGCACTTATATTGTAATTTCATGGCTAACTCTAGTAGAGATCTTACAGTAACTCTGCAGTTAACGCAGTGATGTGAACAGCATCCCTGGAAGGCGACAGCACTCCAGCGACGACGTTAGGGACTCGGTGCATCTGAAATGCTGAGAGTGCACAGCTCCAGTTGAAGTAAATGGCAGCTGCAGATACTTAGCATCCCAAAAATTAAGCTTTAGGTGTAGTAGAGAGAAAACTTAGGCCTCAGAAAATATGCTTGGATCTGTGGGGACCTGCCCACAAGTAAAAGTGGGATATACAAAAGAAGCTATTTTTGAATATTGTTAAGTGGCTCTCTGTGCTCCAGGAGCCTTCTGCACTGAGCTGCTGCTCAGAAATGAAGAGTGAGTTAAAATTTTGCAGCAATTCAAAACTCTGCAACAACTTGACACATTAATTTCAGATATAAGAGCAGAGCTTTCACTGTGGCTCCATTAGGCTTCAGAGAGGATAATTGTACTTCAGCAGTTTAGAAGGGAGGTGTGTACGGGGGAACGAAGGGCTGATGAACTTTAAAAGTGCCTTTGAGAACTTTAGGAAGAAAGAACAAAAAACAGAAACAAAGGGATGTCCTCGTTTTTCTTTCCCTAGCCTTGGAGGTTTAGAGAAACGTGACTCATCTGTAAATAAGTGGAATGTATAAATAAAAAACAGATGCCAAACCTGAGCCTAGAAACTGATCTCCGTGTTGCTTTCCATTGACAGATAACAAATACGCTCCTGCAGTCACTCTCAATGGGTTCATCTTTATTCTTGGAGGAGCTTATGCAAGAGCAACCACCATCTATGACCCAGAGAAAGGCAATATTAAAGCAGGTCCCAACATGAACCACTCCAGGCAGTTCTGCAGGTGAGAAAAACCATTAAGATTGAATTACCAGTGCCTCTGAGTTTTCTACTGAAAATAAACTTGTTATCAGAGAAAGGGGGCAGGGGGAAGAAGGGAGATGGGAGATACATACAGTATGTTTTTGCCTCATCTTTTTCCTGTATGTTTAGGGGTGGAACGTTTTCCAGGGTGTGCTTGTGGGAGTCTCTCTTTAATGCCTTTGTGCATGACATTGTCACTTGTCCCTTAATATTAAAGTGCCATAGTTCACCGTGGCCAGCTGGGAGTGGCAGGACTTTGGGATAGGCTCCCCACCTTACCTTTGCCTGCAGGGATTTTTTTGCCTCAGTTGTCAAACGAAGATTGGAAGTTTTTAAGGTCGAGTTAGGCAAACATTTGTCGGGGACACCTTTAGGTAGGGATGATCCTGCCCTGAGTAGGGGGGTTGAATTAGATGTCCACCTGAGGTCTGTTCTGACCACCTCTTCCCCCGGCTCTATGATAAAGCTCACATTACATGAGCCTGATGGAAGGTGAAATGGGAATGAACTAGTCAAGGATTTCTTTGAGCACTAACTTTAAACTACTGCTCGCTCTCTGGCTCAGTGCTCATGTCTGTGGTCCTGGCCCAGGTATACACACGTTGTAATCACCTTGAAAAAGAAAATGCTATGTGCTGGCAGAGCTCTGCTGGCATTTCTAAAGCATTACATTCAAAATGAGAGAGACCAAGACTGACCCTTCTGCGGCTTAGCTCAACATAAAATCACCCGTTGTAGCACCGGGCAGCTGCACCTCTCTGGGATCGCTGCAGTGGGTGCACCTCAATCGCATGAAAACAGACACAGTAACAGAGACTCGGCCTAGCCAAGGGGTTGTATTTTTTTCTCTGTTTTGACTAGACAGTACCAGTGAGCCCCAGTGAAAATCAGGATCCTATTGCAATAGGCATTGTACAGATCTTTATGTTTTTTTGTGACTGTCTGTGCCCTAAACAACTTTCAGGCTGAGTGACTGACAAAGGGTGCAGGAGAAAAGAGAAGTGATGCAACTTGTTCGCGAGTTGATGGCACAGCCATAACCAGGGCCGGGTTTCCAGCACGCTGATCCTGTCTCTTAGCCCCCACCCCACGCTGGGTCTTCACAAGCACCCGTTTTCTCCCTCAGCAAGCCCTGCTTTATTTTGGTTTATTTTATTGTGAATAAGAAAACTTTTGAAAAACATGTCAGTCCCCGTATTTTTTTTTTTCCATTGAAAGAGTGCCCTCTTTTGGCTGCCGGACTGAATTTTGTCTGCAGCAAAGAGTGGGAAGAAAACAGACCAGCTCCCAGCCGACACCACTGTCCTTTCTGCTCCTGTGCTAATTACCGATTTCCATTGTTGCTCCATACTAACAAGAGTGAAATTAAATTGAGGAGACCCCCACTGTGTTCAGACAGGAGTTAATGATATTTTTTTCTCTGAAGATTGTAAACCAGAAATAAAGGGTATGATGTAGTTGATATAATTGTTACAGACAATTCAGAATCACAGAACCTTGATGCTTATGGATTAAAGTTCCAACTAGTAAAGCCAAAGATGGGAGCTGGCAAACATGTATTGCAGACCGTCCAGGCCCACTTGAGAACAGGACTAACTGCTTCTTAATTATTTGTCCATATTCTATTGGAAGACAAACTCTGGTAACAGGGATGATTTGCAGCTCGGGGAGGTTTCATGTAGACAGTAAGAAAGCGTTGTTGCGTTTCTCAAAATAATAGATATAAAGTTTGTCACAGAAAGTCCTGCACTCACTGCACTTAATCCTGTTCTGAGAGACCCAGAAGTTTATTGCTGACGAAAACTTCAGCGATTCTCCAGGTATCAGGGATCATGTTCCAACTGAGTTTGACTCAGTTCAACTTTGTTTAAAGAGAAGATGGCACCAGTCAGTAATGCGTGAACATACGACTTAGAGAGAGCCTACTTTTGCAAAGCTTAAAGCCGTTGTTGGCATAACGGCTTGGGAATCTAAATTTAAAGCATGGAGTGGAAATGAAAACTATGGTTTTTCAGGTGGGAAAAAGAGGAAGTTAATAGCAATTAATTAGTTACAAATTAAAGTGCAGAGAGCTGATAAACGGTAGCTAAAGGATTCAAGGAAATAACTTGATTGGCCATCAATAAGAAGCCATTGTAAGTCTGTTGCTATTGGGAGAATTGTAAATAGTGCTATAGAAGGGTAGAAATTAGGGCTGTGCCAAGCTTTGGTCCTTGATTCAATTGGGCAGAAATCTGGCCTGATTTGGTGGCCGAATCTCCAAATCTGAATCAAATCAGGAGACCCTTTAATCTCTCTGAATCCAAGTGGAACCCTCCAAGTTGATTCAGAGAGATTCAGAAAGATTCGGTGATTCGTACATAGGCACAGCTTTAAATGCATTTTCTACATACCTCAAGGTACCAGGCGGCTCGTGAATGCTGCGATGGTGGGGTGTATAGAGCATCCCATGGGAACACAGGGGGCTTCCCAGCGCGGTCGGCACCAGACCCAGAAGTGGACCAGACGCACTTCCAGTCCACTTCTGGGTCCACTGGGGAGTGTGCTGGGAGCCCCCCCCCCGACCCCCTCGGCTCAGCGACTGGTGCCTCACAGGACTGGGAGGGCACCTGGGGTCCCCCTGCAGCCGATCGGAAATACTTTGGGCCCACTTCTGGGTTTGCTGCCAAGCACGCGGGACACTCCATCTGCCCCAGCATCACGAGCCACGCCTGGTACCGCGAGGTATGTAGAAAAAACATTTAAAGCTGTGTCTGTGGCCAAATCACTGATTCTCCGAATCAGCATCGAATCTTCAGATTCAGCCAAATCGAATCAGGGACAGTGATCCAAATCAACGAATCAAGTCACTGTCCCTGATCTGGGCCAAATCCAAATCCACACTGAATACGGCCCGTTTCGCACACCCCTAGTATAAATGCTAGTTGTTTCTCTTCTGTGTTTAAAAAGCATTGGGAGGACGTAGTCATTTCATGTGAGGCTGCGGATGGAACAAAGAATTTACCATCTGTGACAAAGGAGCATCTAAAGCAGCATCTGCTAAAATTAAACCTTTCAAAATCAAGCAGGCTGCATCTTAAAGGAACTTGCTGAATCAGTAATGTTAAAAATTAACAAATCTTGGAAACAGGGAAAATGCCAAAGAATTGGAAACAGTCAACATCATTCCAGTATTTAAAAACGCTGAAAAAAAGCACTATGCAAGATATAAGAGACCAGTTAGTCCTGTTTTACAACACAGTACAGTTAATGCTTTATCAGCAAAGAATCAGAGACTAAAACTAGTAATATAGTTTTCTGAAAAATCTTGTCAAAAAGCTATTATCTTTTTTTAATAAGTTATGTATCTGATTGACAAAAGCAAGTGTATACTTGGATTTCTCTTTGGATTTGACTTAGTACCATATAACATTGTGATTAAAAACCCCGTATGTTACATAAAATTAAAAGGGCACATGTGAGACAGGTTTGATGTGGCTCACTGATTGGCTGGGCCCTACAAGGATTGGTTTTTGGTTCATAGCTAATCTGTATTTTTATCAACAATTTAGATAATATCTCTTTTCTGGTAAAAGTTGTCTGTGATATGAAGATCAGTGAGGGAGTAAATAATGAAGACAGGTTTCTATTACACAGTAGTTTGGATTTCCTAGTTAAATGGTCACAATCCAACAGGATGCGCTTTAGTACAATCCAATACAAGGTAACACACCTGAGACCAAGGAATTCAGGCAATATTTATAGGGCAGATGGGACTCAGTTTCTAGGGTCGGAAGGGACCTGAGCAAATCATCGAGTTCGACCCCCTGCCATGGCAGGAAAGAGTACTGGGGTCAAATGACCCCAGCAAGGTGTACATCCAGCCTCCTCTTAAACACCCCCAGGGTAGGAGCCTGTACCACTTTTCTTGGAAGTTGGTTCCAGATCCTAGCC
>NW_017728918.1:12333709-12349709 GCF_001723895.1 Crocodylus porosus | reverse complement strand
ACACGCACCACAATAATTCTCTCAAAAAGCTTATAATTCTCTCCAGGACTCTTGTCCTGGAAAGCAGTGACTTTTAAACAGTAGTGTGGCTTAAAGGGCCAGTGTGATCTATAAATATATAACAAGGTCATTGCAAGTTGTGATCTTGGCTCTGTATGCCACATTGGTAAGACCAATGGCTACTGTGTCAATTCTGATTTTTTACGTTTCAAAAAGGACGTTAAAATACTGAAGAGAGTACAAAGGATAGCCACAAAAATGCTTCAGGGGGATAGTAAGCAAACCTTAGGATGTGAGATTTAAGGAGGGTATAAAAAAAAAAAAGGCTGAGAGAGAACTTTTTAAACTGCTGTACAGAGGTGCTTACATATGGAAAAGATTCCTGTGAGTGGGGAACTTTTCAGCCTTGCAGGTGAAGGTGTAACAGGATCTAATAGTTAGAAGTCCACAGAGAGCACTAAGAGAAGACAAAACTCTCTAGCAGGGCAGGCAGTTAAATACTGGAACTGCTTCCTCAGGAGGGACGGTGAGCTTGCCACCACTTGGAAATCTTTCCCAAAGATAGATTTGAATCCTGGGGAATTTTCTCTGGGGAAATTCTATGTGCACATGTGGTCAGACAAGATGAGTGTAGTGACCCCTTCTGGCCACCATGTTATGACTCTTTGAGTGCGTCTACACATGAATGCTAATACAACACAACAAACTCCAGTACAGTCCGTGCTGGAGTTTATTGCTCCTGTGCTGGAGTGTATTGCTCCTGGGCACAGCATTTACCTATGCGCCTGGGAATGCAGCATAGTGAGCCAGGGTAGCGCAGCCCCAACTGGCAGGAGCCCCGGGGTCAGCCTGCCAGCGCAGGACTGCCCCAACTTGGCTCAGTGTACTACAGAGAGACTGGCTGGGGCACGAGGGTGCTTCAGGGTAGGGCTAGCTGGCAGGCAGCTCCTACACTGAAGCACATTTGTGTGCCAGCCAGCCCCATCAGCATCTACATGGATCACGGCAGAGTAAATAACTCTGAAGCAGGATAGTATTCATCTCAGGCAGCATTAACCTACAGCGGAGTGGGGTAGTTTATTCCAGATTAGTAGGTCTGCACGTGTAGAATGGTGATGCTTTACTGTGGAGCTAATTATCCTACTCCACAGTAAGCGTCTCATGTAGATGCACCCTGTAAGTTGCCCTGCGACCTATCCCACTCATTACTCCAGCTCACCACAAAAGTTTAAAGATAAGATATTATGAAGCAACAAATAGCTGCATGCTAATGAACTTCCTTTAATGCGAACGTTCACTTTATAGATCTCCACTAGCATTCATCGAACTAGCTTGTGCGATTGCCTTAACCATACAGCGTGAAAAGTTGCAGGCACAGAACACGTGGAAATTGTGACGGCCGATTAAAATGTTTTTAATGAAAATTTAAAATCAGTTGCTCAAGTCCCCAAATCATGATCACAAGCAGTTTAAGATGCTTTGGGGACAAAGCCTGGTCTCACAAGTCAGTGGGATTCTGTTCGTGACCTGGATTTAACCCTCTGAGGCAGCTTTTCAAAGGCACTAAGCGCAGTTGTGTCCCTGACATGCTGGGAAAGTCAGTGGGTGCTCGGTATAAAAGCGGCCTTTCTAACCCACCATATGGTTAGTACAGACAGTGTATTTCAGGTTCCCCAAACAGCATGGAAATGTGTCATGTTTGGCCTCCATGAAGGTGGCCTCATTTTTCAATGACTCAGGTATTTGAAGGGACTGGCCAGCTACAGTCATGGATGACAGCAACAGATGGGGACTAGGAGCTCTGCCATGCTGGACACTTCCCCCAGGCTGCAAAAGCAGGTCTCCTCCTCCAGAGCTGTGAATTCCTCCCTGCTCCCTTTCCAGGATACCCTTCAACATTTTTTCCCCTTCTCCCAGCAGAAAGAATACAGAATGTGCTCCTGTGTATGATTAAAAAGTCCATATTCCTGCCTGCTTCGAATCCAGGCAGTATGCAAAAAGGATGGTGCTACACGGCTTCTCCGCAGGCACGATGGTGCCAGGAATGATTCCAGAGAAGCTAATTTAGTACCAGCAATTCCCACGAGGCACCCACAAAGCAGTTCTCCCCCCATCCTTTGACAGTAGTAAGATTTGTTATTGGGCTCTGCTGAATGGAAACCTTTAATAAAACTTAGATTCAGGCTGAACAGCACAGCAAAAACAGGGCAGGTTGTGGAGTTGTTTTTCTTTTTAAATAAGCTCTTGAACAGCAAGCTCAATGACTTCGCTGCTTAACTAGTAGGTATTGCTAATGTTTGGCACTGGCCGTGAATCCCCAGCTGCTTCATTTCCTCCATATGAAGTTAGTGTAAACTTCAGGCAGGGAAATGGGCTAGAGCACAGCTTGTTTGGAGAGAAATTCCCAGGTGGCGCCTGTTATGGAGCATGGTTTCTTAATGGTTGCACACAAGTGTAAAGGCTGGCCTTTTAGCATACAACGTCAATTCTCATTTTGCAGCTAGGAGATAATGTGATAGAAAGGAAGACGGTCTTCTAGGACACCTGGAAAAGAGCGTGCAGTGAGCAGTTGATTAGAATCACACCCTCAAACTAGTAATAAACTGTCATACATATTGCACTTCACAACTGCAACAAAGTTTAAACAGTGCACTTCGGTGGTTATTGGGATACGTGGAAATTGTGACGGCCAATTCAAATGTTTTTAATGAAAATTTAAAATCAGTTGCTCAAGTCCCCAAATCACGATCACAAGAAGTTGCAGTTTAATATGCTTTGGGGACAAAGCCTGGTCTTACAAAAGTCAGTGGGATTCTGGGTTGAAATGTGACGGCTGTTCAACCATCTGTGATCAGTATTCAGTTTAAACTGCTTGTAAAATATATTTTGGTAGAACCTATGTATTTTCTTGCAAACAACATGCACTTCTTTTTCCCCGAAACCCAGATGCTTGAAATTGGAACATGCATTACATGCAAGGAAATACAGTAAAAGTTGCTTACTGGGGAAAGTGAAGTAAATGATGTACATGATCCACAGGGGGCAGAGCAATGAATAGGCTTGGCTCCCTTGCTGCTGCTACTCAGTTCCTGCAAGGAAAGGGGTTTTTTAATTGCATTCCGCCTTCCAAAAACAAGGTGTGCTTCTTATTCCAGGGGTGCTGCATGCAAAAAAATACGGTAAATCTAATTTTGCAAAGGCACTGACACTAAAAATGCAAATACAGGGTGCTGTGGTACCATCTTTAGTGACCACAAACTGCTTGGATCATGATTTTCTCTCTCATTTGAAAGCCAGTGTCTGTAGCCCAGGGAACCCTAATAAAATCTGGGGTAAACATTGACATTGCACCTTGAGCAATGCAACCTGGCTTCCAAACATCTGTGAATATGCATGGAGCTAGCTCCCTCAGCTGCCAAATTCATAAAAGGACTTTTGGAGATTGGCATCCACTAAGCTCCAGTCTCCACATGACATGGCAGGGGTTGGGGTTCCACTTCCATCGTGCAAAGCCTCAGGCAGGTTTTGTTTGCAAACTCCATTCAAACCAAAGCATGTGGGATGACAGCAGTTTCATCCCTACCACCAGCCACCAGGTCCCATGTACCCCTATACTTACCAAGCCCAGTTCGTGAGCATCTTTCTGCTGCCCTTGCTTTCTATAGTCAGACTTTTCTGAAACCTGAATTACAAGAAGAGAATTAATCCTCAGATAAATACAGAAAAGGGGGTTTTTTTGCAGGAAATCTGTTTCTGTATATTTACATAATAATCCTTAATGGCCTTTCTTAAGAGCTGTTCCAGTTAACTCAGCGAGTGTGGACCCACATCCATTCTCAGTATCTCCGTGTACTAAAAATGTTCTGAAACATTCAGTTGAACAGGAATCGAGGCACAAGAGCAACCTAATTTAGCCACTGAAAGAATCTTTTTATAGCCTCAAAAACTGCTAAAGAGATTTTTTTTCTCTCTCTCCAAATTTTGTGACTTTCCAGCCAAGATTGAATACTTAAGACTGAATGATGCTGAAAATACAAATGAATCTCAAAATTATACCAACCTGTCATCACACCACCTGGTACTACCATCCTACCTGACCCCCCACAAACTGAGTAAAGTTGGGCTGCGTTGGTACTTGAATGGGCAACTTCAGAGCTAAACAAAGCCCATCTGCCATAGAAGGAGGCGAAACCAATTCAGTAGGTGACAATCTCTGCTGAGCACACGGCCCATCACAAAGTTAGGGCATGCTGCCGCAGGATTTGTTCAGTCTCAGATGAGAAGTGAAAGGCCTATAGCAATCTGTGAGCGCATGGCTGTCATCACCACAGTCCCAGCCAAATTCCAGCGTGGGTATTTTGCCTAACGAGGCCCTGACTATGGAAAGCATCCAGCCTGTACGCTCTTGAACCAAGAGGGACTCAAGCATATGTTCAAGTGCTTCCCTGAAGTGGGACCAACATCCCCATCCTTCTGAACCTGCCGGAGGATAAAAAAAAGCCTTTGTTTCCTGTCCTAAACATTATGCAGTTTCAGCTTCATGTTCTCAGTGGCAATGTCAGCATGGGATCTGGAAGAGAAGGACCGGAGGCGGGGGAAGAGGGTGTGATGAAATGCATGGGGCCTACACATCTCATTGACTGTGGTCCGGGTTGTGGCAGGTGAGCTTTACTATCCATGGTACCATAAAGCAAGAGATGGACACTTTTAACAAAAGGAAATAAAAAGTTTCCAGCGAGCCAAGAGATTGGGAACAGTTTTAGCAGAGCCATTCGCCCATCAGCAATGAACTAAGTAAAAATTGCAGAAAATATCCCCTTTGAAAGAGGTTAATTTACCTCGGTTATGGACATAATTGCTCCTAGCCCTGGATACAGGTCACTCCAAGCTCAGCTCCTCTTTGGCAGGGGCAGCATCCCACAAGGCAGGCTCAGAGGTGGCCTCGTCTCCAGAAAGGCCGTTGAGCTTGCTACTTTCTTCCTTTTCGGGTTCTGAGAGCACGTGATCTTTTCTCTCTCAGCATGAATGGCACAAAGCAATGAACTTGCAGTTATCTCTTTCTTCGTGCGCTAGTTTTAGCAATGTCATTTTTACAGCTCAAGGGGGAAGCAGGAGCGAGACAAGGATTGTCGTAGTAACAGAGAAAGCAGTGACCACCCCTCTTCCCTGCAGGTTGTAGAATACGCTCCGTTCCCCGGGGTCAGAGAGGTTAGCCATGGCTGGGAGATTAGTTACATGAATCTTGAATTCTTTGCACCCAAAGGAACGGCTGAGACACCTGTGGGCAAGAAGCAGGTTTGAGGGCTGCGAGGGCGAGAACACCCTGGTGCCCAACACAGACCTGCAGGCAGGTGCCTGACCTGAGAGAGGCCGTATTTTAGACGCATTCAAAAACACTTCCTGCTAGGCTGCACCCTGCTCAGCACACCGAGTGCTGTGAATCCCAGTTGCGGGCCCTTAATTCACTGTGCTGGAAACTCGGGTGCCTAGCTCAGGTTTGTGACTTCCTAGGCACAGCTTCCCAAGGCTGGAGGGCTCCAAGTGCCCATATCTCCTGCTGGAGCATGGGCAGGAGTGTTCCCTTGCTATCCTCTGCAGAATCCGATCCCAGGGGGCCTGCGTGGAGCCCATACAAGAGGGAGGAGGTGGTGCTGGTAGATGTTTCCCTGCCTCTCCCCTCAGCATTACCTACTGGCTAGGTTCACCCTCTTGCTTTCTGGGAACCTCATTCTTTAGGTGCCTGAAGTATCATACGAGGAGCCTATGGCTGTGAATATTGGTGGCAAGCACCTACAGATCCCTTCTGACAGTGTTCAGCTTTGCAAAGCCTCAATGGCTCTTGGGAATTTGGCCCTCAGATGCCAAAGCCACTTTGAAAGATGGGACTTAAGCTCCTAAGTCACTTAGAGGTTATTGAAAATGTTACCCCGGACCTATACAGGCATTTGCCTCCAGTTTATTTTCCTGCTTTGAATTCCATTTTATTTCTTGCTCCTGTTGCTCACCTCTTAAAAGTCCCCTTATGCCAATTATTTTTCTGTCCTCACTACTACTAGTGGAAACACCTCCCAATTTAGTATAATTTGAAATTTTAATTTAATGGGCTGTTTACATCTTCTTCCAGATCATTAATAATGAGGTTAAATAAAATAAGACCGGAACAGCTCCCTCTCCTTCAAATATTGCCTCTTTTAATTACCTTTATTTATAATCCTTCAACTTTTTGGTTGGGTTTTTTTGTTGTTGTTGAGGGGGTTTTGTTTTGTTTTGTTTTTAACAACCTGAAATAAAATGCTTCCGTTCAGATCAATATGAATTAATTTTTTTAAGTAAGATCATGTAGGGCCTTGTGCAAAAATATTTTATTGGAGAAAACAGATACCGTGGACACTATGCTTCGTGCTCAAGCCCAGATCATTGTTTTCGTCTCTTCTACCTGGCAGATCTGGACTAGCACCCTAGTTGATGCATGGGCAGTACACAGCTTTTTTTTTTGCAAAAGTGACTGCTCCAGCCACCAGTGCGATTTAGTTTAGCATTGCCTCTACGATAACCTCACTTCAGTCAGCGTTTTGTAACCGTATCAGATGGCAGGGTAAAGATGCACCTTACTGGCTAAATAAATTAGATACAGAGAGAGCATAAGCTTTCGTAAAGGTGAGCTCACTTCATCAGATGCGGTAAAAGGACAGCACGGTACTGAGTGGAGTGAGTGATTTCAATAAAAGGTAGGAAAAGGGAAGGGAAAGGAAAAGGGGGAGAGGAGGAGAGGGACAGTGCTAAGAGAGGCATAGGACAAAGAGGGTCACAGAAGCTAATGCAGGTCATGGGATGTGAATCCACCATAGTCCCCATTCAACCCATACCTAATACAGTGGAGTTCGTGGCTGGTTTCGTGTTCTAAGCCAGCAAACATTTTAAAAACCAGCATGAACAGGAAATTGCGGAACAAGAAAACAGCCGCAGACTGGATTGTGTCAAGTATATAAAAGGTTGTAATGCTGCTAATAAATCATGGCTCTGAACTTACCCCCAAGTCCAATTTATGCCAGTAGTACAATAATAAAATTACGGTGTAGCATCTATTCCGTTAGAGCTCATAAGGTTGAGATCAGCTTTTCAGTCTGGTAATTAGTATATAGCAGTGGAGTTCAAGTAGTATCCAGAGATACCAGTCAAGATGGGGATGCTGTTGTATCGGACTGTGCACAGGTGCATGGTAAGAGACAATCCGTGCTCCAAAGCACTTACTGCTTTGAACATGTTCTGTGCATCAACAGAGCTATTCACAGCATTGTTACAGCAGCATGGCTAGACGGGTCCTTCACAAGCAATGGCCGAGTGTAGTTAAAAAAAGCAGATGGAGGGGCAGGGGTATTGTGAACATGCCACTAAATAAATCATTTGCTTGATTTGAAGTCTCCTGCTGACCTTTTTTGCTAAGGCTATAAAGGACACTAATGATCTAGGTGCTCCCTGCTGGTCCCCTGCCTAGCCAGGGTCAGTCAGTATTGTAGGATGACGAGTCTTCCTTTTCAACATATTAGGACAATTTGGGTTTATTCAAATTGCTGCGCTTCCCAGTGTCTGTGATTTTTCAAAATTAATTACCAGTTCAGGAAGTTCATTAGCGAATTCCCTTAAGACAATGGGTGGCATATCATCCAGCCCTGTTGATTTGTGTCTGTGTGCTAATCAGACATTTCACGTACTCCTTCCTTACTCTGCCTTTCTGATTAGTTGGGAGAAAAAAAAAAGCCAGGATTTGCTTTATTTCCTACTTACACGTATGGGAAACCAGCACCTAGCTTGTCTAGTCTTTCCCTTCATTTTTTTTTTGCTCCCAGCTTATTTTTCTCTTTAACCCCTCCCACCCCCAATTCCTTACCAGGACATCAGCTACTTCTCGTTTTTCACCTTCTTGTTCTTTTCAGAGATGGTTGGTCCGTTTCTAGTTCATCTGATTCTTCAGTCCCTCCATCCTTATAGGGCTGTAGGTTTTCTGCTGCTCCCAAAATTAGCTTCAAGAAGCTTGAATTTCTTTCTGTGCTAAAGTCTCCTTACCCTGCAGTTAGTCAGACCTCTTGCTCATCACCTTTATTTGTAACAGGTTTGCTCTTTACAAATGAGTTTTGAAGTGTCCCATTTTTGTTTTGTTTTTTATATACACACACACACACACATATGTGCAAGCAGATGTTGACCATAGCATCACACCTTTGTTCTATAAAAGAGCTCCCTGTATGTACGTGTATATGACAAGGACACCCCGGTGCCCCTTGTTCAGTAGACAAAGCAGATCGATGGATAGGCATGTGCTCTAAAGGGCTTTCATGCTAACTTTACAAATAGGGCCAGGCAGCGGGACAAGAGAATGCTGTGCGGGGAGCGGGGAGTCGGGTATGGGTACGGGGGTGTGATATCAGCCTTTGCAGTGAAAGAGCCAGTTGATTATTGGAAGGGGTTAAGCCTGTGCAAAGAGCACTGAATCATAGGAGGCAAAGATCAAAGCATGCTCTGTACACAGCAGTGGGAAGTAGGATGGTCCTAAACAGGAGCTGGAGTTGTTTAGGGCTTCTCTGTAGGGCGACAGACACATGACTGGTTGTCATACATTTCTGTAATGACTGTGTTGCTGACTACACACATGAGTTAGCATGTCTTCCCCAGCCTCCCTATTGTGTGTTTAAACTCTGGACAGCTCAGCTACCTGGCAAGGGTGGTGTGAAGGCGCGTACTGCTTTACAAATGAAGAAGAGTGCTTTTTATTTTTTTAAATCGTCTTAAGCACGGCGATGCAGACTTTGCTACACCAAAGGACACTAAGCTACAAGGCCACACTAACCAAAACTGTTCTTTTCTTTCAGTGCTGTGGTTCTTGATGGAAAAATTTATGCTACTGGTGGAATTGTTAGCAGCGAAGGACCTGCACTGGGAAACATGGAAGCTTATGACCCCAAGACAAACACATGGACACTTCTGCCAAACATGCCATGCCCTGTGTTTCGGCATGGCTGTGTAGTAATCAAAAAGTACATCCAGAGTGGTTGATGTGAAGAAGTTGGATGGAGAACTGACTTTGGCTGTCAAAAGCAAGGAAGGAAAACAAAAAACAAAAAACTACTACTACAAAAAAAAGCCCACAAAAAGCAAGCAAAGGCAACCAATGAACATCTTGCTCTAATGTTTGAATATTCTCTACATTGAATGTAGAAAATCATCCTCACCTTTTGGTGAACAAGGAGCAGAGAGCTCCGTGTTATGTAAGATAGTGTAACTTAATAATACAAGCGTGTCACTAGATGTCGTAGTGGCACTTGTTATGGACGTAGGCTTTTGGTCAACCCAGGTGCAATAGAGTTTCACATATTTTTTAACTGGGGAGGGAAGAGAAAAATCTGCATTTTAATTCTAGCAAGCAAGCTTGATTCTTAAAATAACCGTGCAGATTAGTTTTACAATTACACATTAGGCATCAGGCTATTCGAAAGAAGGTCAAAGTGTCCTTACCACTTTGATTCCTACATTTGTTTTTAATAAATACATGCTTTTCAATACCAATGACAGATAAATCTTGTGTGACAGATGGCCTAGGTTGAAGTCAGTCTTCCATCAGATCAAATGAATATTCCAGTTCTCTAGAGCAGAGCCAAAAAAGGGAGAAAGAGTGAAAAAGAGGAGGAGCGTGTTTGTAATAGAATTCTGTGTAATACGATGATAGAGGTTTCTTGTGTTGAATGGATTTCTACCCCCGATGGTAGCATGCGTGTGCTGGGATGGGTGAGGGTGGTTTCTGCCGTTCTACCCCATTTTCTACTGTATGAGCAAAAACTTTACAGCGTAGAATTCCTGTAAAGCAATATGAATTTGGTTAAATTCCTGAGGCATTTTCTTGATTACATTAAGTATTTTGAATTGTCATGATTGGAACCCAGGTAATAAAATAAACAGCGTACTGTGGGGTTTCCACATTTCCAGCCAGTTAGTTAAGAAGATGCCTCAGGTGTTGCACACATATTTTTTGATCACTTAACCAAAATTTCCTTACCTTGGGATATATGCTACTATCTTCTTATTTTTTTAAACCACATCTACGAGGACACCTTTGTTGCTTTAAACGGAAGATGGGGAAGTCTTACCATACATTAAACTTCTCTCCTTAAGGGGTATCAATAGCTTCTTGGTCACAGTAAAAACATTTACAGGTTTTAACACACAAGATTAAATTCCATGATAGAAAATGCATAGAAGTAAGCCCAATATAAGACTTAAAATTATTACTATGTAGAGTTGTAAGTATATTCACAGCACAGGGGTTATATTTTTATATATATTAAAATATTGTCTATCCAGAGATGCATTGTGATGTGGAAATTCTTTATAAATTTATACATCGAATGATCAAACGGGAGATGATTGGAGTGGTATGGTGGGGAGGCGGGAGGAGGGAATTTTCATAATTAGTAAATGGAAAATTGCCCTTACATCAAAGGATTACCCAATTTCTTTCCAAGGAGACCGGCAAGAAGGAGAAGTGTTACCATTCTTACCTTCGCAGTTCCAAATGGTCTGGGATCATTCCACAGGGAGATCCTTTACAGAACTAAGGTGTGACACTATGGTCAATATCTAGTTGGATTTGATACCAAATACATTAACCTTTTTATAATGCGAAAGGTCTGGCTACAACTTTGGGGAAAATATTGCAAATGGTTAGCCAATTACCTTGAAGTTATTTTACTAATAATTGTTTATAAAAGAAAATAGTATGAAATTTGTATCTTGCAGTATTTAAAAAAAAAAGCGTGCTCAATCCGGCAGTGACTCATTTTCATGATGAGGTTCCCACCTTTGTTATGCAGTTGTTTTATTTATTCTTTAAAGGAAAAAAATAAGCACAACAATATTATATACGTAGTATGTCATTTAAAGTATTTATGTCCAACAGGGTGCAAGTGTGAACCTACAGATTGGAGCACAAGTTTCTAACTGCCTGAGGCAGGACTAATTTTAGTGTTGGTGTGTGTCTGCCTCCAAAGGAGGTGCTAGCTGTCAAGAAGACCTAACACATGCAACATTTTCCAATTTAGCTTATTTCTTCATTTCTCACACTGGAGCAAAACTGACTATTTCTGTGAATAATATAAAAAACAGGGTTCTCTGTAATGGCATTGTATATAGTTTATGTTTACTGTTAAGTTCTTGTTATATTATAATAAATATATTTATAGATCTAGATTCAACCTAGAGATTGGATTAATTTTGTCAAGAGCGAACAAGAGACAGTGCCATGATAATGCTTATGTTAGTTTTCCTTTCAGCCATGGATGAAAACCCTTCTGTTCTTTGACCCAAAATTTCTTGCCAGCACTGAAGTGACTAATAATAGCCAAAATAGGTGCATTATAGTTTCAAAATAATTCTTAGAAATGGCTCTAGGATCTGTCTGTTCCTGTTTCCCTTTCTATCACACTCCTCCAAACCTCTGTTAAGTAAAGAGAACCAGAGAGCTCAGCTTGCTTTGCATCAGAGCTTATCATCTTGAAATCACAGTAACAGCTCTATTTAAGTAAATCAGGAGTTGTGCTACTGTGTTGTATGTTTTCTAAGAGTTGAAACCCACTTCTGCCTTTGGTCAATTCCTTTGCATCTCCGAGTGCAAGTTCAGCAATGCACAGAAGGACACTTCTCTCCAAGAGTATTAAAATGTAACAGTTCGTGGTTCCTTTGATGCTCCATTGCATGACATCTGTTAGCTGTAAAACACTGGATGGGGAACAAATGGTGAGCCAAATACAATAACTAGTCCCAAATACCTCTCCAGTAAGAGATGTAGTATGCTGCAGTGGAACATTTCAGACATATTAGGAGCTAATGTCTGTGATATGCATTAGCAGAAATAATATAACAAAATAACTGAGATTGTCTCAACTTCTTAGCATGTGCAACTCTGCAAGTATTTAAGCGCTTGACTGGAGTTGTTAAACTTTTTTTTTTTTTTTAGGCGTAGTGGATCAGGTTGAACAGCCTGCTAAGATTACCAAAAGCCTGACAATTCAATATTATGCAGCCATCCTGCAACAATCCAGCTCCAACAGGAAGAGTTGCCTAGCTTTTCATCAATGCTGTGGAAAGGATCTCGTACTCAACACCAGTCAATAACACTGGCCAGGATAAGCAAGACACAACCTATTTGCTTTACTTGCATGTGAAAAATTATTCTAGTTTCCTTCTGTGAAGTTGGCATTAAATGAATCGTGTGCACAGGCCTGCTAAGAGGGTTTTGTCCTTAAAAAGCATTAGGAAAGCCTAGGGAGAGGTAGGTACGGTGGGTAGTGAAAGGGACAGGTGGGTAATGCTACAGACCCTTTCCCCTCGTTTCCTTGACTCAAACCCAGCTCACTAGGGAATGAAAAGGATCATCTGAGAGACCGCTTATGTATGGCTTTCACAGACACCATGTATTCCCACACTTCCACCGTCTCCTGCTGCCTCTCACCTGTTGTTTCCTCTAGTAGTAAAACTTGCTGTGTTAATAAAGCCTCAGCTAGAAACAGGGTGCACATAATTGATTGCAGCGGTGCTCAGACCAGTCTCAGACCGGCACAACTGGGGCAACCTAATTAGTATGTTCATTACCCTTCTGCTTACTCCTGGAGCAGCCAAAACAAACCAAGCATCACCCTGGCAAGACTAGCTCAGCGCAGAGGCCTGCAAGTCTTACCACCTGCCTGACATCCATAGATGTGTCTAGCAAACGCATGCAGGCCTCAAACTACCTACTCAGCCTGAAGCTACTGAAGAATTTGCTCTTAAAACTCAACCTAGTTTTCAGTGCACTTCAGAAAGCATCCTAAAGGCCCGACCCAAACCTTCCAGAACAGCTTTTAAAGTTACCTCTGGTGGGGATGGGTTGGCAGCAGCATATTACTGCATTGCTCAAGAACCTTCCTCATGTTCCATTGTGATACCAAACATTAATCAGAGCAGCCTTCTGCAACAATCATCTGTGCACAAATTTCATTCAGCAAAAATTCATAGAAGGTTGCTCTTTGTAATCGCTTCTCAGCTCTGCCCCCCACCTCCCCCCCAACTCATAACCCATCCGATCCACAGCCTGGACATCTTCTAGAAGCATTACAAGATGTTTGGGCAGATTTAAGCAGGCGGGGTTAAGCTTTGGAGCATTACCTGGCAGGATTTACTACGTTTTTTTCATATTTTTATCTTGAAGCATATTTCAACACCCCTTGCAGCAGCAGAACATTGGCCACTGTCCCCGTTTTGCCTGTGAAAGGCTAGGGCACTGTACTTTGTGGTTGTGTGGCAGAGTAGCTTGTGTAGATTTAGCAATAGATTCGACAAGGATTTGCTTGGGATAATTTTGATAAGGATGATCCTGTCTCTGGCAGGGTTTGGACCAGATGACCCCTAGAGGTCCCTTCCGACCCTACTTCTCTATGATTCAATGATCTATTGAGGCTGTTATTGTAGGCTGCCCTGAGCCTTTTCTGAGGACAACATAGCTAAATGACTGATGATGAAGACGTAAAGGAAGTGACCCCTTGAAATGGACCACTTCGTGCCTTTCTACAGAGCCGGTGGTTGTTTTGTAGCAACAAGAGGTCAAGCCACAGTGGGTGCGGTGCTGTCCTAGGCTGGCTGCACTACTGTCTGCCGGATCCCTGAAAGGAGAAGGGGGAAGGCTATTTTGTTTGTTTTTAGTAGTTTCACACCATTTGTATAAGTTGTCACACTAATAAAAAGCTTGAATTAAATAAGTGATCCTTAACCTAGGCCCTCACCATTCTGTTCCACTTTCTAGAGCAGTTATTTTAGAAGCAGAAGCTGAAACCACCTTTCAGCTAAAATTAAGATACTGTATACCAGAAAAACACTAACTTTTGACATTCCTGTTTTCCTCATTGAAGGGCTTCATGAAGAGGCAGAAAGAGAATCGACCTAAAAGGTATTAAGACAGACAGATACAGCCCCACAAAGTGGTTGCATCCCTCACTGCATTAAGCCAGGGCATGAAGATAACCAAGGAGGAAACGCCACTTTTCTTCCAGGAGCTGTTTTGAGTGAGGCCTAACAAAGCACTGTCTCAGTCTACACTTCTTAGAAACAAGTGCTGATCTTGGGGCAGGAAAGACGTGTAACTAGACTTCTTGGCAAAACTGTCCCAAACAACAGAAGTGACTTTGTAAGTATGGGACAGACCAACAGACATTGCCCCCAGCTGCTAGAAACAGGAAACAAATAGAAAGTGGCAGACAAGTGAAAACAACCTGCTCTCAATCAGCCTCCTTGAGCCAACCCGCTCCGTGGTGTTCTCGCAGATAACATATTGTGTGTTTAGAGTCCAGGGCTTCCCTTGGGGAAAGGTTGCTCAGCCCAGGAATTGTATTTCAATCAAGCATACCAGCTTTATATGAGAAATTACAAGTTTTGGCTCCGCTTGTACCTAGCAAAAGGAAGCTTCAAATACTGACATTTAGCCAAATGTACCTATTTCTTCCTAGAGAAATGAACGGAAAAAAAGCATCAGGCTGCCCACGGTTTTTAAATGTTGTCATTTTTTTCACTCTTCTCCCTTCACAGTTCACATTTCAGTTTACAACAAGGACCAATCTCTTTTTCAGCCTAGCTGGTGGACAGTGCTGGTTACCCAGCTGTTTTAATACCTGCCTTTGCCAAAGAATCAGGCTGGCAGCCTAACAAAATATTATCTGTTTTGTAAATCATAAAGCTGTTATTAAACCCAGGGTTTGTGACTTAGGACCCATCTAAAATCAGCCCTGAGCTTATGTCTACCATAGGCTATGTAGGCTCTTCAGCATGTACGACCTTCAAAACACATGAACGTCTATGTTTTTAAATGCAAGTTGGACATTTTTGTCCTATCTAAACTGTCTCTCAAAGTCCCTTATTTGTGTGTGATTCTGCAAAGACAGCTAGTGACTGCAAGCTATAGACGTCAACCAGAGAAGTCCTTGCACTTTTCTGTGTTCTCTGTGGAAAATACAGATGCATAGAAACAGTGGGTCTCAAGGGGCTTGGGGTAAAGAGGAGGGAGAGGAATTGGCACCTTCTTTTCTGTTTAAGTGTTGTGTGTATTGGTTTAAGTATAGTATCCAAGTCGATGTATTCTAACCAGGGGGGATGCCTTGTTGGACCTAGTGCTGGCCACAGGTGATGACCTGATGAGGGGGCTGCGGGTGCTCGGCCACCTGGGCGACAGCGATCATCGCCTGCTGGAATTTACCATCTAGCGCAAGGTGGCAAGGGCATGAAGTAAGGCAGCAGCCCTAGACTTTAGAAAGGCAAACTTCAGCAAGCTAAGGAGGATAGTTGGGGATGCGCTGAGGTCCTGGAGGGGAGGGGAGCCAGATGTCCAAGGAGAGTGGTTGCTCCTTAAGGGGACAATCCTCCAAGCACAAAGGAAGGTAATCCCAACGAGGATCAAAGGGAGCAAAAGAGCACACAAGCCTCCATGGCTCACCAAAAGCATCCGGGAATGTCTCCTTGCTAAAAAGGAGGCGTATACCTAATGGAAGGAAGGGGTCATCACCAGGGATGACTATTCTGCAGTCACTCGGGATTGTAGGGGGTAAGTTAGGAAGGCCAAGGCAAAGATGGAATTAGAACTAGCTTCTCAGATTAAGGACAATAAGAAGTCCTTTTTTAAATACATAGGGGGCAAAAAGACGGTCCCAGGTAATGTGGGGCTCCTTCAGGACACACTAGGAAATTTGGTTGTCACACCAGATGACAAAGCCAACATGTTTAACGATTTCTTTGCCTCTGTCTTCTTAAGTAGGGACCAGAACAGGCACCTCTGGGATGGGCCCCCCTCGGGCCCCAGGGGAGGCACACCTGGGCCAAAGGTTAGCGTGGAACTAGTTAGGGGGTTTCTGGAGGGGCTGGATGTGTTTAAGTCAGCCGGCCCGGACAATCTCCACCCTAGAGTCCTTAAGGAATTGGCCGAGGTCATTGC
>NW_017728918.1:12317268-12331476 GCF_001723895.1 Crocodylus porosus | reverse complement strand
TTTCCTGCCGTTGGGGGGGGGGGGGTGTCAGACTAGATGATCTACTCAGGTCCCTTCCAACCCTAGAAACTATGAAACTGTGAAACTATAACACTGGTTAAAACCAACCGTGAGATGCTAAAATAATCTTTGGAGTTTTACGTCTTAATCTCACATCTCCCACCCAAAGTGTGGATACTACCAGTGGGAAAGAAGAATCAGACTTTGGCAAAGCAGTCCTAGATCCTGATGTGGGCTGAAAATTCATCAGCCACTTAACATCTATTTAAAAATATTGTTTTAAATAATTTATTCATGTTCACATTCAATCAGGTGCAGAACCCCCTTACTTATACAGCTCCATCTCGCATTGTCCCCATCTTTTCAGCATGCTGCAGGTTTCCATATTGCCAACTTCTAACATATCAACGTGTAGTTTTCAGGGGAAGCAGGAAGTGCTGGCAGTGTTAGGGGCTACCAGTTTGGGAACAGAAGATATTCTCCAATTCTGTGTTGGAAAGAAGCAAAACAACATCTTCCACAAAAACAATGGCATAGGTTCTAGTCCTTCAGTACAAACCTAACAGACATAAACCTTCTAAAGTTAGCACATCTTGATAACTTCTGTTGAAAAAAAATCTCAAGAGCTGGTGCCAATCTGTCCTACTCACATTAACTTTTAATAAACCTCAGGATAACAGGACAAGTCTTGAAGAGTATTGCTAACGTATCAATATTCAAGAGGGCAAATGGGATAACCTTTAGGCCAGTTAACCTGATACCCATCCCAAGTGAAATAACGGAAAAGTTGATGTGGGATTCAATTGAAAAAGAATTAAAAGATACAAATACAATTAACACACTACCCAATATCGTTCTACAGGTGACTGATCTGTTCAAATAAATCTAGTTTAATTCCTGAGATTACAAATTTAGTTGATAAATTTGCATGCATGGATGACCTTTATCTGATACAAAAAGTCTATGGGCCGACGAGAGGTAAAGTGCTGCTCGACCTCATACTGGCAACCGGGGACAACCTAATCAGTGACCTAAGGATCGAAGGGAAGCTGGGTAACAGTGACCACGAGCTGGTCACTTTCACCATCTGCCCTAAAGCTGGCAAGTCAGTCAGTAATACAGAAGTCCTTGACTTCAGGAAAGCTGACTTGGACAAGCTAAGGAGGCTTCTCAGTGAGGCACTAAAGGGCCACAACCCAAAGGGGCGGGGAGTTCAGGATGGGATGCTCAAGCAAAGTCCATCCTGTCTTGGAGGAAAGGCAGCAAAAGAGCACAGCAGCCCCCTTGGCTCTCCAGGGAACTGGCAGACCTCCTACATCTTAAAAGGAAGACCTACAAAGGATGGAGGACTGGAACCACCACCAAGGAGGAATACTCTGCTCTGGTCCGGACCTGCAGAGAGCAAATCAGGAAAGCCAAGGCTGCAATGGAACTCCAGCTAGCTACAAATATCAAGGACAATAAAAAGTCCTTTTTCAGATAAGAGCCGGAGGAAAAGCATGGGCAACGCTGGGCCCCTGCTAAACTAGATGGGAGAACCGACAACCGATGCCCACGAAAAAACAAACTTGTTTCATGGGTACTTTGTGACAGTTTTTCATCAGTCCCATGAGACACCCCTGCCCACTGTGGGTCAGGGAGTCCTGGGTGAGGGAGATTCCTTACCCTCCATCAAAGCTGGCCTCGTGAAGGAACACCTTCACAGGCTGGATACCTTCAAGTCAGCCGGCCCTGATGTTTACACCCAAGGGTGCTCAAGGAGCTGGCAAACATCATAGCTCAGCCCCTGGCACAGATCTTTGAGAACTCCTGGCGCTCTGGTGAAGTGCCCAAAGATTGTAAGAAGGCCAATGTCATGCTGATCTTCAAGAAAGGGAGGAACGTAGATCTGGCAAACTACAGGCCCATCAGCCTGACCTCTATCCCAGGGAACATCTTGGAAAAGATTAATCAAAAAAAGGCCATCCTTAACAGACTAGCTGACGGCAATATACTGAGGGATACCCAGTATGGTTTTGTTGCGGGTAGGTCTTGCTTGACCAATCTCATTTCCTTTTTACAACCAGGTGAACTATCACCTGGACAAGGGGGAAGAGATTGATGTCATATATCTTGACTTAAAAAAACCCCTTCGACCTGGTATCCCATGATCACTTCTTGGCAAAACTGGCCAACTGCAGCCTCAACCTCACCACGATCCGCTGGCTGGGGAATTGGCTCCACGGTAGGACCCAGAGGGTGGTGGTTGACGGAAGCCAATTGTCTTGGTGCGCGGTCACAAGTGGGGTCCCTCAAGGATCTGTCCTAGAGCCTATACTCTTTAACATCTTCATCAGTGATGTGGACACTGGTGTCAGAAGCAGGCTGGCCAAGTTTGCCAACACCACCAAATTCTGGCATAAAGCATCCACACCCAAATGTCTATGAAATCTATGAAGACAACCATTTAACTGTACCAGACTTCTGTATAAACATCTGACTTGATGCCATAAATCCTGACAAAGGATAGCAGTGTACATGATCAATACAGCACACATTAAAATGGATAAAGAATGGGTTAACAGACAAATCTCAAACAGTAATCATCAATAGGGAATCATTAATGGCATCATTTCTAGTAGGGTTCAGAAGCGATCGGTACGAATCCCTTTGCTATTCAACATCAAGTTGTGATTTGGAAACATGTACATATCACTGCTCATAAAACTTGTGGATGAAAAAGATTAGCAGAGTAGTAAATAATGAGGAGGACAAGGCAGTAATGGAACCAATTGTGAAGTTGATTAAATGTAGCCAACACTGAGCATGGCTATAAAACAACACAGCCCATTTTGAGCAAACATACCGATGGGAACCTTCTCTCCCCTTTCCCCACACTTCCCATTTCAGTCCTTAAAAAAAAACAAAAAAACAAAAAAAAGGGTGGATGTTCCCTCCAGAGGAAACTGGCACTGGCCCTGGAGGTACTGGAATACCAGGCTAGAACTGGGAGAGCCACTATCCTGACACTTTCCCATTGGTGCCCAAAATGGTACCACAATAGGCTAGCATAAATCTTGTTCAGAAGAGCTATGCTAGTGCTCATTGTGTTCAGTCTCCTCAGCGCTGACTTTTTCCAAGTCGTCCTCTTCACTCCCACAGCTGAGCTGTGCCTTTATTTCTTATTTCCAATGATTTCTGTTTCTTCACCAGACTTAAATGCCTGGCAAATATCACCAAACGGGGACCCAAACAATTTACCCAGAATCCATCAGCCCTTTAAGCCTGCCACACGATTAATACACCTCCCCTCTCCCCTTCATGAAGCAGGGCTATACGAGGTTGCCCTGAACCTCATCTGCGTATAAATTTTTGGAGGATCCCAAGACTCATGAGAAGAACACCCTGTTCCAGTCATGACTGGGGGGCTAATTGGCACGTGGATCCTTTGTGGAGGGGTATCCAGTTTACACACACACACACAACAAGCAGTGCTGAGCTGTGGAGTCACCATGACTTGAAACACTGCTGACTCTGCTGGGACCCAGCCCAATGAAGCATTTAGTAAATCATGAACCTTTTGGCTTTCAACCAATACCTATTTTGTACAGGAGAAATACCATAGTGATGGTTTTGGCGCAGGTGGTGTTATGTACCTGAGAGGGGAGATCCTCTTCTTCCTGGCTTTGAATGACTTGGTGTAGTCAAGGGTGGAGACCTGTCCACTGCACTGCAGAAGGGCACTACTGCAAAAGTCTACTATAGCCTCCCAATGGGAGGATCTCAGCTACACAACTTACCAGGATGGGGGATTGCTCTTGGGCACTCTCTCTAGCCTGTTCCTATGGCCTTTTGGCACAAGACAAACAAATCTATGGAGCATCTGAACCCCAAGGCCTCCAGGCTTGGGGCTTGCATGTAGGATGCATGCCATGGATTTGTGAGGATCTGAATCCCCAGGCTGAAGCACCACTGGGACTTGAACGATTGCGCTCTGCTCAGTTGACAGAATTCAGAATTGATTTGGCTACTTTGGCCCAAGACACAAATTTAATAAAAAGAAAAAGTTTGTTCTATATATAAAGTACATTCAAAAGTGCTGCTTAGAAGTTATGGAGTGTCTGCTAAAACTTGCAGCAGTTTCAAAAAAGGTAAAAGGCATCAATTTTGGATGAACTAAGTGTATGGGTACCCATGGTAATTTACCCATATGCAAATTACTACAGGCATGTTCATTTCAAGGTCAGCATTTTCAAATTTGGCCTTCACTTCCATGTACTCAGGGAAAACAGGTTCTGACAGTAATGGGGTAGAGAAGGGAGGGGCAGGCAGAGAGTAAGTAGGTTTTTCCTTTTCAAGTGGCCCATTTTCCCTGCTGTAGCGATGTACAAATGCATGACAAACCTCCAATAAATTAGATTCTATACCTAGAAAATTGTAACAAATTTATTAAAAATTCCATATATAGAACCTAATGGGGGGCATTGTCTTGTATTCAAAGTCATCTTACATTCAAGTAAATACAGTATTTTAATACAGGCAAATGTATTCGTAAATCTGGGAGCAAGGAATTTAGGCCATGTCTACAGAATAGGAGCTTGTACCCTGAAAAGCAGCGACTCTGAAAAGGATTTACACAAGCAACTAAACATCAGATCCCAGTGCAAAATAATGACAAAAAACTAAAGCAATCTTCAGATGCACAAGCAGGAGTGTCCAGATGTGGTTTTTCTACAGTCTGGTGTGCACATGTTAAAAAGGGTGTTGAAACATTGATTTGATGAGTTGAGAAAATTCTTTATGGTTAAGAAACTCAGAGCTCTCTACATTTAGTGAAAAGAAGATAGAGAAGTGACCAGATCACCTGCCTAAGTATCTTCACAGATAGGAAATACAGGCTGCATTTACACGAGATAACAACACACAGTTGTTACTGTGTAGTAATTTAATACTTATATAAACAAGTACTAAATGACTGCAGTAATCTGAGTTACTGCATTGTAGTGCCAACACTTTTGTGATGCTACTGCTCAGTAGTCTAATACTACTGTGTATTAGCATCGTGTCACAGTGTTCGCCATGTGATGCTACTGCGCAATAGTACTGGGTTCGTGTACATGCCGCCGCTGAGTACTAAATGGCTCTTGAAGCTAGCCAAGAAAAGCATAAGGAGAAGCAGGAAATGGAGGCTGAAGTCAAAGATGTTCACATAAAAAAGGGCCCATTTCTAAGAGAAAGTTTGACTAATACTGGGACAAACTACGAAAAGAAGAACAAGATTCTCCATTTCCATTTTTGCCTCTTCAACTATCTGGAAATTCTTTCAAAGCACAAATTACTGGGCTCAATATGGAAGTAACAAGGTGAAGTGACAAAGGCAGTCAGAAAAGAACAGAAAAATTAAGGGTCCCTTCAAACCTAATATTTTGAATGGACCTAATGTTGATGCTTAACCCCAAAACCTAATGACATTTGAATGAGTTAATGAGTTCCCTTCTCTTAAACCTATTCTTGGATGCTGAAAATGACAACACTGCAGCAGCCCCTCAGTTTCTGTTTTCATAACCTTGAAGAGATTTTTTTTAAAAATAAAAAGCAAAACTGAGTTTCTAGAGCAAAACCCTAAAGCAAGAAGTAGATTGTCAAGCAAATCCTACAGCCCTGATACAGGCTGCTCCTTTTTACTCTACTATACACTGCTGTGCATGGAAATTATTGGGTATATTTGCATTTCCAATACTTAAAAACACATTAAACAAAATAACCATTTGCTATGAAAGAGATGTTCATCAATATTCACACATGTAAGAGAGCTATGCCTTTCCTGTCATCTTCCAAATCCTCTTATGTTTTACTGGTAAAGAATGCAATGGGCACATCTAATATCATTTAAAACTTTATCTGTTCAGCATCCCACAGTTTGCCCTTGACTGTCCCAAAAATCAGTATATATTTGTTTCTCTTCAAGGTAGTTTCTGCCTCTTCCTACTGATAGAACACCACCTACTGAGCAGGAAGATGCAAGCCCCCTGCTACAGAGACACAGCTGGGATGCTATTGGAAAGCTGATTTTGAAGGTTCATGATTGACTCCATCGTTAAGGCTACATTAAGATCTGAACTTAAAGCAAGATGAAAGTTACCCCATTTCACACTGTCGTGATTGAATTTACGCTACATTTAACACACTAACTCTTCCCAGGACAAATTAATTTTCTAAATTTTTTGGCTCAGCTTAACTAATATTGCTACAGGTTTTTCTTACATGAGGTCTTTTCAAAAAATCTCCTCTAAGATTCTTATTCCCATTTCCTCCTGCACAAGATTCACAAAGCTAGAGAGCTATACAGCACCTACACACCCCTAATTTCAAACACACACGCACTTCAGTCTAATGCAGAGATAAAACAGCTACCATATGTCATACCATAGCAAACAGCTTTTTTCTCCCTTATTCAACATAACCAAAATTAGCTCCATAATGATCAGCTGACAGACTGCCAAGTAGTTGGTTTGACTTGACCTGCACTCAGACACCTGCACTGCCTCAGTGATATTCCACTGCACTTCTCACATAACCCCAATAGTTTCTTGAGCCCAAGGTGCTACAACAGTAGCCTAACCAGCCTAACCCACTGCAATGCAACCATAACTCTCCTGATGCATCAGCATGCTAGGGACGTTTGCAGTGTTGATGCCTCAAATGTAAAGATGCTGAACTCCCTGCTACACTCTTCTGATCAGTCCCACTATCTTTTTGCACTCCCCTGCCCTACTGCACAAAAAAGGAGCTGCGTGCTCTGACAAAATCCACTGTTCTTGCTCATAAGGGGACTGTGAAAATTGAGCTTGTGCTGTCAGAGAAACCACTGGCTTTGTTTCATCAGAAAAGAGCCTGCTCCCACACCCTCTGATACAGGACTGTGTATGTATGCGATCTGATAGGTGTTTCACAGGAGCTATCCCTCAATAAAACACTACACATGGGCACTTATCAGAACAGTTACTCCTGAATAGTCCTCTGCTTTAAATTCAGACCCTACTTTAAGTCAAAGAAATCTTCAATGTAGACAAGCCCTAAATAAGTGGTGCAGTAGCTTTCTCTTTCCTGGGATGCTGCAGCGGTTAAACGACCATCCTACTTAGACAAGAAAGCTGCTTTTTCATTTTTCTTAGCAACTTCAGCACTTGAAAAATAGCCCTAAAAAGTCCCTATTATTAACATACCATCTGGTGAAGCGTTAATCAGATGTGCCCCAGTGTAAGTGGCATTTAGCCGCAGACATTCTCATTCGTCGTCATTGGGTTTAATTGAAATACATTTCCTGGCAGGTGCCTGTTTAAGTGAGCCCCTGTATAGTAAGCCTAAGTTTAAGAAAAATAAATTATTCATACAGAAATGGAACATGGCTGGATTAACAGCTATTCAAACTTTAAATTTTTCAGTTCCTGATTTATTTATTTTTTACATTTTAATTTTACAGCCATAATGACATATTACATTGAGGATTTTTTTTTAAACATTTTTTAAGGAAAAAACAAACTCAGGTATTTGGCATCATTGGTTTATTACCATCTTGTTCTAGCTCTCTCTCTCACACACATACACCTCAGTTTACACACATGCGTGCACATGGTACAACCCAGGCCAGCCTGAATCTGCAGGCAACTTAAAACAATAGAGCCAAAAGGCCCAAATTGCTCCATTCAACTTAACATGGAAAGGCTGCTCCTGGAGACCAGGGAAGGAAGTGTGTAGCTAGCAGCATCGAACTGGGGCTTGGAGGTAAGGGGGCCATTACTGAAGCCTTCCAATCATGTTCCTCCACCCTCCTGCTCGATGGATAAATATTAAGGCCCCCTTTCTGTGGAGGGCTGCCAAAGAGTCAGAGAGAACTAGGGCTGGAAGGAGACAGGATCATCCCCATCTAAACACACTACGCAAATGAACTGTCTAACCTCAAAGCAAAACCACAGAATCAACCCCGACATAACACAGACAAAACACTCTAACTTGCATGGGTAAAACAGAGGGACCATGGTGGCCAACATCCTGCAGCTACAAAGGCTGTTAAAATATACTGTAGATCCCAGGAGGAGAGTCATGCCCCCCACTACAGAAGGTAAAAACCCCCACAGCCCATACCTATGGGGTAAAATTCCTTCCTGACCATAAATATGGTGCTTGGTCTGACCCTGAGCAGAGGGGCAAGGTTCTCTAGACGTGACCCTCTAAGTTTAAGTCCCAGCAGAAGCACTGGCACACGCCAGTCAGTCCCCAGCACTGGCTGCAGCCAACACCCAACACCTCAGAGGAAGACTTAAAAAATAAAAAACTCTGGCATGTAGTTGAAGGGAGAGCAAATTCCCTCCCAGGCCCACGTGGCAAGCCACAAAGCCCAGAAGCATGGGAAATAGCCACAGAAAACCTAGTTATAGCTACATCTAGATCATCCCTGACCACCAGCTGTCCAACCTCTTATTGAGCATCTCAAGTGATGGAGTCTGAACAAGCCCATTTCCTTCAACCTCTCCTCATACAACTTGTTTTCCAAGCCCTTTATCATATTTCTCACCCACCTCTTGGCCCTCAACTTCTCCATGTCTTTTTTACAATGTGGAGTCCAAAATTGCACACAATACACTAGATGAGGCCTAACCCGTATTGAATAGAGAGGCACTACCACCTATCCTGGGTCTTGCATTTAGTGCTTCTCTTGATGCATCCCAAAACTGTATTCACCTTTTGTGCAGCTTCATCACCCTCCAGATTCTTCTTGAATCTACCAAGACTCCCAGATCCTTCTCAGCAGCACTGCCATCCAACCAGGTGTTACCCGTTTTGTATTTGTATTTATGATTCTTCCTGAAGTAAAGCACATTGCATTTATCAACTTCATCCTGTTAACTCCAGCCAAGCTTTCCAATCTGTTGAGATCCTTCTAAATTGAACTCCTGTCCACCAACATGTTTGCAATCTTTCCCAGTTTACTGTCATCTGCAAATTCACTCAAGAAGATTTCTATGCCATCACTCAAATAATTAACAACACACAATGAACAGCACTGGGTGTGGGACAGACCCCTCTGGGACTCTACTCGAAACCTCCTGCCATTCTGACAGGAACCCATTTATAACTACCCTTTGCTTGAGGCTACTGAGCCAGCTGTCTATCCTGGTAGTAGCCCACATTTCTCCAATTTGTTCATGAAAAGTTCATATAGAACCCTGTGAAAAGCCTTGCCCCCCAGAGTACTATATCCGCTTGATCATAGAGCATCGTTGTCCTATGGCAGCCCCAGTAAGCCTAAGGAGAGTGATGCCAGGCCTCTCATAGTAACAACCACTAGGGATCCAAATTACTTTAATCTGATCCTGTATACATGGGACTTGTTTTAGGATATTCAGTGCACACTGGTAGGTTCACAGGAGTAAGTGCCTGGCCTGTAAAATAGATGGAAGTTCTGACACTGAATTCTAAGAGAGGCTAGGTTCACGTACCGTCATTTTCTATTGCTCCTGCTTGGTATATGGTTTTCAAGCAGTGATCTTTACTCAGTTTACTGGATACCAGAATCACTAGCTCCAATTTAAAATGTATGCTTCCTGTCCTGAAGAGTGTGCAATACAAACAGTGGAGGAAAAGAGAAAGAACAGCAGCTTTCATGCATCTGGTCTTCTTCATGACATCAGTGGCAAGTAATTTCGTTTAAAATGTTCCTCTTTTAGTTTTAGTTAATGTTCCTTCACAAGGGGTTATATGCATTTAAAAAAGGCTTGAAGGCAGCAATGGTAAAGGAACAGCATGCACATTCAGGGAGTCAGACTTCAAAAACATGAGCAAGGAACTTTACTCCAGACAGAGACCAGAAACAGAAAAGTGCAGCTCAAACTGTGAAAGTGACAGGTATGAACACACAACAAATTTAACTCACAACCATTTTACAGCTTAACTTGAGCAGACCCAACAAAGGGTCCTGGACCAATGTTACATTTATTGCATGATAAATTGTAACAAGCTACACAATCAGGCAATTTATAATGCAGTAAAATAGCAAACCAGCCAAAACCATGTTCCATATTAAATATGTTTAAATGTGGAACAACTGTGTTTAGTCTGCATTGCACCTTAAATTGAATGTATAACATGCCCCAGGCCCAGGGCTGCCTGTGATTAAATCTGAACAATCAGCCAATCATGAGAATCACAGCGCTGGAATCCAGGACAGTATTTGTATCTGTCCCAAGAACATGACATGCAACCATCTAACTCCTTCATTCATCTAACAAACAAGTTTGACAACCCTGGACTAAAGCAATCCAATGCCATGAAAATAAAGACATACTTATTCCACACAACAGGAAGACTACAGCCTTACTTTGATGCTGATAAACTGCAAGCACCACTGGTCATTTTCCTCCAGTTTAATGTAGAACACTTTCTTAAAGCATAAAGACGTTTTTCATCAGGTTATTTCATTATTAATGCAAGGCAACTTTCACATCTTTACCTGAAATTAAAAGCAAAGATACCGACTAAACCACCAAGCCGTGAGATCCAAGAGTTATAATGTGTCTACTGCAACATCAGTGAGGTCCATTTCTAAAAAGGCTGGAATTAGCTAAGGGATTATCATTTCATGTAAATGCAACAACATCTTACTAGTAGAGTAAACCATGTTTTTCTTGTCATCTTTATTCAAGTATTTCACAGCAGTTATATTACAAATTACAGTAAAATGTTCAAAAATTTCCAGAAGTTCAAAAAAATTAAATAACTTACTTCAAACTAATGCAAAAGGAAGTCAAAATGCAAAATATCAATTTAAACACAATTCTGAATCAAACTATAGAATCCAAAATATACCATAGTTGATGAAAGAAGTCTACTCAATCCACAGAGTAGACGCACATGAATAAAACCAAACAACAGGATTCCCCGATGTCTAAATAACCCAATGTACAAGATATAAAAGATGCAAGTACAAGCCCAAATTCAAGCTTATGTTGTGATTACAAAAAAATAAAATAAAATAATGACTATCAGCTGCAGGACCTGCCATTCAAGCTACTGAAGGAGAAGCCAGCACTGACCCACCAACTTAATCAAAAAATGGGAAGACAAGATATTACAAAAAACAGTAATCCTATAAATACATTGTTGGCATATGAAAAAAAAAATCAAGTAACAATACATAGGACACCAACAAAAAAATAATCACAGGTGAAATTCAAGCTTGCAAATACAATTAACTCCACAGCCATCTACTTCACCCAAGAACAGTTCTACTATCTCCATACCTCTGCCCCACAGAGAAGCTTACTTCAGTCTGGCTGAGCCATACTTTATTGACCCGACAACAAGGCCTTGCACAGGAGTTTATTTGCAATTTTCACAACAGGAAACAAGGAACAGAGGTCAATTTGTACAAATTCTTGCCAATACTAGATGGCAAAAAAAAAATTAAAGAATCATACAAGAGTAAACAAGTTTAGACCACATGGATAGATTAACAGCTGCTTTAACTCTATAACCATCAGACATCTGTAAAGGAAAAAAAAAAACACCTGATGAAGTGCTGTTATTTGGGCCAGAAAAAAGTGAGTATATAGTTTTACCCAAGTTGTCCACTAAAATATACTTAAATTGGCTAATTCTTTCCAAAAGACCTCAACTGTTAAAGTGGCAGCTCCTTGATTAGTAAAGATGCCTCTTTCAGTTTTCAAATCAATATTACTGACTAAAGGTTGTTTTTTCCAAAAAGAACCTGACCTTTTAGAACCATTTTAATGCTAGGCATGAGCTTAAATTTGCTTGTCACACTCACTGATGACTAAAATCTCAATGGTTTAATTCAAACAAACTTTGCAACCTGTTAAAAATGTATGCAGTTTTATCTTTCACAAGTGCTGCTGCTACTTGAACAAAAAATTTTTTATGCAAGTGAAACTGGAATAAATATTTTTAAAAAATGCTGCAGCAAGAACCTGAGACTTGCAAAAAACCCTTTTATCAGAAGCTTGCTACAAAAAATCTGCTACATTTTATTTAATCAAATCTTTACGTTTGTAACAATTTTCATCAAAATACAAAATGCTTTTAATGCACCAGAGAGCAAAATATTTTAAACAGGTATGATGGTAATAAATACTAAAGAAAACATGAAAAAAAATCCCCATAATCAAAATCTGAGATCAAAGAGCCTCTTGTTTAAAATGTGTTTTCTATTATTTTTAATCGCACTTTCCCACCTAAAAAATACAGTGTCTCTACACGGGTTGCATTTAGAGTAGTGTAACTAGATGCATACTAAGACTTGTTTTTTTCCCCTATTAACATATTAAGAAACCAAGTGGCATTTAGGGGGAGAAGAAGGTCAAGTTAGAATTATGATGCTTAAACATAAAATATAAAGAAGCACTTTGGATTACTGCAGTAGCCCAAGTTTGTTTTTCTGCAGTGGCATACTACTAATAGCCATAGACATGGAGACAAGTACCTTAGCTTCAGCATGTAAACGGTAGCAGAGTGATTACAGTCCTCCGTAAACACTGTTGGTAACTAAAATACAAAAAGCTGAGGTAGCTCAGTATCTCTGCAGTAGTCCAAGACTGTTTTCTCTAATTAAAAACAAATCACATTGTGTTGCATATTTTGGAAAGACATTCCTGCAGCTACATGTAACAGTTATAATGAATGGTAAAACGTAGCAACACCACAGCCTTTCTACAACATTTTCCACTAACTTGCCTGATAGAAATCAGCCCGGGGAATATTTTAACATTGAGCTTGTGATAAAGACTTTTCACTGCAACATGTTTCGCCTCTTGAAACTGCCTAGACGGTCTCAGCCCGATTTCCAGAAAGGAAAGGTTCTGAACTACACAATTCAGATCCAGAGAACTGCAGTCGGCACAGATCAATTCAGAGGTTCACCTTTCACCTTTTTCCCCCAACGTTAATACTGCTATACATGGACTGAGTTGTGGGAGCGGAAGCCTAGTTAGGTTGTCCTTAAAGTGAACAAGGACTCCAGATTTTCTGAGTAACCACCTCTCCCTTTTACATCCATTCAGCAAGTCCAAGCTTTAATTAACACAGAATTGAGAAAGAGACCTGCCAGAATTAAACCTCTTTTATTTCTAAGAAAATGGACAACAAATAAATAGAGCGGCAGGGGAAAAAAAAAGTAAGAGAACAGCCCCCTTCAAACAGTATTTTCTCCTCTTCATTTTATCAACACAGGAAATTTCCACTGTGTAATTTGCTTCAAAAACAAATACACTGATGGAATAAACAAATTTCACCATTTTGGTAAAATATGTGGCTTTTTTAGTGTGTCTTAGTTTAGTTCTGTAGAGTAAGACAGGCATGTTAGAACCATAATACTAGTTGCCATTCAATGACAAGGGAACACATTTCACCCATCTGGAGCTTCTCTCTGAAGACAGCTTTCTAACTGTCATCCACTATAATCCCAACCATCTGAATAGCCTTATCTTTCTCAATTGACTAAAAAGGCACATTAAAGGCAGTTCTAGAGAGCCTCATCTTCAAATTAATGTACATCCAGTTACTCAAGCTATCTACCACAATGCATCGTTCCCATCGTTAAAACAGGTTTCTGTCCATTACCCCAGAGAACAAGAGAAAAATCTGACGAGAAAAAAAAAAAACTGGAAAAAAATGTTGCCTGTTTAAAAAAGTTCATCATTGTTATATCTGCTCTATCCAGTTTTCTTGTTTTTATTTGTCTCCTCCACTGTTTGAAGTTTCCCAAAAGACAATGCATGTAGAGAGAACAAGAGCAGAAATGAGAACAGTTTCTGTAGCACCAAAAATCTCCAAGCTGTGGCGTTGTATTCTTTATTTATACCGATACAACTCTATGAAGTTCCGTTTGGTTCTTGTAGGCTGGTTGGTTTCAGGTACCTGAGACAATAGCACCAAATTCAACAGAAAGAGAGAAAGGGAGAGAGAGAGCACTTAAGACTAAGGCTCTGCACGTACTTGGTGCAAATGGAAATTGAATGGCTCAGAGGACTGCTCTCCCTGGAGCAGTTTGAGAGAGGATAAACCCACCCATCTTGAGTTCACAGGAATGTTTCAAACACATGAACTGTTCTTTCCATCTCCTGCAAGAGAGACACAAGATGTTAATTATACACAGATAAGGAGAAATGAATATAGTTACTGTTACACAATCCTATCTACAGTGCTTTTTTTTTT
>NW_017728918.1:12289026-12317048 GCF_001723895.1 Crocodylus porosus | reverse complement strand
AAGTCATTTAGGCTGGAGAGTCAAGAGAGGCCAGATATTAGGCAAGATCTCTCCCTGAAGTATAACTGGCCACACAAACTAGTATTCCATAGTCACCCTAGTCCAGGGGTGGGCAATTATTTCAGCTGGATGGCCACTTAATGAGTTTTGGTAACCTGTTCAGGGCCACATCCATCTCTTTCTACCTCCATCTCCCCTTTCCTCCATTCCTCCCCACAGAACCGGGCTGGAGCTGTAGTTCACAAGCAGCATCAGCCGTGGACCCAGTCAGGGACTTCTGCTGCAGCAAGCGAGCGGTGGCATCAGTTGTGGAAGCAGTCAGCAGGATCCAGAGCCCAACGTGCAACCTTCCAGCAATGTCCGAAGCTGAAGCTGAAACCGACCTGAAGTGGCAGAAGCGCCTTCCTGTGTCCAGAACCGATGCCACCAGCATATTCCAGGTCAGGGCTCCAGGCAGGAGCTTTGGCTTCACTGGGAGGGCAATGCTGTAAGCTGTGGGCATCACTAGCAGATTTTGTGTTGGTGCTCCTAAGCCTGCTGGCAGCATCCACAGCCGATGCCCACCAGCTGCAGTGGAAGCCCTAGCCCAGGGCCACAGCTGATGCCACTGCATCAAAAGCTGAAGCTCCTGGGTGGAAGCAGCCCTGCCCAGCATGATGGCAACAGCTCTACCTGCCTACCTGACACCACAGGGAGTCTGGAACTGGACCCACTGGCCACCCACAGACCAGATCCAATGAGGTGGTGGCTGCCACTGGCAGGCTGGAGCAAGTCTGTTGGTGGTCTGTATTTTGCCCATCCCTGCCCTAGCCCAACCTAGTACCACCTAGCCTCAGAATGGACCTTTGACATGCATTAAAAATGCATGAAAGTTGAAGGTCGGGGCAAATTTATCACAAAATATTTTTAAAGCTAGTCTTTTACTGTGCTCCACTTGTAAGGATATTCTTCAGTCATAGAAAATTAGGGTTCAAAGGGACCTTAGGAGATCATGTAGTTCAGCAGTCACCAACCGCAGGAGATCATTTAGTCCAGTGGTCAATCGTGGAGCCTCTCACAGTGGATCTCAGTTTGTCAGAGGCTCCACGATAGCAAGTGGCAGGATACACGTGGCTGAGCTGAGCCGAGCCATGTCCTCTGCCACCCGGGCTGGCCTGGGTGAGAAAGGTCAGAGCCCAGACAGCTTGTCTGGGAGGCAGGGGGGCAGATCCTTGGGTACCCTTTACTTACAAAAAATGATCTTCACCATACAAGGGTCGGAGACCACTCATCTAGTCCAACCCCCTGCTCAAAGCAGGACCATCCGCATCTACATCACCCTGGGCAAGGCTTTGTCTAGCCAGGTCTTTAAAACCTCCAAGGGTGGAGATTCTACCACCTCTCTGGGTAGCCTGTTCCAGTGCTTCACTACCCTCCTAGTGAGAAAGATTTTCCTGATATCCAACGTAAAGCTCCCTTGCTGCAACTTGAGACCACTGCTCCTTGTTCTGTCATCTGTCACCACTGAGAACAGTTCAGCTTTGTCCTGAATCACCCTTCAGGTAGTTAAAGTCTACTATCAAATCCCTCCCTCACTCATCCCTTCTGCAGACTAAATAAACCCAGGTTCCTCAGACTCTTCTCAGAAGTCATGTCGTCGAGCCCCTGAACCATTTTCACTGCCCTCCTCTGAACTCTCTCCAATTTTTCCACATACTTTCTATAGTGGGGGGACCAAAACTGGACATAGTATGCCAGATGTGGCCTCACCAGTGCAGAATAGATCAGAATAATCACTTTGGAAAGAGCCAAAGCAACTACTTGAAAGCTCCTGCCTCTCAGCCACATTCTCAGTTCACTAGCACGTTTTCTCACTGTTAGCTCTTTGTCCTCTCTCTCCTACACTCATAAGGAGTACAGTCTTTACCAGCCTTAAAATATGAATCTTATGGCTTTTGTCATTTATATCCTTTAGAGAACAGAATAAGATGAACAGAAAGATACCCACGGTTAGGTTTGTTCTTCTGCAGAAAAGAGATTGGAGCAAAGGGTCATCTCAGAAACTAATGACCCTGGTGATTTTTATATCATTGCTGATCTAAGGTTCTTTTTATTGTTAGTAAATACAGTTCTCAAAGAGGGCTTCAGATGTGTACTAGTTACCACAGTTAGCCATTGACAAACATTTTAATAAGTGTTTAGTGAAAATCAGGTGAGAAGTTAGAGGAGCCGTAGTGCTTTACCTCTACAAGTTGTGATTTGTCATAATCCTTACGATGCCGGTAGATGCATTGACTAAGAAGTGAGTACAACCTCTCAAGTTGGTCAACAGTAAGGTTGTCACTTTTCTTAACCAACAGATCAAGTAGTTTCTGTTGAAATAAAAAAAATACATATACATGTAAATTACGAAATCAAGATTAACATGTAATCATTCTTGAAATCCATTTGAGATTTTATTACAGTTTATCACTGTTCAAGAATAAAACAGAAGTGTGCTGGAAGGATTTTTACATTACAAACAAAAATGTGATCTAGCATGTAAATAATATCATTGTCATAATCAGTCATCAAACCAAACAACTGTAAATAGGTCTTCCACACACATTTATTTCAGTATATAAACTGTATATCACTGATAAAATGATGAATGCATGTTCTTACCAGGAAGACACTCCCTATACACATCTACAAAGATACTTCATGTTTTTCCTTCAATGTGATGCCTACCTAAATACAAAAAGCTTTACCCAAGTGGTGTGCTGAGATCTCTGCTATCATGCTATCATTTCTTTCTACTCTCCCATCTGTGTCCTATTGTAAACTAAAGTTCAGGGGACGAGGAGCATCTTTTCATTCCAAACTTGTACAATAGTTAGCACAACTTGGTCCACGACTAAAACCCCTGGCAGATGTTACATATAAGACGTGATTAACCAGTTAATTGAGTCTTAAATAGTAACTGGCCACATGCTCAGAAAATGGCATAAGAAAATGTACAACAAGCCAATCCACAAAATGAATCCACAAAGCACGTAAAAATTTTGTGGTTGTTTCCATTGTGACTTAAACTAAACATATGGCAGAGTCCCTGCCATGCAGCCCGATGCTGGCTGCATGGTGGCACCTGGTTGACAGCTCCCCCCGTGCCTTGGCAGGCTGGCAGTCACGTGGGACAGCACCCCGCTGTTTTCAGGGTGTCAAGTCAGGGGAGCTTATCAACTGGATCAGAGGTGCTGGGTCACGGAGAGCCATAGGACCCCCCATGACCTGGCAGGTTGAATGTCTTGCCCTGCAGCTCCAAGGGAGCTGTGGAATAAAATACTTAATGCATCCTGGCCACAGGGACCCTGAGACAGGGAGAGGTTCCCTGTTCCTGGAGTCCTTGCATGCCAGGACTTTTAAAAACCTGACTTGCCCAGCACACAGTAACCCTGGGCTCATAGATTTCATAGACATTAGGGCTGGAAGGGACCTCGGGAGATCATCGAGTCCAGCCCCCTGCCCAGAGGGCAGGAAGGCAGCTGGGGTCATAGGATCCCAGCAAGATAAGCATCCAATTTACTCTTGAAGGTGTTCAATGTAGGTGCTTGAACCACCTCCAATGGCAGACTGTTCCAGACCTTGGGGGCTCGGACAGTAAAGAAATTCTTCCTTATGTCCAGCATGAAACGGTCTTGCAGGAGTTTGTGACCGTTCAACCTCGTCATCCCTTGGGGTGCTCTGGTGAACAGACGTTCCCCCAGATCCTGGTGGTCACCCTGATAAACTTATAGGTGGCCATCAGATCACCCCTGAGCCTGCGCTTTTCCAGGCTAAAGAGTCCCGTGGCTCTCAGCCTTTCATCGTAAGATCTGTTTTCCTGACCTCTGATCATGCACGTGGCTCTCCTCTGGACTCTCTCAAGCTTCTCCACATCCTTTTTGAATTGTGGAGCCCAAAACTGGATGCAGTACTCCAGCTGCGGCCTCACCAAGGCCGAGTACAAGGGGAGAATGACGTCCCGGGATTTGCTCGAGAAGCATCTATGGATGCACGCCAGCATTTTGGTCGCTTTACTAGCCGCAGCATCGCATTGCAGGCTCATGTTCATCTTGTGAACATGATGACCTCAGGTAACCTCTCCTGGATCCTGGGGCCCTGGTGTCCCAGGACCTCAAAAAACCCCATGTTTACAGCTGGGCTACATGTAAGGTTTTCTGACATCCTGGTGCACAGGGCTCAGGGAGCCTGTTGGAGTCTCGTGACATCTCACGGCTGAGACCAACAGGGCTAATTGTCCACTACAGTCTTGAATTCCCACCAGAGTCTCCAATAGTCTCTGGTGCTGTCAAGGCAGAGACTGATAACCAGCTGACAGGAACTACACTAAAAATAAAAATAATAAGAATAAAAAAAAAAGACTAGATAAAGCTAGATGTTTCTAGAAACTGACACAAGAAATGTAGGACCAAACTAGTTTCTAAAAATGTACAATTTCTCCTACAACTAGAAATGCATCTCAGAACTTTTGCTTTATTGTATGTTCTTAAGTATTACACACCCCCAAAAAAGACATGCACTTTGGTTTTGGAGGGCAGAATACAGATGAAAAAAATATCTAGTTATGGCTGATGGATAGAGAATGATATTTAGAGATTTGCTTTTAGGAACTGGCTTCTAGGTATAGTAAATATTGCGTTAGAACAATGGTCTTGTAGAACAGCAAAGGTTAACCGGTTTCTAGAAGTCTGTTTGTGACAAAATTTCATGTTCTCAGTCTTTGAGGCAGACAGGATATCCCAAGCTAACAGACAAGCAGGCACATACATTCTGTGAAATTGAAAACATGCTAACAGTATACCATAAAAAAAAAGACAGGACCCTGCAGCATTGGCAGCAGGTCATGCTGACCAGCTGCAGATCCCTTGGGATTTCCAGTTTGGTGGACTAACCAAATTCGGAGTCTGGGGATGCCTAAATTAAGACACCAGTAAATGACCAAATTAAGATGCATGGGTGTGCTGGGTTTGTGAAAACACAGAATTATGCAGACAGAAGAGAACGTGGACAGTATGTTGACCACAGGGAAACCAATCAACAGTACCTGGAAATGAAAAGTTATCCAGGGAGAAAGAATACAAAAAGAGGGACTTTCAAACACACCACCGAGCTGTCTCACCCACCCCAGAGGGGGAGGTCAAGGGCCGATGCCCACCAAGACTGCTGACATCTGACATTCAAGCAAAGAAACAAAGGATGACATTCATGGACTGGCCAGGTGTACCGTCTGGCATTCACGGACTGACCAGGTGGACCTCTGTGAAACCCTGGAACTGGCAGATATGTAGGATCGGGGGAGAGCGGGGTTATTTTGTTTGCCTTGCCTGCATTACTCTTATCAGCTATCACTGTGCATCAATAAAATTTGCCTATTATTGAACAGAGTCATCGTGGGTCGGTCTGAGGTTTTGGGTTCACCCAGAACAAGGCATCAGGACCAAGTCATGAATCCAGTGCCAACAATGATCAAGACCTAGTTGTAAGGGCAGAGTACACTTCAGTACCACTGCTCAGCCAAAAATGATAGTTTGAAACCCTCTCATCTGCAGCCAAGCTGGCATCAGCTTTTGGCTACTCAGCTTTTTGGTTGCAGCTGTATAAGGGTAAAAATTATAGCTCTAATGCTGAAAAGTACGCTCTGCCCCTTCTCTATCGCCAAGAGAGAAGCAGAACCCACAGCAGCCAATACAGAGTTCCCATGCTTTCATCCCAATTTAGAAATCAGCTTTTCCACTTAAGACGCACACCCCAATTTTGGAGGAGAAAGGTTGACTATATGACAGAAAGTTAATTTCAAGGATTTCTTTTAGTTTTAATACTCAGTAATGTTTCCAACAAGGTCCCTGGTACTCCTTTCCAAAATCCTGTATTCACTGAAAGACTATCTGCTTTCTCAGGTACTCTAGAGGGACAAATTCTTTGTTCCCTCATAGTTTCCCACTAATTAAAACACAATTCTGTACTCTGGGGCTAGGCCAGAGCTACGACCAGGAAAGCAGTAATTCTCATCAGTTTGTGTTTGAATCCTACAGGTTACTTTTACTGAGCAGTGGTATAAAGGTTATGGAAGGCAAAGTATACCCTTCATTCACTTGGCATTTAACAAAACCAGAGCACTTGTCACACCCCTAAAGATGCATATTAATATCTGCACAAACAGCAGTAGAAATAGTGGATGTTATTAAATTATTCAAAAATGACCAATATCAATAAGAGTTTACCAATACCATTAACTTGAATTTATTTAAATAAAAATTGCCGACAAAAGGCACCTTAAAAATAATGTTAACAAATATAATTTCTACAGTCAACATTCTGCGTTGGATGTAGCATTATGAAAAGCAGGAGGATAGGTAAATAAGGTAGTTCTCAAGTCTCATTACCTTTAATCTGCTGTGGTCAACAAACACTGGGGGTACAGGATCCAATGTTTCCTCTGGAACCTGTTCCAGACTTGCAGATTTTGGCTGCTCCAGAGTGACTTTTCTAGATTTCTTACCTTTGGATGCACCTGCAGTTTGGACAAAAAAATACCACCATATCAAAAGACAGATGGCAGAAAAATTCGTTACCACTAGACAACAAAAATCTCTATACCTTCAAATGTGATGAAACAAAGTCATGCAACAAACATCTCACAGCATTTTCTATTATTCAAGCGCCGTGTTGTCTAGGCATTCAAATTCAGAAGTGTGTTTGTATTACTACCAACAGACCCAGAAAGCATGGATTCATGAGGATCAATTATGTGGCTTATCAACACCTAGCAACTTCCTTATGGTCATACAATTTAAAGCAGAAGGAGCCATTACAGACATGCAGTCCGAAGAGTCTAACTGGCCAGTAAAACCTGTAGCTAGCCCATAACTTCTGGTTGTACTATAGTACATCAAAAGACTTCATCTTGACTTTAAAAAATTAAACTGATAGATAATTCACCATATTCCAAAGTGTAATTCCAGTATTTAATTGAAAAAGGACTTTCCCATCTCCAGGCTGATTTTACCAAACCCCAGGCAACTGAGTTTCCAGCTACCGTAACTGCCATAGGTCTAATTCCGCTATTTTTTGTTCACCACTTCTACTTCCAATATATTTTATACCTTTTAGATCCTATGGTATAGCATCCTTCTTCCATGTAGAGGACTGGATGACAGAACTGTCTTTAGAGCCAACACCACTTTCTTAAGGGCCCCCAGAGGGATTAATGTTTGTGCGACTAATTTCTTTATTCTAGCAACATTTTGAACCCCAGAATTAAAAAAAAAGGTTAAAGCCAGAAGAGATTTAATATGCCCAATTCCCAAACATGAGCTACTCAATGCTTCTTTTGTGGAAGTAGTAGTGAATGGTTTTTCAAAATTACTGTCTAGGTTCTCAGGTGCATCTTTACCAAAAACAGCTGGAAAAATTGCTTATAAACTGTTGATTCATTTTTATTTAATTTAATTAAACTCTAGTTTAATTTAAAAATTTTAACTCATGCCTGTTAAGTACTCATACTACAGAGATTAACACTGATTCAAGATCTTTAACTGCTAGTGTCACTGGACATTTCAACTCCATCTGACAAGATGAAACTGACAAACAGAATTACTTTGGCAGAACTGACTCCGACATGGCTTGGCTCTATTTCTCATGCCGCTCAGCAACGGGCTCACTGGATCAGTTCAGTTCGTTACTCATTTCCCTGGGAGGTGGTGCCCCTGTTAAAAGATCTTAGATCCTCTTGTCTTTCATTTTTACTTGGTTCCATTTTAAACAAGTGTTAAGAGGATTCACTGCTGGGTAGATGGCACACTGATATGGCAACTACTGACTTATTCAGGTTGCATGTCCAACTCAGGCAAATTCTTTATGTGAAAGAAAGCAATGGATTTGTTAATTTTATTAAATGATAAACAAATAAAGCATTGCCATTAATAAGCTTAAACTAACAACTGAGCAATACCCTGGGCTTTGCAATTTCTATCAGCAATGCTATTGTGACAGCAATATTAAATATAAAGGTCCAGTTAGTCTATCATCGGATGTAATTGCTTATCTTTGGGTTCATTATTGCCTCTGGTTGGCTATGTAAGAAATAACACTATGGTCCCCACTGCTTGAAACAAGAGCCTAATAGCTGCTGGTGTCCTAGGTGGGTTCAATTCTATAAAGATATAGTTTCCTGTTTGCTGGCAACCATCACTTATTACAGGAGAATGTTATTCATCCACAACAAAGCAGCATATATCTTTACAGATAAAAGTCAAAACACCCTGAGCTTAAAAAGTTCAGTGAACTTCTCCGTCAGTATTAATGTTCTTTTAACTTTAAAACTTCTGAGGCAGGATTCCAGACTGAATAATCCTTATGTGTTCCATTGTCCCCTTATAGCCCGAGATGACCAATCAACCCACTTACTCCTATCAGAGATTTCTGGTGGACAGAGCAACATTTCATAACTACACACCAAATGTATAGTACATGTTCCTAAAATCCCCAGCTGATACAAGAATTGAACAGTACTTTAAAGAAACCTCTGCTGCAGCTTTTAACCATTCTAAATTACCCATATTCATATAACTGTATTACACTGTACTTCAAGACTTTTAAGAGTGCCTATGTTGAGGATGCATTCTGTCTTCACCCCCTGAAGGAACGCCCAAGCACTCCCAGCAAATGTCTGAAGGAGGTTTACAGAAGGGAGGCCCATAAGAGAACACGCAGGATGAGGAACCTCAAGTCCATACCAAAGTGCAAAGCCCTTAGTTTTGTTTACTTGCAGCATTTCTTTTCCCTAAAGTTCCCCAAAAGCCCCTACACTCAGGACACTCAAAATACTACAGTTCCTGGAACCAGAGACAGGGGATAAAATTCTCTTCGCCCTCCAGGGGCCTTATGCATAGGGTCACCACACATTCTGGTTTGGCCAGGACTGTCCTGGATTTTGAAGACCATCCCCAGATGGTTGGGGATAATTAAAATGAGTCCTGGGTGTGGGACACAGCCTAATGGAAAGGCAGAGCAGCATGCAAGCCAGGCAGCTCCACCTCCCCACCAGACTGTGCCCACACCCTGCCTGCCTCTGCCTGCAGCAGCATCACTGATGGGAGAGGGGGGAAGCTGGGGAGGAGGGAGGTATCCCAGATTTCTTTATGGTTACTCTACTTATGTGCCACCTCCATGGTTCTCCAAAGCTTTTAACAAGCTCTAGGAACAAGGGGCAATTTGGTTCCGAAGTCACACTACTGTTAACTCAGCTCTGTGCCTCATTTCAAGTTTCCTCCTTCACTTGGCTCTTTCACAACCTGGCAGAGAACTGTACCCACATTCTTGAACAGGATCCTTCCTAGGAGAGATGACAGGAACAACAAAGTGAAAATGCCAACTGCAATCCCCTCCTGCTGGGTCATTAGAGCATCACCCCCACTGCTGCAATGAGCAGCAGACTATTCATTTGTCTCCTTTTCCTTTCCTTTGTCCAAGCACAGATGCAGTTCTCTATAGTGACATTTTTTCATTGGGAAATTTCAAACAACTGGCCCAGGATAGGAAAATATGGAACTGTGTCAATCCCTCACTGAAGCCATGGAAATAATTTACTTAAAAAACAACAACTCCAAAGTGCTTTCGGATGGTCAAACCAAAGAGCATCAGCTGTAGAGGAACACGTCCCACCACAGCTGATTGGGTTATGCGTTCCCTTTGCCAGGTGATTCCCTGCCTCCCCCACTGCCCCATACCTCCTTGCCAGGATTTGCACTGACCCATCCCTCTGGGCGAAGCACAAGTCGGCACAGGTACTGGTAAGGAGGTGTGGGGCACTGTGGCACAAAGGCAAGGAAAGGTGACACCTGTTTCCACCCTTTGGGTACCAAGTTCATTTTTTAAACTGATGATCATGAAGATCCCACCAGTGTTCATCTTCAATGTGATTGTTATATAGCTTCCCAAAGGTTTATTTATATCCACAGAAATGCATAGCACAAAGATATACATTGACCTGCTGAGTTTTAACATTAAAAATTACTATGGGGAAGTAAAGATGTAAAGTCACCAAAAAGCAGAAGGGTTTTTGTTGTTCTTGTTGTCATATTTTATACATTAAAGCTGTTGCCCAAAAATACTGTTCCTCTTTCTACAATCTCCAAGATTGATTCCTCTCTCCATCTCATCTCAAGAATTTAAACTACTTTTCTTCCGGCAATTCTGACTGTCAGCAAGGCGGTCTTCAGTCTATCCAGAATTCAAATTGTAAAATTATTTCTTTCTCTAGCGCTCAAACCACACTACTACCCCTTCTCCACTTCAATCCCTTCATTGACTGCTCATCTTCCTGCTTAAGTCGAAGATTTTGTTCCTCACCTACAGGCCCTACAAAATCCATTCCTGATGACACCTGTTCTATTTCTCATGCACCGTGCATCTAGAGCATACTCTTCATCTCTTATTTCTTATCACTCATTTATACACATTCTTCCATGCTACCTATCCTTAAAAAACAATCTCATAATTCAAACCCTCAGCAACGCTCACTTCATTTACAAACAGTAACACGGATCTTTGATATTAAAATACTTAATTTTTGTATATATTAAAACATAATAAACTATCACAGCTTTTACATCTCTTCCCTGAAGAAACTTTGCCCCCCAAAGAAAACTGCCCCTCCTTTTCCTTTTATTCATCGGTGTCCTTCCCTTTCCCTTGTCTTTTTTTTTTTGCACATGACATGGTCATTGCATCACAGTCTCTGGAAAATGCTTAAATCAGGAATCTTTACTTGCAAAGTACTACGAACACCTCACTTACGGCTAGGTAGAAATATGCTGAAACCCCGGGGCTGAACCGATTTAAGTTACAGTTTTCTGTAAGTGGTATAGTTAGGTAAGTAACAAACAGAACACACATTCGTCCTTTGGTGTGTGTGGGGGGTATAAATCTTAGACCAGGTACAGCTATTTTTAAACTAGTCTATGCATGCAGAACTTCTGTTCTGTTACAGGTATAAACCAGTTTTCTGTGCCAGATTTCCAATCACTTATACCGGTAAAAGGGTAATGTTGGTACCTGGCCTATGAGAGGAACAATTGCTTTTATTCTCAATTTATAAAAACAAGGACTCCTGATAATCTGATTTTACCAGAACCCTACAGATTCATAATAAGATTATAGTCTATTTCACTAGATTCAAACCCAGTGATAGCTGTCCTGTAAATTCTTGGATAAGGAGGCACATGGAGCCACACCATAGTGAACCCTGTCTCAGTGATAGTTTAGAAATACTCCAATTATCCTCAGTATAATATTACCTCAGTATCTGCAATGTTCCCCAGAAAGCTTACAGATGTATACAGAATACTGTTAATAAAGAGATAAACTTATTTATCAAAGATGGTTGTTGTCAACTTTTTTTATATTCAAGGCATGCCTCAGAAAATGCCAGCCAGCTCTTAGTATGCATTTTTTTTTACTACAGAAAAAGTAATACAGCAAATCTTCTGTTGCAAAGAAACTGGAAAGACACAACAGGTTTCTGACACTATGGATTTAGGAATTTCTGGTGTATTTCATGAATCATGTTTGTACATCTAAGCTAACATTGTGAGATCCTGTGGCACCTTTGAAAGGATCTCAAGGTACTTCAGGGTGCCATGGCACCATGGTTGAGAACTACTAATCAAAGGCAACATTAATTTCATAGACATTAGGGCTGGAAGGGACCTCGGAAGATCATTGAGTCCAGCCCCCCACCCGAAGGGCAGGAAGTCAGCTAGGGGTCATAGGATCCCAGCAAGATAAGCAGCCAATGTACTCCTGAAGGTGTTCAATGTAGGTGCTTGAACCACCTCCGATGGCAGGCTATTCCAGACCTCAGGGGCTCGGACAGTAAAGAAATTCTTCCTTATGTCCAGCATGAAAAGGTCTTGTAGTAGTTTATGACCATTCAACCTCGTCATCCCTTGGGGCGCTCTGGTGAACAAATGCTCCGCCAGATCCTGGTGGTCACCCCTGATAAACTTGTAGGTGGCCATCAGGTCACCCCTGAGCCTACGCTTTTCCAGGCTAAAGAGCCCCATGGCTCTCAGCCTGTCGTCGTACAGTCTGTTTTCCTGACCTCTGATCATACGCATGGCTCTTCTCTGGACTCTCTCAAGCTTCTCCACATCCTTTTTGAATTGTGGGCCCAAAACTGGATGCAGTACTCCAGCAGCGGCCTCGTCAAGGCCGAGTACAAGGGGAGAATGATGTCCCAGCCAGCAATGTAAGAAAAGTTTGTCCACCATATTACCTAAATGGTATTTCATCAGCATTACATGCTAAACGCATAGCTGCCATGTTGTAAGAGCATTAAATGTTCAAAATGCACAGGCTGTGGTTCACAACAGTACCACTACCTATTCCAAAAAGACCCAAAAGATGCCTGGCTACATTACTCTAAAATAAAGTTAGCACTGAAACTAGAACAATTAAAATGTATGCCATACCTTCTTTATCTGGCTCAGCATCTTTAGTCTCAATGTCTGTGTTCTGAAACATCTTCTCATTATTGCTGGATTGTGGTATCTCAGTGTTAGACTCTTTCACCAGATCAGCTCCCTGATTTTCACTGGAAGCTTGACTTTTCTCCTTTGGCTGATCTTCAGATATAGCTTTTTGTTTGTTACTAGATACATCATTGTCAACACAGGGTAAAACTACATCAACTGTTTCCACTTTCCCATTATGACATGCTGAAGCAGGTGTCCCTTTTAAGCTGTGTAGAGATGCTTCTCCATTTATGCACTCCCCTTTAGTTGGAGACTCGTTCCTCAAATCCTTTTCGGCATTCCCTGTAATGTTGTCAGGTACCAACAGGGATTCATTTGAGCTCTCTTCTTCTGTGGATGCAAAGTTGTTTTCTTTTCCTACAGTCCCGTTGTTAAGCCTCTGCTCTGCATCTATATCCATGATATCACAAGAGGACTCATCATTTGTCATCGACAGGTCTCCCGTTTCCTCTCCATTTTCCTCAATGCAGTCTGTACTGATCTCTAGCTCCCCATTCTCTAGCAGCTTGCTATCATCCCCATGATTTTCATCATCAGCAAACTTTGCATCATCATCATCTTTCTTCAAATTGTTGACTTTTCTTTTCTTGATAATTCCTTTGCCCCACTGAGAACGCCGCCTTGACTTTCTTCTTATTCGAACTGAATTAAACAGAGAGGGAAAACATGTCACTTTTAGTCCCAGTAATCCTTTAACATTTATAAGTCGTGTATTAAGATGAAGGAATGAATATTAATATATATGTCTACTCCCTTCTAAATGAGGCCATTCATTTTCAAAAAACACTGAGCACCAATTCATGCGGAAGTCAATGGTAAAATTCCCTGTTTTCAACAGGAGCAGTTAGGATAATAGTGAGGGTTTTCAAAAGTCCCATCAATAAAGGTTTATTTAAAATAAAGCAATTATTCATAGATTATTTCCCATAAATTAATCTATAGGACACTTTGTCACTTTATTCTTTTTTTCCATGTTTCTCATAAAAACCCACTAAAAGAAATCAGTCAAACCAAGTCATACAAAACAATTCAGGGATGACCAATTTTATTTTCCTCTTTTAAACTTCCAGATGATTTAGAACCATTAAATGAACCACTATAATTATGAGAAGCTTGGTACGGTTTAATTTAAAAAAAAGAATGGAAGGATTAATGTAAATCTAAACTACATAAACACACAATCATAGCTGTGTTAGGTTTGGAAACCCGAGTCCCAGCACTAGTTCTGCTGCAAATTAGCTGTGTTCAGCTCAAATCATTATCATTTTGCAGTACTCTAGCTGTCGTGCAGTTTCCTCCATTTTGAAAAATTTGGCTGTACTAGGGGACTTCTCAGGCTTTGGTGTTTGTAACATCTGACAAAACTGAGGAAGCCAGGTACTATCAACATACCTACCCACCTCTTCGAGTTGAGGGAGATAAGTGTTTGTAAAATTGTTTTGAAGATACAAGTACTAGCGCAAGGTGTTGTGAATTCTCTCTCAGGAGCTCCAAGAAGTATAATAATTAAATGTAATACTGAGAATTTTTTCCCTGTACCATACTTCCTCTGGTAATTTTACTACTACACTGAGAACAATAAGCCATTAACCTTTTAGTTTTAAAAGTCACCTTGAAAAATCACAATTCCATCTGAAAAGTGCATGGTTATTATTGTTGCAAGCAATCCTAAAGATTATAGAAACTGAAAAATGAGAAAGGTTTCTTTTTCCCCAGCCTTTTGTACATTTGATGCACTTTCTCCACAGCCAGTTTTACTGTTTATTGATGATCAGCTTCATTCCTTTCATGCATAACTTGGCAAGACTTCTTATACATACTTCAATAGCGTCTTCGAGAAGGTTTTCGCCAGTAATAAAACCTGCTGAACTGAAACTGAACATTCAGAAGCACAGAGAGAGCGAGAGAGAGCACAAGTGAGAGCGAGAGAGAAAGAGAGCACGACAGCTAGAGACCCTTTATCACAGGAAATTTTGCTCTCAAGCCTGTTCAAAAGACCTGTATAGAAAAGACAAAGAGGGAACAGAAACTTTATGGGGAGGGGGGGGTTTATAGAAATATTTAAAATTCAGGACTTACAATTAATATACATCTTTTACTTCTAGCAAAGAACTCATTTCAAAAGGGACAGTATTCTTTAAAAAAAAGAAAAGAAAAGAAAAAAAGACATCAACTTTTGGTTGGAAAAACTTTTATTCATATCTATTCTCAATGATTTGTACCTCTGACATGCTCAGTCTACAAGTAAAATACACCACACCAAGCCTGGGTCAGAGCCCATGATTCAGCAAAACAGCTGAGCATATTCCTAAATTTAAACGTGTGAAAAATCCCATCAAAGGAAAAAGAATTACTCTCACACTTCCACTTAGACATTTTTGTCTGTTTAGAGCTTTGCTGAATCAGGACCAAACAGTCTAGCTGGGTTCTTTTCTTTTTCATTTCCCAGCACCAGAAGTTGCTGGCCAAGCAGGCCTTGTCACACTTGTGCAAGCTGGGCTGCACAGCTGCAAACAATTAAGACACAGTAACTACAAGAACTCCTCCCAGGCTGACTCTCAGCTGTACCATTCCTCCACTGAAGCAGAAGAAATAAACCTATTTTGTTCACTAAAATCAGAGCATACAAAAGCAGCAGATATACTGAATAAGACTATTTTAAACAGTCATTTCTCAGGGTAAAGCTAATTTTATTTTGTTGCTGAAAGTACTTCCGATTGAAAAACAATACGAAAAAATTAGAATCAAAATAGCCAGGGCATAGGTGATGCACGCCACATGACAGGAGCCCTTCTCGCTTACATAATTAACAGGTGGTGACAAAAACAAATGGTTAAAACTGAATGCCTTTTCTTCCTTCCCAAACTCACTCCTTTCCCTGTACTGTGATAAAACCACCATGTTTTCAACCCCTCATACTTGTAACCTGGGCGTTGTCCAGGCCTCCCCCATTAAACTAGAACTAGACATGCACTTCCATGCAGCATCTCAAAAGCATGGTGTTTCTTTCTCCAAACACTCCCAAGATGCAGACTTTCCTCTCTATCTACACAGCAAAATCTCTCTCCAAGCTTTCATCAGTTCCCATCCTGATACCTTCAACTTCTCTCTCAGGCTCTCATAACACTCTTTAATCTAAGAGATTAGACGAGCACTTGGCTGGGGCTACTCGACCCCAGTGCTCTTTCCTGCCCAGAGTAGGGGGTTGGACTCAGTGATCTAATAGGTCCCGTCCGACCCTAGAACTCTATTAAATCTATGAAACACCCCTCTCCCCATTCATCCTCCCACATGTACTCAACCTACGGTTACTAGACTCAACCTCCTGGACCATTCCTCTGACCTGCCAACCCCAATCTCTGATTCCATTTATTGGCTTCACCATGTTAAAGAAACTTCTAGGCATTATTTGTATGGTGCCTTCAGATCTTAGCTCTTTCACATTTCTTAAAGGCTGCCCTTTTATACATAGTTAATCTGTAAGGCCACTGCCCTTTTCCATGCAAGTTCCTCAAGAACCACTTTTACTGATACACTTAACATAAATTAATTAACAACATATAGGTGGCAGGCAAATAAGGGCTAGCATATTAAGTATCTAGACAGTTTGTATTATCTGCTATACCTAAAAATATTCCACTTAAAACCACCTAGTTGCAGTCCTTTTTACTAAAAATTTCTTAAACTATAAACTCTTCATGACAGAGATATGTATAACACATAGCACAACACTGTCCCAAGTCTTGACTGAGGTTTCTGGACACTGTAAGAATGTGAAACAAGAAAATACAGAGACCTGCTTTACAAAGAATTAAAAAAACCCTTTTTTTTTAAAACTTCGATAAGAATACTGCAAGGTGTGATTCTGAAAATCTGTCTGATGGTGGCAACATATGCCTCAAATTCTGTATTTTAGGTTCTTAAGTAACACTGAGCTCCAGGTCTCTTCTGCTCATCCCCCAGTAGTAGGTAATGATGTAGCCAGAGGAGAGATACAGGACCCTGGGTATATCCCCACAGTCACAGTGGATGACAGCCAAGAACAGCCCAGCCCTAGGAAGAGTAGAACTGGACATGCTTAAACAAAACAACAGGAAAGAAGAGGCACAAACTTCTGCAGCTTCCTGCGTTCTAGTATCATACTTTCTTTTCCTAAAACTACTTTGAGAACCAATATAATCATCAGAAGCCTGGTGGGTTTCATGTAAAAAGAATGAAAGGATTAATCTCTGAAAAATACTGAACACTTAAAAGTGCAGTCAAACTACAGTAGAAAGTAGTCATCAGAGAATGTGGTCAAATAATTGACTGGAAAGGGGAGAGGCCTAGTAGGTGGGTCCTCAACGAGTCTGAGCAAACCTGAGAGCTTTAAGGATAGATGCTGTCAGTATGTTGAGTATCTGCTGAAAATCAGAAAGCTGCTCCTATTGTGTCTGGACCATGAAACTTGCCTGCTTCATTGGAATCTGCTGTTTACCAATTCTGCCATAGATAAAAATATTCTGTAACTCAGATGAACAAAGATTAAGCAGAAAGCATCTCTGGCCATAAGATGAGAGAATGGCAAATCCAAAATGGAAAAACTTGTCCTTGTCTTCAGAATATCATGTATTGCTGAGGAGGAAATTAGACTGGAGACTGAACGGAAAGAGTCATCAGGTTTGAGAACCAAAAATGTGTTGGTTGATCTAGTGCTATCATTACCATTCTGTCCAAGGTCTACATGAATGTTTTGCTAACTCATGGGTTCAGCAAAATCAGAGGGTAAAATACAATAGATACTGGAATCAAGGATTCAGGAACACATCACTAATATCCTTTATTCTACTCTCTTCTGAAGAGGAACTTGTAACATTTTTGTTATTTTGACAGTGAACAGATCAATGGCTGCACAACCACCCAGATGGATATCCATGTATTCCAGATAAATTTCTAATATTAAAAATTTTCTTAAAAATAGTTGCACACCAACCATGGGGAGTTGCATTCAGGGTTACTACGGCTACAGCTAAACTAGAGCTCTAGCACAGGTTCGGTTTTCTTAAATCCAGAACAGGGCAGCAACTTCTCAGTCCTGGGAATCAAATGCCTACCTCACATTTCTGAAGTACTACTTCTGTTCCCTGAGATTTAAACCTGACTTCGAACTTACAATACAATACGCTCTCACAACAGCAATCCCTGAAAAGGGTTAAGGATACTTTTTGAGGATGGTCTTGACATTAAAGTATATAAAACAAGGGAGAAGCCACTCTATTGCCACTTCTATGATTTCCAGGGCCCAGCATTACGTAGTGACGGAGCTCCATATGCTACAGAAATAAAAACTTAACTTAGGGGAGGAATAAAAAGAGAAGATCCAACAGAGAATATATGACACTTCTGACAACAGAATCAAATGCGTTTTACTGATGAAGATAAGGACTGATACAGTTGGTTTCCAGAGGTATCCTTATTACTGACAGCAGTCAGAATGGTACCAAAAAACCACGCGTCCCTCAGTGCCCCATAGGATTTTGGTATCAAACTGTCTGGTAATATTGACAGGTGAACAAAATGCATCATTACCAGATGTATCCTCTATTGGTGACAGTGGTGTCAAATAGACTGTGACATGTACTAGAAAAGCTAATTTAACGGCACAGTTATCAAGAGCCAGAATAATGGAGGAGGACATGTTTTGGACACTGACTTACCCTTTTCCAAAGCAATCTGTGGGAATTTGGGGGCTTCTCGGGGAAAGACTTGCTAACCGAAACCTCTTCTCCTTAGCCTCTGCTTAGCCCCTGAGGTTTACTGATTGACTGAGATCTGTGAGGAAAGATGTCAGGAGCACTTTTGGAGAAGTGCTCAGGATTTTCAGCCACAACCACTCAAGGGTCTAAATAGGTACTATTACTTTCTCCGAAGGAATCAACTTCAGGCAAGTCTCTCTCTAGCCTTTTGAGTTCCTTTAAACAATTCACAAATATAACATCTGCCTGGTACATTTGCTTCATGAAGATACAATAAGCATCTTGAGTGTCCCTCATGGAGACATGCGACTCCTTTCCTGAAAAATCCTTTTCAAGGGCTAGAGATCTGTATTTAGTCACAACAACTGACCCCAAAAGGAAAGGAATTTTTTTTCTTTGAAGAAAAAAAGACATTAACCCAAAAAATGCAGGCTTAACCCTAATGGCTAACTGCTAAGTACCTGTTTGCTCACGATACAGTGAGGAAGTCACACAGCAAGAAAAAAAGTCCTAAATTCACAGCCACAGGTGGGCACTGAGAAAGAACAGAGAGACTTGCCATCCATCATGCCCTTCAATGGGAGGCACGAGGTCACTTCAGGGCAAAGACGGTGCTGGCCTAAAGAAGATGAATTGAGTGCCCAGGTAGCAGGCTTACCAACACCAGAATTTTATATAGGCAAATACTTGAAGAACCTGACAACTTTGAGTCAAGTAGGGATACAAGAAAACAAGTCAATGTTCATGATTTATCATGCACTAATCACTGCAAGAGTTATTTCTGGGAGAAGTACAGCCATAGGCAAAAATGCAAAGAAAATCAAAATCAATTTAAACAGATCAGGAAAAAAACTACGTCTACAGCACTTGGAAGTCCAGTTTTATACTGTGCATCTCCATCTCTATAGTTCAGTTGTTTCATGTTCCTCCATTGTACATCTTCCTATGTAGCAACTCTTACAAAGGGAGACATGCCAAGCAAATCCATTTAGTTCACAGAATACCATTCTTCATATACTCTTCATATAGCAACAATACGAGGAAACCATCACAAATGTCCCTAGGTCATACTGAATTCCAGAAATATGAACACTTTCACTTTAAGTTTATTAAAATGACATGTAGGTGGGTATTCACAATTTTATCTTTTATTCACTGATTTGAAGGTCTCATGCCTACAAAACTGTTTCTGTGTCAGAAAAAAAATCAAAAACTAAAAAACAGACCTCTCAAAAAACAAGCAAATGACAGAAAACAATGGAAATATGTTTCTCATCAGAAGTCTCCTTTCTTGTTTCACATACATGCAATATGGCTGGTAATAACAGTGGTCACAGACATGAGAAAACTTCCATGTAAACAGCAACTGAAGAGGTTAAAAAAATGAATATGGAAATATAGAGAAAGAGGTAGGAAAAACAGTGAACAACTGAGATAAAAACCAGACAAGCAGATTTTATTTGCCTGCTCAGAATAAAATGAAAAGGCATTCAAGTACATAAAAGGTGCCATACCTAAACACAATAGAAGAAAAGATTTTTCACTGTCATAATTACTCTGGAAATTGCATAGCCAAATATTGCTGACATCAAGAAGGTAATGATATTTAATAAAGAATTAGTCATGAGTATTAAAAGTATATACAGTTTTATTTTTAAAGGATTTTTCTTTAGAAGAAATAAAAGGCTAATTGTTTGGGGCTCAAGAGAACACACTAGCTAAGAGGCTATGAAGTAGTGCCAGTGTCCTTCAAAAACAGGAAATTCAAGAATGGGAACTGAGATTTTTTGCTCCTTCCCTTGAAACAGCTGGTGGTTGCCACTGAGGAATTTGGACTAGATGGAACGATGCGAATTGCTGGACTAGATGGAATAATGTTCTAATCCAAATGGCAAGTCCTCTGTTCCTAACATAAAATTAGGTACAGAGAATGATCGGTCCACTTGTTCGAGCTCAGGTTACAACATCTCTCCTCTCTGAGTATGTCCGTACAGTGCAAAGCGGCACGGTGCAGAGATAACCGAGTAGCTCGGCATGTGCTGACTCCTGGAATCGGAGGCAGTACAGCCATGTTCACCTGGTGCTGAGCCCAACTAATTAGTTCTCCACAGAAAAGAGGCCAGTTAAACAGGTCTTGGACTATAACGCTAACAGTGACAAGGCATCAAAAGCCACTGGCATTTTAGCCATAGTGTCATCTTTACCCTTTAAGCTCTGAATGACACTTAAGCTGCCAGCAGCCACCAGCATCAAATTTGTAGAGATTTTGGTCCTAAACACAGAAAATGTTAAAAAATAAAATAGGACAGTCTTCTCTTTCCTGAGGCACTTTATTTGCTTTAAAACCACTTAAATGCTCAACAGTCAATGCTCATTAACATCCACTAAACACTCAGAAACAATGACAAAATAAAAGGAACAAAGAAATGGCAACTGAATAAATAAATTGACCTAAGGGACTGAGAATAAAAAAAATGTAAGAAAAGAAGAAAAACAAAAGGGGATTTTTTTTTATTTTTAAAGTTGCTTTAAAAAAAAAGTCATCTAGATTTTAAAAAAGATTTATCCTTCCACCACTAGATCCAGGAGACATTCTGATCTCAGGTTATTTGAAAACCCTGACAAACACTAATTCACCCAAAGCCACTGCTGAAAAAGGAATAGTACACTAAAAATGTTTTTTTTTTATTCTGAAAATAGCTTTTCTGCAACAATTTCTTTGACTGATTTCAGCTTTATGTAGTTTAAATCAAATATCACGCCTTGCTTCATTTGGTGGGATAAAAATCAGTATTGTGCTTTCTCTATTTGTTTTACTTGCTGTGAAATAAAGTTTTTGGTACAATTTGGATTTTGAGTTATTTTTAATGCTTCACATAATGCACTCAGATAAATCTACAAGGGTTGTTCCTTGCCCTGACAATTACAGGAATGTGGAACACCTATCACTCCAGGCTGTGCAGATTTTTATGCACGTGAAATGCCATTTGATCTATAGTCTACCAAATATAACACAATACTACTGAATATAGCAACAGAAAAATTCAAAAGCAATTATTTCTTGAATGGACTATTGAGATGTGGTTGAAAAACAGCAAAACTATGACACTCACTCCATCTACTGGCAAGATGCAGGAATATAGATTGGTTTTCCTATAGTAATGCAATAACCAAAGGAGAGCTTTATCTAAACCTGTCACCCAGGTCACTTTTGTATGTGCCCACCACAATGTTCCCCATAAACTATTTTAAAATTAACATTCACTACTTTAGCAGCAACTTAGTATACTTACGGTTTCTCCCAGGAGAACTGTTTCTCCTGTTAGAAACATAATGCAGCCTAATGTTCACAGTTTCTCTGATACCAGCATCTCGGCTCCATTGCGTGACCTTTCCCCCTCAAGGCCCCAAGAGTCAGTCTGAGACTCAGCTGAACTCCACCGCTGAAGCTGTGCATAGAGCAACCCCCCTGTTCTCCGTTACCACCACCTTAAGTGCCTCAGTGCCAGGGAAGCCCAGCCCCTTTCACAAGCGAGTGCTGTTCTGCACTTCAGGGTTGCAGAGACGCACAGGACACTGAGGCAGTTGTGCCCCTACACTCCTGAGACCCTGACTCCCAGACCCATGCCTCCAATGCCCCCAGACCTAGACCCTGACATGCCTGTGACTGACAAGAGAGGACAAGAGAGCTCTGGGATTCCTCTCTCAAAAGAGGAGGGGGAAGGTTTGGAAGCAGAAATTTTCTAGGCAAACCCAGGGTGGACTTGGCTGTTCTTGGCACACTCTGGCAGCCAGAGGAGCCTACAGAGCTTATTGGGTCTTTGGCTGCATGCAGAGAGAAGCAAAGGCTGCCTGCGCAGCCCCCTCAACATTTGCACGGTTTGCATTTCCCCCAGTTGTTTTTTTTTTTAATGGGAGAGTAAAAACACAAGACTACTCATGGTCCATTTGAACATTTGTACAGTCTTATTCACCAGCTACACCAGGATGAAACGGTGTTGTCATTACTATTTGCTACGTATACAGAGGCGTAACAGGGCAGTCATATTCCCTGGAGGCTGTTGCCGCACTCCTCTCCAAAGGAGGCATTGCTGCCCTGGTTACCCCTCAGTTATACTACAGCACATACATATTTCCCACCCTATTCACAGTTGCACACTACCACTTATATCTCCACTCATCCTTTCACCCATATCACAATGGGATGTACCCATAACACTTATTTGCAAGTCATATCAAGCTTACATCCACAAAGAACAAGTTTGCAGGCTCAGTGATAAAAATTCGTGACCCCTCATGAGCCCCATCTACTCTACAACTTGCATTGTTACTGCCACTGGTGGGACTGCACAGCTTTCTTATGTTGTTAAGGCTTATGCCACTTACAACTGTCTAGGATACAGAATTTTAGCATAATACTCCTCCCGCTGAATTATCAAATATAACTGGCACCATCATAACCACCATTAGCTCCCAGAGTCTAGGACTGCTGCTGGCGCATCCAGATTGATACCAGATGGGCCTCTATGCAACAATTCTACACCTAAATGAGAACCATCTAATCTGTGCTCCTTGGGACACCTAAACTTTCATTAGTTTTACTTGGAACTTTGGACACCAGGTAATACTTTGGGATTTTGTTAAATTTTATTTTGATGTTATAATAGCCTGCTTGCTAATAGTTAACTCAGAGTCATTAGGGGTTAATTTTGTATTTTAAATGGCTACAGATTTCACATATGTCGTAATTATTGAGTTTTCATTCTGCTTTGAGATGCGGTGCCCATTCCAGCAACTCAGGGACCGGCACCACATACAGAGCAGATCTGGATCAGCTACAGCAGGTGCTGCATGTGGTGCAATTCCAGACCAAAGCAGGCTGTGGAGCTGGCATGCAGGGTGGAGAATGGGACTGGCTCCCTGCAGGCACTGCATATCCCCAGCCCTGTATGTGGGGCTGATCTGGGACCCACCACATGCGCCACGTGGGACAACTCAAGACCCAGGGCCAGAACTGGGGCCAGATGATGAGGCTCCCAAGTCCTGATCCAACTTACAGGCTGCATCTTTGATAACAGCCCGTAATATAAGAGTCACTGTGGGTGGCTTGCAGCTAATTAGCCTTCCAAAAATATTATACTAACAAAAGTTAACAGCCCCCCTATATTTATATTGCTATTAAAAAAAAAATAATCTGCCAGCCACTAAGAAAGGAAAACAGCAAAAATGCTAAGGCTTGACTGAAAGAACATTATTTTTTTCAAGGCAGCATGAAGTATAATTAACAGTCATGACTAAGTCTGAAAACACTCTGCCAAGAACATTACTAAAATGCCAACAATGCTAAACTTAATGGTATACGCAACAAAACAGAAGAGAAGTAGCAAATAACTAGTGACACAATGCTGAATTTTATTGTTCATATTAAACTGGAGTGACTTTACTTACTTCAGTGGAGTTCATACCAGCATAGCTGGTGCCGCTCCAAGTTGCAACAAGAGAAGTTTAAGGTTGGCTATTAGAAGAAACTCTCTCACTAGGAGGGTGGTGAATCACAGGTTACTTAGAGACATGGTGGAATCTCCATTCTTCAAGGTTTTTAAGGCTTGGCTCCACAAAGCCCTGTCTGGAAAGATATAGTTGGGGCTGGTCCTGCTTTGAGCAGAGGGTTGGACTAGATGACCACTTGAGGTCCCTTCCAACACTAATTTTCTGTGATTCAATGATAGCATAACAATTTAGTTTATAATAAATTAGGGGTGCACTGCTAAAGATTTCTTTGGCCAATACCGATCGCTGATTATTAACCAGTCATATCGGCCAATACCAATCCAACATGCAGCCCAGCAGCTTGCAGAGCAGCGTCTGGTCAGTAAGTCTGGGGGGGGAGAGGAGAAGGTAAGAGGTGTGGCGGAGAGTAGATCAAGGACCCCACAGTGAGGGAAGGAGTGGGGCTGAGGCAGGCAATGCCCAGCTGGGGTAGGATAGGGTGTGGGATGGAGCTGCAGGTGGCTCATCCAAAGGCCACAGAGGGTCAAAGGGGGTTGGTTCCCCACTGCTGTGCACACCCCTGGGGGAGACATGTGCCCCCTCAGATTTGTGCATGGGGTGAAGGCAAGTTGCCCGCTGTGGGTTCAGGGTCTGGGGTTGCACCAGCCTTTTCCCAGGAGGCTTGACCAGGGCTGTGCTCAGGGCTGGAAGGGGCAGGTGATGGCAGCGTTGGGGGGGGGATGGGGGGGGACGACTATAACAAATTTTGGGGTGGCCATAGCCCACCTCTTAGCCTCCCTCCCCACAGGGCTGCCACCACCTGCCCCACCCCTAGCGCAGCCTCCACTGGAAAGAGGCAAGTGCAGCCCCTGGCCCCGAGTCTGCCCTCACCCAGCACACAAACCCGGGGGGCACATGTCCCCCATGCCTCAGGATATCATATCAGAATACCCCATTTATGCCTTGCCTACAACATAAATACATAATACACTGACTGGCTCATCATCTTAAGTTGCAACTTAAGACTGAGCTTTGGTGTCTTTATCACTATCTAACACAAAGCAAAAACATTTATATCAATACAGAGACAGCCCAAGAGTTCTAATCAATCAGAAACAAGTACATTCCTAAAACAAAAATTAATATGCTTGTATTAGGTACCACGCATTAATTAGTATACCCTGAGTGGTATGTCATTTGGGGCCCTCGGAGTCCATCCACCAGGTGGGAGCAGCACAGAACCCGATCCCAGCAGAATGGGGTCAAGTGCAGGGCCCAATGTTGTGTAATATATATAATACATCTCTTTACACAGAAAAATACAAAAACGTTATCCTTGGAAAGAAAAACTGCATCTGATAAACTAGAACTTCCTAACTATTTGCCAACCCCATTTTATTAGCAGTGAAACTCTACTCTCCCTGTCTCCCGAAAAACAGTAAAAAGCCATTGAAATATCTGAAGAAAAAAACCAGTACAATCCCCCAGTGAAGAAGCTGACAATTTGCTTTATATACATGTGTATTATTATGTTTCATATGATTCCAGCAGCTATTTGCCAAATGTTTGAAAGTAAATTCCTAGAAAATGAAGTCGGTCAGAAAAATGATGTTACTGCAGCATACACGAATCCTGTATTAGAACTATATAAACATCATAAAAGTAGAAAGTGAACTTAGCTTGAACCCTGACCAAGAAAAGATGGAAGACTTAAAATGGCTGCTTGGAAAGAACATGTTGTTGCCAGGCAGATGTTCAGTTAAGGCACTATGGGATCCAATACGCGATCCCAACAATCATGTTTCCTCTCATGCTACATGTGCATGCCATGAGGTGCAACTGTGGGATCAGGGATCAAATCCCAGTCACATCCGGACCTGCAAGTACCAAGCCAGTCGGCTGACCCATGCTCCCAGCCTCCGGAATGCAGCCAAGTCAAGGACTCCAAAAGGAATTTACCTTGTGGTCATATCACCACAGAGCAGGGGTCAGCAACCCCTAGCACATGCCAAAGTGTGGCATACAAAGGCAGGGAAGGGGTTAGGGTTGCAACACTATAAGGATCAGGCCCCTTGCACCTCCCCAGCCTTCTGCCCAGAAGTGTACATGCACCTGCCACAGGCAGACTCTACGGCAACTGCAGCAGGCAGTGGGAAGGCTGCAAGCAAGTGGCCTGGACTCCATGGCAGGCAGCAGAGTTACCTGTCAGCTCTATGTTCTTGAGGGAACCCTGGCACCCTGCTTGCTGGAGTTACAAATCACTCCCCCCCGCCAAAACCTCACCTAACCAGAACTAAGCAGAAGAAAAGTTTAATAGGCATCTCTGGCTGTACATTCCCCGGTCCCAGTATGGGAGGCCTATTCAAACTTGATTGACTAAAACTCAGATGACGGGTTAGGGAATGCTGAGGCAAGAGACCGAGTCAGAGCGGGTATGGGCAACATTTGAACAATAGTTAAGGGTTCATCACAACGTCCAGCTCACTGAAGCCCTGACCACAAATGCTGTCATTTTCCCAGGATGACTGGTGGAAGTCCTCCCCACAAAGTTTATGAACACTCCAAGTTATCTCCTTAAGTCTGTTAAAAGACTACAATAAGATCTGAAAGTCACGGTAAGCTAAAGCTTATTCACAACAGGTAAAATACAAAACAGTGATGCTGACTTCACAATGTAAACATAGCTAGGCCATCTGAGAAGAAATAATCCAGTACCCCCGTTCCAGTATATCTTCTATATTCATAGTAATTTCAAGCTGGCTCCCAGGTGTCTGGTTACTCCTTAAAACTTTATGTTTTCCCTGGTTGTTAATCGGTTTGAGATGTTCCAAACCAGATAACTCTCCTTGTCACTGAAAAAGGTAATTCATTTAAATTAAAACTGTTATATAAACAGGACTGGCCCCCATCAATTACTGCTTGGGACCCTCTTGATTTACACAATTAAAAGAATGCTTTCAAGAGGCTGGACTAAGGGTATAAGAAAGCTATAAGGCAGCAAACAGTGTGCTTCAAGGGGGAGAAATCTCTCTGACACCATCCACTGTTGTTCTCGAGAAGCTGGGATAAACAGGTGGTCTCCTTCCACTGCCTGTTTAACCTTCAAGGATCATGCTAGGAACTTTGCCTGTCAACAAAACACCCGAGTGCCTTGGAATAGTGAGATCTGATCTCTCGCTCTTTCTCCCTCTCTCTCTCCCTCTCTTTCTTTTTCTCTCTAGGCATAGCTTTCTGAACCTAAATTTTATTACTTAAAGCTTGAGCTAGGCTTCCTCAAATACTCAATTACACCAGGATAATATTGTAATTGTTTTTGTTTGTTTTGTCCGTGCATGGCTATTACTACTAGTACCATCATAAATTTCATATACTTAGCAATAAGTAAAACTTTTCTAGTCAAACTGGTGGTAACCAGGTATATTTTTTTTCTCCTCTACTTCCCCTTCTCCACTTGCTCTGCAGCAACGCTTCTTTTACCTAAGCCAAAGATCCTTGTGAAGCCCAAAAATACTGTGGGGTCTGTTCAGCAAGAGGTTACCACTACTAGAACAGTTAGAGCAAAAGCTTGGGATGTGCCGAGTTTGAGACGCATACGGGGATCAGCTTGTATAGACCAATTGACCCTAGTTTGGCTCAGACGTGTCCTGCTGAACTGAATGCTGGCCCATGAGGGTGTCAGCTAGACACCCAGCCTAATTCAGAGGTATTTTGTTCACCTGTGTGCTTGTGTCTGACTGCATTTTATTGCTACCTTAATGAACTGATTCCTGGCACATAAGGGTGTCAGCCTGTATGTGCTGATCAACCTGGCCAGATCATGCAGGCGTGCCACATGAATCTGTGTGTGTATGTATTTGACTGATTTAGTCGCTGGAGGAACCCAGCCCCACTGAAACAGAGTCCTGCAAGACCGCTCCACTGGGGGTAAGGACTTGCAGAAGGGAAAGATACAGCTCCACACAGAAACACAAGAGACCTCAGAAACACAGAGACTCCAGAAATGTACCCCTAATAAATAAGAACCCCAAAGTAATGGGAAAATCTGGTAACAGCAGGGGCCTGCCCACAGCCCGGGCCAGCTGTGGCAGGTGGCCAAGAGGCTGCAAGCTGCTGCTCTGAAGTTTCCAGAGCCCCAGCCTGGGTCGTTGCTGGAAGTGGGTGCACACTGGCCTCAGGGTGGACAGCAGGAGAGTCGCAAGGGGCCCGATCCTTATTGTAGCAGTGCAGCCCCAGCCCGCTC
>NW_017728918.1:12287130-12288606 GCF_001723895.1 Crocodylus porosus | reverse complement strand
CTTTCAGAGAGCCCTAGTTCCCTGCTCAGAGCTGTTGTCACATTATTTTATTTCTCCCACTGTCTTCCTACGCTCCTCTCCTCAGTCACCTCTCTAGAACAGTTAAGTACCCCCCCTTACTACACTGCGTCACATTTAGGCAACCGATGCTGCATACTAGCAAGCATAACAAAGAATATGTTGGTACTCCAAGGACTTTACTGTTCTGATTCTGTAAGGTTTTGGATATCTTCATTTTCCATTCATTTAAGAGTGGCTAATACCTTCCAATAATGAATACTTAAACTGTTCAAAACTGGATCCCAGGAGACAAAGTGTAGCCTGAAGTTAACTTATTTACTAATTTCAACCATAAAGCACTTCATATGTTGTAGGTAACAAACACAAGAAAAATGTATTTACATACAAATGTCAAACAAGAAAATCTTAAGCTAAACACTTTGTTAAGAGGATTCCAACCCCTGAGGAAGACAACCGTTTATTTTACACTGAAAAATAATCCTTAGTTTTACAATTATCCTGATGCTTGTATTTTTGCACTGAAAAAAAAACTTTGAAATTCTACTTTCCGCTTTTTCATAGCTACATCAGCAGAGGTTTCTTGCATTCATAAAATGGATGCCCCTAAAGATACAATGGCTGCCCAGTTGGAGTAATTTTCTGTAGGAGAAGCATTAAAGAATCACTGTAACCAAAAACAGAGAAACTAGGTGTATATGAAATCCATGATCATTGCTGTCTAAGTTACTGTTCTAGCTTCCACACAACATGATCTGATCTGAAGTACTCACATGCACATTTATTTGCAGAATTGTGCCAAACTGCCATGGCACTTTTCTGTTTGTTCCGAAATGCCTCTTCAACTCTAGTTTCAGTTTTCCGTACAGTGGAACCATGAGAATTTATTTGCTCTGCTGTTACTGATAAGCCTGCACACAGAAGATAAGCATACCTATTTAAATAATCCAAACTGCATAAACTGATCAAATTCAAAAAACGAGCCTGGAATTCAGTATTGCATTAAAATATGTTAATTAACATATTAAGGTGGTTATCACAAAACAAAGATTTAAATAAAAAATACCTGCATTCAGCTGACAAAATAAATTATTAAATATATAATTTTAACTGTTGAATCTAACAGCTTAAGAAAAACATATTCCATTTTCTGTCACAATAAGAAACTTTCACAATTCATTCCATATTTAAGATCCCCAAGATTACATACTTTTTCTCCGTATTTTACTTTCTTAGCACATATATTCTGCAATTAGATGACGATCTTAAAACAACAACTTTAAGTTGATGGCTTTCAAGAGATTTCCATAAGCCCTGAAGTACGAAGTGCTTAGAAGAAGGCTTGGCTGGCTGTTTTAAGTATTTACTATAGCTCCGGATACAGTTATAGTTTCATAGTTTCTAGGGTTGGAAGGGACCTGAGCAGATCATCTAGTCCGACCCCCTGCCATGGCAGGA
>NW_017728918.1:12259842-12286315 GCF_001723895.1 Crocodylus porosus | reverse complement strand
GCTGCTGCCTTGCTGCAGGCCTTTGCCACCTTGCACTGGATGGTGAATTCCAGCAGGTGATGATCACTGTCACCCAGGTGGTCAAGCACCCGCAGCCCCCTCACCAGGTCATCTCCCATTTTATTGTTTTTTATCTATAAAAATTACTGTTATTTTTTTCTTACTAAGGTGTTTATTTCAACAATGCTCTGTAGCAATGAGTTAATAGTCTAAGTATATACTCTGTGATGTTCTATTAGTTTTTTTTACCCTTTTTGAGTTAGCTGCCACCTTTCAGTCTCATTCAACACCTTGTTTTGATATTTAGCAGGTGGTTCTGGATCCACCTTCTAAATACAAATAATTATTTTGGGTATTTTTATTGTCCTCCTCCTTATTTAGATCATCACAAAAATTGACCAATTGCAATTGTGTTGATCTCACTTCAGGTCCCTAATTATTCCTGTCACTTTTCTCCAACTCCTCTACTTCTGAAAAATTTTGTTTGCAAAGAATAACTATGCTAGATAGAAATGGTAAAACTGTTAGTAATGCAAACAGGACAGATTGTGTTCAACAGCTTTGCTCTGTATTTGAGGAAAAATGGATGATACATTACATCTTACAATAACTAACTATTTTCCATTCAAATAGCAACACAGGAAGATGCTGAACATCCTCTCAAGCCTGATATTTTAAATAAGCAGATGTAGAGAACTTGTATCCAAGTTTTAAAGGATCTGGCCAAGGTTGTTTCTGAACTGGTAAGGCTGATTTTCAATAAATCCAGGAAACTGGAATAAAGTTAACGCCATGCCAGCATTTAAAAAAGGTACAAGGGGAGGTCCAAGTTAATTACAGGCCAGGTAGATCAATTTAACATCTAGGCCAGGTAGATAATGTGTGACCCAGTACGGAAGGAAATATACTAATCATCAGGAGTCAAAATCAGGGCTGTCCAAATGCAGCAGGCAACATGCAGCTCCTAAAGAGTTAGTATGTAGCCCATAGGCTCTTTCTTGGCTGCTAGTCCCAACACTGCAGCATGGTGGTATATGTGACCAGGAGAGGGGTGGGTGAGTGCTGAGCACAGCTGGGGGTATGGAGCAGCACCACTTGTGCTCCAGAGCAGGAGACTGGGAGGAGGAGGGAGCCAGGCTGCCTGTGGTTCCATGGAGAGGGACAGAGGGAGAGGGGCTGCCCAAACAGTGCACAGAGCAGAAAAAGAAGGGAGCTAGGCTGGATACGCTATGTAAGCAGCACTGGCAGAGGGGGGCGGGGGAGGCAGTGGGACGGACGGACCCATCCGTACCAAATGCAACCGCAGTCTGTGGCAGTAAGTTGGACAGCCTTTGGGTAAACCACTGAAAACACTAGAGGTCTGAAGACTAATTAGCTGAACTCTCAGCAGGGCACTGGAGAAAATGTCTAACATCATCCTAGTATATATAAAAAGGAATATCACAGGGAACGTTAAAAGACTGTGTCACGTTCTCGTGGCCACAATTCAGAAGGGTTATGCTGAAAAACCAGAAAGGGTTCAAACAGCCAGAAGAATGATCAATGTATTAGAAAATGTAAATGTGCTTCAATAGTAAAAGACGTAAGGACATTAATCTATAAAGTTTATCAAAGAGAAGTAAGGTTAGAGGTGAAATGATCACAGTCTGGAAGTCCCCATTACATATTTATTATTTTATTATTATAATATTTTATTTTATGTATTATTTTATTAAACGATATTATTTATTAGATTCTGAGGAACACAATCTAATAACATCTAATGGAGGTAGGAAAAGCAAATTTCTAAAGACAGGCCTTTTTACACAAAACAATTAATCACTAAAACAACTCAAAGGAATTGATGTGGATTCTCCAGAACTTTAAAATCAAGCTTGGGTGGTGTCCTAAACTTTATGATCAATTATGGTCAGACTGCCTCATGAAGCGGGTCAAGTTAGGTGAACAAAATGATCCCTTCTAGCCTTATAGTCTCTGAATCATGCTCAAGTAATATTCGTGACAAATTAAGAATTACTTTTATTTACTTTAGATTTCAGGGTCTTTTTGAGTGGGCTTTTTGAAATCTCCACATCTAAAACGTGAAGTCATAGAATCATAGCAAATTAGGGTTGGAAGGGACCTCAGGAAGACATCTAGTCCAACCCCATGCTCAATGCAGGACCAACACCAACTAGATCATCCCAGCCAAAGCTCTGTCTAGCTCGGTTTTGAAAATCCCCAAGGCTGGACCTTCCTCCACCTCTCTGGGTAACCTGTTCCAGTGTTTTACTACCATCCTAGTGAGAAAATTCTCTCTCATAGCTAACTTAAAACTTCCCTAAAGTCACAGAAAGTAATTTTAATACCTTTCTTTGACTCACAGTAGTACATCAAATATATTGCGATCACTTTGGATTAAGGAGAAAATGGGCTCTTTTCCTTTGCTGGGTTTTTGGTTGTAGCCATATTCATCTAAGGACACAGGCAGGCAAGGTTCTTTGGCTAGATGCAATATCTTTTATTAGACCAATTGAGTAGTTGGAAAAAAGTTCTTTGCAAGCTTTTGGGCACAAAGAAGCTAAGTGTGACAGGATGTCAGTGAGAATGTAAATAGGTGGAAATTAGGAAAACAAAAGCAGGGGGAACAAGAGGGAAAAATGGGAAAGGTAAGTGGGGGAGACTCTACTGTACTTGAGTTTTCCAAGGTAGAAAAAAAGGCTAGTCTGTGAAAAAAGACAAAAGCTGTATATTAGGAAGATAAGGATAGAAAGTCATCCTGTCACACTTCTAGCTTCTTTCATTCCTTGGAGATCTCAGAACAGCAGAGATTCCCTATGCTTGAAGAAGGGTGATTGTGCCCAAAAGCTTGCAAAGAAATTTTCCAACTAGTCAGTTGGTCTAATAAAAGATATCACATCTATCTACCCAAAGAACCTCATCTGCCTCTCTTCCTTTGTGCACTAGGTACTCTGAGATGCTAATGTTTGCTTCAGAAATTGCTTCTTTGGCCATTGACAAATTTGTAAGTTCTGACATGGATCAATGTCCCTCATTATCATGTTCTGAGAGACAGTGCAGACAGTGTAACCCCTCTCAAAACTCTGCACCCAATATGCTTTTCTTGAATCAGAGGCCAATGGCACAACCATCTGCTTATCTGCACTCTTACTGTCTGGGATTTGAATCAATACAGTTTCAATAGCCAGGCTCTCTGCTCAGAATTTGGTACAGCACCAAGTGCACCATGTCTTTATTTAATCTCTCTTTCTTGTACAGTTTTTAGACAGGTACTGTGATGTTCCAAGGATTAATCATTCTATTATATTCAGTAATACCTTTTATGTCTTCTTCCACAGCTAGGCATTCTAGAAAACCCAATTTTCCTTCATAGCTACTTTAATTTTTCTATAAATTTATACTTCTTATTTTTTTCCACATGCCTAGTTAAAAACTTTGTGATTACTTTGCATTATGACACAATACCTTTAGAAAAAAAAATCATACCTCTTTTTCTTCTTGCTTCCTTGATTTCTTCACACATTTTATTAAATTCTGGATCCAACTCAGCAGCAATTATGGCATGTGCTGTATCCTTTAAGGTACAAGCTCTGTGTCTAATTATTTTATCTATAAAGCAAGTTAATATAAAAACTATTAGTTTTACTTACGTTTATAGACATACTTCTGCTCTATACATAGTTTTAGGAGCCCATGTTTTTTCAGAAAGAGAAAAATGCAAGAAACAAAACAAATGTGTGAAAATGAAGACAGGGAATGACCACACTGGATAAGAAAACCTGCATATCAAGTATATATCACAATTCAGCCCCTCTCCTGACTTTTAAATACTGCATTTATTCACAGAGTGTACAAACCTCTTTCCCAAAAAATCACCCCTACAAAACTGAGGTGCGGAGACACTAATTTCCACACAGAACTAAAGCACAGAGCTGCTATAATGCCAGAAGCTGCTGCCAATTCACCAGCAGCTGAGAGAGGGTTAAAACTAGCTTTTGCCTGAAATGGCCAGTGAGCTGGCTGAGGGCAAACGAGCTGCTCCATGCCATCAGCTTTTGCCACAACTCTGGGGGAGAAACTTATTTTCTTCATTCTGCCTTCCTAAAACAAGGTGTGTATCATATTTGGGGGCATGTGAGAAAATACACAACGACTACTTAACAGTTGGACAATACATTATTACGACATAAAAATTCCTACTTTGAGTTGATCAACGGTAGCATTTCTAACCAAATTTAAGAAAAAAAAAAGAGGTGAATAGGTTCACATTCCTTACAAAGCTTTTAGATTTGATCCAGAAAGGAGCCTACAGAGACACTGTGGAATCCTAGACCCTCCATCACCAAAATTCCCAAAAAAGTATCACGAGTGGGGGGAAAAACACCACTGGTTCACTCTGGCTCAAGGCAATGCAGAGTCCCAGAGGGAGAAGGGACATACTGCAGCATCTCTCACTAGTCTGCCTACTACTCAGTGAAGAAGGAAGCAACAGAAACAGTTTGGAGAGAGTGTTCGCTAAAGTGTTACTGCTCTAGTTGTCTTAATGGAAATTTAATCAGAACCACTTTAAAAATCATGAGGGATTACTGAAATCTCACTCCTTAAAAAAATTATATAAATTATTTAATCCTAAATCCAATCTGTAAAAGCTTCAGGAGCCTGGTGTTGACAGTTATTAAGGTTTTTAGTAGTGGCCCATATCATTCATCAGTTTGTGTCTCACACAACAGGGTTTTTTATTTAAAAAAAAAAACCAAAGCCCCACCTTGTGCAGATCCAAAATTGTGTTTAAAATGACTATTTTGCTCCTAATATTGACCATTCTTTCCTGCAGTTTCATCAGTATTTGGGAAATATGATGCTAAGAATTTCCCATCAGCTAAATTGGAGGCCTAAGTATTAGGATCATAAGAACATTTCTCATGGGATTACTTGTTTCCAATAGTCTGAGATGTACAACAGAAAGTGTTCCAACACCAGCTAGTTCAAAAATGAAGTGTGATGTAACAGTTAACACTGCAGGAATGAAGACCTGCAATATGGATTGTGCTTAACTCAGCCAAATACAACACTGTTTCTACCAAGTGATTTCTTTGCTTTTAATGCAAACATATTAGGTTGCCAATAATCCATCTGGATTTACTATTTCTAGATGTTATCATTATTTCAAAAATAAAAAAAAATAATGTACTGGTTAGTGCTTAAAATTAGCACATCTGGCATGACAGGACACAATTTTGTGGACAGGGGATAAAATTCCTCAGATCCTAATGGTGCCGTTATGTTAATATCTGCCAGGGGCTGGAGTGGGATCCTATGCTGCTTTGCTTGAGTCCCTAAAAAAAGGTTAACCAAAGAGGTAAACAGGTACTCTTCCTGTTTTTTTCTGTCTTAACTGAAGGCTAAGATGATGGCATATTACAAAAGTAGGCAAATTAACATTTTTGTGGGGAATGAGCAGGACAGAAACATCTATCCTGGTTTGAAGCATCATTATATCACTGAACTATACACAGTGGGAGTTTTATCATAAGCCAGATTAATATATAGCAGCCTAACAGTAAAAGAGCACAATGCACAAATCAATGGCAGAATATTAATATAATTAGTTTCCAAAAGAGAAAAATTACACCACAGTAACACAGCTCTTCAAGAAATTCTCTGACTCCTACTCTTGAGCCTTTGTTACTCATCTCGGACTATAATTTCCCTATTAAAAGTTCCTAATTTTTTCTTGTATGTCATATACAACCACCACTCTTCCATGTCCTCTTGAACGTTCCACAGTAAAAATGAGAGAGGAAAAAAATGACATCTAACCTATAACCTACACTAGATTATTTTATAGCCTAGTGTCAGAAAAATAGAGAAAGAAAGCTTGGACGGCTGTCTGAGCCTGCTGTCTTGCTCATCTGAGCTGCTCTTACAAACTAATTCAGTACTTCAACTCTGCAACCAGAAACAATGAACAACAGAGTAAAATAGGAACAGTAGCATTCTTAAAAAAAATCCAACCGAATTCAAAGAGGCAAGCGTGATGTGCCTAGCCTGAGAATGTGCATCTCGGAGTTGTCTAGACAAATTACTAACAAACGATATGCTTTGAGAGCTTACTTAGAATGAAAATTATGTGCCGTTTCAGCAGTATTTTTATTCCTGTAGGACAATGCCTAGAAGAATGAGCAGAGAGATCTATAATAACTATAGGGAATATGAAAAATAGCTTGAAATCCACATAACTTAATTCCTACCCCAAACTACAATTAGCAAGGAACAGCTACATCTACTTCTGAACCAATAAATTAGCAAGTGTCCCAGTTTAACTCCTGGGAAGCAGTTGAAGAAAGACCATGGGAAATCCCTATGATGTCTCTGGGATGCTAGAGAACAGTATGCATTCCTACACAATACAGAAGGCATCAGTGATGCAACTCTTTTATATGCAGTAGCTGTGTGAGCAGCAATTTTCTACTGGAATACACTGACTAGAGAAGTTGCCCTTTTTAAAAGACAATGACTGATGGATGTTAATAAACTACCAGGTCTTAGAAAAACAGTCACAGAAGGAAGAGTCCCTGAAACAACACAGCAAGTCATACAACCATGGAGGAGCTTGGCATGAAGCCACAATGTTCAAATGGAAACTGCCATCCACGATAAAAGAACGGATAAAAAGTGTAACAAGCTACAAGTAAAAGCAGCAAGCACCTTCCTGGAAAGCACATGTGATTATTGCCTCAGATTGCCTCTTTTGGCAACCTGGTTTCTTTCTGGTTCGTAGCCTGCATATGGTTCCAAAGCACTAAAGGGACTTGATTCAGCAAAGTCTTAACATTTTGTCCCCTTCTAGAGAAGAAAAAAAATCTGTTCAACCTCATACTGGGTCAAAGCCTTACTTTCAACCTCAACTGCCATTTCAGACTTACTGTCACAGGAGCCAGAGAAGGAGACTTTCCCCCCATCCTTGCTGGATTCCTCATCTCGGGTCCTTATGTGTGTATAGTTCTACCATCTAGCCACAACCCAACACTACAGTACGCATCTCGCACATTTTCCTGCTACAGTTTAGAGACATTCTTTTTAAAAATCTTTTTGAGTTCTGCCTCTGAGGATGTCTCAGGCCTCCTTCACTGATCACAATGGAAAGCATAACCCCAACAATTCCACTTAACCATTTGACTCTCCAAGACTGAACCAGAAGATTATATTGTATTCAGTCTTGAATCCACCCGAGATCGGTCAAAAGACTGACATTCTCCTGATCACTGTGCTGGACTCCCAGAACTACATCAGACTTTATTTGTCTACTTAAAGAATATCCTGTGGCACCCAGGTGTGATTTTACTATCAGCACACGCTATTACACTGAAACTGTCCATAGTTAATCCGCAAGAATTAAAAGATACCAACATGCAGACAGATATGCAAGCAATGATATTTCTTGACTTCTCCTTTTTTGAGACTAATATAGCATTCTTTTGGTCTATAAACCTTGCTATCCAAAGTATAAAACTGCAACCAATTAGTGGCCATTATCAGACTGCATTTCAGTCTAATGAGATCTGCAATGGTCACAGGCAAGTAGTGTCGGACCCCAATTACAAACAGAATATATGTTCTCACAGGAAGAATGAGAAAGATTACTTTAAAAAAATATATATCTCACTATTTGTGATCTTGTTCATTCTTTGAAGAAATAAAAGAGAATGGATCTCTCCATTAGTGGAAGATCTTAAATACAGGGCTAAAGGAAAAAACAATTTGGCTACTCTCTAACAACTTAACAGCCTGTCCTCCATTCCCTAGATGTATCTACATTACTGGCACAAAGAATAACAACCAACAGCAAATATAATTCCCTATTCTTAATTTTTTACTCTACTATTTTATACTGATTTATTTAATGCATCTTTTGTAACATCTCCCGTGGTCTATTTTAATTTTGTTCAAATTGGCAGAATGTGTAATTTTATTGCATGCTTTTACTAAAAAACCATAAATTATGTAATTTTATGTAACATTATTAACGGCTTTTGCTAAAACAGGACAACAAATATATAATAAACTACTATTACCATTAGTTCATCAAGGTTCCACTAAATTTAGCTAGTGAAATCTTACTTCAGTATCTGAATTTTGCCAATGGTAACTCATACCTATGAATAAGATATGTGGTCATCCAATTCTCCACAGTACCAAGAACAACACAACCTACACTTGGGGAGGCTGGGTTTTTTAAGTACAATTTTACCTAACCAATTTTACCTGATCCAAATGACCTAGAAACAAGTGCACTGCTGATGAGTTGCACCTTTATCCTAGGTTCCAATTTCCTTGAACAACAGGACTAAGAAATAGTTATCTCTTTACCAGCAAGACATACCTAAGAAACCACCAGTGAGTTCTCAAGAGTTCCTCAAAATAATCTCTTAAAAATTGGTAAATGAATTTCATAAAGTTTAAACAAACAGATAAATATTAAAACTCCTTAAAAAAGGAAATAGGCAGACAAGGTCCTTTGGGTGAATACGATATCTTTTATTAGACCAACTTAAATAGCTGGAAAATTTTTTAGCAAGCTTTTGGGTTTAAAAGCCCTTCAAGCTGAGGAAGACTCTGCCTGACAAAGGGTTTTTAAGCCTGAAAGCTTGCTAAAAAATGTTTTCCAACTATTTAAGTTGGTCTAATAAAAGATATCATATTCACCCAAAGAACCTCGTCCGCCTATGTCCTGAGACCAACACGGCTACAACCTACACCCCTTAAACAGGAAAGTCACTGAGAATATTAAAAGATGTTCAGTTTCACTTTATCATGGAGCATTTTAGACGGATACAAAATGCATCATCTGAAAAAGTGAAGTCTAGTTTCTATAGGCATTAATTAGCAGTAGCTCCAGAAGACAGATATAAAAAAAACCAGATGATGCTAAATCCTAGGCATCACAACCTGAGACAACAAGGTACATGAACAAATTGCTTGAACACACCTTTGCATCAAGGACAGAAGACATTAGTATCTGCTACATGACATAAGTATTAAGGAACAGCAAGAGGCCAAACACTAAAAACAAATGCACTAGAAAATCATGATTAGATAGATGGTTGAAAGCATCTCTGAGAAACTATGGTTATGGAAATTTTGCTCCTCCACATAGTTAAGTGGTCAATCACTTACTGGCACTAAACAGCAAAGATCTGAAATAAGGACTGCAAATTATATAGAATGGATCAAATCCTTGTATAGCTCTATTGCACAGGAGTCTATTGTACATCTATACAAATGACTAGGCTTCAGCACAAACAGTGATGGCTAAAAATGTGGTATATGGCATCAGTTTATCTGCAAGTGATGGTAGATATTGCAGCTATTCTAAAGGCAGGTGGTGCATTTGCTCTTCTGGCTGTAAAAACCAACAGACCTGTAGGTCCTGCCACAGTGGTCACAGGTATACATGGTGTTAGCCTGTCAGTACAGTAGCCCCTATATAGCAGGGAACCCTAGCCCTGTTACTAGAAGGCAGGTCAGCCCTTCTAAAACCAGAACTTTCTGGGCACAGCGTGCTGGTAAGGCAAGGGTTAAAAGCTGGGCCAGGCCAGCTAGTCAGGTGACCAGAAGGGGGCAGACCAGAACTATAAAAACCCTGGGCTGGGCAGCAGTAAGGCCAGCAGCCAAAGGGGAAAGAGTGAGTGTAAGAGAGCTCCATGGAGAAGCTTGGTGAGCGGTCGAAAGGCTGGAGGAGGGAAACTACTGAGGACCCTGTGAAGAAGTGGCAGCAACCCCAGAAGGACTGCAGCTGAGAGTGGGGACCCCCTGAGTAACTGAAAAGCTGGCATACTGCCTTCTTTAATCATTTTTTTTGGTGGTGGTTATAGCCAATGGATGGACTGCTTATATTTTTTTGTTATTGAATAACACTGGTGGTTTGGGGAAGGAGGCGGCCACATTGGAGCCCCACTATAACGCGGGGACTCCGGCGCCAGTGTGGGTACAGTATTCGGGGTGCACAGGCCCAGCGACAGAGAGGACACAGTATTCGGGGGCACAGACCCAGCACCAGAGAAGGCAATCCTAACAGGCAAGGGTGGCTGGTACACCTGGGGTGCAACTGTGGGGAGTTTGTTTGGACTGAGACAGTGGAGTTTCGCAGCCGCTGCCTGGCTTCAAACTCATGACCCCGTGGCTGTGGAGCTGGTGGAGGGGCCTCTGGGCTAGGGAGGCTGGGCTTCAGACTGGAGCAAAAAGGAGGGCCATGAGTCCCAAGACCAAAAAACTAGAGTCAAACCCTATCTGGTGGGTTTAGATGGGGAGGCCTAGCTAGAGAAAGACTGGGGTAAAGGCCAGTGGTGGTAGAGAACCCCAACATACAAAAAACAATAGGCATTCTCCCGCTTACAAGAACATCAGTATAATATTTCCATCAAGACGTGGCAGACAAGTACAGCAGGACACGAAAAATCTTAAGGGGACTCCAAGGGTGCTCCACATAGGGCACAGATAACACAAAATATGGCACTGGGGAGGGTGATCTGTTACACCCTGTTTCCTTTGGTCACGTTTCTATCGTAATTCAAGTGACTGTTTTTCATCATGATTGATAAGGGAGCACCAATTCTTCCTGTTTCCTGCTAAGGCCTCCAAAAGGTTTGGGTCCATTCCAAAAGCCTTCATATCCTGCTTAGAGAGGTCTTTGAAGTACCCGTTCTACTCTTTTCTCTCCATCTGCAATTTGCCCATACAGGATGTCCTTCAGGACGCACCCATCTTCCATTCTGTGAAGAATGACAAGCCAGCATAAGTACCACTGTTCGAGTAGTACAGGGACAGTTAGCAGGTTGGCTCTGGCAATGACCTCTGTATTGGTGATTCTGTCTTACCATTTGATGTCAAGGATGTGCCATAGACAGCTTAGGTGGAAGCTATTCAGCTTCTTTTCTTGATATGCGTATGATGACCATGTCTCACTGTTATATTTAAGGACACTGAGTGAGCAGGCTTTGTACACACACAGCTTAGTTTTGATGAGTACTGTATTGTTCTAGACTCATATGGACAACTTACTGGAAGTGGTAGTTGCCTTTCCAATGCACACATTTAGTTCTTCATCCAGTGATAAGCTGTCACTCACTATGGATCCAAGGTAGCAGAACCTGTTCACTACTTGAGGGCAGTGCTGTCAAGACTGATAGAGGATGACTGGTGAACCCCCTGTCCTAGAACCACATTGTCTTGATGCTGGTGGTCAGGCCAAACATCCTGCAAGCATGGCAGAGGTGATTCATGAGTAGTTTCATAGTATTTGTAGTTGACCTTCTTCATAGGTGGTGAGTGCAGCACTGGCACCAAAAAAGGAGCTCCCTAATAAGTATGCGTGTGACTTTTGTCTTGGCCTTTAGATGTGATAGATTGTAGAGTTTGTCATCTGATCCTGCGTGATAGTCTATGCCTTTCTCCAAGCCATCAAAAGCATAGAGCAGCAGCACAGAAAAGAAAATCCCAAAGAGTGTGGACATCCGGAACACAACCCTACTTTACTCCACTCTTCATCCAAACTGGTGAGAGGTTGATCCATCAAACTGAACAGTGGCCTGCATGTTTTCACAGAAGGAGCATATCATGCTGAGTAATGTTGGGGGGCAGCCAATCTTTTACCAGGACCTTGAATAAACCTGTTCTGCTGACAGTATCAAAGGCTTTCATCAGGTCAACAAATGCTATGTACAGCGGCTTATTTTCTCTGCATTTTTCTTGCAACTGGCATAAGGACGATATCATGTCCACTGTTGATCTCCCTGCTCTGAATCCATACTGTCGTTGAGACATCATCATCAAGTCACTGACCATCTACCATCAAACAAGAGGCTTCTCCTCCTAGGGGACTTTAATGCTCGAGTTGGCCAAGATTCACGATCTGTGCCTATTTGGGACATTACGGCATCAGGAAATGGCCTTCTTCTTGAATTCTACACCTTAAACCACCTGTGTATCACTAACACCTACTTTGTGGGCAAAGAGTATCTAAAAGTATCATGGAAACACCCATGATCTGCCCAATGGCCTCAGTCAGACCTTGTGATCACCAGGACGACAGAGCTGCCCAGTGTACTACACACCTGCACTTATCAAAAACACAGATCATGACACAGACCATTCCCTTACTGCCAAAGTGAAAATGATACTAAAGAGGCTGCACAGAGCCAAGCATAAGAGTCAGCCAAGAATTAACATACACAGCACAAAAGGCCAAAGCAAGTGCCTCAACTTTCAACGGAACTTTGAACTAGCTGTGTCTACAAAAGCAACAACTACAAGTGCTGAAGGAACTTGGAGTGGACTAGGAGCAGTCATCCAGGAACAGCCACATTAATATTTGGGGGGGAAAAAAAACAGTCAAAGACTGGTTTGAGGCACACTCAAAAGAGATGCTACCACTCGTTGAAGCCAAGAACACAGCCTACCTGAAGCACAACCGGAATCCAACAGAAAGTTCCAAGGCTACGCTGAAGCATGCCAGGGCAATGGTACAGAAAATAGACAGATGCTGCACAAACCAATATTGGACTGACCCATGCGAAGAGACAGTTTGCCTCAGACACAGGAAACCTGTGAGTTAGATGATGGCCTGAAGAAAGCTCTTGGCCCAACTGTCACTAAAGTTGACCTCCTCAAGTCTCGAGATGGCAAAGTAAAAATCATTCACAAGAACAAGCAGATGTCACACTGGGTTTAACGTTACTTAAAGCTTTACTCCCATGAAACAGTATTTCAGAAGACGTGCTAAATCAACTTTCAACTCTAAGCGTATTGGCACAGCTAGACAAAGAACCGATAGCCGAAGAACTCAGCAAAGCCACAGACTCTCTAGCAAGCGGAAAAGCACCAGAGGAGGATGGCATCCCAGCTGAGGTTCTTAAGTGCGGGAAGGCTAGCCTGCTACCACATCTTCATCAACTCCTAGTATGCTGTTGGAAGGAAGGTCAAGTACCTTAGGACATGTGTGATGCTAACATCATCACTCGCTACAAGAATAAGGGAGACAAGGGTGACTGCAAGAGCTATAGGCGCTTCTCTATCCTGAGCGTCACAGGCAAGGCTTTTACCAGAGTCATCCTGAAACACTTGCAACAATTTACTGACTGTCTATCTGGAATCACAGTGGCTAAAAATACAGTACGTGAAAAATCAGCCTTCAAATGGACCAGTACTCCAAAAAACTGTCTGTAGCGCAGAAAAAAAATTGCCAGAAATACAGGGGGAAACACTACTGGAAAGAATTTAGAGTACAGAAGGAAAAACACCCCATTGGGCAGGGAGATGCATGGATTTCATTTGTATAAAAAATATTTTTGATATTTGTAAATTAAAAAAAAAAAACTTGATCTCACCTGTCTTAAACTAGTAGTTTAAAATCTAGAGCAGGAATAAATTCTTATGATGCCTAAAGAAAACTGCTGATTAAAAAGCTGTATAACCAATTTCAGAAACACATATGGTAAAAGACAAATGTGGTAAATTAAACTAAATCACAACTGGACCTTCCAAAGAAAGAAAGGTTTTTTGCTTTAATGAAAGGAGTTTTAATTCACTGTTCTTCATCTGCAGATGGGATCAGTTTTCCATGAATCACACATTCAGGACAAATATACAAAGGGGACATTTCTTTCTTCACTTTAACACATAACCAGCACTTTTGGAAGCTTTCAAATCAAATGCTTTTATTTGGAAGCATCCATCTTCCAAGCACACAATAATCCAGCCTCCACCAGTAAAGAGGATGCCATTCGCTAGATCTGCAAGTGAACAGCTTTCAGGTTAATGTCACCTGGAGTTATTTTTTTAAATCCAGTGAATATCACAGAATAACCTACGATACAAATATAGCTAAAGATGATATAGATATATAAATAGGTATAGATGCAAACCAAAATTTTTCCTAATCAACTGGAACGGATCAAATTGGTCAAGATTAATTTTATTCGTTGCCTCCTCACCCTCCACACTAAAATGGAGACTTATTAATTTTGTGGATAAATTTGGTCCTCTGGAGGCAAAAACATTAACACATTAGCAATGCCAGGTGCTGTAAAACGTTCTCCACAACACCATCGAGTTAAGAGATGTTTTTGTTATGTGGACAGAGATTCGCCATGAATCAAACACCATCTATTCCATTCATTTCCACTTATAACCTACTCAGGTTTGGAATGCAATTATCTGAAATTAACACCAAGTACTTCAGCTCTTCTGTTCTTATAAAAGTCCTGAACACTTACTTTATCACCTAGTTAATTTTCATTTAAATGCTTATTTTCCATTCAAGAGTCTCTTAGGTGATTAAAGCATAGACTTTTCAGAAAAGCACCTGTTTAGCCAACTTTTATTTTATGACGTTTATTTAGATGCCAAAATAATAAGCATTAATTTTACTAAACAACCAGGCTTTCATATTTAGGCATGTCAAAGTTAGGTATTTCCTTACCTCCAGGGTCTTTGTCTGGATTATACTCTAATGCATTACTACAGATGAGATCAATGTCTGTTAGGAAATCCTTGGCTGTTAGATAGTTGTGTTTATCAATTTTGGTTATTACTGTAGAAAGGTCCATTGGCTCTTTGATAACTTCAAGATAATCTGAAACCTATAAACAAACAGCATAGAGAAATGACACAGGACCTTATGCATTACTTCTGCATGCTGCCAATTTCATACTTTATACACACGTTTATCCTGCAGGTTTAGCAATAATTACCAAATGCATAAATTTAACATTTTAATTATTTCCATTTTCAACCCAGATGTAATAAATTATAAACAGACTAAATAAAATCATAGTTTTCTGCAGAAAATTAATTTATTGCTCCTTCAGAGATTCACTAATGCATCTAATTTTCAAGGAAGTTCAAGTTAAATATTTAAAATAATCAAAGTCCTTTTATATTCCATACGCAAACAATATTTTTAACTTTGCCCTGGAAATGAATAATAGTACATCTATTACAAACCCCAAAGTAAAAACGTGAAGGCTTTTTAATGTCCACTCTGTAAACAGGCCTTTTTTGACTAACTAGTTAAACTGTCAACCTTTAAAACCAGTTTCAGCAAAACATCTGAAATAAAAATCTGTAAGCAATAACTTATGTAGTGAAAGAACTACAGATGGGCCTTAAAGCAAGGTGTTCTCAAAGGGCTTTGTGTGTCTGTGGAGTTCATTGTGCACATAGAGTAGGAGATACTGGATTCCTACAGCCTACAGGGCACAGTGAAGGGTGTTTGGTTAAATTTGTGGCATTATGAGGAGAGTGTCATTGGCAAATGAAGAGGCTACAAGAACTAAATGAACAATTTCACGGAAAAAGCCAAATACGTATTGCTTATTTTTTAATTAAAAACAAGACTAGGCACAACTGCTTCAATGTAGTTAATATTACAATCCATTAAAATATAGGTAATCTGAGTGTTTATGTAGCTTTGAGCATCTTAAAGTCACCCATATGTTACAGTGCTTTTTACCAAAAAATAAAACATTACATGTTCAGGTCAAATTGCAATGATTCTGAAGGACTACTTTTTTTTCTTCTTCCCCTAAAAAAGGAAATATTTTTAGACACTCCTATAAAAAAGTATCATAATATAAACCTCATATTGAGATTGTACTTCAACGGTATACTTTTATTTTATTTTGAACAATGGCTAAAAATGACAACATTTGTCTCATTCTGTTTCATCTCCCCATATATAAACCAGTAAGTGCGCAAGTAGAACGATTTCTCTTAGAGGCCCTGCTAATTCATCCTGAGGTCTGAAAGTCAAGCTCTACTTTTTCTGACTTGCATATCACCACTAATAAGAAAAGAAGTCATCTGAAACTGCAAATGTTGTTGGTGCACAAGCCAAAAAAACCCCATTCATATAGCCCTTGTCATATAGCAGCACTCTGTGCACTATGTAAATAGGAGTCAAATGAATTTGGCATACTAGAAAACAGGACTCTGAAAATATACAAGGACCGTTCTGTTAAGTAAACAAAAAGATGGTCAGATCAAGTTGGGAAAATTCTTAGAGCTGTCAAAGCTTTTCTTTGGCAAGTGACTAGATCACATTTTGAGGGGGTTTTTAATCTCTTTAGATCACATTTGGGGAGTTTTCTAAATGTATTTCATGTGCATAAAATAATGATGGTAATTCTTCCTTTCTTACACCATATCCTGTTTTATCTATTTAAGCTGTAAATAAAACAAAATATTATGTAGAGCTCTGTGTGTACATGATAATGAAGCTATTAAGCATTACCATCATAAAATAAAGCACGCTACTCTTCTGACCATAAACAGTATAAACTGGTTGTTATAAAGAGAACTTTCAGTTAAGAAAACTACTCCAACTGGAAGTTGATGGAAGACTGGATGTTGCCCTCCATAAGTGCCTGTTAACTCAGTATGCACCCGAAAGTACAGTTCTACTCAAAAAAAGTATACTAAATACAATATAGTAGGGGTCCTGTGCTTGTTTCAAAGACTCCCCAAACAAACAAGTGCAGTTTGAAAACAGAAACATTTTAAATTTAACCTTCAGCCCAACAGTGTTATCCTTCAAGTTAAAAGTTATCCTTAGTAAAAGTTAAACTTTTCTACTCCACACACTAGCTAACAGGTGCTAACCTGTGAGCAAACTTGTAGGTTTGCAAGCCAAATCCTATAATCTAAAAGTGCCCTGAGGACATGGATGCCTTCAGCAGGCCTTCACAGATGTAAATGACTAGAACTTAACCAGGCTGAAGTGTTGTTGTAGGTGTGATGGTGAAGGAAATACCCAGGCAAGATCATTTTGGTGATATTTTTCCTCGACCAACTAGATGGTGGGACAAATGTTAGGCAAGCTTTGGGACACAAAGGCCACATCAAGAGGAGTGTGGCCATGAGGTATGGGGCACTGCAGATGCGTCTGCAGCACAACATACCACGTGTTCAGTTGTTTTCAGCACTGCAAGGGAGAAGCACAAAGGGTTTTTTTTTCACCCCCATAAAGCAAAAAAAAGGAAAGCAGTGAACATGGACACAGCGCGCCCTGCCCAAAGCTGGAGCCTCGCTAGCTGGAACTGCAGTCCACTGCCAGCCATGCTCCGTGTAGCAGGATCATCATGGCTGCAGCCCCAGGAGGCCCCCAGAACCCCAGGTAAGGCTGCTAGGGCCAACCCAGTGCACCCCTACCCCACCCAGGTTAACTTGCCACATACCAGAGCGCATGTGGCACGGGCATTCCCCAGGGACAACCAGCAGCACCACAAGGTGCACCACTGCTACTTGTCCCCAGGAAACCAAACACCCAGACAGATCTGAATGTGGTCAAAGTGCCCTCTTTCCAAATACACACTTGGTCCAATAAAATATATCACCAAAAACAACCTTGCTTCTCATACTGAAGTTAGTAAATATTTCTGTTGATGCTTTGCACAGGTAAACATAGTAAAGGCTTCTTTCTGTCACCAAAGAGAATAAATGTAATCTTAAATATATACTGGCAGCAAATTTGATTAAAGGTGCTGCTGTTTTTACAAAGTCAATTTTCAGGGTGTAAAAGCAATTCAAATGACTATTAGGGACAGGATTAATGCAAAGATCTCCCCTGAGCCAGAACTGCATCCAAGAATATGCTCCTGATCGCTCCGATTCCTTCTTGAATATTTCCTGGACCACCAGTGCTACCATACTCCAACCCTGCTATGTTTATATTACGGCACAGAACAGAGCTGTCCAACTGGCAGCCCACCGGCCACTTGCTGCCCCCAAAGGGTCAGTATGTGGCAGACGGGCTCCCACCCGGCTGCCACTGCGCACCCCAGTTCCTCTTGCCCTGCTGGCCAGGAGGGGGTTTGAGCAGAGCTGTGCATGTGGCACAGACCAGAGCCATGCTACCTGCACTGCAAGTGGGTAGTATGCACAGCTGTAGGAGAGAAAGCCATGCTGCCTATGCTATGGAAGGATGCCCACACAGCATGCTTGCCTGGTAGAGGGTGTAGAAAGGCTGCCCATGCTGTGCAACCCATTGTGTGCCCATGCTGTGGCTACACACTGGGCAACCCATTTGGTGGGTGGGGTGTGCAGTCCCTAGCTTCCTGGAAGTTGGATAACACTGGTATAGAATATTATGACTATAACACCAGCTAAAGGCTGATGATCAGGATAGGCTAGGTCATGGATACTACTGTTATTATAGAGATTAATTTATCCATGCCTTTTTATTAGCCTTTTTTTTTTCTAATGGATTCAACTTTTTTTTTTTTTTTTTTTTGCACATTACTGAAACAAGACCTCTTCAATATCCACCGGTTTGCTGAAGATGTTAAAGCGTTTGTCTGTGGCCAGCCTCTTGGTAACATCTCTGAGAAACAGCCGCAGCTCTCTCAACGTGTTCTCCTCCTGGTCCTCCATTCGTTGTTTTTCTGATTCGGACAGCTGACGGGTAGGAGAGGGCAGTGCAAGCGGAAGAACTTCCACAGCACGAAGAGCTAGGGAAAAAAGCATGAAAAAATTAACCAATGCAAAACAGTAGTAAAAGGATCATGGGTCTTCTCTTCCCTGAATTTTCAGACTGTTTAAACTGTAAGGGAAAGTTTTCCCCTTACACTACCCATTTTTCGAGTCTGACCTTTCAAAACTCTACCCTTCCTCCCTCCACATGAAACAAGTGAAGAGTTTTTCCCTAAACAATGAGAAGCTGTCAACTGTTAGTGACAAGCTGCAATTCTCCACACCATCTAAAAAGAAAAAAAAACTGAAAATGTATTCAATCCGCCTCACAAATATTACTGGCTTTACTATAAATTAGTTTACCAGCCTGTTTCCTTCTTGGGGGAGGCACTGCAGCCTGATCAAGAATTAACCCTTGGAAAAACCTCAGTCTGTCTTCTTCACTTGGTCTTTGTATATAAAAAACCTCTTCATATTGGATTCTGAAGATACACTTCACCTACAAGAAAACAATGCCACAAGAGTATATTAATGGTAAATTAGATTGCATTAATGGCAATTAGATTCTATACATGGTAAAGATATAAATTTGATATAATTTTCCAGATACAGAATCTAATTATCAAAGCGCTGTCTCAACTTCACCCCGTCCCCTCCCAGCAGGGAAAGCAGTGGTCAGGGGGGAGGAGGAGGGAGAGTTAAGTGACCCCCTTACCCTCTGCAGCCCATTACCTTGGTCCTACTGTAGCCTTCTTGCTCCCCCTGCTACCTGCCCACATCCTCTGCCCCTTGCCTACCCACAATCTTCACCCCTTCCCCCTGCTCCCCAGTCTCTGCCTCTGCCCTGGCCTCCCCTCCCTTGCCATCAAAGGCTGCTTGGGTTCTGTTCCCCCCCAGAGCACAGCACATGAAAGCACAGCCCGTGTCAGCAATTCATCAGTGTTGGTGCTGCTCACTGGCCAGACAGGGGCCATGTAACAATGACAGTGCTGCTAACTGGTCGGGTGGGGGAAGAATTTCCATGTGCTCCACGCCCAGGAGGGAACCCAGGCCAAGCCAGGGCCCAGTTGTCTGACAATAACGGGTGGGGAAGGAGCAGGAGGGAAGCAGAAGCTGCAGAGGGCAAGTGGAAGTTGGGGAGAGGAGGGGGAGCATCATCCTCAAGTACATACAGTAAGATGGAATAAATTCGAAATTTTTTTTCTAATGATCTCTGCATAACATTACTAACTTGCAAAAATTAGTATATTTAAATTAATATTAAACCCTTCATTCAATGAGATTGTAGAGTTTATATAAAGCTAGGCTGGCAAATTTCATTAGAAGTATTTTAAAATAAATTTTAAAAAAACTTAAACATATTTTACACTTACCTCTTCAGGCAATTCACTGTACATAGATTCAGAGGTAGACAGCAGAAATATAGGGGAGAATGATGGTATATCTTGCAGCAAAGTTAAAAAAGTAGCTCTCACAGTTTCACTAACAGCTTCCCACCAATCACCAATATGAGGCATGTAAACAATACTTGGTACTGTTCTTCGAGCTTCACGAAATATCTGTTTGAGAGAGAAACTAGTATTTAAATTCAGAAATTTAGCAAGTAATGAAATGAAATAAAATGGGAAATTCAGGTAACACCAGAATTCTTAATGATTTCAATGGACATCCCTCCTATCATCTCAAGTTAATTCAAGATAAATAATTCTTTCCAACAAGTGTTCTTATCTATGTTGCTTGCTTCATCACATTTTAACTCATTGTGGAACGGAATTTAGAACAGCTACCAGTCTTACAGCTTATTAAAACACATTTGCCTATTAAGATAAAGCACCACTAATTCACATAAAAAGTTAAACTACCATCTTACAACAGCAAAGAAAACTATAAAGTGACAGACAAGCTTATGAATGGCATACTGTCAAGAATCATAAGTCTTATATTAGGACTATTAAACAGTTTTGTTTTAAAACAAATACTACAATGTCCTGAGCTGGTTGCTGAGGGTCCAAACAAGTACAGTAGATGGCAGAAGGAATTAATTTTTTCCAAGAGCAAGGAAGAACTTTATTTAATACCCATCATGTCATTTTTATATGAGAATTTAAGCTTAATCATTATTCTCCATGGACTCCTATATTTTTCACTAAGGTATGATGTATCTGTTCCATTTTGAACCTTCACTGTATTATCCAACTGTATGAGCAGTACAAAAAAAAGTGGCTGAAGAAACTCCACCTAATTACCATGTCTTGTGCCTTTACAGTCCAGACAGAGCTACACAAAATTATGTCAGACTATCATCACAATCACCTAGTCTTATCATAGAATCAATGAGTCGGAAGGGACCTAGACAGATCATCTAGTCCGACCCCCTGCCATGGGCAGGAAGGAGCACTGGGGGTAGGAGGGGTCATAAGACTGCAGCCAGGCGCCCATCCAGTCTCCTCTTGAAGATTTCCAGGGAAGGTGAGAGCACCACCTCTCTGGGAAGCCTATTCCAGGCTCTGGCCACCCTTACAGTGAAAAACTTTAAAAAAACTTAACAGGATCATACCTCTTACTTTTTACCTTCACTAGTTCTAATGGCAGAGTCCTTTAAAATTGCTTCATACTCACTTATATACCTCACAGTAGATCATAAGGTCTTTCAACTCATTCTTCAAGGTTACCACTGTTTTCTATTCACTTTATCTTTTTCTACAAAGGTCTTGGAATCATCTTAAGCACTGTCTTTCTGATCCCACAACTGACACCAATGAGATACACAAGTCTCCTACCTTATTTATAATGCAAAAGCTTTTTTATTTAAACTTTGGCTTCAACCACTATATTTTTCAGGCATGCCCTTTTCTTTTAGGCACAGAATGAAATATGACAAATAAATCAAATTCACTTTACCACAATAAAACTTGTTTACAGTAATTCTGGGGAGCTCCTTTTATACACATTTGCTTGCTAACATTGTTGTATGAATCTGCCACATACAGTTATTCACTGAATGATTGGTGTTCTGGGCACAGAAAGCATAGGTATATTTCATGGAAACATGAATAAGCATATCTGGCGCTAAATTTATATCCAGAAATTTCAATAAAACAAAAGGTTTCAAATATAAGGATCAGAAAAAACATTTTGGTGGACCACAAGTGATTTGGTTAACTGCCTTAATGGAATATGCATATTAATATTAAAAATGACTCAAGTACGTGGTTGTTGGTAGTGTCAGGAGTGAAGTTGTAGCCATGATGGTTCAAGAATTATTTCTTAGGATGATATTTTTTAGTGGAGCAACTGCAGAGCTGAGATACAGTTAGACAAGCTTTTGAATTTCCTGTCATCTTAAGAAATCCTGGCCTCTCATAAATATATGTTCAAATTAGCAGCCTATATAGCCAACTGTACACTTATTCAAATTATCCGTTTAAAAATGTTTATAAACAATTCTCTGTGTTACCTTTTCCTAATAAAACATCTTTCAATTATCTTATTTGGAAGGTAACAGTAGCAATTTTTCATTTAAACTATACCTACACCACTTTTATTAAGTTAAAAAAAATAAAAGAACCATTAAAGCCTCCCTATTTTTCAATGCTTGCTGAGCACAGCATAAATATTATGGGAATTTACAAGTAAATCTGTTGGTGGGGCACTTAAAAGCATGAAGTACTGGGACTGCAGCAGACTTGCAAATATGGTTTGCTATAGTGAAATCTCATTGAGCTGAAAAGTGTCAATTTTGAGAGCGCTCCCTAAAGGATTAATATTTTTAGTACAGGAAAGCCAACAGATGTCCCAAGAATAAGTACAATAAAAATACAGGAACATGATGTGAAACCAAGTCAGAAACTGTCTACATTTATTAACTCCACTACTGTAATAAATGCAAAAAATAGTCCATAAGTAGTACACGATTGATTCCATGTATGAAATTAGTAATCATGTTCTGAACAGTTTTTATAATATCTGTACATGCATGCCTTTCTAAGTAATTCTGGAGTATACCTACTCACTACAATGTTGTCAGGGGCATCTTTACATGGCAAGTGCTACCTCTTTTTATTATTAATCATGTAGAGAGTTTTGGAAAGTGAACATGTTGATGTTTCTGATGCTACAAACAGATATTGCATTTGTCTGAGGATAAGCCATTTTGTCTGCTGTCTCAGGATAAATCCTGAAAAGGTTCATAAGAAGTACTAATAGTTTATCCTGAGGCATCACAAAGCGCATCTGAATACTTATCCCATGCATCATTGAACCAATAGATGAAAAGCAGCGGTATGTTCAGCAATTCACTAAATTCCGATTAGAAAGGCAATGTGTGTACATGCCAATCCCAGGACACTTCTGTTTTGGGACAAACACAGGCACAAATTGTCAAGAGACCAATGCAACATCTGTTCCTGGACTGTCTGTAACACTTGCCATATTCTTCCCCATTCTATGTTTTTACATCTATACTGAAATTTATTATGGTAAAGCACAATAATACAGGCTCATGTAAGAGGTGGGCTGGAGATCGCATTTTCTTCATTACATTGAAATTTCTGTTTTAATGATGACAGACAAGCTTCTTTGGGTAACTGTCGTATCATTTGTTCCAGTGTGAGACGGGTGTAAGCCTGCTGTGCCCCTGTGAGCCTAAGGACCCCAAGTGAAGCCCCGGGACCCCCGATAAGCCCCGGCCCGCCCGCAGGTAAGCAGGGGCCCATGGAGGTAGGGACCTAAACAGCTGGGAGCAGGCTGAGTGGGGGCAAGGAGGGTCATGCCCCTCCCCGGCTCCTACTTCGCCCAGCCGCCCAGGGAGCCGCACGACCGGAGCCTCCTGAACAGGCTGCACAAACAGGCGCTGTCCTGGGCCCAGCGCACGAGTTAACATGGGAGTTCGTGCCAAAGGGTGCATGGGAGGGCCCTTGACCCTGCCTGTGATCCCCCCAGAGCAGCCAGTCTCAGCCGCAGCCAGCCTACCAGTGGCATGACACAGATGGGCACAAGCCGCACCCCAAGGGTCCCCAGCCCTCCCCCCCGTGGCTCCTCAGAGGCCTCCACCCAGACAGAGCCCATGGTCCTGGGCTCCACGCAGACAGAGCCTCTGGCTCTCGGCTGCAGGGGCCACCTATCGCTTTTTCAGGCTTTGGGATACAGGAGCATGGCCACCTCCCCTTGTGGGGTCTGCTGCCTACTGGAGTCTCTGGCACGCCAGCTGGAGGAGCTCCAGGCCACAGTCCAGAGACTGCATGCCATCAGGAACTGTGAGCAGGAGATTGACTCCTACTGCCAGGCCCTTCTCCCCCGGGAGGTGGAGGGTAGACCATGGTATCCCTCCAGGACAAGGGAGGACTCGGGGACCTTCCTTACCGTCTAGCCCACAGATTGGACCAAAGTGGTTAAGAGCCCCAAGGCCCCTGCCCCACTGAAGCTTTGCAACAGGTATGAACCTCTTGCAGCCCCAAGAGGGCCTGCCGAGTTGCCAGCTCCCACAGGCAACACAGACTCTACTGTAGTTACCGCCCCTGCTCTCCCCAAGACAAAACGCAAAGTGTTTATCATGGGAGACTCCATCCTGAGGGGGACTGAGGGGGTATTCTGCCACCCTGACCCCTTAGCCCAAGAAGTTTGCTACTTCCCGGGAGCCAGAATCCGAGACATTGTGGGAAAGATCCCTAAGCTCCTCCAGCCCACAGGAGGCTTGTCAGTGAGGCCCCAAAGGGCCACAACCCAAAGGGAAGGGGAGTTCAGGACAAGTGGTTACTCCTCAAGGGAGCAAACCTGGATGCACAAGCAAAGTCCATCCCGTCTCAGAGGAAAGGCAGCAAAAGGGCACAGCAGCCCCCTTGGCTCTCCAGGGAACTGACGGACCTCCTGCATCTTAAAAGGAAGACCTACAAAGGATGGAAGACTGGAACCACCACCAAGAAGCAATACTCTGCTCAGGTCTGGCCTGCAGCAAGCAAAACTAGGAAAGCCAAGGCTGCAATGGAACTCCAGCTAGCTACAAATATCAAGGGCAATAAAAAGTCTTTTTTTTTTTAGATATGTGGGGAGCCGGAGGAAAAGCAAGGGCAACACTGGACCCCTGCTAAACCAGATGGGACAACTGACAACCAATGCCCAGGAAAAAGCAAACTTGCTTAATGGGTACGTTGTGTCAGGTTTTTATCAGTCCCATGGGACACCCCTACCCACCGTGGGTCAGGGAGGCCCGGGTGAGGGAGATTCTTGACCCTCCATCAAAGCTGACCTCATGAAGGAACACCTTGACGGCTGGATACCTTCAAGTCAGCCGGCCCTGATGTTTACACCCAAGGGTACTCAAGGAGCTGGCAAGCATCATAGCTCAGCCCCTGGCATGGATCTTCGAAAACTCCTGGCACTCTGGTGAAGTGCCCAAAGATTGGAAGAAGGCCAATGTCATGCCAATCTTCAAGAAAGGGTGGAAAGTAGATCCAGCAAACTACAGGCCCAGCAGCCTGACCTCTATCCTGGGGAAGGTCTTGGAAAAGATTATCAAAGAGGCCATCCTTAACAGACTAGCTGACAGCAACATCCTGAGGGATACCCAGCACAGGTTTGTTGTGGGTAGGTCTTGCCTGACCAATCTCATTTCCTTTTATGACCAGGTGACCTATCACCTGGACAAGGGAAAAGAGATTGGTGTTGTATATCTTGACTTCAAAAAAGCCTTTGATCTGGTATCCCATGATCACCTCTTGTCAAAACTGGCCAACTGCGGCCTTGACCTCACCACGATCCGCTGGCTGGCGAATTGGCTCCGCAGTACGACCAAGTGGGTGGTGGTTGATGGAAGTCAATCGTCGTGGTGCACTGTGATCAGTGGGGTCCCTCAAGGCTCTCTCCTTGGGCCTATACTCTTTAACATCTTCATCAATGATGTACACATTGGTGTCAGCAGTGGGCTGGCCAAGTTCGCCAATGATGCCAAACTCTGGGGTAAAGCATCCACACCTAAGGACATGAGGGTGATCCAGGCAGATCTTAATAAGCTCATAAAATGAGCAGATGAGAACCCGATGGTGTTTAACACCGAATAATGCAAGGTTCTCCACCTTGGGAGGAAAAACCTGCAGCATCCTTATGGGTTCTGCAATGCTACGCTGGCTACCACCATGGACGAAAGGGACTTGGGGGTCACGACTGACCACAAGATGAACGTGAGCCTTCAATGCGATGCTGCAGCTAGTAAAGCGAGCAAAACACTGGCTTGCCTCCATAGATGATTCTCAAGCAAATCCCAGGACATCATTCTCCTGCTGTACTCGGCCTTGGTGAGGCCGCAGCTGGAGTACCGCGTCCAGTTTTGGGCTCCACAATTCAAAAAGGTTGTGGAAAAGCCTGAGAGGGTGCAGAGAACCACGCGCATGATCAGAGGTCAGGAAAGCAGACCTTATGATGAGAGGCTGAGATCCATGGGGCTCTTCAGCCTAGAAAAGCGCAGGCTCAGGGGTGATCTGGTGGCCACCTACCAGTTTATCGGGGTGCTCATCAGGATCTGGGGGAATGTCTGTTTACCAGAGCACCCCAAGGGATGACAAGATCAAATGGTCACAGACTCTGCCAAGACCGATTCAGGCTGGACATAAGGAAGAACTTCTCTACCATCTGAGCCCCCATGGCGTGGAATAGACTGCCGCCGGCAGTGGCTCAAGCACTCACTTTGAATGCCTTCAAGACACTTCTGGATGTTTAACTTACTGGGATCCTATGATCCCTGCCCCTGGAGCAGAGGGCTGGACTCAATGATCCTTTGGGATCCCTTCCAGCCCAAGTGTCTATGAATCTATAAATTTATTAGACCAATTAAATAGTTGGGAAAAAATTTCTAGGAAGTTAACTTGGTAAGAAAAAAGTATCTTAATAATTTTTCCCAAAAAAATGTCCAACTAATTGGTCTAATAAAAGGTATCAGATTTACCCAAAGAACCTTGTCTGCCTATGTCCTTAGACCAGGCTTGTCCAACATACAGCCCGCGGGCCACCATGC
>NW_017728918.1:12249381-12259742 GCF_001723895.1 Crocodylus porosus | reverse complement strand
GGGTGGGGGAGGGATGGGGAGGGGAGCTGCTCTCCCGCCCAGGGCCAGGCTTATCACGTGATCCGGGTCCCATCGCTGCTTCCCCAAGGGTTGCACGGTGCAGGTCTACCCCAGCCATGTGTGACGGGATAAGGTGGGGACAGCGCCTGCTTTTTCTTCTCTCTGGCTCGGCCCCTTGCCCCCAGTGTCCCGCTGGGCTCAGCAGCCGCAGGGCAGGCAAGGGGCGCGGCACCTGGAGCAAGCAGTCAGCAGGGCAGCCCTGGGGGGGCCTCACCAGGTGGGGTCCCAGCATGACCTCTGCGGGCGAGGCGGTCGGACCCTGCGCTCCAGGCTCACAGAGCTGAGACTGCCGGCGCTGCGTCCGCGGGCGGCCAGGCACCACAGTGAGTGGGGCCATGAGGGCAGGTGGGGGCTGTGGTGCAGCAGCTGCCTTGCTCCGGCCTGCCCTCAGGCAGCACCGACTCATGGGGCTGCGCTGCTTGGGGGATGGGGATGTGGAGCTATTTATTTCTCCCCTTCAGTCTCTGGGGCAGTAGCTGGCTGGATGCAAAATGGGTCTCTCCTACCCCTGCCTACCACAAGCTACCACGAACCTTGAAACAACAGGCAGGTGCAATAGGGCTGCACAGGCAGGGTCTCTCTGGCCCAGGACAGAGGGTGTTTGAATATCGCTTACCAGCCCACAGGGTTATAAAAAGTTCATGACCCGGTCCCACATTCAAAAAGGTTGGACACCCGTGCCTTACACCAACACAGCTACAACCTACCTGTTTTACTGATGTTTGTTATACTGGCATTTCACTGTATTTTGTTTTCACTATTAAAACAGGTATTACATGCTTTAAAATTATTAGGAAATCTGCACAGTAACATTTTTTTCAGTTTTCCTTTTTAATCATACATTGAACTTTAATTAAATACACAAATTCCTATTTCAACCCTCCCACGTTAATAACAAAAGTTAAGGGTGAAAAAAAATCTTGAAACTAAATAGTCACAGTTCATCCAGTTTTTCCCTGTTAAATCATGTTTCCCAGGACTCTAAACATTTTTTGGCTCCCAGTCGGCCTCTTTCTACTTTATCCATATCTTTAAGTGAGGTGCACAAACCTGAAGACAGGTACTAGACGAGGCCTCATCAGTGCCAAACTAGCAAGAATTACTTTCTTTAACTTGCATGTGATATGTTCCTGATACGTTACTAGCTTTTTTCTGCAGCAAGAGTATACTATTAGCTCATATCCATCTTATAATCCACTAGAACCCCAGGTCAAATTTCATTTGATTAATTTTGGACCATTTCCCTAATATATCAATGTCATTCAGAAGCTGAATCCTACTTTCCAGAGCATCTGCATCAGCACCCAACTTGGTGCCCCTCTGATCTAGGTTTCAATGATACATATAAAATGAACATTTTTTTTCCAAAAAAAATCATCACAATATTATTACATAGGACTTCACTGAAAATGTATTTGAAAGAAACAGCAGCTTGAATGAATGTCGGGAATATATGTAGACTTACCTGTGCACATGATTCTTCAGGTGTTTTGGCACTGACTGAATAAAGTGCTGGCAGATCTAGCCTGTGTACACAGAATTTTTCAAGAGTGTGCAATAGTGCTGGGGCCAGGTGCGAAGTCTGACCCGAACCTCTCTCTCCAGATAGCAGTAATCTTGGCCTGTAGGAGGTTGGCTGGTGGTAAGCTGACCTATAGTAAAAGCAGCATTTTTAGACTATAATCATATGTTCATATGTGTGTATCCAACTCAAAAGCAGAAAAACCAAGCCGTACAAGTAAACTTAAGGTTTTAACTCCTAGATTTTATAATGACTTTATTTTATCTAACATGATAATAGGAATTCCCTCCTGGAGAGCCCAAAATAATTCTTCTTTGTTAACATTATTCTAGTACCTATTAAGATTTTATCTATTACAAAAAATTGCAACTGTTTAATTAATTAAACATTTATTCATCTGACAAGAGCAAAATCCCTGTGAATTTTATTAAAATGATGTAAAATAGATTATAAGAAATTTGTCTTAAATGAATTTTGCTGGTTGCTCTGCACACCTCCCCCCTGCTTTTTCTGCCATACCTGCATCAGGGTATTGGCTACAGACAAGACTGGGGACTTTACCTTGGGTATGTCAATTCTCCTGCTAAGAGCAAAGTGGGACGTTCCAGGCTAGAGGAACTTGCTTTTCCCTCCTCCACTCAGGGTCAGACTGATCACTGTGTTTGGGGTCAGGAAAGAACTTTACCCCATAGCCAGATTGGCATAGACTATGGGGGTTTTTAACTTCCTCTCAAGCATATACTGACAACATTTTTAAAGCAGCAGGACACTGGCTGCCGTGGTTCCTCTGCTTTACCTGTGGCAGGTTAGGGTGTTAAGTCTGCATTGTGTCAGGGTTAATGGTAGTTTTGTTTTTGTAGAGTTTAGATTATGGTTGTATGGGATAGTTCGGGTAGAAATTATTCTGCCTCAGGCAGGGGGGTTTGGACTAGATGACCTCTGCAGGTCCCTTCCAGCCCTACTTCTCTATGACTAATCATCAAAGAAACTAAATGAACGTCAGATTTAACTCAATATACATTTCTGCATCACTAAGTAGTGGAAACCTAACTAAACTAAAGCACAATTCTTGTTGTGTATGTGTAAACAGAACTACTCAACTTTGTTTTTTAGTAGACCACAGGGTTACAAGGCTCACAAGTCAATTTGTTCATCCCTTAAATACAGGCTGCACATCAACAGTATAAAGTTAGTCCTGGGGAAGGGGAGAGGGACAGGGTTTTTGTGTTTTTGGGTTTTTTTTGTTTGGTTGGTTGGTTTTATGTTTGTTTACAAACTTTCCTCCTATTGAAAATTTCTACCACCTAAAACCCTGTAAAACCCTTAAAAACGCATTTAGCTCCGATAAACATTTGCTTAAATTCTAAGCACTTTGGTGAATCAACACACAAAACAGAGCCTATTACTCTCTCACACACACACACACACACACAAAATCACACATTTTTATTCCATACTTTATCAATAAACTTCAGCTGGAGTCAGGTTTAAAAAAAGGTAAAGCTGCAACTATGATCAAACTAAATGATTCTGCACTTTTGTTGGGCAGCAGAAAACTACCAAGTCTATTTTTATATCAGAATAATATCTTTTTCCATTAACCTTGCTTTACTTGGGGAAACTAAGGTTTGCAATTTATATATTTTTTCATTAAAGTATTTATGCTTACTATTTGCACTCCACTCACCCTAGAAAGTGAAACAAAGCTGGTCAATTTTACCTGCTTAAGCTCTGATCAATCAATTTCTATATGAAATCGATTAGGCACAATCCTACCTTTGGTCGTACAACTGTATTAAGAACAATTATAAATCTATCCAGAACAATGTTTAAGAAGATATAAAAATGTTTTTTTGTACATAGATATAAAAGCACACAAGGGGTTTTGTCTTTATTTTGTTTTGTTTCAACTGAAAACCTGAATTGGAGGCCAACAATGGCCACTGTGGAAAAATGTACCATTCTGGAAAGTGCATCATTTTTACCTTAAGCTAATCCATTCATTTTTAAATTTATGATACTGCAAATGCTTTTAAGGTATCATCCTTAGTAATAAAAATATTACTCTTTCCCACAAGATGGCTCTACTAAACAGTGCCCTTTACTGACTCTCAGTCTCTTTACTGAAACAGGCTTCAACAATATCTAGACAAAAATGATAATAATTCTTAGTGAAATACAAATTTCCAGGGTTTTTGGTTGTTGTAGCTACCTAAATATTAACCCAAATTATATATACAAATATTAACCTTCCAATTCTCTGCAGGTTTCCCCCCCCACCCAAAAAAAGAAGTTAATTCACAAATCAAGAAAAAAAATACAGGAGTTTTTAAAGGAATACAAGGAATTTAGACTGAAACAAAATTTGTAAAAGTAATTTTAAAATTTAATGACTCCTGACAGGTCACAGGGAACCCTGCCCTCACAATTAGGAAAGGAGCAGCCCCAGGTTTCCTTCTGGCACTCAGAGGTACCCACTGGATGATCTCAGGGAACAGGCATAGGATGGCTGTCTTCTGAACAGAGGCTGCCTCCTGCCTGATCCCAACGATCAGCTGATTGCCAGAATTGGTATGGGGCAACCATGGCAGCCAACAGTCATAGGGCTGGGGTCTAGGGAATTATGGAGAATAAAATTTCTCAGATGCCAATCACATGACTGCCTTAACATCTGCCAGCATCCTTAATGTTCCCTACACCTTCAACTAGTGTGGCACAGGAGGCTAGAATCGCACTTGTTAAGTTTGCAAATAAGTCCTTCTGTGCTTTCTCCTATGCTGCACTTGTGCTCTGGAAGAGCCCTCCAGAGAATTCTTAGGAGTCACATCCACTGCTCTCCCTCAAATCCTTCCCCAAAACTTCTCTCTCATGACACACAAAAACTTTGGCAAAAGTTAGGCTGCTGATATACTCATTATCATGCTGACTAACATCTGTCTAACTGTTTCCTTGTGCTCCTCCATCAGTTGGTATTCATCTGCTGCCTCATCTTAAGACTGTAAATTCTTTGGGACACAGACTGTCTTAATCCTATACTTGTCAAAGTAATAGGGTTGTGACCCCAGACTACAACCCCTCAGCCACGCAACAATACAGCGTTCGTCTTTTCTTCTTAAGTTCCAGAGAAAAACTTACTCTGAAATTCTACTCTCAAATTTACACAGGCAACTCCTAATGAAGGTAGGAGGAGCTGCATGAATAATCAGTGCCTGAATTGGCTCCTCTATTGTAAATCTTTTGAGTTCACCTATAGCAAGTACTCTACAAAAAACTCACTTTAGCTTTGACTGGTTGAGCAGACTTTTTGGTTGCGGAGGGGAGGGAGTGTTATGTATAACCACTAAGTTAATGTTAAATGTTTTTACTCACGTTGTAAAATGAAGGTAGGGTTTATGTGTAGCAGCTGATGACTGTTTCTTTGGTGATCCTGAGTGACAGTTTGTCTCAAAAATTGATGAAGCACTCTCATCTTCACTATCATCTAATATTAGGCTTGGTGTATCTATTCAAAATGAAAGGTTGATTAATCAGAGTTCTGTCACCTCTTGGTACACTTCCAGAGAACAGGAACAAGATGCTAAGTTTCTTAGCACAAAATGTAATACTACCATAGAAGTGAAAAGAGTAGCCATATCTGTCTGAATAATCAGAAGACATCTCAGAAATTACTGTTTTCTATTTCAGTAACTAGTACTCCTCCTCGTGTCATGTTTAAGAGTTTAGTCAAAAATACAAATTCTTTTATCCTCAAAGTATATCTTTATTGTTTGAAAATGACAACTTTTCACTGTCACTACAATAACTTGTTTTGCTGATCATAAAAGTCCTCCTCTAGATATTTTTTTGGATGAAGCTATTGAATATAAGTCTCCACTGGCAATAATGTTCTGTCTTAAGTCCTCCAAATGTCAAAAGTATACTCGTTTAAAAGATCCCCTCTGTGACCTGGACAATTTCCGCATGTCTATACTATCTACATACTCCAGAGAATGTACACAACACCTCATAAAAGAAAAATAATGTAGCATTATTAGCACAGTATTGAGTGTTCCTTGTCCTGCCAAAGTGAATATCATTCTCCTTTTGGGCATAGTGTGAACCAAGTGTGAAGTGCAGGGCAAGGCAGGGTGTGCCTTCTTGCAACCTTCCTGGTGCAGTAATGAGACAGAACAGACATGTCCTGTAGGCTCAGGAATGTAAAACCATTTTCTATCGCAAATGCATCTAGCAAAAAATATTAAACTACTTAAAGAACATATATAGCTAGGGACAAAAATTACACATAAACCGGTATAAGTGATCAGAAACCAGTTCAAATCTATAGTACAACAGAAGTTTGGTGCACATAAACCATTTTCAAAATGGTTGAAATCGGTTTAAGGTAAGCCTGAATGGATGCAGTATTAGACTTAACTGATTTAGATTAAATCAGTTTATTGAACTTCTGCCTGAGCCCCTCAAGATTCAAGTTAATTCAGTTCCCCAGCATCCCAGGATGCTGTGCACCTGCCCTACAAATCCCACCCCTCCCTTCGCAGGGTGGGTGGAGTAGGCTCATCCCAAGCTGTCGGCTCCAACTGAGCAGGAAGGTGTGCTCTAGTGCCCCGCAGCTTCTGGCCTGCGCTACTGCAAGCATTTGTCTGTATTCCCAGAATCAAAAGTAAATGTCTGTTCACTTGCTTATTGAGTCAATCTATTCAGCTTAGACTAACCTGTGAAGATTGAGCAGATTCAACCTTGGGCTTTTTAACTGTCTGTAATTAGCTAAAGACTGCAATCAAATCTTTTTAGATTTCTTCAAAAACAATTTAGCTTTTCAATTTTTTTCTAACCTGAAACAGGATAAAGGAAAAACAGGAAGATAAAAATTAAGTACCTTCACTTTTATCCGCCTGACTAAACTCAGCATGGGGAAACACTTTGTGTAAAACCAACAGAAGATTACTGAAGGTTCGTTCCAGCAGCGGCCTTATGACAGGGGATAATGCATGTCCTGAAGAGGTCACGGCACGTTGGGAAGCAGGCACGATATTCTGCATTGCATGATAAAAATCTTGTGCGCTGAGAACTATTGAAGAAACATCAAGCTGCAGTTTCTGACTGCTTGCGTAAATCTGGGGATAGCGCCGTCGCAGGGCAATCAAGGCAGCCTCAGTGCAAAGTGCTTTTATGTCAGCTCCACAGTACCCTAGTGCACAAAAAATAAACATATGTTCCATGAATAAGCATTTTGCATATGTTACAAACATGCCTACAGCTAAAAGAACAGCCATTAGCACTTCTTTATCACAGACTCATCCATTCTGTGTTCAGTGAATAGGTACAGTTGTAGGGTAAATCAACCCTGGAGCTGATGGCATCTTATGAACCACACGTTAAATACCTATAAGAAAAAAAAATTATGCCCTTATCTGGACTTCTCCTAGAGCAGGGGTGGGCAATTATTTTGGGCAGATGGCCGCTTACTGAGTTTTGGCAAGCCATCGAGAGCCGTATGACAGGTAGATAAATATTAAAGAACAAATATAGGGAAGTGGTGCTGGCTCCTACCCTGGGGGTCTTTAAGAGGGGACTGGAAAGTTACCTAACTGGGGTCATATGAGCCCAGTATTCTCTCCTGCCCAGGGCAGGGGGTCAGACTTGAAGATCTACTTAGGTACTTTCCAACCCTACATCTATGAATCTATGAAATATTAATTTTCTAAATTTTTTAGGGGCCCAGCAGGCCAAATAGAATGGCCTGGCAGGCTGCACCTGGCCCACAGGCCACATTTTGCCCACCTGTTTTAGAGACTATGGGGTTGGGGGGGGGAAAATCACTGGGGATGAGCATATAGAAGACAAGGCAAATACAAATACAAAACAGTATCCACTAATGCTTCTTTACATCAAAACACCACAATATATAATGCAACCATGTGATGTTAAAATGAAAAGAAACTGATTTCATATCAGTATTCTTTGGTTAAAACTTAAATTTATCTAGTTTTACCTGTCATTTCAACAGTATAAAACAGGCTTTACTAATCAAATCAAATCAAATCAAATCAAATCAAATCAAATCTTCTCTATAGTCAAAAACTTCTTCTGGAAATTTTTATAATATTGCAGATATCCCTTCTAGTTTCAGGAACAATCTTCATGGCCACAGAATATCTACGTATTTCAGCATGAACATGTAGTTAGAAAAGCATTTATTTCTTAACTGAAAAATTCCCTCACCCTCACCTAATTCACTTTTTCCACCTCACAAGTGAAGCTTATTTTACTATCAAACACAATCTCTCTGTCTTTTTAGTTTTATAATTCTAGTGGCATAAAAAAGCAGAAAAAAACCTATAATACTGAACTTTTTTTATTCATTCCAACCTCAAAATATTTACAACAATCTACTTAAAGCTGTTTAATCATCATTACTGACAGCCATTATATTCTTGTCACTTTTACACACCTATTTTTTTCTTTTTTGTATACTTATTGACAGTTTTGTTTTGTTTTTCAGTACTAGAACCACTGAGAACAACTGGATTTCAGATACTGGTTTGTTTCCCTTGCAGTAACAGAGATGTACTTTAGGGCATTTTGTCCCACCCTTATTGAACCTATTATAGCACAGAATTTCCAGCTTTCAAACACACTATGATTATTCTTTTATGGAAAAATCTTTTCAGGTTATTTTAAGCCAATAAATAGAAGCATAAAGTTCTACAGCAGGGAGAAATGTCTTATAAAATCCTATAGTTCATAGAATCTATTCATTAAATTAAAAAATTAATTAAATAAAAATTTAAAAAAAAATCTAAGTACCTTTCTGTTATATGTACTGACTGACCATTTTTCCCCTAAATGCTTCAAACTGTTAATGTTTTTCCTTCCGTTTCAGAAAGATATTGAACAAGCCCAAGAAAGTTAGCGATAAAACTGCTTATCCCTGCTTCCCATCTTTCTCCTCTTTTTGTGCACACACCTGCCTGATTTCCATTTTGGAGCAGCTGCTACTACCAGTCAATACCCTTTTCCAAGGCTTGTACATTCAGCAAAAAATAAATAAAGGTGGCAATATACTAAGTGTTGATGAATGTACAAAACAAACCAAGGAGGAGTAAGGAGAGATTTTTTTCCCTCCTCATCTCTTAGTTATATTAATTATAGGGGTTACTTGGAACAAAAATAGGGACAAGATTTTCAAATAAAAATCCCTATGGAATTACTCTCAGAACTTTTCACTAGCGATCTGAACATGACTGTGTGTGCAATTATAATCAAATCATCATCATATTGGACTCTATAGACTTCTGAATAAATATTTTAAGACATGATTTTAATAATTTCTTGTTTGGAAAAATGGCTGCTAAAATTATTAGTTACAAACCACATAAATAATCACAACTTGTTTCAAGTTCTAGTAAAAACTACCTGAAGTGAAATCAAATACATTTGATACAAGTAGTTTTATTATCCAATTCTGTTGCAGAATAAGCATCATGTAATTGTTGGTTAATTATAGGTGGCTTGGGGTCAGACGTCATTGTCCTGCAATCAAAACTACACAGGGAGTCCCCATTACTTGGGCAGTTTCATTTGCAGGAACAGGGCCTACAATTGCAGTGGAAAATTTAGAAGTGGTATTGCATTCTCAATTCTGCCGCTTCTTTTATGCTTCATGTTTAAACTTTACAGCTAAGTACAGAAATTACACATAAACCAGTAGAAGTGATCAGAAACTGGTTCAAATCTGTAAACACAACAGAAGTTTAAGATAAACCTGGATGGATGTAGTATCACACTTAACTGATGTAGGTTAAATGGGTTTACTGAACTTCTGTCCCATATCTCCTCCAGACTCAAGTTAACTCACAGCTCCCCAGCATCCCATGAGGCTTTGCACTCCCCCACAGCTCCCTTACCCCGCCTTGCAGGGTTGGTGGGCAGGCTAGACTTGGCCTAAGCTGTCTGCTCCTGCTAAGCGCCCCTCAGCTTCTGGCCTGTTTCACTGCAGGCCTGTGGCTTCAGGTCCAGAATCAAATGTAAATGTCTGTTCATTTGCTTATCGTTTCAATCTATGCAGATTAAACTATCCTGTGAAAACTGGATCTATTCAGCCTCAGGCTTTTTGACTGTCTGTATTTAGCCTATGTGTTCAAATTAATCTATTCAACTATGAAGCAGCACAGTGGCTTAGGAGACGCTAAAACAAAGCTGTTCAGTCTAAGGATGCATTATAGTCACAAATGCCCCTTCCAAGTTAAAATCTAGTGTGAGCAATCTTTGTCGCATGAGATTCACCAGCTCAAGAGCTATAGCCCTTCTGTTCTCCTATTAATAAATGCTACCACCTTTTAACAGACTTTTTAATCACAGCTTGTATGTCTCCACAGAATTACAAAATTAGGAAATAATATCCTGTGGCCTATTTTCAAAATTAAACTCTCAGGTGATCAGATATACAATTAGTCTCCAATTCTATTACCCCATTTCTCAGGAACAATTACATTTGAAGAGTAATAATTGGTCTTTTTTGAGTGATTCTCTTGTGTATATTGTACATTCATTTGAGTGACAAGACAACTGCAAGAATCCTATCTTGCAGAATATTAAAAAGACTACTGTTAAGAAGCAAAGGTGCACACTGCCTAGAAGATGAGGTAATATGGAGTAAGGCGTTCTCAATGCCAAATATGAAGTGCTGGTTGTTACTCCAGCACTAGAGGCGCTGCAACTAAATTCCAATACACTTGCTTGCGCTTTTTAAAAGGCTTGAAAAGAACGTTCAGTTTGG
>NW_017728918.1:12227943-12249155 GCF_001723895.1 Crocodylus porosus | reverse complement strand
TATGGTGATTTTTTGGGGTGTTTTTTTTTTTTTTGGGGGGGGGGTTGTTTTGTTTGTTTACATGTTTCTTTAAAAAAACCCAAATCTTTCAGTAAGAAGCAGTCAGCAACCAGGCTAGAGAACATCCAGACTCACAGAAATCTGCAAGTCATCATTTTCTATTTCTCATCCAAGTTCTCTTCCCAATGCCCACCCTAAAAAAAACAAACAGTCATGACTACTTTTAAATAAATATTAAAAAGACTTATCAAGGATTTGGTCTAAATCTGATCACCACCATATTCCGCAGTAAGATATAATCAGCTTGCGGGTGGATGTTTTTTTCTCACAGATGTGGGAAAAATCCTGAATAGTAATGCTAAAACATGCCTCTTTGTCATACATTAGGATGAGAGAGAACAAACCAACCTGTAATACGGCAACCTTTTTCCTTTTAAGGTATTCAGCTATGATAGGGAGCATAAAATATAGTGTTTTTAAGTATTTTGAATCCAGTGAGATGTTTGTGTTTCTTTAAAAATTACTGCACCAGTACTTAAACACTTCGAACTAAACTGTGAAGCAATTTACCTGAAAGATGGTGAATAAAGGAGTTCAAAACTTTTCTGTTGCTGTGATTTGGGGGGAGGTTTAAGTCCAGAGTTAACAAGACAATGGATATTAAGTTGGTCTAGACAGACTACATTCACAGCAAAAAAGTACACACAAGAGACTGGCACAGGTTGCAAAGTTCAGGATGGTTGGAGGCCTCTCTTTAAGACACTTACTTGCAGGAAAACCATAAAAAATGTTGTTGTGCTCAGGTTTTCCAATGTCCCACCACATGGATTAGTGGAATTCTAAAATCCCCCCCAAGTCGCCAATTATCTGGTCCTTTGTACCATTTCTGTGTTCTCTCTCAGCTGCTTCACTCTAATAATCTTGCATGCACCCACTGTTAAATACTGCAGTTCTCAAGGTGCTCAGTGCATTTCAAGATTATCACCACCATAAATATCCACACGTGCAAGTTCCAAAAGGCATAAAATCCTAAACTGTTTCTTAAGGATTGACTCTTGTCACACTAACTATTGCCCTATAAGTCCTGATTTTATTTACATTTTTTTTAAATAATTTGACAAATTCCTTTTTAAAAAGGTGTGGATGGCACACATGAACAAGCTATCCACTCATTACTGATTCTCCATAGAAGTCAGTTACTTTTGTAGCATGTCAGTAGTTTTCTTCATTAGCATCCATACATGTGTACGTGCTGCCAAGTTCATGAAACCAGAGAGATATAAAATCAGGCTGTATCAAAAGCCTGCTGAACCAACGGTGTTTGGGGGTTTTTTTAAAACGTGTCCATGCCAGAGGGCAAAATAAGCTAAATCAATGGGATAAGAGGCCAGGAAACAGGATAGCATGACCCCAAAGAACCTGGAAAGTTTGAACAAAATGCTAGATGTTCTAAACATCACGAACAAAAATGATGAAGTCATCTTAAGGCAAATGAGGCTAGCAAGCCATACTATAACTGAGTAGAGACTTCTTACAGTAATCAAAAGGTTCTGATTTTGGAAATGCTGAAATACATTAAGACTCCAAGATACAGAATAGAGATAATTTCAAGTACACAATAACTGGATGGTGTTTGAGCCAGTGGAGATATTTCTCAATCCAAAAAAAATTGTTAACAGATTTTCCCCAAAACCATCTGGTTTTACTTCAGCACAAGAAATGCCTTCTAATAAGACCTACCAGAGGCTGCCCTTGTGACCTGAACATCTTAAAAATATATAAATGTATTGTCAAGTTGGAGAGAAATCATGTGACATTTCAAATGCCTGAAACTGGGTTCCATCCCAACTATCCCCCTTTCCCAGTAAGTGGTACAAGTCCTTGTCAGAAGTCAAGCAGAATTTACGTGAAATGGATTTGGCACATGCTTTCTTATACCCGGCAAAGCTTAAATTGGAGTTTGCTGGATAGTTATACTTTCTCCTCACCAGAAGATGTTGAGGTCTTTGTGGATCAAAAGCGGAGAGATGCTGCTTCGAAGATGGATGTTCCTGTGGATGAAGAGGATAATTCGGATGTACAGTAGCTGACTGAATGGACTGATGTTCAATTTAAAGTTCTTATTTCTTTGATGAAGAATTCCAATGAACAGTTATGCGAGATTATCCTTTTTCTGAGAACTTCAATGCTTGCCCAAGAAGATGGTTGACAGAGGATGTATCTTTGTATGACAAATTGTTGTGTAGAGGTTATGGCGAGTGTTTTAGGGTTTTTTTCCTCTGTTAAATTCACTAAATAAAATGTTCGTTTTTATTTCTGATATGCTTTAAAGCAACAAGTTTTATCTTGAACAACCATCCTCCATTCAGTACAGCAGGTCTCTGAGTGCTCCAAGGATATATTTAGGATATTCATGGTGGCCAAGTCTGGAGGGAGGAAGTTTTTTGCCCTCTGCCTGCCATCTGGGTTTGTTAGGCACTAGCAAAACCGGGGGATATCTTAGCTCTAGGGTAGTTAGTAAGTTCATGAATCTTCAGTCTGAGGAGAGCATGCCAGTTTCAGTAAAAGAAAAATAAAAAAAAAAAATTCAGAATTTTTGTTTTTGTCCTTGGGTAGACAGGAAAACAGTATCCCCAATTTCATCTCCAGTGCAATAATTTGACTGGAACATTTACCTATAAATCCTGTTTCTATATAGCTTTGCATATATTTTTTGGTATATATCCTACAAAAGGACATTGGAGAGTACAGAAGGGAAACATGTATCAAACTACTTTCTTCAAACTATACTATTACAGGTTTTGTATTACTTCTCTGATACAAGTTAGCCTTTTTTTTTTCTCATTAGAAATAGGAAATAGTTCATTCAAATTTAAAAATTAACCAATCCAATGCATATTCAAAAATCCAGAAGTAAGTGTTCAACATACTTCCAAAGCTAAGGAAAAATGGTTTTATAGGAAGAAAAGGCACAAAGTGAAATAATTAATTTTGTATCACTTACCAACACATTTTTCAGCTAGTTCTCCTAAAAAAGGATCTGACAATTTAGGGTTCCAGTCCCTGGTATGAATTTGTAAAATGTGCTTTCTTGCCTGATAAAGAAATACACAATTCAGAATTAGTAACAGAACCCAAAGACAAACTATTTTAAATCATTACTTATTTAGATGAACATCTAATTATATTTTCAAAATTAGCTGCCATTAGAATAGCTACAAGAGTTCAAAAATCAAATGCTCATAAGGAAAAGAAGAATGTTGCTTTAAGTTTATAAAATGCATCATATGTGTCACAGTTTTATAGTATAATAGAGAAGACAAATTAAAAAAACAAAAATCAATTCTACTACACTAGTATATATAAATTTATCACTATATTTCTTGTTCTAAGAGGAAACATCACCAGTTGATGTATCCTAAATTTTTAATGGAAACACTTACAATTATGAGTAACAGCTCCCATTATCAAATGGCTTGGTATTTAAGACATTACTAAGTTATTTATTATTTGCAGATTGGTTTACTACAATGCAAATTGAATCTTTCTAACAGAATCAAACTTTACCAGTCTACATATTAAATTCAATCTTAAATATAAAATTAATCCAACAGGAAAGCTGGGAATATAAAAACTCAAAACAAAGAAAGGAGTCACAGGACAAATACTGTATTCTCACATACAACACACACCTTTTTTTCCAAAACTAAGCTGCTGGAAATTGGTGTGCGCATAATATGAGAGAATACAGCAATGATTTACCTGCTAACCAAGGCATGGGGTGGTGGTGAGTAGGCATTAGCCCTGGGTACCCCCCTGGGAAACCCATGCTGCAGGGCTGCTACAGGGAGTCTGTCCCCAGAAGGAGCTGTAGCTAGCTCATATTAGCCTATGCCAAAAGCAGACAGCCTGTCCCTAGCCAGGCTTTTGCTCACTCACAGCAGCCCATGTCAAAGAGCAGGCGGCCTGACCCCAATTTGGCTGCAATGGCCAACATCAGAAAGCAGACAGTCTGTCCCTGGCCTGGCTGCTGCTCATTCACAGCAGCCTGTGTCCAAGAGCAGGGAACTCTGGTTAAAGCGGAAAACACTATGTGTCCCTACCCCCTCCAGTAGTCACATAATATATTCCCTTCTCCCCAAAACTTTTAAATTTTTAAACAGGGGGAGTGGGGATTGGTCATTTTTTAAAGCTCCTAGAACAGAAGTAAGAACTAGGAATACCAATTCTATACTTGTTTTAATTCAGCTTTTTCAAAACTTTCACATATTTGGTGTTAGGAGAAAGCTCAAGCCCTTTAATCTCCCTGCATCTCAACCTCCAACCTATAAAATACAGTAAAAATCATCTACCTAGCTCACCTGACGTCCATGCAAAGCCAACATTTGTTTTTGTCTGTATTTTATAGTATTTGTTGTAAGGTTTTATGTTTTCTATGATTTGTTATATTCAATTATTTGATATTTTCAAGGGAAAAAAAAATTTCTTCTTCATTCAATCATCCCAAAACAAGGCATGTATTATTTGGGAGTGTGTTGCATGCAAGGAAATATAGTAAAACAATTCCTGTTGTACATGTACTTTTTATTACTGGGCAGATTTCAAAAATGTATAGCTGTTTGTTTGCATCACTTTACCCCCAAAAGCCTTAAGTGAAGCTGAGGCCACTCTGTATAAACCTATACAAAAAATGCAGTTTATTATTCAACTGTGGCTAGGTTACAACCGCAGTGGGAACCACATGCCTGAGTTTCTCATTTGTGTGCATAAACTCTCGACCAGAATGTTGCGACACTGTCAATTTTTTATTAAAACAAAGGAAGTATTTTGTGCTAAAGTTAAATAAGACAAATACAGTGTATATCTCACTGTGCAATGTAATTGTGACAAGGGGGACACTACAAGCTCTGCCCTCGGGCTGCTCACATCATTGACCTGCCCCCTGCCCACCTTTGATGTTGCCATAAAGATTGTTCAATACAGAAGGCTGCCCTAACTGTGGCCCTAGTGTAGTGGGCCAAATACACGGCTCCAAACCATCCCTATACTGTGTCCCATGCCTCGCAGATGGCTTCTAATACAGCTGACCATTCTCCTGGACCCCTTTCTGGGCTGGTCTCTGACTCTTTCACACATTCCTCATATGGGGCCTCACTCTGCTCTCTGTACTGGGCTTCATTCATTCTGCCCCTGCTCTGGGCCGCACTCATACCGCCTTATTCCATGAAGTCCTTCAGGCTATTCTTATGCCCTGCTGAGCCCAGGCAGACCTTCAGGCACCTCTGGCCCTACTCTACCCTAGTTATCAGGCTTACTGCCCTGCACAGGGCTGAGCTTGGACCCAGGCCACTTTGGTCTCAGGTGCCTTGCACTACTCCACCCCTCACTGAGCTCCTGGGCTTTATACCCCTTGGGCCTAAGGTCCCACTCAGTGAGCCTTGGCCACTGTCTCAAGCCCCACCCAGTGGACCTGGGCCCTGTGCTTTTCTGTCAGGGTGCACACCCCTAGCCTTTCCCCTCCAGTGAAGGCTGAGGCTGTCTGGCACCCCATCCTTGCCTTCTCTGGAGGCTCAGGTGTCGTATTTCCTGGGAAGTGCCCAGCCACAGGCAGCCCCACCACACCATCTACCCCCAGCAGGGTGCAGTTCCAGATCTTACCCAGGACCAGGAGGAACCTCCTCCATCCCCATAGTTCCTACCCCAATCTCCAGGTGTTCTGGGAGCTGCTCTCCTCAGGCTGAACCATGTTGCTGGCTCAGCTCATAGGGTCTAGGCTTATACCCTGGCTGCCCAGCCCTCATCCAATCAGGTGCCTCCCCCCATGGTCATGTGACAGTCTAATTGGGCCTGATCACACCTGCCAGCTGCTCTCCAGCCTGCTGAAACCTCTTAACGTGGCAGGCACAACTTATGCTCTGCCACAGTAACGTTCAAAATAACACAAAAGGTAAAATGTGTCTGCAAAACCTAGACCCTACAGACAGCATTACTGAAATAATATTCTTTGTCTTTCAGCAACAGGTGCTGAATTGCTCACTTAAATCACCAGTGCTTACTTCTTCATTATTCTCCAGTCCTAAGGACAGAAGTTACACATAAATCACTTTAAGTGATCAGAAACTGGTTTAAAGCTGTAACAGAACAGAAATTCAGTGAATAAAAACCAGTTTCAAAATGGCCCAAACTGGTTTAAGATAAACCTGTTTGAACATAGTATCAGACTTAATTGATTTAGGTCAAACCAGTTTATGGAACTTCTGTCCCAGACCCCCTCCTGGTTTAAGCTAAATCAGAGTTCCCCAGCATCCCAGTATGCTTTGCAGCCCTGTGCTGAGCTGTGCCATCTACTTGTAGGGGGTTTATTCCCCCTTCCTCCCTTCTCTCCCTAGGGGACCACAGCTGGAGTCTGCCTGGCTGGGGCACAGCAGCCCCCGTCAGGGTCCAAGCCCCACTTACCACTCCAACAACAGGGGCAGGGGTGTGGCCAGACACCAGCCATCATGGTACTGCCACGTGCCTGCCTTGCCCAGGGCTGGAGCTGAGCTAGGCTGGCCCGTGGGCACTGCTGAGGGCAGGAGCAAAGGGTCCAGCCTGGGCTGGGCTGGGCTGGGCCAGGTTACAGTGGCAGGGCCCTTCCCACCTGCCTGCAGCTTGGGCTGTGGCTTTGTTCCTGGCTCTCTGTGCCCAGGCCAGGCTGAGTTGTCATGGAGCCACAGCTAACTGGGAAAGCCTTACCCTCAATGGCCAGACCCAGCCCCGGCCAGCCCCTCCATGCCCATCCTCAGCAGCACCTGTAACCACCCCTGGACAAGGCAGGAGGATAGCAGGGTTGGCTTGGGCCAGGTCACAGCCCTTACCAGGTGGCTGCAGCTCCATGGCAGCCTGGCATGGTGCACATGGGCAGTGGCTGGCCAGGCAGTGGCGCAGAGGTGATGCCACTGGAGCTGCAGGCGGATGCCTTGGCAGCATGACTGGCTGCACAGGACAAGTCTTTTGTGCCTGCAGCTGCCAGGGCCCGCTCAGAGGCACCGGCAGGCCCAGAAACTGCCTACCGCAAGGGTTTATATGCCGACAGCCACCGCCGCACACCCTGCACAGTGCCTGCTTGTCTGTCTGTAGCTGCCACATAAGCCCCTACCTCACCTCAGGTAGCTGCCAGGCTCTAGGCCCACCAGCACCTTCAAGCCGACCTGGGCAGCCACATGCACAAAGGACTCATCATCCCACGTGGCCAGTCCGGCTGCCAAGGCACCCGCCCACAGCTGCATCATCTCCACACCGCTGCCTGGCCAGCCACCACCCATGCACACCAGGCTGGACTGTTATGGACCCACCACGAGCTAGGAAGGGCCCTGTCCCCATGGCCCAACCTGGGCTGACCCCTCCATGCCTTCCCTCAGCAGCACCTCAGCAGCTGTGGGGCTGGCCAAGCTCAGCCCCACAGCTCCAGTCCCAGCCCTGGACAAGGAGGGCAGATGGTTGGGCCATGACAGCTGGCTCTGGCCATGCCCCCCGTTGTGCGAGTGGCCAGCAGGGCAGAAAGCTGGGCAGACCCTGGCTGAGATCCCCATGCCTGTGCCCAAGAGGGAAGACAGGGGAATTTAATCCCCCTCCCTGTCCCCACTTTGCCCGAGGCACTGCCCTGGGCTGGTATCTGGCCATGCCCCCCCACTTGGGGACAAACCTGCCAAGGGTTGCTTCCCACTTCCGCTTCTAGGCACACCCTGGCTAGGGCCCCTGCAGGCCAGGGTGGGGGTTTCAATCCCTCCCTAATCATACTCAGCAGAGTGCCAGGGCCTGACCATGTCCCCCACCGCCCCCCAGGTCAGCTTCCCTCCAGCCATTGCAGCTGTTGCCAAACAGAAAGGAGGACTCACTCTAGCGCCCTCCAGCTTCTAGCCTGAGCCACCATAGGCATATGGCTTCATTTCCAGAATCACAACTGACTGTCTATTTACTTGCAAATCGGTTCAATATACACAGGTTAAACTAGCCTGCAAAGATCGAATCACTTCAGGCTCGGGCTTTTAGAATGTCTGTACTTAGTTCAGAAGTCTCGAGTCACTAGCTCCAGCTACCTTTTGACACCCCCCACTCAGAGCAGAATTCTCATTTGGCTTCAGTGAAGAATATATCCAGTCCATAGAAAGATCAGGACAGCCCCCATTTTACAGCTTCTAAAAGTATACTGGATGAAAGTATACTGGATGGTTTTGTAAAAGTGAGAAATGGAGGCCTCAACTGAATCTTTTCCTGGGCCAGTTCCACTCTCCAATGTGACTATTGTGAAATGATGTTATAACCTGGAGCATGCTGGGACACTGTAACAGAGTAGGTGCTACCAACCCAAAACTTCTACAGACCTAAAAGAAAACAAAAAAAAGGGGGGGAGAAGGGGACTAGCAGTTTTTGAAAACTATCTACTCAGTGATCATTTAATTATTAATGCTACTTTGAAGCACTCTTAGATGTGCTTAGTGAAAAATTAAACAGCGGTTAAAGACAATTTTAAAAATTCCTTTCTAATACAGATTAGCAAACTCCAGAAAAATCATTTGCCCCCAACCATTCTGACTTTTGTTTTAAGCTTCATATTTCTGTTAAAATGAGTGACATAACTAGGGGTACACCGATAATGATTTTTTGAGCTGATAGCAATGGCTGATTATTAACAAGCCACATCAGCTGATACCTATCCAATTGTCAACACACAGCCCAGCAACCTGCAGAGCAGCTTCCAGCTGGCAAGTCTACTGGGGAGCAAAAGGCAGGGGGATTGAAGACATGCGGAGACGCAGATCAAGGCTGTTATGGTGAGGGAGGAGCGGGGCTGGGGCTGCCATTACCCAGCCAGAGTGGGGGCAGGACATGGGAAGGAGCCACAAGTGGCTGGTCCAGGGAGCACAGAGAGGAGGGGGTCAGCTTCCCCCGCATCTGTGCCCAGGCTGTTGGTGGCCTGCCACTGCCCACTCAAACATGGCATTTATTGGCGACATTAAAAATCAGCCATATCAGCCAAAAAAGCCAATTGCCAATAATGTCAATTTTCCTTTTATCAGTGTTGATACAATATGGACTAATGCACTGGTGCACCTCCAGAAATAACCACTACAAATAGCAAAGGATTTTAAAGAAAGAATGTCCTATATACTGTACAACATCAATACTTCTTAAGCTAAATGTTTTGTTCTCTGATGAATTTTCTTACAGGCAGTCTCAACTGAACTCAAACACACACTTTTTTCCTACAGCTCGCTTAGACACAGTCTTTTGCAAACCTGAGGTAACAGGACTGAAGATTCTAGTGATTTGTTGCTGGTAAATTGTTTTGGAGAAGTTTCAGTAATATTAGTTACCTGTGTTGTATCAGTAGATAATGAAATGCACATGTCTTTCAGAAAGCCACTAAGTGATCTTTTTTATTTGAATACCTAGTATTTTTAACCTTTAAATGGGCTTTATAGTTAATTTTTTTTTTTTTAAAGACAGTGTCCTAGAGATGTCTAAAATAATCCAGTTTCCAAATTTTAAATAAATACAAATTGTTACATTTAATGAAAATAAATCAAATATTATTTTGTCAAAAGATCCATTTCTGAACATGAGGCTTGCAGATGCATACTTACTTAGATCTAAAAATTTTCTTATACACCCTTTGTAATTTTTACCTTTTGATCAGGCAGGTTGAAAAGAAATTCCCTGTCAAAGCGACCAGGTCTCCTGAGTGCAGGGTCTATAGAATCAAGTCTGTTTGTAGCACCAATTACAACTATTTCTCCTCTATTATCCAGTCCATCCATGAGGGCAAGTAAGGTAGACACTATTGAACTAGAAGAAAGTTTGCAAACAATCCATTGAGAACATTTTAAACCATTCTTTTTTTCTTACTGTTACTCTAAAAGTTACACAATGAACACTTCATATTGTTACTGACATCTTTAATTCTCAGAGCCTTTACCCATGTAATCTCAGTAAACTTGCAAGTTGCATGACCCCAAAAGAACTGGCAGATTCAAGGATCTTTACAGTTTTGGAGAAACTGAGTTTGGGAAGCTACTGACTGAAGATCCCTACAGGCCTCTTCCACTCGCCGCTATATAAATTGTTTGTGCACTTTTGGGGGAAGGCAATACTTGCTTGAGAGGGGAGGAAGAAGCTGCAGTGACACAAGAAAAGTTCCAGACCCCAGATACAAACCCCAGCCTGATCAAGCAACCAGCTGATTGTCAACTAGGCCACACATTCAATTTAAGGCTCCATACAAACCAGCAATTAACTCCCATGTCGTGGCATAAATGTTACATGTAAAAGGGGCTTAAGTTCGGACATGCTGCCTGGGCCACTGCCTAGAGACCAAAGCAATGTTCAGAGTTTCCTCTGTTGCAGCCACATGCACCCACATTCCCAAGGTCTTGAGAAGGCAGCATTCTGTATTTTACCTGCTAGGGGAATCCTTGTTTAGTCATAAAAAGGACTTAAGGCCCTTTTACATGACTCTGGCCTCTTTGGTATAAAGGAGGGAGGCAGACCAGGAAATGAGGATCTTGCACCCAATCTTAATTTAAATACATCTAATGTGCTACTTTAAGTTTACCAAGATAAAAGCTTACCCCTCTGAAATACATTTAAAATGTTACCTGTGAATCTGGTCTTGTCTACTAGACCGAACTGGGGCCAACCCATCTATTTCATCAAAAAATATTATAGAGGGCCTCATCAAGTATGCCTAGTATGGAGAAGAAAAAAAAAAGTAGTAGCTGTTTATTCATAGTTCTTCTGCAATAGCTAAGAGCATTTTTACTCCGTGTACTATGAATCCTTTCACATTCTGAACGCAATAGCTTGTTCTAGGATGCCTTTGTTAAACCCAGTCCTGAGAATAAATCTAAAAGTTTAACAGCTACCAGGAAAAGTTGTGGAATCTCCACCCCTAATAGTTTTCAAGAGCAGGTTAGATGGACACTTGGCTGGGATGGTTTAGTCAGGAATGATCCCACCTTGAGCAGAGGGGCTGAACTAGATGACCTCATTAGGTCCCTTCCAGCCCTTTTTTCCTATGATCCTATAAACTAAGGTGTTATTTTAATGATCTGACAACCATCCTACATTTGCCTTTGCTTAAGGAAATCTGCTTAAACAGTGCCTCAGTTGTTCTGGCATTTGAGCAAGTGATGCCAGGAAGGCATTAATATACAACTTGAGGCCCATGTCAATGTTTCACCAATCCCAACTAACCATATTTTAAAACTTTTTCTTCTTTTTTTTTTTTTAATCGAACATGAAAAAAAAACAAAAAACTTCAAGTACTCAAAGAAAAATAACACAGCAAAAATATTAGAGGAATGAATAAAAACAGGAAACTGAAAAGTAAAATTTACTTCCAAGAGATGGGAAAATGATCTCCAGACTCACTGTTCTTTCATAACCTGTAATATATACAGTTCTCAGACATACATAAAAGCTACTTCTATTAATATCACAAACCATTTTCTTACGTTATGCTCGGAGTTCATTTCCAATATCTCAGGTATTTGAAGTTGAATTACCTATATTAACTCATCTGATGCTAGATTACTTCTCAATTATTACATAAGCGTAAACTTTTTTGTTATTTGGGGACTTACTGTTGGGTTTATTTTGTTCTAAAGTAACATTATCCTCTTTCTATAATAGTTTCCATTTGGGAAAAAGTATGGACAACATGACTGAGTGATAGCAGAGCTCTACCTTCACAAAAAAGGTATACCAGCTTTACTTACTACTGCAAAGCAAGGGGAAAACAAACATTATTTTTACATTTAAGGCTCTTTTAGGATTCATAAAGATAGCCTCCAATATTTGGTTTCTCTGTAAATTATTTCGTGCATAAAATAAAAACAGAAAATCTTAGTATTTGCCTAAATATGAAAACAGAGTTGTGCCGATGTTGAACATGTTCAAAAATCCCATCTTTAACATCCAGATTTCTCTTTTGCTAGAGAAATACGGTGAACTTTGGAAGAGTAGGAACATGCCTTCACTTCAGAGAAGGGTTAGGAGTTCTGCATCTCAGTTTAACTACTGAGAGAAATAAAAAATAAGAACTATGGTCACTTAATTCCACCATCTGGGCCTGGGAGACCATAGCTTTCACCTCGCTATGATATCTCAGGATCCTCATTTCTCTCTAGATTGACACATCTACCAAGCACAAAAGGTTTTAATATGAGATCTGAAATTTCTAATATAAAATACAAGCAGAGAATGTTAAGAGCTCTTTAAGCTTATATACAGAAGCAAAATACACATTTCTTTTGTTTTGCAGCCCATTAAATAAAAATGTACTTTCTTATTTTCCAATAGCATTTTTTCATCACCAACTACACTCTCTCCTACCTTATAGCCTTTCCTGTAAAACAGTAAGTAATCACAAGTCTTTGTCCTCTTATAGAAAACATCACTTCTTTCCTATTATGTTTGTTTAATTTTTTCCAGTGGTTCTCACCCTTTTTAAACTCAAGGCAGCCCTCATTAGACCCCAGGCACCCCTCAGAAGAGTCAACTCAACTTTCACACATTTCTTAACTACAGAAAAATGGAGCAGTTTTATTGCAAGGAACTTAGAAAGAACACAACAGATCAGAATATTTTTGACACTACGGAGTCCTATTTTAAATTTGAGTTTATCTTGTGAATCGTGTGGTAGTGTTTGCACATGTAATGCTGCTAATATTACGTAACACCCTTAAAAGGACTGCATCACCCTGGATGAGATTTCTGTTTTAAAGGGAAAATTTTAGCATCTGAAATCTACATTAGTGCAAAGAGATGGGATTTCACAATTCACCTGAATCTCTCATTGCCATCATTCTCCCAACCCAAATGAGTAAAAGAGTGATCATACTAAAATACATGAGGTATACACACACCAAGATATAATCCTAAATTGTTCTCTTTTTACAGCTGTATTTCAATGCATTAGCCAAGTACCACCTCAATGATTCAAAGAGTTCTTTAGCAAATGCTCATCTCATTTGTTTTTCAAATAGAACCTGTTTGTTCTTAGATAAAATGTAAAATAATTTCACTAGTATTTCCTCTACTTTTTCTTCTAACTTTAAACTGCTAGCAATTTCCTCTCCTGGCCACTCAGTAGCTCATTACGACTGTGCAGTAGCACCGCATGACGTGATGCTACCGTGCAGTAGTAATAAGCTACTGAGCAGTCAGTATTGCCTAAAAGCCACTTGGTGACACTACCGTGCAGTAACTCTGGTTACTGTGCAGCCATTTAGTACTTGTTTAAAAAAAAAAAATACTAAATGACTGCACAATCAGCGTCCTGTGTACATGCAGCCACTACGACATAACTTCTGCAAGGTTCTTTTTAGTTGCAAATAATTCTGGCACAAGGAATAGCACTACAATGAAAAACATTTTATAAACAAGATGTACGAGAAGTAGGTGAACATTTTCTTCTAACCTGATCAAAAAGGAGACGAAGCTGACGTTCAGATTCTCCAACCCACTTGCTCAGACAGTCAGCTCCTTTCCTCATAAAGAAAGCCACCTTTTTGTCTCCTTGGCTGCATTCATTAGCTAGAGCTCTAGCTACCAATGTTTTACCTGTTCCAGGAGGACCATAGAACAAACAGCCCCTGAAGATAAATGGATTAATATTACAGTCAAACTTATTTTACATATATTGGAAAACTCCACAAGAAATTTTATTTAGAGATCTCAAAGATTTTACAGGATCTAGCTAAACTAAGAAGAAATGAAACAATCCTGTTCAGCTGAGTCTTACACACTGTTGTAATTTTTGTGCTAGCTTCAAATTTGTGTTATTTTTGTATCCACCCATGCACATGTGCTTTTCACAACAGGATAAATCCAGCTTATGTCATCCTTTCAAATTCTATACCTTTGCTTTAGGAAGGGACAGGAGCATACTAGGGGTGGTTTTACTTTTGGTAAATTCCTTCAACAAATATTGAATCACTAGAAAGAATTGAGTTAATCTTTTGGTTGTCTGTTTTTTTTAAAGAGAAGTATGTTCTTAAAATGCTGCTTTCATAAAATAACTCTTTCAAATCCCCAAATTACAAAGGTCCAATAAAAATACTTATCCATTAAAAATTAAAAACAAAATGCAAAAGTTACTTAAAAGTTTGATTCGATTAAAAAAAAAAATGATATTCAATTTGACTTTAGGGTTGCTGTCAAACTCAAATACTTCGAAATGTAAGACAACAACGAAAGAATGAAAAATTTTAAGTCTGGTTTAACAAAGAGCTTTAACATTCTTTTCAAGTGAATCCGATTTTTTGTAGCTTTTCTATGAAGTAAACATGTCCTTTGTTCATGTTTGTGTTCTCTTCTTTCTTTACAAGTAAGCTTTTACTATTGTTAGCATAAGAAGAAGGATACAGCTGTAGATTCTGCCCTATCTTTTAAGAATAACAATGTTGTCAACTAAGTTCTCCTTACAGAAAAACATAAGAACTTCCATTTACTGGGTCAGACCACAGGTCCATCTTGCTCACAATCCTGTGTCACACTATCTAAGTGTTTTGGTTTATTTCAATCTAGTATATCCTACCCAGTTTTTCCACCAATACAGTTAATCTAAAAGTCTTTCCTATGTCAGATATTCTTTGGATGGCACCTAAATTAAGAAATTTTCCTCCTTTCCCCCCTGCCCCTCCTTCCCCCACTCAAGAGAATCCTTCCATATCAAGAGATCTGTGCTGATTTAACCAAATCCCCAAACAAAATTAGCAAATTTGTCCCCCTCCATATCCTATTGCCAAATTAATTTCTCTCTCATTGCTTCAACCCTGTCATGCCTGAGGAATCATTTCAGACTTTTTATTCCCCTGGGCACCAAATCCGTCCTTGTATCAAGGCCCTGTATCATATACAGTCTTGCCAGCTTAAATTCTCTAAGCCAGTCTCTTTCAATGTCACCTCAACCCTGCTGACAAACATTCAATAACCTTTTATCTTCTTTCTTCCACGTCATTATGATCCTCCTTAGGACTGAAACACTCTTCTAAAATAAAATCTGTGATGCTCCAACCCTAACTTCTATAGCAAAGTTAAAATAGAATCATCGCTCCAACAAACAGGTGTACCTCCCTCCCACAAGTTAAGGGGCTAAATTCTACAATCCCTGTCTTTAACTTGCCTATTAAAACAGTGTTTATTATGCCTCCCTCATTTGTCCATCAATTTATTTACTCTTCAGGGAAAGGACTGATCTTCTATGCATTTTCTTCTCAAGTATTCTTGAGGATAAAATGAAACTAAAAATATCAAGAATAATAAAACCACCTACCTTGGTGGCTGAATTTTGAATTTTTCAAAGATTTCAGGATAGAGAAGAGGAAACACTACCATTTCCTTTAGGGCGTGAATATGATGACTCAATCCACCTATACTATCAAAACGTACCTAAAAAAACAAAATACGTAAAGCAGCAACTTTCCACAATATAACTTTTAATATTGAAAAATTGCGTATCTGTTTAATTATAGAAGGCTATAAATCACAAATATCCAAATAAGAGCTCACAGACTTCTACCAGGGCAATTTTTAGATTTAACCAGCAACGGAAAACTATACTTTGAGAAGTTCTTTCACCCCTTCCCCTCCCCACACTTATGGTGTATTAAACTAGATGTAAAAAGATGAAAAGTAGCTCAAAAGTGCTGAACAAAGTACAAGGTAAGGATAGTGAATCAAGAATAATTCTGCATTCACTTAAAACTTTACTGATTCTCTACTTCAAAGGTGCGACTACCAAAGAAGTCTGACTAGAACCTACCGATCTGTCAACAATCATAGGATCTACATCTGCCAAACTTGCACCAACTTTCACTCGTTCTCGTAGGATTCCACTGGCTAAGTCTTCTGCTCTGAAGTTCAAAGGAAGACATCTATTTGACAGAAAGCAAGCATACAAATAATATCAATTTAGCCAGCAATACAAGAATTACAAGCGAGTAACACAGCGATTAATGGCTGCTGAAACTGTCAGAACAACATTAAAGTAATTATTTGGAAACCAGCTCTGTAACAGGGTGTGGACACACAGAGCAAGTGAACCATTTAAAAAATGTCACAGTTGTGAAGTGCCATGGCACTGATACCTGAGAGTGGGAGTGAACAACCAGCTCAGCATGCCTTGCAATAGGGAGGGGGGAGTGCTTAGAACTACATTTTTTTTTTTTTTTTTTTTTTAACTGGGATTGGGATAGGGGGACATTTTAAGGAGCTGTGACCAAGTAAAGAGAAAGAACACAGCTGACCAACAAATACCAGACAGCAGACCCAGAGAGGCCTAGCCTGACAATCCAGGAGCAGTGACAAGCACTGCCACTGCTCCTCGCCACCAAATTTCCAGACCCACCAAGCTAGATTCCTATCTTGATCACCCCTGAGCTAACCTTTTCTCAAAACTTTGCCCCAAAATGTCAAAAACACCTTAACCAAACACAGATAAAGCAGAGGAATGAAGCACTACCAATGTCTTGCCACTGCATGTGGTGTTAAAATACAACTGAAGTATCCATTTTAATTGGTATATATTTTTAAGTGTTACTTAGACCTTTATTTTGTTTAAACAATTTTATAATGTATTTCATTTAAATTATGTTATCTACACTATTAGTGACTGATTCATTATATACATATACACTACATTTATATATAAAGAAGTCCCTCTGCGCTGCTGTTTTCTAAGTCAAGTTTACAAGAGTCCCAAAGGTAAGAGCTAACTTTTCCAACAGAGTCAAAAAAAATTCAGTACACTACCTAGAAAGTCACTCCATAATTCTGATTATTCCTAACCAGGCAATATAAACATGCCCTCCCAAAGACTCAGAAACTTTTGATACCTGTTTCTTGCTCTGGCCATACTTTTAGATTTTCTCCTTTCAAAGCGTTCTTCATCTGAAGAGGTTGTATCGCTGCTATGAATGGCATGTTTCTTTCTCCTAGTTAAACAGCAAAACAAACATATAAAACGTAGCATATTTCACTGTGGAACAGCACGTTCTGATCTTTTCCCTAATGTTAAAACCAAGAAAGAAGCACATACATAACAAAACTGCTGAAGTCTAGAAGACAGCTAACATATCAAAACATTGTGCAAGGGAAACTTTTGTTTCCTTATGTTGTTCCAGAGATGTCTGATTCTAATTTGAACATTTCTAAGTTAGAAGAGCCCTAGGAAACGTATGGTTTATTCCACATCGCCACAACGGAAAAGTGAACATCTTAGTGCTTGAGTTCTTTAGTGAAACTGTCATCTGACATAACATCAAGCTATCACACAGCTTTAACAGAACAAAAACATCAACAGCTCATCTAATTTGGTACCTCTCTTCTTATCCCTCCCTTTTAAATTCTAGAGTTTTTATAAAGTTACAGTCAGTTTCCTTTTCAAAACTCAGTTGATAGAGAATAGTAAAAATATTTTTACAAAGTATTCATACTAGACTTACAAATTCTGAACTAAAGTAAAATAAATAATATTACTGTCCAAAATCCATACAATTTAATTACTCACCTTAGTTCAAATACAGTATTCTGTACTCTGGAGTATCTTTTTCAAAATATCAAGAAACAACCTACAACATGTTATGTCCACACGCACCCATGTAGATATACACGGTTTGAATTTAAGCTACAAAGAAAAATTGTTTCATTTCCATTTCCATGTAGGAACAGGAGCTGGCTCATGTCAGTAGAGAGATGCAATTCTCAAGGATTTTTAGTGGATATATGGTATTCTATCGTGTTTCTAAATGCAGTAATCTACATCTGTTCAGCTGTTTTTGCCAAGACAAAGATAGAAACCCAACCAGCTCAAAATACATAACCACCCAAAAATATTCAGATATAAAAGTATGTCACTGGGATATCAGGGTTTGTTTTTGTTTTTTTGTGGAGAGAGGATAGAATATCCTGAGAAAATAGGATAAAATGGCGAACCAAATTAAGCCAGATAAAGCTGGAGGGAAGGAGCAACTGGTGTCTTAGATTCCAAACTTACAGCTGGATGATAAAAAGTTCAATGGGACATGGATCTTAAGTCAGAACTACCACCTTAAACTCCATATCAAAACCAAGAGGCATATGTCAGTGGTGTCACAGCTAGAATAGCCAAAATTATTTTAAAGAGGACTCTGGCTTAAACATACAATGCTACTAAGTTGTCCTCGTTTCTCACAAGTGGAAAGCATCTATACAGATATAATAATTTAGCTGAAATTAACTGACAACCTCTTAGAATAAGTTTAGGAAAACTGATACAAAAATAAATTATTAGAACTGTAAATTCTGAGAATTTTATTTCTTCCATATCCATGCAGTTTTACTCTTTACTCTCCAATTAGCTTGGGCAACAAAAATAAAACAGAAGATTTCAATTTGATTTACAATTTGTTCCTACACAAATTTCACTTCAACAATATGAAGCAGGAATGCTCAACCTCATGGCCCAAATCCAGCCTGCTGAGCTCCCCTTAGGTCCAGACATTTGGGAATGGGGAAGCACTGCCAATTAACTCTGCCACCACTCTCCCACCACCAAATTTCCAAGCCCCACAGGCAAAATGACATGGTCCTCTACACTGAGTCAAACCAGACACATGGCTGAGTCCCCAGATCAGATTGGGTCACAGACCAAGTCCATACCATTCATCCAGCCCACAGGGCTGACAGCTTGGACACTACTGGTATAATGGGATCATGCTGTTCTATGCAGTCTGTAAACACTGCTGGGTGGCATTCTGTTTAGAAAATAATATATTAAAAATCCATATTACTGGTTGCAAGTTTTAAACCTCATTTTTCCAAAACCTAACTTTTGGTTCTGATTTCACGCAGAAAGTAAAAGATTAATAACCTCAGGCCCACACTGTTCAATATCATCATCGGTGATTTGGACGAGGGGGTGAAAAGCACCTTGTTCAAGTTCGCAGATGACACTAAGATGTGGGGAGAAGTGAGCACGCTAGAAGAGAGGGGCAGGCTACAACTAGATCTCGACAGGTTACAGAGGTGGGCAGATGAGAATAGAATAGGTTTCAACACAGACAAGTGCAAGGTGTTGCACCTGAGGAGAAAAAACCAGCAGCATCCCTACAGGCTGGGGAACTCCCTTCTTGTCAGTGCAGAGGCAGAGAAGGATCTTGGAATCACTACTGATTCCAAGATGAACATGGGCCGCCAATGTGGGGGCGCGGTCAGGAAGGCTAACCGCACTCTGTCATGCATCCATAGATGTATCACGAACAGGTCCAAGGAGGTGATCCTCCTTCTCTGTGTGACATTGGTCAGGCCGTGGTTGGAGTACTGCATCCAGTTCTGGGCGCCGCACTTCAGGAGGGATGTGGACAGCCTCGAGAGGGTCCAGAGGAGGGCCACTCGCATGATTAGGGGGCAGCAGGGCAGGCTCTACGAGAAGCTGCGGGACGTGAACCTGTCCAGCCTCCACAAAATAAGGCTGAGGGGGGATCTGGTGGCCACCAATAAACTTGCCAAGGGGAACCAGCAGGCAATGGGAAAGTCCCTGTTCCCCCAAGCACTACCGGGGGGGTAACAAGGAACAACGGCCAAAAGTTGACAGAGTAGATTCAGACTTGATATCATGAGGCACTACTTCACAGTCAGGGCAGCTAGGATCTGGAACCAACTTACAAGGAAAGCGGTGCTTCCCCTACCCTGGGGGTCTTCAAAAGGCGGCTAAACAGCCCCCAGCTGGGGTCATTTCATCCCAGCATCCATTCCTGCCCATGGCAGGGGTCGGACTAGAAGATCTACTTAGGTCCCTTCCAACCCTACCAACTATGAAACTATGAATACAAGCACTGATTAGAGACTTCCACAGTACGCAAATATGCTGCTCCTTTAAAATACCTGAAACATTCCTGATACCAATGTGCATGTAGAACTCTGACATATGTTCAAGAATGGTTTTATTTTTATTTCACAATATAAATGTGATGCAGGATAAAATGTCTTCTGCCTATAAAAAAAAATTGTAATATTCACCTGATATGGCTTCTTCTTGCAGGAGATCTATGGATATCAAACAGCGTATTTTCCCTCTTTTTTTGATGAGCTGGCACTTAAAAAGAAACATAACAGGTTTATTACTCCTCTTATGGTATCTGATTTTTAAAAAAATAACCTAAGTTCATTTATTTTTCATTTATGAAAAATCTATTTAAAAAAGCACTCGGGTCTCATTGCCCCTGTGAAAAATTAGACATATGTCACCTGCAGAAAAAGCAGATAAAGCAAAGCCCAAAATTATACCTTTATTCCTCACAATCATTTTATGTGACCCTATCCTTTCAAAAGTCTGAATTAAAGCCTTAAAGCATGCCCTAAAACATCAGCAAGTTTGGATTACTGCAGATTAAGTGGAAAAATGAAAAGGAAGCAAGTCCTTACGGAGTCCACTCTGCTATTAACTTATTTATTTTTCTAATCAAAAGGACTCTAGCTCAAACTCCTCAGTTAATCTCATCCAGGGAGTATGTTGCAGAAAAAGCAATGATCTTTCAAATAAGCAAGATGCGTTTCGCAAAGGACTTTATAGGTCAGAAATGCCACCTTAAACTCCACATCAAAACCAAGAGGAAGGTCATATCAGTGGTGTCACGTAGTCGTGGCTTGAAACTTCTCTTAAATGAGACACTGCATTTTTCCAAAACAACTTCAACCACTTTTAGGTGTATCCTTATGCACAGTGCAGTGCAGTAGTTAATTCTGATGTAAAACATGCATGGACAACAGTACCAGAGTCTGGATTCAAAAGAAATAAAATTGTAATCCCATACCTAGACAAAACCAACTTGGCAACTGCTGCTATGTGATTAACAGTACATAGGGATGGATCCTAGCACCATTCTCAGTTTACAAACTCTGGTTATAAATAGGGGTGCACCGATAAAGATTTTCTTGGCCAATAGCAATAGCTAATTATTAGCCAGCCATATCGGCTGATGCCAATCCAATAGCTGATTTACAGCAGAACAGCTGGGCAGCTTGGAAAGCAGCATCCAGTTGGTAAGTAAGTGTGGGGGGGGGCGCATGGGGGAGGGAAGAGGCATGGAGGGCAGATCCAGGTCCCCATGGTGAGGGAGGGAGTGGGGCAGGGGCACACACTGCCCAGCCAAGGCAGTGAATGCAACCCCAGAGCCAGAAGAGGGAAG
>NW_017728918.1:12224382-12227439 GCF_001723895.1 Crocodylus porosus | reverse complement strand
CAAATCCAGGGGGACACATATCCCTCATGCCTCCTCAGGGGTAAGCACAGCAACCAGGAGCCACCCCCCTTCCCCAGCCCCCTGCCCACTACCCCTGGACAAGCCACCCACGGGCTCTGTCCCCAGGGTCATATTGACTGCCCTCACTGGGTATTGCCTGTCCCTTGCCCCACTCCCTCCCTCACCACAGGGCCTCAATCTGCATCCCCATGCCCTTTTCATCCCCCACAACCCTTCCCTCCCCACAGGCTTACCAAAAGAATGCTGCACTACAAACTCCCTGGCCTCATGTGTGCTGGTGCATTCCTGGCCTCATGCATGCTGCAGCTGCGCACACGCACGTTGCATTTATTGGTGACTCTTTCGGCTAAGTCGGCCAAACAAAGCTGATTGCCAATGTTTATTTTCCTTTTAAAATCAGTGCCGAGCCAATATAGTGCCAAGCACCTCTAGTTATAAAAGCAGGGTACTTTTCAATTAGAGGAACAGGCAAAACTACCATCAGCTACTGGCCTAACCTAGCTGCATCGCCACTTTGTCTGCATTAAACTTTAAACAGTGAGCTCTTATCCAGGCTTCCGTTCACCCCAAACTAAACTATCTCTGCGTCAGGTTGTTAACAGCATTTGTCAGACTGGATGTGGCAGTTACTGGTCTTGCTACATTGGAGTACAACACACTCCATGCTGCATTAACCACAAGAGGTCCTATATACATATTTAGCAACTTTATACAGAATTCCATTAGACACAAAGAGCGATTCTCCTCCTTTGCCCACAGTGGATTCTGGGGCCCCGATAGATACTAAAATTAAGATGTGATTTAGTCTGTTAATCTTGCCATAAATAGTAACCATGCTGCATGTTGAAGGAATTAATGACCTGAGAACAGGAAACCAGATAAAACATTCTACAAAAGACCTGCATCATTTTTGTGGCTGGTTTCCATTGCACTTTAAACTGAATGTGTGGTAGGGTAACCAGAACTGGCTCAAGACCGCAGTGTGGTCCTGGATCTGCAACTGACAACCAACTGATTGCTGGTTCCAGCCCCAGGACCACACCCAAGTCTTGAACTAGCACCAGCATGGTCCCAGGCCTGGAACTGATGAGCAGCTGATTGTCAGTCCCGCCCTCTGGAATTGCACAGGAGTCTCAGACCAGCTTCACTGTGGCCCCAGGACTGGCACCAACGATCAGCTGGTTGTCAGTCCCAAGCCCAAGACTTTGTGGGTACCTTGAACATGCTCTGGTGCAGTCCCAGGGGTGAGGCTAATAATCAGCTGATTACTGGTAAGAGCCTCAGGACCACAAAGTCTGACACTGGCTTTGGTGTGATCCTGGGGCAAGGAAAGACCATCAGACCCGCATGACAAAACTGGGGTCTGGAACTCACTGGGACTGCAATGGAATCTGTAACTGGCTTCACTGGGGTCTCAAAGCTAGGACCAGCAATTAGCTTACTCTTCTAGCTCCAGGAGTGCAGAAGAGTCTGGAAATACCACAGTGCAGCCCCAGGCTGTAGCACTTGGCTTTCAACTTACCAATGCAAGGGAATCCTGGGAGCCCGGGCTCCTCCTAAACTGGCAAATAGTAATGGTGCCATTAAGTTCTGATCACTGATCTCAAAAATCAGGCATCCTGCCATGCACATGTGGCATGACAGAAGGTGCAATTGTTAGAACAGGGGAATCAAATCCCAGTGCATCTTTAAATGAACATGTGCAAGGGGTCAAACAGTAGAGCAGAGGTGCATAACCTTCAGGAGGTCACTTAGCAAGTCCAACAGAGGAACAAAATTTCTCCTTGCATACAGTTGCATGCTTTCACTACCAGACAAGGTTTACACTCAGTAACCAGAGAAAGTAGGACGAAACTATTAAGGTACATTGCAGAGAAAATATATAGAGTCTTTGAGATCCACTAAACAGCAACAAAGCTAAGAGAGACATCATGTTTGATCTGATTTAAGAAGGAAACCTATGGTCCTGCTCCCTTACCTATTGGAGGTGCTTGATACCTTTCTACAGTTTTTCTTTGTCTTAAATTATACGGTCGATCATTTTCTTCTCCTTCTGCCTCCTCTGCTTCTATATCTCCATCTTCCTCTTGAGATTCTTTAAAAGAGTACAAACATTGTGAATACTTCTGGTAATTTATTCCAGAGGCAGCTTCATCCCCAATTCTAAAACACAGCTTTTCTAAATCTAAAAAGATATTTTTTTCCTACGAGTCAATGTAAACAAATAATACATGGAAGCCTATGAGATATTTTGCCAGCTTTCCCTCTAGCATCCACCCTTTTTTTTAAATAAACAGAATTTTTAGTAGTTTTGTGTTTACCAAGTTGTTTTAAACAAGCTAATTACATTACCCACCTTTTTTCTTTAATAATTATTTCCTACCTCCCTGAAAAAACTTTCCAGCAACCTAGAATACCTTCTTCCTCTTGATTTTTCTATGATAATTATATAAAATATATGATTTTTTTATTAACACGGAAACAATTACAACTGCAAAATTAGCAGGCTAATTCCTATATGCAATTCTTGCAAATAAACCTAAACACATAAGATAGAGAGAACAGCTGGATACTACTGCTAGAATGATCACTCAAGTAATAGTTAATGATTTTTAAATTGCCAACATTGGGTTCCAGAATTAACACCCTGCTGTGATTAATGGGGACAGTTTACATTTACCAGAGCAACTGTTTCAGTTCACTAAGTAAGGAATACTGCTTTAATTTGTTCCACATTTGGAATACCAATTTAAGCAATTTCTTTTTTAAACAAAAACTTTAATTCTGGAAAATACCAAGATCTGTTAAGATCATAAATCTGCATGCTAAAGAGGAGAATTTTACAGTGCATACTTCCAGTGGTCCCATTCAAATAGTCAGTTAAACAATTCTAGAGCTAGATCCAGAAAACAAACAGTACAAATTCTCTGTTGCACTGCTTACCTCTATCAACACAAGAGTTACCGTATTTTTCGGACCATAAGACGCACCTGACCATAAGACGCACCCAGTTTTTATGGCAGGAGAGACTATGTG
>NW_017728918.1:12197570-12223342 GCF_001723895.1 Crocodylus porosus | reverse complement strand
CGCGGGCAAGCTCCGCCCCATCTCCCCGGGACACACACCTTCGGACCATAAGATGCACCCTCGTTTTCCCCCCACTTTTGGGGGGAAAAAAGTGCGTCTTATGGTCCGAAAAATATGGTATTTCTTCTGTCATTACTTCAAGACAGTTTTGTTTCATAAGTGTGTTGGAAAAAGTAAGTCTGTACCATCCTTACCTTCTTCCTCCCCTTCAGTGGACACTTCATGATGGTTCTGAATACCATAGCTATTTCTCCTCAGTGATTTCCTCCTCCTCTTTACTCGAGAATACATGTCCATGTTTTCCTAAAATAAAATGAATTTGCACATTAATCAACGTAATTCCTTGCAACTGCACAGTTAGCCCACACTTTCTGTACCAGTACAACCTACATATGAGACTTTCACCTTCAATACATTTTTCTAGCAAACGATCCTGAAACATGAGCTATTAAAGGTACTTGTTTTACCAGCAAGGAGATTAAGGAAATGACAGTCTCAGGGACATAGAGCATGTCAGTATCAACCCTTGTACTAGAACTCAGGAGTTCATGGTACCTGGCCACGTTCTCAGAGCACTAGACCATGCTTCCCTCCCGAGTTAAGAATATCTGTGTAACATGAGAATAGGGAAGTCAATTCCTCACTGAACAAAGCCTGATGGCCCATTCATATATTTTTAATTAAATACAACTAAACTGTACTCAATGCTTATTTATGCCAACATGGGATATTTTATAATGTTAGACATTGAGGCATCCAACCTAATGGAGCTTCATAACACACACACACACACACACACCCCACCCATTGTGTTACTTATAACCATCGTGTTACTTGCAACCAATCAGAACTTACAAATTCTGTGTCTGTCCACATTCGCAGCCGTTCTACTTCTCCAGATCGCCTATTACGCCTGATATTAATATTGTCCATTTCTTGTAGTACAGCTTCAGCAGTACTAAATATATATAATAACGTAAAAAAAGTAATGTTTAAAATAGTGGAACTCAACATTTTACACATATTATAAATAATGTAACATGTAAGTGATAGGTTTATAGTCATTTCAAGAAATATGGATATAATAAAATCTACAGATGAATACAATTATTTAATTCTTCCCTGCAACTCTTTGATCTATCAATTAACTGAACTATAAACCATACTAAAGAAAACCAAAGGAGGATAGTAAAGAATATGCATAAGAAAAAAATATTAATCTTCTGGGCTTGGAATCAAGCATAACATGCATTCAAATATAAAATATGAATTCTCTTCTCAGGTGTGGGAATTAGTTTTAAAACTGGGGAGAAAAAAGAACCAAACCGTTCATCTGAGAACTTGAACTTTTTATCTACATAATAAAGCAAAGTAAGCAGTCACGTCTTTCTGGAAATATGTCTCAGTCTTGATCCAAAGGTCTATCCCTTTCCTCATATAAATGCTAATAAACAGATAAAGGTTTGTTTTTTTTAGTATACAAAATACATCAAATGAAGCAGATTCATACAGATCCCTGTTATTCATTAATTTGGCTCACTCTTGCATCCTTTCTTTCACTTGTCTGATTTCATTGGGAGTTAAAAGGACTTTTATCTTCAATACCTAAAGTGCAGACAAACTATTGCTACTCCGCAAGTAACAGCTGTAATGAAGATAGACTACTCATCTGGAAGATGACCAGATATTAGCCAGACCCAACCACCTGACTGTCACGACTAATTATTGCCAACTCTGGTAAAGGTCATGGGGTACCTTTCCCTTGGAATCCTGCAACTTTTAAAGCTTCCTATGAACACTTTAAAATCTAAGCAGTGAAATCCTAACCAAGCTGAAGTTGATGAAAGTTTTAAAGTGAGTTGAACAGTATAATTTATGAATAATTATAAAAATATTTCTGATGTACAACATAATTGGTCTGGGCTAGTTCAGATGCCCTGTACCAAAATAAATGTACATATAGATTACAGCATCATAATCTTACCAAATTACAGTTCACATGGTAAATTTTTTATTTGTTTTTTTACTATTGTTGATATGGTGGGGGCAAGTATAAGAAGTTGGCTCATACACAACAAAAAAGAATACATAACTTGTAAACTGATGTTAGCAGCTCACCAAGTACACTGAAAAAATACTGTGAAAAATGAAAGATGGAATTCAGCAGAATAGATTTATTGGTAATATAGAAATCATACTTAATTATAGAAAATATCTCACATTTAAAACATCTTCCAAATACTAATCCCTGTACTTAGCGTCTCAGAGATAACTATTATACCCATCCTACAAGCAGGAAAGTGGAGACAGGGCTTGTTCTCCTGGCAGAGAAAGTTACCCAGAGCAACTCGTACAGAAATTCAAGTGCTGAGGCCCTGAAGAGTGAAAAGCTTGCACTGCTGAAACTGTGCAGCTGGAGAATGAGGGGACATCAGTATTGTAAAGTCTCTGCTCTCCAGAGGCTCAGCATCTGAATGTCTGTTCAGGCATCACCAGGTAAGTTGGGAGGGTTTTGTTTGTTTTTTACCAAGAGAACAAACCTGGAAAAATTCTCCCAAATTATTTGAACATGTATACACATATCAGGGTACATGACTTGCCTAAGAACACAGAAGAAACTAGGAATTCTGATTCCCAAGCCTGTATCTCCCTTTTTTTAATCTACTTTGTATTGTAAATGTCAAAAAGTGACATTAAATCCTGTATGCATTACCTTTATACTAACAAAGGGTAAAGAACTACACACCTGTTGCCATTTTATGATTCAGTAACACAAACAAGATCTGCTCAACCTCTAACAGATGATAATGCCGTTTAGCCCTAACTAAAAAAATCATGAAATAGTAAAGGAATCACTATCTTTTAAATAACCAAGATGCTTTATAAAGAATGTAAATTTAGTATCCTCACATACCTGTTTACTAGCTGATCAAATAGCAAACTCTGATTCAAAGTTTCAAATCTGTTTTTCCTGGACCGACAACTTTTTCTGACTTCTATATCTCCGTTTATGCAAGCATGGTCCCCATCTCCCTTTTTTTCCCCTCGAAGGGAATGGCTTTTGAGAGCTAAAAGAAATTTGTATTATCCTGCATTCTGAAATAGTATAACATCATCATAAAAAAACTAAGAGGTTACTCAACGAAGATAAAACCCCCAATGATATTAAGGGGCATATAGACACTCCCCTTTAAATGTGCATCATGAAAGTCACTGTAAAAAACCCCACAAATGTACTTAAAGTTCCTCACCATGCTGTTTAACAAGCTACTTATTTGCATGAGTATACCTCCTATTGTAATAAATGAGTATACCTCCTACTGTAATAAATTAAGATTTAAAACACCCACGATTCCATAGTCTAGAGCAGGGGTGGGCAATTATTTTGAGTGGAGGGCCACTCACTGAGTTTTGGCAAGGCATCAAGGGCCGCGTGACAGGCAGCCAGGGGCAGATAAATAATAATTTTCTAAATTTTTTAGGGGCCCCGTGGGTCAGATAGAACGGCCTGCCAGACAAACCATACCGCCCATCCCTGTTCTAGAGTTAACTTTATAATCAAAACACATTCTTAGTATACCTTTAGTTCTTACTCTTTCTTTTAAATAGGTTTCTATCAGACTGACAGAACAGACTTTTGCATAACGTATCTGTGGTTGCTATTATATGTGTGTACAGTGCCAGCACAATGAGCTCCCAAATCTCACTTAGTTCTTAGGTACACCCAAAATAAGTACAGTAATACAACCCAAAAATCCCCGATGGGGCTGAATTTACTTGGAGAGTTAATACACAACTAAAGGGGAGAGAATGTAACAGGGAATAGAATGATTTCAGGCAGGAAGTGCACTTCATGTCTCCTAAACAAAGGCACTTTGTGCCTGAAAACTTACTAACACCTCTCTCAATTATAGTTGGTTCAACAAAAATTGCCAAAAACCTTGCTTCTTGCATATTTTTTGAGCTGTCATGGCTACAATACCACTGTAACCCTACTATAGAAACAGGGTCATAGAAGATTAATATATTTCTAGTTAAGAAAAGTGAGTTGGAAACTTAGTAAAGATACACCAGAAAGCTGATCCACAATGGCAGAAACAACAGACAAGTGCAGGTATAACAAACAGTAGTAAAGCATTTTGAGGAGCCACAGAAAGCCAGGAATTAAGGATGGACAAGAAATTAGGTAAATTAAAATGGGCCATCTCATAAAAGTAAAGTTCGGGAGCAAGGTTATGGCTAGGGGGTCATAAATAAGATGCATGAACTAAGATAAAAACCAAAATTGTGTTTTAGTGCTTTTTGTCCCCAAAGGAAGCATCCAAAATGCCAAAAGAGGACATTTCTAGATGAAGCCAGGCAGAGAGAATAACGGAGTAAAAAATTCATACAACATAAAATAACACAAAACGTATTAAGATAATACATGGATGTAAAATAACCAAGAAGGAATACACTTACATAAGCTACGTCCATTTGGTAATGTAGCACCAGGCTGAGATGTTAACCTAGAAAAAACATTATATACACAAAACGTCAAGCGTTCATTTACTAACAAAATGCTACTTTTGAAACAGAAAAAAAAAAAACATTCATCATTACAGAAAGCATTTAACGTTACATAAAAAGGATACTCACTTTTAACATTTGCTAAATATGAAGCTCCTTAGCCCTAAACCCTGAAGAATTTGGTTTAGGACTAAGGCTGACACTTTCACATGTTCATTAGTTTTATACTTATAGCATCTGAGAAATATAGCAGCATTTGTTGCACTTACAGGCTTTACTACTTCACTTATGCTCTGTTCTAGTGAAGAAGCCACTATCAAGATCTAAGACACTGCAACACTTGACAGAAAACTGAGGGTTTGTCCATGGCCTGAAACTAGTCAAGTCAAGCAAAAGAAAAATGAGAAGTAAGTTCTTAGAACATAAAATTAAACCCATTTAGCAAATATAACAACTGGCCCCCACTTGCAGCACCCACCAGTGGACTGGAGCCCACACAGTGCTGGGTGCATGGTGAAGACATAAGGGGCCAGGGCCGTTTCTGCCGTAAGTCACTAAACCAGGCATGTGCTATCAGATCACCATTTATCTGATATACTTGGAGAAAGCTAAATGAGAAAGCTAAATGGAATTTACTTTTAATATTTACATCCCTAGCTAGGATATGGGCCTTCTCCTGTTACTTGCCTAAGAAACACATACTACATTTCTATAAAGCAAAACAATCTGATCCATTAAAACCTCAAGATTTTGGTAGATGTTGGACAAAAAAAGCACACCTAAGTGAAACGTTACATAACATTACATTCATATAGGGTGATCAGGGATGCACCAACAGAGAGATTTTTGGGGGCGAAAGCCAACTTTTAAGGAGGCATATCAGCCGATACCAATCTGATTTCTGATATAGCTACATGAAGCTGTTAAGTCTGTTGTGATGGAAGGGGAGGGGGAGGGAAGGGGTATGGGGGAGGTGCAGATCAAGGCCCTTGTGGTGAGGGAGGGAATGGGGCTGGGGCAGGCACTCCCTGGCTGGGGCAGGACAGGGTGTTGGATGGAGCTGCGGCACATCCAGGAGGTGTGGGGGAGAGGGGCAGATCCAGCTGCTGCATGCACCCTAGGAGGGTAGGGGGGAGTATGTGCCCCCCAGATCTGTGTGGGGCTTGGGTGCGGGCAGGGCAGGCTGCAGCAGCACTGGGACTGCAGGCAGGGTGGGGGTGTGGTTTACAGCCACCCCAAAAATTGCCATAGCCACCCCATAGCCACCACCCACCCCACACAGATCTGGGAGCACACCCCATCCCCATCCCCTCCTGGAGCAATGGCGCAGTGGCAGGAGCTCCCTCCTCTCCACGCCCCCCAGATGAGCTGTGGCTCCATCACACACCCCTCCGCCCCGGCTGGGCAGCGCCTGCCCCAGGCCCTGCCCAACTTCCTCCTCACCATGGGAGCTTTGATCTGCCCTCCCAAGCCCTTCTCCTTCCACCACACCAGACTTACCAGCTGCACACAGCTCTCCATGCTGCTAGCTGTGCTCCTCACTGCCTACGTGCTGTGTTGCGGCTGCATGCACGCATGGACCATTTATCAGCCAAATTCCGATATAGACATCTTTCTTTATATCGGTGCTGATCCAGTATCAAACTGATGCATCAGTGTACCTCTAAGGGTGACCACCGGTGTGTAATTGGGAGGGACACATCCTGGAATGGAAGCCTCAAGTCCCAGTCCTGAGCTGCACGACGGAGACAGCATTTGTTCTGGATTCGCAGCATCATGCAGGGAGCCACAGGAAATGGCAGGTTTCCCCTTGCAGGCTGGTGGCATTCCAGCCTGCAAGGGGCTGCCAGGAGTAGGAAGCAGGGGGTAGCACATGTATGTGCCCACCTGCACACATGCATGTGGCCAGGAACGCAGCCAGGCAGCAAGGAAAGCAGCTCCCTGCACTAAGTTTATGAGGGAGGAAGAGGCATGGGGGGAACAAAAGGAGGTGCAAATCAAGGCCCCTCCATGGTGAGGTAGAGAGTGGGGAAGGGGCTGCTGCCCAGTCAGGGCTGTTCACAGCACTGACCCATAGGAAGCTCGTCATGGGGGCACAGGGCATGGTACAGCTCCCCACCACTGCGCACACCCCTATGAAGGGGCAAATTTGTGGCCCCCTCCCCAAATTTGTGCATGGGGCAGGGGTGGATATGGGCAGCCCACTACGGGCTTGTGGCTGGCAAGCCCCACACCACCATGACGAGGTGCCCCATGCCCACCCAGTACCAGAGGGGGTGGCAGCGGCATTGAGCTGTGCCCCCTGTTGCTGCCAGGGAGCACATGGCCAGTATGGGGCTCTTGGTGGGGAAGGAATTAGGGTGGGGAGTCCCAAGACCTCAGAGGACAGCCCGCATCCGACTCAGTCCTGCTTCAGCCATGCCACCAGTTTGGAGGAAAGGATGCATCCCACCTAAGCATTTTAAAAAGGTAGTTGCCCTACATTCATATGATTCTCAGTTCAAACACTTATCTTGTTTATCCCCACCTTTCTTTTCCCCCCTCACATCAATTTAGACTCAAAATGTGACCTTTCCCAGGGGGTTGTAGTTTTACAATGAAATACTGTTGTTTATACATGCTCTCATCAATCCTTCCAGTCAAGTGTAAAGGTCTGTCTAGAAGATGCAACCTTCAGATTGACAAATGGTTGCCTAGACAGTGTTGCTAGTAGGACTCCAGCTTCTTTTACCACGGGGTGGTATTCCAGGGCAAAGAGCTACTGGGAGGAGATAAGGTCTAGCTCAGGAAAACAAGGAAGAGTGTCTTTACATACAGGTTTGGTAGCCTAGTGAGGAGGGCCTTAAACTAGGTTCACTAGAAGATGACTACGAAAAACCTCAGGTAAGTAAAGAGCCTGGGGACATGGATAAAAACTTAGTAAGGGGAAGCAAATAACAGAAGCCTTAGGAATATTCTTGGGACCTGAAGCATTTATATACTAATGCAAGAAGCACGGGGACCAGGAAGAACTGGAGATCCTATTGCAGCTATTCTCAACCAGGGTGATGGGGCACCCTGTGGTGCTGCGAGATTCTCTGAAGGGTGCTGCAGGATGTGAGAAAAAAAATAGAAAAAGGCTCATGCTCTAAGTGTGAGGTAACAAGCAGATAAAGGCAGCCTCAGGTTCTCCCTGCCTGGCCACTTCCCTGTCACCACTGCACGGCCCCTCCGCAAGGAGGTAAACACTTTCGGAAATAAATTAGTTATTGAAACAGTGTGCCACTCAGTTCAGGGAAGTTAAGGGGTGCCACAAGTCTGACAAGGGTGCCTTGAGTCTACAAAGACTGACAACTGCTGTCCTTGTCCAAACTCAGAATTATTATACAATTGGGATTACAGAGAGGTAATGAGATCGTCCACATGACTGCAGTATGCTCATGGCAGGCGTTAGCTTGCTCAGGAAGGACAGGCAGGGGAATAAAGGAGGAGGTGTTGCCATTACACACACACATACGTAAAGGAGATGTACAGGCGCTCTCAGGTGTAGTACGCAGCGGAAGGTAGGCCTGTCGAAAGCCGCTGGGTGAAAGGTCAGAGCAGCAGGAGGGATGTCACGGTGAACATCTGCTACAGGCCACCTCAGGGCTCAGGTGGTAAGGGTGGAGGTGGAGATGGCCTTCTTTAAATAACTGACAGAAGCTTTCAAATCAAAGGACCTGCTTCTCCTGAGGGATTTATCAGGACATCTGCTGGGAGAGAAACCCAGCACTGCTCAAGCAGTCTAGAAAATTCCTGGAGCGTGCTGGGAGTAACTTGCTTGACGCAGATGGGAAACAGGACGTCTAGGAAGGGAGCTCTTCTTGACCCGCTGTTCAAAACCCAGGGAGGGGATCTGATTGAGAAGGGCTAAAAGTAACTTAGGTAGCAGTGACCACAAAATGAAAGCGTTTAAGATCCTAAGGGAAGGAAGGAATGAGAGCAACAGAATATGGACACTGAACTTCAGGAAAGGAGACTTTAACAAACTCAGGAAACTGGTGGGAAGGACCCTCCCCGAGAGGCAAGTCTGAGGGGAAAAGGAGCCTAGTCAATGACTTAATATCTAGCTGGGAAAAGGTATTCAAGTGGGGTTCCCCAGGAGTCTGTCCTGGGTCTAGAGCTGTTTAGTATCTCCATTAATGATCTGGATGATGGATGGAGTGCATGCTTAGCAATTTTGCAGATGACACCAAGTTGGGTGGAGTTGCAGGCATTCTGGGGGGCAGGGTTACGATCCAGAATACCCTGAATGGACTGGAAAAATGGTCTACAGTCAATCAGGTGAAATTCAGCAAGGACAAGTGCAAAGTCCTGCATTTCAGATAGAATAATTGCATGCACAAATAGAGACTGGAGAATGACTGGCTAGGCTGCAGTACTGCAGAGAAGGACTTGGGGCCTATAAGCTGAATATAAGCTAACAGTGTCATTTTGCTTCAAAAAAAATCATACCAGGTTGTCTTAACAGCGCTCTTACCTGCCTGGGGCAGGGGGTCAGACTCAATCTGCTGAGGTCCCTTCCAACTCCAATAGCTATGAATCTACAAACTTGAGTTGTGACAAACCCTGTGCTGTTAAGATGTTGAGATGACCTCAAGGTGCAAACTTCTCTCCCCCTCCCTGTTCTGCTGCATGTTTTAGTAGATAGACTAGATCTTGCTCCTGGTGTGACTCCTGACCCCTAACCAACCTTAGGTCTCCCATACACACCCCAGTCCAAACCTTTGCAGCTCCAGCAAAGGAAGCTCTGCCACTCCTTGGGGTTATCATCCTGGGTTTGCAAATAAAAAATAGGGAAGCAGATTCCTTTCTTGCAAGGAAACAGAATGCCTGTAATAGATCATTTTGTGATCCTGCTTGCCACAGACAATCAGTAGGGCAAAACAGGAAAAAGGTTTTATTCCAGAAAAAATAAATCATATGTGCAGAAGCAGCTATAGTTTGAGAAAGAGAGAGGGAAAAAATAAAAGGTCAGAAATACAAGATGTCACCCTACTTCTCTATCTAGAAACAGCTTCAGCGTAATCCCTGCTAATCAGCTATTTCCCTACAGATGGCTTTTCTTATCTAGCATGCTGTTACTTTACAGACTCCCTCAGCCATACCTGAGCCCTAAATTCAAGAACACCTAGAAGCTGGGGCCAGGAAACACCCCTCTTCTATAGGGATTTCCTAAACATCTCCCTCAACCTTGAGCACAAACTTTTATATCTTCCAAATCTCTCTTTTGTTTTTGGAGAGAATGTATATTAAGCAGATGAAGTGTCCCTCTCTACCTAGTGGAAGTGGCTGAAGGCACATCACTCCCTTTGCCAGACAAAAGCTTTTGGGCACAATTTAGTAATTCATTGTTTCAACCTGTACAAGCAGCAAATACAACCTTCTATGAATGAGAATAGCGATTATTTCTTGAACACCCATCACAGCCACACTGCCTGGCCAAAGATGCATGCCACCTGGATGTCTCTTTGGTGTTTTCTGAATAATTTACTTAAGCAGCACTCAACCTTTTGCCTCTGCATGCCAAATACATGGAGAAAGGCCAATCTGCAAGCCAGGCCCAGCCTTGAGATCCAGCACCACCTCCTCCCTCCCCAGGCAATGGGATTAGGTCCTGGGGAACATAGCACCACCCCCATCCAACCAGGATTGGCCCCTGCCACCCAGTGCCATTTTCACCTGGCCCTGTGTGCTGGAATCAGGTGCCCCAACCAGTATGCAAGACCTGAAGCTCTCCATAGGTCAGGAAGTCTGGCAAGAGGAGAGTGGTACCACCACTCTCCAATCAAAGGTCCAGACCCTGGATTACCCCACAGGCCAGATGACACAGCACTGTGGGCCGGATTTCGTTCACAGGCTGGGGGTTGAGCACCCCTGAATTATTGGATTCTCTTCCAGTTACAACATGAAACCACAAAAGTACATTTATATCAAATATTATAATATATACAGGCATGAAAATGAACAGCTTCACACTAGCTACAGAAAGACTAAACACCACAGGGGTAAATCTAATCTGGCAGAATATCTATGAATGTTGCATGGTGCATCCCAAAGGCTACTTTGTTTTGGCATGAATCCAAGACAGGAGTGTCATTTGGAAATCAAGTAAAGTGATTCTTCCACTCTATTCAGTCTCACCTGAAGTACTATGTCCAGCTTTGGACCCACAGTTGGAGAAGTATGTAGCCAACAGGAGAATCCAGAAAAGAGGAATGAAAATGATTAGAAGGCCTAGGAGGCAAAACTTAAAGAAGGTCTGAAAGAATACGGGTTATTGAGTCTGAAAAAAAAAAAAAAAAAAAGACTGAAGCGGGTGCTTTGATAAAAATCTTCAAATACCTGAAGCGTGACTACAGAGAAGGATTAAGATAGGCTTTTCTCCATGCTGCAGGGGACAAAACTAGGAGCAATGGCTTCATGCTGCAGCAGGGGAAATTAACACCGGAGTGTATGTGAAGCTTTTTAACTATGGGGGTTGTCAAGGACTGGAACAGGCTACCCAGGGAGGCTGTAGGATTCTCCATCTTCAGAGGTTTTCAAGAGCAGGTTGGACAGACACCCGACTGGGATGGTTTAGTCAGGGATGATCCTACCTTAAGCAGGGGCCTGAACTAGATGACCCTTCCAGCCCTACTTTCCCGTGATCCCACTGCAGTTAAAAACAATACATGTCTGAAAGAATGTTTAATCCTACAGAACAAACAGCTGCTGTCACAAGGACCAAGATTATAGCAAATCCTCAAAAAAGCAGCCCCAGACATGACTGCTTCAAGCTCTTGGGGGCCTGGTGTCTACATAATCTGGTAATTACCTGTGTGCAATCTGAAGAATGTTGTAATCACTGGTAACTTTCTTCAGATTGGATTAATGAGTCAGAAAAGGAAACAAATGACTCATTTGTTTTGGCTATATGGAAGTCATAGTACTTTTGCCCACAGTATTTTTATTACTATACTTCCCAGTACTGTGTGATTTTGATTCATCTTTGTACACAAGATAAGTATGTTATGAGGTACATTTGGCAGGAGGGGATGTGTGGCTACTGAACTCCTGCATCATCCAACGGTAGTGTAATAAATGGAGAACAGCTGAAAACAACACTGAAAAGGAGCTGCAAAATGTAAAAGAAAATAATTTCCTAATTTAAGCTTAGAACCCGCTGCTTCTTCCTGAAGTACATAAAACTTCCAATAAAGTCAGTGAAAAATATTGAACAAATTAACAATAAATGTAGGGTTTGGCCCTACCACACTCCAAATGGAGAACATTTCCCATTAAACTGAGGGAATCAAGGTGGCAGATGGAAGGACCTAAGTCACAGGATTCATGGAAAAATAGACCTTTCCTTAAACCTTAGGCTTAAAAAAAAAAATCTCTCAGAAGAATACGGTTTCAACTTCTAAGTAAGCATTTTCAAGCCAAACACAAGTGGGTTGGCTTACTTTAGGAAAACAAACAGGCCATTTTTTGTTGCAGTCATTGTGGGGCAGGGCACGTGGCATACCTGCCACTAAGAAGCCAGGCAACTGCTGAGCCACCCGCAGGTGGGGTCAGGCCTAATTGGAAGGTCAGCTGACCCAGGGGCCAGCAGGCAAGGCTAGGCCTGATCAAGGGAGTCACCCAATGGCAAGAATGGGGTGGTGGAAAACCTCAGCTCCCACTGCTTTTTGAGTGACCTCATAGAGGGGGAAGGCTAGGGAAGTACACCTTGACAGAAAAGTACTTACCAGGAAGACCGGGACTAAGTTAGTCCAGAAGCCCAGGGAGGGGCCAGGAAGGACTGGGACAGCATGGGTCGAGGCCCAGCAAGAGAGGCCTGAGCCACATAGTGAGGCCCAACAAGTATAGTGGGACCAAAAGGGTCCAGCAAGAGACTGGGAATGGAGTGCAGGACCAGACAGGATGCAAGGTCCAAGGGCCTAGATAATGATACACAGCAAGAAGGGCCTGAGGATTTATAGTGAGGCCCAGCAGGCATAGTGAGACCAGAGGGGTCCAGCAGTCCAGTGAGGGGCCAGGAACAGAGTGCAGGACCCGATGGGTCGAAGGGCCTAGAGAGCATCTGGGAAAAAGGAGAACAAAAACGGATCTAGGACAAGGAACTAAGAGAGAAGCTGACAGCCTGGAAAAGGGCCAGGAGGAAGACCAAGAGGTCTAAAGACAACTTGAGTGGGACAGAGAAAGAGACCAAGGGATCTGGCAGCTCAAGAAGGGGCTTTGCAAAGAGACAGAGAGATCTGAAGGTGAGAGCAGGGCAGAATACCCTGGGAACAGGGCATTTCAAATTTCTGAGTATCTAATGACAGTGCAACAGCTTACCTGGACTGTCCACTTGAGATGCTCCATTCCTCTCGCTGCCCAGTACTGCGTGATTTTGATTTGTCTTTGCACACAGGATCAGCATGTTTCGAGGTACGTTTGGCAGGAGGGGATATGTGGCTATCACTCAAACTAGCATCACTACCTTCATCTTTCTGAAAGAGAAAAAGCATCAGACCATTTGATCAGTTCATTTTAGCAATTCCCTATAGAACATAAAAGACCTACTACTCACCTAAGAAAATAAAATCCAATTCATACCAACATAGCAGTGCTTTCAAAAACTCATAGAAAACAGTGATGGAAAAGACCTTGACCTCTAATCCAGTGGTGCTCAATCTTTTTGCCACACAGGCTGGATGGATAGTGCTTGGCCCATCCACTGGTTGGATTCCCCCTGGCAGGCCCAATCCAGTGGGTGCTGCAGGGCCAATCCAGCCGCCCAGAGGGGAATGGGGGGCCAATTCAGCCATAGGGGGAGAAGGTGCATGGCCTTCTCCTTTTCTGGCCACCTGTGGAAAGGGGGTGTGGCCCAGTCCCAATCCAGCTGTGCAGTGGGAAAGAGGTGCAGGGCATGGGAGGGGTGGTGGTATTAATTGCCACTGTTCCCCCACCACCAAATTTCACAACCCATGGAGAGCCCCGCGAGCCAGATGCCAATGGCTCAGTGGGCCGTACTTGGCCTGCAGGTCAGGGGATGAGCAGCCTTGCTCTAGTCCACTCTCTATCCAAAGGCAGGAACCTAAAACATTCCTGACAGAGACCTGTCTACAACCTTCACTAACGGAAATACCATAACTTTCTTAGGTAATATATTATGTCCTTACAGTCTGAATGTAGACAATTTTCCCATCATCTAATCTAAATTAACTTTGATGTTTGATAAATGCAGACACAATGAAGGTTAACTCGCCAATAAAACAGGACACGATGAGCTCAAAACACTTTTTTTCTTTATTTAACAATGCCTCTTCATGATGCCTCTGAACCAATTCTAAAGTTCTCTATAACATAACCCATCCTCCTCATAGACCATGAATAATTCTACTGCCTGTGCTGTATTTGAAACTCAAAATACCCATTTCCTCACCATGCTGTTCAAGTTTTTAAAAAAAGAAATAGCAAGCACCCAAAGCAGTCATTGCCAGAGAGTTTGAGCAATTTTTGGTTACCAGAGAGTTTGAGCAATTTTTCGTTTTGCATGTTCTGTTAAAAAAAAAAAAAAAAAAAAAAATGTAGTCACTGCAATATATATTTTTTTTTTTTGAAAAAGTCTTCCTACTTTACCTCTCCTGACACCCACTGCTTAGTTTTCAAAAACTATCAAAAAGCTATTATTGCATACTACCAGAATACACAGAAAACTGTTGGCTGTTCCATGAGGAAAATGTGAACTAGAGAGAGGCCAAGAGACCCCAACGTAAGTGACAAGTACAGAAGATTTCTCATAATTCCCAAGTACTTCAAAACCTTTATCTTCTCAAACCTTCAAGAAATATGGCAGGACTGTTATTCTCATTTTACAAATAGGGAACTACAACAAACGGATATTAAATGACCTGCCCAAGGCCATGGAGGGACTCTAAAGCAGTGCAGAGACTTAAATCTATTACGCAAAATACTAGATTAAGGTCCTAATCACAATACCACAAAACCACCCTTTTGCTCTGTTTAATAAGATAACTGATCTTTATACAGGTAACATTAATATTTTCCTTCTTCCAGATCTCAAGACTTCTCCTAAATCATCACATAATAAATATGAATTGGTTTTATTATTATAATATTTATTATGAACCAATGAGTCCAGGATACGATTGTAAACTGCAGCCGACTAGACGGCCTGGTGGCAACGTGGTAGGGGTACCAGTGGCAGGGTAGCACCTATAAAATACCATAATATTGCAACTTCTAGAGTTAGGCAAGTATAGGGTGCCCCAAAACCCTAGCCCTGACTGCCTTGTGGATACTCTTTGGTTGGAGAAAGGCTAAGGGACATCACCCTGACAGATAAGCACCCTTGCCGAGGCTTTAGGCAGTCAGCAGCAGCTCTAATCTGTTGCTTTCTGGCAAAAGCTACAACCTTCGAAGCACTAAGTGTCTGGACTTGGTCTGGCCTTTGGACTCTGTCTCGATGGTCTAAAAGGGGGATGGTAGGCCCAGGACAGCCTCCCCTCCTCCATACTCCTGCCTATGCATACAAAGTGAAGGTCCTGGTGTGCTGGTTACACAGACCTCTTGTGCATACACCATGATCCAGAGGATTGATTGTTTGCAAGAGATAAAGAAGTTATTCTCCTTATTACATGTGTAATAATGTTTAGCTGTAACTTCTTGCAGTTCTACAGCTTTCTCATCCATGAACTTCTGTTCTCCCAGTTCCAAGTATAGCAACCCTGTCTTTGAGATTTTCAATAGACAATACTGCAATACTTGGCACTGGTGAGGCCACTCCTGGAGTCCTGTGTCCAGTTTTGGGCCCCGCCCTACAAAAAGGATGTGGACAAGTTGGAGAGAATCCAGTGGAGGGCAGTGAAAATGGTTAGGGAACTGGGGGACATGATTTATGAGGAGAGGCTGAGGGAACTGGGCTTATTTAGTCTGCAGAAGAAAAGACAAAGGGAATTTGATAGCAGCCTTTAACTGAAGGGTGGTTGCAAAGAGGATGGACCTCAGCTAGCGGTGAGCTAAATAGGGCCCGTGGGCTGTATCTGGCCTGCGGAGGGACTTTGTCCAGCCGACAATGGGTCCCTTGGTCCTGCCTGGTGCTGTCTGGCCCATGGCACATCCTACTCAGAGCATGGAGTGAGGCTGGGGCAGCTCTGCAGGTGGACTGCCCAAGCAATAGTGGCTCCTTCTGCCTACCACCGCCACTGGCCCCACGGTACAGGCAGGGACCCATGCACGCAGCCCCAGCCTACACCCAGTCCGCCCCAACAAGAGCAGACCAGCTCCAAACCAGCCAGGACCCATGCACACAGCCTGGACCCTGGACTGTTCCAAACCTGCTCCAGACTGCCTGCCCACGATGAGCAGCAGTGGCCGGGAAGAAGCTGGTGCCTGGCACAGGGAAAAAGCAGCCCCTCCCCGTTGCCACTGCCAGGCCCTTCTTGCAACAACCTCCCGGAGCCTGCACCAGAGCTGCCCTGTGGCTCCTCTCTGCAGCCATCACTGCCACCACCAGGATGCCAAGTGGGGCAGCTTTGGGAGTACAGCGTAACTTCAGGAAAGCCTGGGCATGGGCTCCAAGCAGCTGGAACAAGGGCCTGGCAGCGGTGAGGGAGAGGTGGCCATTTTTCCCCCATACCCAGCAGCAGCTTCTGCCTGGCCACATCGCAGCCACCACTGCTCATCAGCCACCCAGGGCGGGCCAGGAAGTCTCCAGAAAAAGTAGGTCCTTTGTTGATAAAACACAATAATCAAACCATTTGCCTGAGAAGCAATTCTATATCATAAAGGAAGACATATGGCATGGCAACTCACATGGACTGTACAAGTGTCATTCATCAATAGGTTCAAAATAATAATACCCCACAAAGAACAGCATTTAAATGTCTGCATGCTATTATTTTTCCTCCTCTCTGCAGAAACTCAAATCATAAAAACAATAGGTTAGCATCACCAAGGTGCTGCACTTCTATAACACGTATTATCTTTACTCTGATTTACGAGCATGTGAATTACTTTAGTCTCCACACTCTCGGGAAGCATTCATAAAGACTGCAAGAGAAACCTTTTCACTGTCCGTACTGGAACTAGCCAAAACAGAAGCTTAAAGAAAACGATGAGACAATTCCAGAGATCTGCAACTGGCAACATAAATAACCCCAGACATTCTGCCAGTGTAGAAAGAAAATAATAATAAAAGTTAGGATAGAGTAGATCACATCTTTTGGGTCACAGAGCAGCTGTCATCAGAACATGGATATACTAGACATGCCATATTGCAACAACAAGACATCCGATATCCTAGATGCCAGGGCTATCGGGCACAAAATGTAATTTTATTTCCATAGAAGCTGATGATGCATCTCCAATTTATCTTCTTGTTTTTATGCCTTGCTTGAAATGGCAAACTGCTAATATACTCAAGGGTAAGATGGCTTAAAACACACTATGCTCTCTCACGTACTGGGGAAAAGGGGAGCCTTGGTAGGCAGGTGCAAATGAAAACCAAATACTCCTGTTACTCACCTTAATGATAGTTTGCTGTTAATTTCACACGTGTTTCTGCAACAGCACACCATTCTTATCTGGGTTTTTTGTTCAATTAGTCAGTTCAGTCTAAAGGTCAAGATTCCTGCTGATCGCAGAACCAAGCAGCAAAAGCTGTCAAGGACATCAAGAGATTTACCCTCCAGAGTGATGTCAGGTATTGATTCTTCCACCCCTTGGTATATGATCACCATCTTCTTCTGACTGTCAACCCAAAGCTCTTGTTTGACCCCGAAAATCTTCCCAAGAGACTTTGCAGGGAAAATTCCCTGCGAGCAACCAAGACCACATCTTCCACAAACAGGAAATCTCTGAGAACCAGCTCTTTCATCTTGGTTTTTTCCTCTAAACCTTGCGATGTTGAACAAGCCTCCACTGAGTCTGATTCAAAGATAAATGCCATCACTGCTGTCCTTAAATGCATGAAGAAGCAGGAATAAAAAGTAGATATTAAAAAGCACAGGGGCTAAGACACACCACTGTGTCACCGCATTATTAGGGACCTACCCAAATCACAGTGGAAATTCGCAGCACAGTGATGCCTTTTATCTTACTTTTCGCTGCACCCTCCCCCTGCTGAATGGCCAAGAGGCAAGTAATCCCACACTTCTTGCACCTCTGACACTTAGCGAGAGGGAGAGTAGAGAGGACAGAAGTACACAGCAAAAAGCGAGATTAAAGGCACAACTGCATTGTGAACTTCTGCTGCAATTTAGATAGGTTCTTACCCATTGCTAAGGTCAAAGGCATTTGGTTCTTTGCTTTCATCCACTACAGTTGCCTTCACAACTTGATGTAATGAGTGAACGATGTTCAACAGTTTCGGGAAGACAGCCTAGTTTCTTCAGAACAGTAAAAGGCGCAGTATGTTAACCATACTGAAGGTCTTCATGAGTTCGATGAAGGTCACGTTCAGTGGTATTCATTTTCATCTACACTTCTCTTGCAACTGCTTAGCCAAAAATGTAACAGTGGAGCACCCGAGTGAGCGAAAACTGCACTGACTTTCAGGATAGATAGTTTCACCTAGAGACTGCAGCCTAGGAAATGACAACTTTTTCAGGGACATCCAACAGGGAGATACCTCTATGATTCTCACAGCTGCTTCTATCCCCCTTGTTTTTATATAATTGTACAAACTGAGCGTCTTTGAAATCTTGCAGTACCACTTCCTCTTTCCAACAGAGAAGTATAACTTCATGGGGCTTTCCAAGCGATTCATTGTTGGCACATTTGTAGACTTCAGCAGGCAAGCAATCGTTGCCGGACGCCTTGTTCCCAGGAGTCAATTTAATGGCTTTCTGCAAGTCTTGTAATATAATCTTTGTCCAAATCCATGATAACTTTGAATTGTGGTAGTCCTTTGAACTATTAGGGTTTGATTTCAGTCTCCCTGGAGTATAAAATTCCATACTGTTCAATCCAACACTCGATTTTTTGTTTGGTTGGTTTTTTTTAAAATCAGTGATGACACTTCCATTTAAGTCTTTCAACAGAGCTGTTTTCTTCTCGACTGGACCAACTGAATGATTACATCATATTCTGGCATGGGAACCCAGCAGAAAAAGGAAAGCAGGTTTTGCTATTAGAAACAGCTTGTCGTCTTCCTGTGAAAGTCCCATTCCTGTATCTATTCAATTCATGACACTCAAGGTGTGTACACAACAGTTTCCTAACTTTCACACTAACAAAAAAGACAAGAATGTGTTCTACTAACAACTTGAGGAAGAGATTGAGAAAACTCACAAAAGTGAGACCATTATAATACTCCGCAACTTCAACGCAGGAGTTGGATGTAATTGAGAACTGGAATGATATTCTGGGCAAATAAGAATTGGTAATATGAATGAAAATGGCCAGAACTCCATGAAGTCAAAATTTATGTTACCAACACCTATTTCCCCGGGGGGGAGGAAATCACAAGAAAGACATTATGGAAACATCTAAGATCAGGGCACTGACTCCAATTAGACCTAATATCAACTAAGCACAACCACCCGAAAGAAATCCTGTACACAAGGTCCCATTCACAGTGACACTCACCATGCCTTAGTCTGCTGTAAAGTCAGAATCAATGCCAAAAAGATCCACTGTGGCAAAAGTACCACTTGCCCCGAGACTCAGGCAAACCAAAGGCATAGAAAGATGCAGACTATTCAATGAAGAAGTTGTGAAAGCAAGTTTACCTAACAACTCAGTCACTGAAGCTTTGGAAAGCTTCAAAATTCACTTTTCTTTTTTTCGGGGAGGGTTACAACGCTGCTGTAGCAGTGTTGGGGAAAAGGGGCAAGGAAAGTGCCAACAGGTTTGAAAAGCACTCTGAAACTCTTCTACCACTGGTTGAGAACAAAAGGACTGTGCTAACAAGCTGGTAAAGCAAAACTCTGGCTTGCATCCATAGATACTTCTCAAGCAAATCCCAGGATGTCAATCTCCCACTGTACTCGGCCTTGGTGAGACCACAGCTCAAGTACTGCATCCAGTTCTGTGCTTCGCAATTTAAAGGGTGTGAAGAAGCTTGAGAGAGTCTAGAGAAGAGCCACACACATGATCACAGGGCAAGAGAGCAGGCCTTGTGATGAGAGGCTGAGAGCCATGGGACTCTTCAGCCTGGAAAAGCGTAGGCTCAGGGGGGATCTGGGGGCTGCCTATAAGTATATAAAAGGGTGTACATCAGGATCTGGGGGGAACGCCTGTTCACCAGAGCATCCCAAGGGATGACAAGGTCAAACGGTCACAAACTCCTCCAAAACCATTTCAGGCTAGACATAAGAAGGAACTTCTTTACTGTCTGAGCCCCCAAGGCCTGGAACAGACTGCCTCCAGAAGTGGTGCAGGCACTTACTCCAGACTCCTTTAAGAGACATTTGGACATTTATCCTGCTGGGATACTTTGACCCCAGCTGACTTCCCTGCCCCTGGGGCAGGGATCTGGACTCGATCTTGCAAGGTCCCTTCCAGCCCTAATGTTTATGAAATCTATGAACCATTTGTAAGAAATCTCCCAACATCATAATCCTGGAAAATTTTAGAAAGACTCAAAGAGAACTGCAAAAGGAGACTAGGAGACGCACCCAAGATTTTTGGAAGAAACTCTGTGATGATATTCACAAAACAGCTGATGCAGGTGATAGCCATGGGCTGTACAAGGGTATCTAATGAGCAACTGGTCCTACTGCTGTAAGGGCTGTTAAAATACACTACAGAGGTCCAATTCTAACTAGCCTAATACTGAATGAAAATACTCCTTACTCAAAATAAGGAGAATTAGTTATTTTTCAGAAATAACTAAATCAACAATTTAAATAAATTATTTTGCAGAAATAACTCCTTAAAATGTTAAGTATGCATAATATATCCAACACTGGAAAATGTAATCTTAGAAAATTAACATGAAGAGACTTTTATAGCAAAATTATTTGAAACTTCAGAAATCAGTACTAGAGCTTCCCAAACATGAAATAACCAAGCATGGTATAAAGCAGAAGTGTCAAACATACGGCCCAAGGGCTGGATCTGGCCTGTGAAGCCTCTGTAAGGCTACTGGAAGTTGAGGCCATGGCTATAGAGGACTGTGACTTGCTATAGAACGCAGAGCCTCTGAGGTCTGCTAGACACGGTCCTGCCATCACTGGCCATGGACCAACACCACCAAAGGTCCCAAACCAACCACATTTTCTGGGCCAGATTTGTGGGATTGGAATGAGTCCCAAAGTCTAGATCCAGCCCAGGACTCAGAATTAGTTGGACACACCTGGCACAAGATTAAAATGCCCATGGCCCACTAAGTTCTTCACCAAATTCTGCACCTTAAACATATTACACATTTATATAACTGCAATAATACACTATAATCCACATCTGTACACAGGAGACATAGCAAAAGGTATGTTCTCTGCTTTTACCTAAAGCAGATACCTCAGGCAAGTCGATCCTGAACACTTCCTTTTTAAAATATCAAGAGTTACGCTGTGTAGCACAGGAGAGTTTCAAGGTAAGCTGCAAAACTGGTTTTAAAAGTGGCCAGAGTAGTTAAAGAGAACAATGCAATGGCTGCCTAAGGGGATTCAGTATCATGCTGAAGTGAACAAAACAACACATAACTACGGAAAGGTGGGCTTTTTAAATTTAACATAGGCTACAATAATCCAGAGGTGGTCTTTTATTATTTCTAGACTGTTATTCCCTAAACTATTTTAAATGACTCTTTAAAAAATCCCAGCAACTATCCACATATCAATCTTCTGCCTGTTTAAACTGGAGTCTATGCAAATAATTTGGTGAGATGTGTGCAACTTGACTTTGAGACATTGAAGCTTAATCCAAACACAAGTGCCAGCAAAGCCTGAACTCTCTTTGGTACAAACGATCTAGAGACCTTTCCTCAGCTTGAAAAAATGTGGAATTTACTTTGATTTCCACAGAGGAAATTTAAACTTTTCAATATAAAATTGTAGTTTAATTTGCCAAATAGTAGATGCCCTGCAAGAAACCCTCTACTGAATCAAATCCCATCTAGACCACTGATTAGCATTAGGTCTTCCATACGTCACCCTATGCTACTTTGCGAGCCTGCTAGAAAAGAAAGATGGAGAGACACAAAAATAACTAATCCGAGTGAAATGGGCCAAAGAAAGATTACATTCCAAGATCAACGGGCCCTCAAAGAGTACAAAAATCTCCATTTAATTCATGGTCCAGAATCTACAGTCACTCCCTTGAACATAACCACACTCCACCAAAGTAACTGAATTCCAAGTATTCTACATTCCTTGTTTGACAGAGCAGGAAAGAGTGCTGGGCCAACAAAGCACCAAGCACAGATATAGGCATTAAAATGAAAAACTCAGCACGGAAATAGTAAGAACTAGCGAACTAAACAGCCTTACAGCTACCCGTGGAAACTTAAGCATTGAAGCAAATAGTAACAGAGCTGTCACCAGAATGCACACAATACCAATTAAAATACTGTGGTAGTACCAATGCATTGGTTGAAATAGTACTGAAGTCATACAGTACCGAGACACAGAGCTATCGTTTAAAATGCCAAGGCAAGTGTCAGGCCACGGAGAAAATATAGGCATTGAAACACCAAGAAAACAAGCTCTAAAGAATCTGGATGCACCTGAGGTTCAAAGGTGTTGTACAGCTCTACTGGAAGGAAGAGTCCAGTGATCTTTACTATGATCCATACCTGCTGCAACAGTGTTGGTTCACAGACATATGGGCCTTTGCTGATAGTTCCTTACTTTCAGTTAATAAAGGGGCTAACTAAAAATCACAGAGTAGCATGACCACTTCAGATGCAGGGAGCCGTAAAAGTTTTGCTCTTTACTACTGTACTCAAGAGTAGAATGAAACTTGACTGATAAGAAGCACTGATCATCTCATGCTCAGGAACTAAGTCCTAGCAAACAGACTTGTGAAGAGATGATGGTCCAAACTCTCAGCTAATATAACACCACTGAAGGCAATAAAGTAATGGTAGCAAAGAATCTGAGTGTAAAACAGGTCTCCAGGTTTATAATGTATTATTGCTGCTTTGGTATAAGGGAGGAAGAAAATGAAAGAAAGCTGAACTTGCACTATTTTTATAAACATGCATAGTTACAGCATTCTAGCCCATCAGCTTTCAAGTTAAAGCACAGAAAGCCAGCCACTAACACTGTGATTCTCAACCAGGGTGTCTTGAGATCCTTTCAAAAGTGGCATGTAATGTTAGTACTGAGGTGTGCAAATATGATTCACCCAGAGATTCCAAATAGGAATCCAGAGTGTTAAAAACATTCTGACCTGTCTATGTTCTTTGCGACAAAAGAAATAATTCGTCCAAAAAAAATGAGTGAAAGCTAAGAGTTGCCATTTTCTGAGGGGTGCCTCGAGTCTAAAAAGGTTGAGAACCACCATCCTAGCACTTTTTGGCAAGATTAAACATTAAAGGACTCTTGATAACAAGAAAGGTACAACCCTCCTAACCAAGAGAAAAATCAATAAAGCTCTCAAGACAACATTTGGTATATGGCCATCCGGTAGCAAACCAAGAATCCCATACCTTTACTGATTAAGTGTGGTAATAAAGGGAAGGTAGGTTACTCCCTCAAACATGGACATAGGTGCTGCCCTGAACATTTTTTTTCTGGTTGCTCCCCCACTCATCTTCCATTTTACCTAGACTGCACTACAACCACAAATTCACCCTGACCATACAATCTATATCTAGACATGAAAGATCAACTAGTTTCTAGTAAATGCAAAGGATCATGAATTTAAAGATCATTATTAACATAGACAATGAGTCACAAATGAAAACAAACCTTGACAATGCTAATCAAAACAAAGAGCAGCTCAACAGCTCACAAAATCAGGGATGGAGCACTGCAGCCCGCAGAGCAACAATATAAAGGGGTCACGCAAATCAATCCAATTTTGAAATGAGTGAGTTCTTGCAATTAGGCCATACCTACACATTGGGAATTTCAGAAGAAGATTCCCAATAATACTATTACCAGTTCAGCGGCACTAGAATCTAGATCAGTGGGTAAACTGGGTTAGACTACATTTCTGTCTCCTTATCTATTTTATAAAATACTATGCTACATTCCTTTTTTTATCTTTAATCTGTTACCATCCTCATTGCAGAGAACAATTATTATGGTGCTCTTTTTTTTTTAAACAAACTAAACACTGTAGAACTTTGACTACTATTTTGCTCCTTTCAACATCTCTAATCATTCTGCCCTTTTGTACAACTGTCCATCTTCGTAACACAAAATTAATTTAAAATTGAAATTTAATAACCAACTGACCCAGCTCAGTTGCCTATTTTAAAGGTCTACCAATTATTTCAGTTACTGCTGTCTTCTTTTGCTTTGCTGGACAAACACTAACTTCTCAAAATTTTACTTCTGTATTAATTAAATGTAACCAGTGAATGTAAACAATAAATCTGTTCTTCCTATTAACACCCAAATGTAATTTTCTCTCTCACTCTCCTCAAAATGCAATATATTCTTAGTCATTAACATCACAGTAAGATCCATATTTTCAAGAACTTTGAAATATCTGGTACCAGTATCTACCTCCTTCTTCAATCTTACTGTGAAATGTATCTTGTGACTAACAAGGCAAGCGTGCAAAGATTAACTGAATTACTTACTATTGAAGATGAGTGTAACAAGTTGGAAAGAAAACAAAGACATGGCTTGCTAAAAAAAATAAAAAAAAAAAATAAAAAAATCTTCCCTCCCCCCCACCACTCCAGGCCAAGTTGTTGCAGTTTTCCCTATTTAGAAGAACACATACATTGCTTTTCCCCTTGGGTGGGAGGAGTTTGTCTACTAAAAGAAGTAAAACACATGCTGAGAGGTTTATTTGATGAGCATTTTTATGATCACACCAAAAAAGGTATATATTAACTGGCTTTCAAAATGAAGGCTGTATTTCTGTAAATAAAAGCACAAGAGTACTGAACAAAGATCCCAGTACAGTAATTAAACCTAGTACTCTTTACCTGCTCTTAAATACACAGTTAGCATTTTTTTGTGCCTGACTTACGAAGGCATTTCAACTAAACTGTACTAAAATTTACTCTATTTGCAAAAAGCTTACTGGACAGTTTTGGGTTGGGGTGGGGGGAGTTAATGATTTCCAACTGCGCTGTCTTCTAGAAAATCACATGTATTTCTCATTCTTTTCATTAAAAAAATTTTTTAAATCTATCAACATCCACCCACTTCCCTACCACAAACAGGTCTGAGAATGAAGATTCATATTTCTATTTCAAATTCTACAAAAGCAGGATGGTAATATTTAATTCTTTCCATTAATCACAGTTCAAACTACTCTTACTGTTTTGGGTTCAATTTATAATCTTTCCAGGGATGTGGATGTACATAGTGGGCGCATCCACACATGCAAGCACATGTGCTTGCAGCGGCTCAAACAGAAGCGGTGAGATTTTTTGCCTCAGCACACGTGCTCAGACATGCTCTTTGTTGTAGAGGAAACTGCACCACTTGGGGCAAAATAACCCTGCCTGGCTCCTCCCGGATCTGCAACCAGCAGGAGCTAGAGCCAGCAGTATAAAAAGCTGCCCTGTCAAGTAGCTCAGGGCTACTAGCTCTCAGGAGCTTCTGGGGCCCAGCCAATCGGTATCTGGGGACACTACCCCCTGTGCCAGCTGGACTGCTGAAGCAGCCCTGAGAGTTCCCTGCACCATCTACAGAAGTCTGGCAGTGGGGGCTCCTGCCTGGCTGTGACCTGCTGCCACCTGCCAGACCCAGATGGAGACTGCACAGCCAGTAGAGGCTTCTGTCCCTCTGGTCCAGCTGCCAGTGGGCTGTGGTTGCAGGGTGTTGCCCTCTGTGTGGCACTACTGCCACATGTGCCCCCTGCCCAGCCATTACCCAGAAGATGTTCCGGGTGTACTGGACTGCTTTGAACTGTCAAAGCATGTCCTCCTGGCCCCATTTGGCCAGGAGGTCAGCCACGGCCAGCTGGGTCCAACATGCTAGCTCTGAGCAGGCAGGGCCCTGCCACTGGCATCCCTCGCAGGAATTCTGGTGTTCCCTATTGGAAAACTGAAAAATCCCTGATAAAAAAATCCAAAAGTCACTCTGTAAAATACCCCCAAATCCATGTTCCTCCGCAAGTAAAACAAAAGACCGCTATAAAGAGACAGAGATCAGTTGGACGTTTTATTGATA
>NW_017728918.1:12182342-12197280 GCF_001723895.1 Crocodylus porosus | reverse complement strand
AACCCCTTACTCACCAGCACTGGAGCCCTGGTGCTGAACACACGGCCTGGACGGCCACGCGTTTCAGCACCAGGGCAGGGGGCCAACCATAGAGACGCTCTGGCAGCCAGAGTGTCTCCATGGAGGACCCAGCTTCCAGTTGCCTCAGGGCATGGTCCGGGACCGTACCCCACCCCGCTTTTTTGAACTTCAATTTTTTTATCCAGGGGTCTCATTTTCTCCCCATACTGCAAGTCTGCAGCACAGGGAACATTTTTTCATTCCCGCATGTGCCTGTTGCCCCTTCTCAAAGGGGTTTGAGACAGGGCAAGAGGCATGCGTGCGCTCTTCTGGATGCACCCAGTGAGGCTGTAGGAGGATTCAATCAAATGACCTGAATTAAATTCCAGGTTTTAACGCTGGCCTGCTAGGCAATCTCTTTATGGCTTATCTTGTAAACAAGGAAAATTATACCAACTTTTATAACTCATTTGATAAAAGTAAGGTATTATTGTTACTACTGCTACATTTCAAGACAGCCATGCTAACAGAAAGGTTCCATGCTTTTCCTGAAGTGTTTTGGTTTTTGTCTTCATGTGCTTCTATGTTCTCTGTTGCTAACTAGATCAAGCCAGATTTCCACTGAGACTATGACAGTAGTGGCTTCTACCTGTAAACTGTTAAATCCTTTCAAAGCCTCTTTCAGTTGCTTTTGTAAGTTTTATGCTTTGTTTTAGTCTCCTTTTTTGCAAAAAGCTTTGATTAAAGTCCTTACCATGCCAAATACAAAATTAAACATGCTTGTGATCGTTAATGTGCTGGGATTAAACTATCTTATTAAGAACTCCATCAAGTGTCTTGGAAAAAGCAGGGGCACTGAGCATACCTTGTCCCATTTAACCAACCATGAAGGTTAAGTGATTGCCAGAGTATTAGTCATCCTCTACAGCAGGGGGGCTAACCTTTTCAGCAGGCATACCAGAAATTTGCCCCTTACCCCCTCCATACCACTCTGATCCCCTTCCCTTGCTCAATCTGACGCTCTGCTCCTTATACTCTGAACTCCCTGCCCGGTCCTCTCCTCTGCTTTCAGCCCCGTGCTCCCTGCTCAATCTCCTGCTGTGCTTCCTACCTCATCAGCTGCTGTACTGCCTGCCTCTCCCCCACTCCCCCAGGTGCCGCACACGCTGCCAATGCCACTTGCGCTGCAGGTTGGCCACCCCTCTGTACAGTATGCTGTAAAATCGTTTAAGGGATTGCTTCTCTCTCAGTAAGGTTTGAACAGTATGCCATACACCCAAACATCAACATTTTAAGAAGACTGTACCCAAGAGCACTCTCTTCGCTTACATTTTAATTGCATTATCCAAGCAATTATTTTATTCTCATATTCCTCTGGGTTCTCAGATGACATGTTCAGCTACTTGGATATAATACTCTGTGTTCTTCTTTTTATGCACGATAATTAATGTTAAATGGGAACACAGTTCTCCCAGTATGGATGTTTGTGGCCATTACCTTGCACTCAATGTTAAGCATCTTCAGTAATGCTGATGACTATATCCACTCTTCAAATCTTCCTCTATTTCTTAATTTAAAGAATCCAATAGCAAGTTTATGTTCATCTGCAGGTGCATGTTCAAGTGACATTACTTCAGTCATTTTTTAAATTGCTCCTTCTGAGGAACAATGCCATATTTGACCCAAATGAGGGTCACAGGGGCAATACCAGCAGTGCCACACAGAAAAGAAGAGCCATACCACATGCCTGGAGCTCCCCCACCCCCGGAAGCCAGGACTGCACAATATCAGAATTAAGGATAACAAAAAGTCCTTTTTCAAATACATAGGGAGTAAGAAGGCACCAGGTAATGTGGGGCCCCTACAGGACAGACTTGGCCATCTGGTGATTGCAGCAAAGGAAAAAGCTGATCTCTTCAATTAGTTCTTTGCCTCCATATTTCTGAGCACAGAATCGGGACAACTCTCCCATTAGGATTACAGACAGGCTCAGGGAACACGATGCCATGCCTAGGGTCAGGGACGATCTAGCTGAGGAACTTCTGGAGGGACTGGACGTGTTTAAATCAGCAGGTCCGGATGCTCCTCATCCAAGGGTACTGGGTGAATTGGCAAAGGTCATAGCAGGGCCCCTGGCACAGCTGTATGAGTGCTCATGGTGCTCTGGCCTGGTCCCAGAGGACTAGAAAAGGGCCAATTGACAAGAAGGGGAGAAAGGAGGACACAGGTAAACTATAGGCCAGTTAGTCTCACCTCAGTCCTTGGGAAGACCTTTAAGAAAATCATCAAAGACCACTATCTGCAGGGGCCCAGCATGGCAGGTAATACTCAGGGGCAACCAACATGGGTTCATTGAGGACAGATCCTGCCCACCTATCCTTGTTTCCTTTTATGACCAGGTCACAAAGTCCTTGGATGCAGACAGAGGTGGATGTTGTCTACCTGGACTTCAAGAAGGCCTCTGACACTGTTTCTCACCCCATTCTCATAGAAAAACTAGGCGACTGAGGCACTGATGCCTACATAGTCAGATGGTTGGTAAATTGGCTCGATGGTCGCACCCAGACAGTGGTGGTGGACAGGTCATTTTCAACCCAGAGGGATATAGGCAGCGGAGTTCCCCAGGGCTCGGCCCTCACACCTGTGCTATTCAACATCTTTATCAGCGACTTGGAGGTGGGTGTGGAAAGCACACTGTCCAAATTCAGTGACAATACAAAGATGTGGGGAGAGGTGGGCACACTGGAAGGGAGGGACAGAATCTAACTAGATCTAGACAGGTTACAGAGGTGGGCAGATGAGAATAGGATGGAATTCAACGAAGACAAGTGCAAGGTGCTGCATCTAGGGAGAAGGACCCAGCAACACACCTGTAGGCTGGGGAACACCCTTCTCAACCATACAGTAGCTGAAAGGGATCTTGGAATCATGGTAGACTCCAGGATGGACACAAACCACCAATGCAAGGAAGCGGTCAGTAAGGCTAACTGCACTTTGTCATGCAAACACCGATGCATCACAAGCAGGTCCAGGGAGGTGATCCTTCCCATCTACATGACATTGGTCAGGCCGCAGTTGGAGTATTGCGTCCAGTTCTGGGTGCCGCACTTCAAGAGGGATGTGGCTAACCTTGAGAGGGGGTCCAGAGGAGGGCCACTCACACAGTCAGGAGGCAGCAGGCCAGACCCTACGAAGACAGACTAAAGGGCCTGAATCTACTCAGCCTCCACAAGAGAAGACCGAGAGGGGATCTGGTGACCATTTAGAAATTCACCAAGGGGGACCAGAGGAAAATAGGTGAGGCTCTGTTCCCCCGGGCACCACCTGGGATAACAAGGAATAATGACCACAAATTGACTGAGAGCAAGTTCAGGCTTGATATCAGGAGGCATTACTTTATGGTTAGGACTGCCAGGCTCTGGAATGGGATCCCAAGGGAAGTCGTGCTGTCCCCTACTTGGGGCTCTTCAGGAAGAGGTTGGAAAGATATCAGGCTGGGGTATTATGATCCCAGCACTCGTTCCTGCCCAGGGCAGGAGGTCAGACTTCACGATCTGTTTAGGTCCCTTCCGACCCTAGAAACTATGAAATTATGGCCACAACCAGACAGGCAGATGCACACGCTTGCAGCGATACAAATAGTAGCGACACAGATTTGTGCCGCTACTTTGTACCTCAGTGTACGTCCCTCTGCACATGTGCTTTGTTGTGGGACACATCGTCCAGCTTTGGGAAAATTGCCCTTGCCCAGCTCCTCCCAGCTCCTGGCCCATTGGAGTGGCAGGAGCACAAATGGAGCAGTAGAGATGCACTGGCCAGCAGCTACTACATCTCACTGCAGGACCAAGCCTCCATTTGTTCCAGTGGCACATACTCTTTTTGTGTGCTTTGCAACATTTCCCCCCACTGGCATTTTTTTGCTACTAGGAAATCCAAGTACCAAGTTTTCCCCCATGCTGCATATTTGCAATGGAGGGAACATTTTAATGTTCCACGTGTGCGATTTGTGGTACCACAAGTTTGGATGCGGACTATGATAACTTTCATGTAATAAACAATTCATGTCTTTGCACCTAGGAAAGACCCCCAAGCCTTAGTGACTGAACAGTGCAATGGCTTGGAATTACCATTTGAGTTGTTTGCTCATCTCCCATGCAGACATGCTCTGAGGCTCTGCCAAATGCCTGGCTAGTCAAACCACTGAGGGAAGAAACATGCTATATTGAATTAGCAAACTCCATCTAAAAGGATGCACACATTCTACTGGCCTTAATAATATCAGTAAAGATATCTGCTCTGGCAAACATGAACCTGGAAGTGGGGGGAAGCAAGGGAGAGGGAGCCCAGATGTTATATATATAATTCACCCCCTGCCAAAAAAAAAAAAAAAAAGAGAGCAGTGATATATGTGAATATCCAAATAAGTAGTTGTACTTAAGCCTGCTTGGAGAGCTGGGTTTTGTCTCTCTAGGTACAGGGGAGGGTGGAGTCCCTCAGCACAGAGGCTGAGTCAAGAAGCTGACAGGAAGACCTACAGGAGCCTCTGGCAGGAAAGTCAGAGACACAAGCTACTTTTTAACTTGCTGCAGCTGGCTAGAGACAGCATCCTTGGGTTTAAAGTACAGGATAAAAATGGGTTATTGTTCTGATATTTTCTTTTGTTTATTCTTTTATCTCTGTCTAAACATGGTTACTGATTTTTTTATGCTTGTTCTTATTTTTTATAATACACCATTTTTATATTCTTTTTACCCCTTGTTGTCAGTGTGAATTGTGATTCTAGAGCATCTGACTGTACAGGCTTGCCCATTCTATGGAAAGAAGGATCCAACTTTTCCTCCGAGTGCAAAAAAAACAAACAAGAGCGCGACTCTTCTAGCTAGCAAAATCCCATCAGCTAAGTGCTAGCAAACCCTGGGTGATAAAGGTGATACAGAGCCTGTGGCAACACAAGTCAAGGACTTGGCACCTGGCACATCTCAGCTGGTTCTCAGAGGCAAGCAAGCAGGGAGGGGTTTGGGACAAAAGGCACCCAGAGGTGTGGAAAAACTCCAGGGCTATGGACAGAAGTTTACACATGAACCGGTTTAACTGATCAGAAACTGGTTTAAACCTGTACCGGAACACAAGTTCAGTGCATATAAACCAGTTCCATAATGGCTGAAACCAGTTTGAGATTATGGCAGGGCACCAAGGTGCCTGCCACTTCCCCTTCAAGGGCCCTCTAAGTGGCTGCACTCGCAATCAGGAGTCACATGGCCAGCAGGAGGCTGCCTGATTGGAAAGCAGGACCAGCTGCCGGATATAAGAGCAGGCCCCGAGTAACAAGGCCAGCAGTTTGCTGCCGGCAGGGGAACATTGCCCAGCTGGAGCTGCCGCTCACATAACTTGTACATAAAGGACAGGAGTTAAGAGCCTTAAAAGGGGCCCTGCCAGCCAGCCTCTGGCCCTGCTTCCAAAATGGCAAAGGGATAGGGCCCTGACAGGGCAGCAGCCCCTGTCCTGGCATTTGGGGAGCTTGAGCCTCTTCCTGGCGGGGGAGGAGGGGGGGGGGCATGAGCAGGGGTGCCAGAGCTGCCACAAACCGCACAGAACAAACAGCAGCAGCAGGGTTCGGAGGGGGCCATAGCCCCCCACCCAGTCCACAGCAGCTCTGACCACCCCACAGTGCAGACCCCCACTCTGGGAAGAGGCTCATACTCTGGGACACTGACAGGGGCTGCAGCTGCCATCAGGGTACCTCCCTCCTTGCTACCATGGGGACAGGGCCAGAGGTCAGCCGGAAGGGCCCCCTTAGGAAGGAGGCAGGGAGGAGGATTATTTCCCCCTCCCTCTGGCATTTGACAGAGGGGGCAAGAAGGGGTTTATCCCACCACTTGTTCCCTGCAGGAAGCAAGCAGCAGTGGCAGTCAGGGTGAACAGACCCCACTGTAGTGCCCCAAGGGCAAAGGTGGGAATAACCCCCCTCCCTGCCCCACACCTAAGGAGGTGCTGCCTGCCAGCCTCTAGCCCCACCCCTGCAGCATCAAAGTGGGGGCAGCCCTGATGGGGGCTGCAGCCTGTCATGGTGTCCCAGAGCATGAACCTCTTCCTGGCTGGGGGGCCGCACTGTGGTGCAGTCAGACTTGCCAGGGACTATGCAGACAAAGTGGTGGCAGTGCTATGGAGGCTTGGGGGGCTACTGCCCCCTCCAAACCCCAGTGCCACTGCTTGCCCCACAGCAGCTCTGACCCCCCCCCCCAGATCACAGTCCCCCTGCCACAAAGAGTCTCACGCTCCTTGGACACAAGGATGGGGTAGGGCACTGATGGGGCCACAGCCCTTTTGCCTGTCCAGCGGCAGGGGTGGGGCATGGCCAGAGGCTGTCTGGCAGGGCTCCTCAGGTGAGGATGCAGGGAAGGGGTTATTCCCCACCTCCCTCCAGCACCTGGAAGAATGGGCAGAACGGCGCTTATCCCATTGCTCGTCCAGTCCAGCCCAGCCCAGCCCAGCCCACAAAGCCAAGCCTCATGGGATAAGGGTGCAATTGACCAAAATTAACCCTGTATCCAGGTTCCTTAAGGCACTCACTGTGCCTTACAGAGTTCCTGCCTAATATTTTCATCAGATATGGGTTAAATTGTCACTTAATCAGCCGTTTTAAAAGCACTCTGCAGCCATGAATGTTAGTTATATTAAGGCTGTAGAACGCTGTTGGGGGGCCTCATCGGGTGGAAAATGTAACTTCTGTAAACTCCCCTTATCTGTTTATCTCCTTACACCTGAAGCCTGAGCCTGCCCTTATCTGCTTATCTCCTCATACTTCCTGCATCACCCTTCAAAGGATCTCCTGGCCTGAAACTTTCTTGCTGAATTTTAATTTTCAGTTGTTTGAAAGCCTAATAACTGATCAATCATTTGGTCACATAGATGTTAAAGAGAGACAACTGAACATCCCTGATGATATACATTGCTTGTTTACCTTATATCAAGGCCTTCCAGCAGCAATGCTGCATTTCAGTGGCAATGACCGTATGAAGAGTCTCTCATTTGCAGGATCAAATGTTCTACTTTAAAAGTAGGATAGATAAAAACTGACATTTTCTCTATAAATATCTGATTTGCCATCTGAATTAGATTTTTATTTAAATATACTTTTCTTTAAATAACAAATTAACTTACAATTTGAAATTATGACAGCCTCCATAAAAGTCTAAACTTAATAGTTTAAATTAAATATAAAATAAATAATATCCAAGCAGTACAGAAGTCAAACAAGAACTAGCCAGTAACTGGATAAGCAACTGAAACAGACTCAAATACTGACAGCAGCAGCCCCGGGGTGGGGGAGGGAGGCAGTTTCTTCAATTCAGTTCAATCAGCTAGTTCAGTCCAATAACTTGATAAGAAGCTGAGAAGCCAGCTGAGAACTGAAAAGGCAGGAGACCTTGTTTTCCTTTTCCAATGATACAATGTCCAGCTGACCACAGCTGCAGTAAATATAGCCAAACTGGCTTTGAACTACCATATTTTCCTGTATATTACACAATCCTCATTTTTGCAAGGCCTCTGGAAGTAGGTGAGGGAGAGAATTACGTTGGAGCATGGGTACTGAAAGCCTGAAATCTCGGTGCCTGGGAGCTGCTTGCCAGGACCAGCCCAATCTGGCATGCCAGCGCTGGGACTGTTTTCCAAGTCTGACCCAACATATTGGCTCTTGAGCCATGTGCTGAATCTGGGACTGCATGCTGACTCTTAAGCCATGTACTGGGTCAGATCTGGTGCACCAAGTCTGGCCACAGACCATCCCAATCCAGTATGCATGCAGCTGAGGATGGAGGATCCCCGCTGGTCTGGAAACTTGGTGTGGGGGGAGGGAAAGCAGTGGCAGCATTAATTACCCTGGCTCCCAGAACTGTGCCAATTAATGTTACCACTGCTCTAACCCCCACCCCCACCCCCAAATTTACAGAGCTATGGGTAGTGTTTTTCCTCACATACATACATCTCAACCTTCTCCAGCCAGCTATGGAGGGGAAAGGTACACGTTATATGAGAAAAATACAGCAACTCTGGCACTGCTAGCAGGGGAGGGGGAAGCAGAGAACTTGGTGAAGGATGCAAATCCCACCCACTCAACCTGCACTGACCAATATGTTACTGTGGCTACACTGATCTTGAACATGAGCTAGCTAGCTAGTTTAAAGCTCTCAGGTAGGTCTACATCAGATGCAGTCACTGGAGCACAGACAAACTTTAAAATAAATATACAAGGTGTCAGGAAAGGAGATCTAGTCGGACTCCAATATTGAAGGACGTGGTAACCATAATCAGTTTAATGCACTAACTATGGAAAATACTTCTTTTCAATAAATCAGGCTGCTTTAAAGTGCAAAACATGATTTGATAAAATCACCTCTTTTCTTTTGTATCCAACATAGTTAATGCAGTTTTATTTAATTTATGAAGTCTAAAAAAATCCTGAGGGTTTTTATTTACATTTTTTCATTAAATTCCAATGTTTGTCCAAACACAGCATCACAAATGATTAGTTAAAAGGCACAATCTAGTAAACAATGTGACATTTTCTAGCACGATAATTTATATAAAAATTCAGAGTTTAAACAAAAGTATATTAAGTTACAAAACAGCTTCAATGATAGTTGAATCATAATTCATGATCCTAGATAGCAAGAAGTAGTAGAAACTTAAAATTAAAGCTCATATCTAGTTGCAAATGCAGCATTTTAATGGCTACCACACAAAAAGAATCAACCTTCCTTTAGGAAAACAAATAAAACAGATATGATAACCCGTCCATAGGTAACAGGGAAGTAAGCATGTTGCATTTTCAGAAATAGGGAAGTGAGGAGAGAAAGAAGCAAGCAGCCAACAAACCAACAGAAAAATGGCAGGGAGAAAAAGGGCGGGGGGAATTCAAGATCACCCATGTCTAGTAACTCTATACTTTCCTGTGAAAGAGAGTATATAAAAATGTATACATCCCATCATCACAGGGGTGGATATCAACTGTTTATCAGAACAGAAGAACTGCAGCATGTAGAGCTACCACATTCAAATGAAACTGGAGGGAGATCTGGTGAGGCATCTAGGTCATTAGTATGCAATTTCCTGAGCCAGTTACCTTAAATAACCCCAAGCTGTAAAGCACTCCTGCAAAGCCTTAGGCTGTTTAATAACAAGTGATTAAGACCTCTGTTTTGAGTTTTTCCTAAAAGATGGAAACTCTAGAAGCAGACTCCACTAATACCATATCTGGACCTCAATTCAGTAACCCCAGAGAAGCAGGGCAACCTACCAATATTGGTGGGGGGCAGCAACCTTTTTGGTAGGCATGCCACAAATTTTACCTGCATCCTCCTCAAGTGCCACTCTGATCCTCTTCCTCTGTCAGACATGCTGCTCTACTTTCTGCTCCCTACTCTGTGCTCCCTGCCAAATTCCTGCTCTGTGCCCCCACCTCACCTCCTGTTCTGATTTCTGTTTCCTGCTGTCTTTACTGCTGTGTGGCCTGTCCCCTGCCACATGCCACACAGAGATTGCAATGCTTGTTGTAGCTCATGTACAGCGGTGGCCAACCTGCAGCACTAAATCCCCAATTCCATTTTCTAAGAGTCCTTTGGAGGTCTTAGGATCATAGGCCTAAAGTTATGGACACAGATTTTTGGAGGTGCTTCAAAAGGGCAGCAGCTTTACATATTAATTGTTCCTGGTTTTTTTCCCACATGTAACAATATAAATAGAGCAAAACTGCTCCAATTTTAACCCTGAATGAAACTGTGTTAAAGCTGGAGTAGTTTTCTTATATTTGTAGTGTTCCCAACCTGTCTGCACATAACAATTAGAAAGTAATGCCTGCTGCTCGTTTGAAACTGCTTAAAATGTATGCATGTCCAAACCCTTAAAAAGGGCCTTGTGGGATCATCACATCCATTTCCCTAAATTTACAGGCTCTCTCAAGCTTTCACCTTGAACCTTCACACGCAGCCACAAAGCAGAAAAATGAGAAACGTCAAAAAAAACGTACCTATGCCATGTTGCAGGGTGAAAGCAAAGAGGAAAACACTGCCAATACATTGCTACAGCTGTGAGAGAGAAGTGACTCGTTAAAGCAGTCCTGTCCAACTTCCCTGCAGCTAGAGCAGCACACCACACCAGCCCCATGCTGTGGGGATGGGCCTGTGCAATTACACTGGGGGCAAGCAGCACAGGTGGCATGTGGCTCACCCAGCCAAGGCCCTCCCCTGCCATGCAGTTGTGGGAGGGGCGGTTGCAGGGGCCTGGAGAGCCTCTCAGGCCACCACTTGGACAGCTCTGGATTAGGGGATGTTGATTGATAGGTTCCATCTTGCTTCATTTCTGATATCCCAGAACAGCATGCAACTGTAGTGTATCAAAAAATTTCCCAAATAAAATGTGATCATCTTCCTAAATAGAAATTAGGCACCATTAACATCTATGTGAAATCATCATGATACAGTATGATAAACTGTTTGGAAAAGCTCTAACCCTATAAATTTATTTGAATTGACATTATGACAAACAGGCTAAATTAACACCAACATTTTGGCAGGAAGTTGAAGACAGATCCCTTCGAAGAACCTCTCAATTTCCCACTGTTAACAGACTTATTAATAATATCAGAGAATCAAGAAACAAACTATACCAGTGGTCTCCAAAGTGGGGTGCATGCACCCCAGGGGAGGCGCAAGACAATCCCCATTGGGGTGCAGGAAGAAAATATTAGAACTTCTATTTATATTTGTATAAATATACATATACTGGGGGTGCATGCTCAAAAATTTTTTTTACTGATAGGGGTGCGCGATCAAAACAAGTTTGGAGACCACTGGACTATACTATTAATTTTAGACCACTGAGTTTCTTATACCAACTCCCAAAGTACAGAACCACAATTAAAATGGAAAAAGACTGATTTCTATAACACCTTGGAAAAAATGGGCTTCCTCAAAAATCTGCCTCCAACTGAAAACTCTATGGATAATTTTACAAGATTTTAAAATATATTTTAGACAATGTCTAGCTGAAATCCTGGCATTAATGTAATGGCAAGCTGCAACAGTAAGATTTAGGTCAATTGTCTGAATGCTTAAATATTTCTTTGGAAAGGTTCTTTATTTTTTTTCAAAGTTATAAGTACAAATGGACAGCAATGTAATTTTCTGTTTCTTACATCACCCAAGATGACTGAATTTCCCTATTTCTTTTTCAAACACAGAATAGTTAGAAGACACTGAGGCGCTGATGTTTAGATAACAATCCAAAGAAACTTCCAAACCAGAAAGCTCTTACCATATTCAAAACTGGGAATATAAACAAGAAAAGGAAACATAAGAACACACATTAATTTGCATCAAGCTTTTTTCCCTCCACAAAACAAAGGAAGAGGCATGTACTTAATGTCAAAGCTGTTAGTAAAAAGAGGGAACTATTTTTAAGATAAACACAATAAATCATAAATATCAAAATAACCTGCCTCAATAAAGAGATCGTGGCAGTATTTCAAGAGCTAAAGACCAACAATGACAATCTGCCCTACAGGCAATTGACAAGTTGTATTATTGCAGTTTCAACGTTGAAAAATTATTTATTTATTTTACAGATTTAAAAACTGAGTCAAGGGATAAGACTCAGAAATGCTGTTTAATGCTTATGTTCCACATAACTCCCATGTTTTAAGTCAATCCCCAGTTCTGTGCTTGTTCCTATTAGCAATTAAGTACAATGGAGAGCTCTATGTTGCTATTCAATAAGCTGAATGTTGTTGGCAGTCCTACTTTCAGCTAGGAACCTGCCTTACAATAATCACAGTGCCCTCAAGTAGCTCTTAAAGTACTGTTAATGCTTCCTTGGTTAATTACATTAGGTTAATCTTGTATACATTTCTAATATAGTGATGTGACAAAAAAACTGCTATTGTATTAACTGAGAAACAAATTTGTGGCTTTCATAGCTTTTACAATTCTACTAAAGACTCATCTCAAGATTGCAGAATAAAATAATTTTCAATGGACAATTAAATACAGTCACGGCCATCATAGCTCATATACTGATAGTTGAGATGCGTTAGCAAAAATCAGTTTTTATAACTTAACAACTAAAACCCACATGTATGTGTAATGTTTCTTATGATCACAAAACAAGTTATATTCTTCTATAGTTTGAGTGGGATTCAAATTTAACTTTATAAAACTTACTTTTATAATTCTATAATTTTTTTTTAAAGTTTGATATATTCTGTACCTTGTCATACAATTTTAATATCAAGCTATAAAACTTGCCCTAGTCACTTTTTAATAGCAAGATATCCAAATAGAGAGGTGGCCAAACTTCCGATTTACAAAAATAATTTTACAAATCAATTATGATAACATTAACAAATTGCCTAAGTTCTTCTCAGTGCCCTATGGTACTAAACACTACCATGATCGCATTTCAGAAATAAGAATCTGGACCCACTGATCAATTTAGTGAGGGATTTTGCTTATTTTCTTAATCCTAGAATTTGGTCAGAACACACAAGTATTCATCTGAATCAATTATTATTCTGTACTTCTCTGAAAGTACCCCACAATAACTCACTTCTCTGCTAGTTAAATGTATCCAACAAATCTCTCACAAAATAGCTCGCCACACACTTGCTGTATTCAAAATAAAACAGAGAAATGTTTGAACACCATAAAGGGAATGTGATACAGCCATTTAGACCATCATGGCTCATTTCCATAAGACATGAACTGTTTCCAAATTAAGGTAAAACAGTACAAAGGAATATTAACGTGTTACTCAACATAATACTAAGAATTAAGACTTGAGAGAAATAAGTCCTTTACATTACTTTTTCCTGCATTTTGCTTCCCCCCTGCAACTCTACTCTCCTAAATCTATGTATGTGTATAAGCTGAAATATATTAGCCAGTGCCAAAAAAAGAAGAAAAACATAAGAGGGGGGAAGGGAAAGAGATACAAAACAGATGGGAACAGCCTGTAGCCCTTTATTTATTGTATAAGGACTGGTCAGAATTTTCACCAGATGCTGTTGGTCTACTGCTGGCTCAACTTTAGCCCTTAGGAAGAAGCATAAATATCATCTCTAAAACATTCCCTGAACAAGAGAACAATCCTAAACATCTCCACTAAAGGAATATTCTACAAATCTCTCCACTCTTCAACCTTTTTAACTTCACTGTCATACACATCGCAACAGATTTAATTCTTTTGACCTGTAGTGCTCCAGACCTGCACCATGCTTAATCTGACTACCCATTCACCAAACCAGCGGTTCTCAACCTTTTGCACCTTATGTCCCACCAACCAAAAACAAAACCCCACAAAAATTGCACTGCTCAAGATATCTATTGATTCATCTATATGAAGTTCAAACAACTGATTTTTTCAATCAGGCAATGAGTTGAAGTCCCACCTACACAACCTTTGTGTCCCACCAGTTGAGAAACATTGCACCAAACTAACTGCTTGGAAGGGATTGCTAGGGTGTCTCAGACTACAGATGATAAACTTAATCATCATTGCACCCCATTTGAAAAAAGTGCAACACTGGCCTTTCAACAGCTCAATTATGAGGCCCCTCCCACACAAACTTGGCAGCTTCAGCACTCTCTCCTAACATAAATTCTTCAAATCATAGTTGGTGCATGTACGTTTTTTTAATTACAGCAATTTTTCCACAAAGGTACATATATATGACTCCCATATTAATTTGTGTGATGTACTGACCAGAAATTTTCTTAGATTGGGATCTTTATTCAGTGAAGAGCTGTCAGTTCAAAACCTTACCACATCGCTATCAAGTGTCTGAAACTTAAAAAGAGTTCCTCAGCCTTAATTTAAACTAGTGTGGGAGATGTACGGCAAAGACATACGATATATACTTACAACAGAGTTTCTTAGCCTTAAACTAGTGTGTGATATGAATGGCAATACATATTAAATATATATCGTACGGCAAAGACGTACATCTCCCACTCTGTTACGATATATACTTACTAACAAAGTTTCTTAGCCTTCAACTTGAGTGGGAGGTATATGGCAAATACATACAATACACAGGCACAAACTTTTTGAAAACAAAGACCAGAAGACACAACTAACAAGCCCTGCTACACTTTGGCTCCGATCATTTTTTTTTTTTTAAATAAAAACCCAGACAACATCTACTTTTGCAGAACCGGAGCTCAGGTGTGCGATGAAGCACTCTTCCGTAAAACAAACCCATTAGGCTCACGTCAAAACAGACGCTCGCTTTTCGAAACACAGCACTGGCACGAGTCCCTCGGGATCCCATTTTCGTGACAACCCGACACAATCCCTTTCAACTGACTCCGGAAGAAGAAAACCGGTTCCAGGAACTTCGCGTTTTTTTGTTGGGTGGTTTTTTTTGTTTTGTTTTTTTTTGGTTGGGGGTTGTTGTTTTTTGGACCCAAGCAGCCTGGGCCTTTTAAAACAATCAGAAGGAGCATTGTCTCGCTGCTTCACCCCAACAGCCTGATTTCCAGCACGCGCACGCACAAAAAAACAACCAAACTTTGGCTCAAGCTCACAGCACAGAAAAAATAAGAGCAGCGGTGCGGAAGGGCCACAGGAAGCTCTTAAAATAAAAAAATTAATATGGTGCCGCGTTCCCCACGGGGCTAATGAAGGGAAAGGGAGGGGAGAAGGGGGGGGCGCGACCCAGACAAAATCCTCTAGAAAAGAGGGGGAGGGAGAAAATAAAAATAAAAAGCGCAGAGGAAAGAACAATGAAAGGAGAGGAAGCAAACCAGGTCAGGGCTGACAGCGGCTTGTAAACAAAGGAGGGAACAAGCTGCCTCCCCCCGGGCTGTCTGGGTCTCCCCCGCGCTGTCAAGCGCTGCCCCCGGCCCGGAACTTCCAGCTCCCAACTTGCCGCCCGGCGCTG
>NW_017728918.1:12158208-12182052 GCF_001723895.1 Crocodylus porosus | reverse complement strand
CTGCGCCACGCACGGCGACGCTCTAGCCCACGCACGCGACTCTGTGGTTCCTCGCGGACGGCGCTCTGTCCCCCGAATGGGGGGTTGTCTGCCCGGAGGGGCGGGGTAGCGGGCAGAAACGCCCCCCCCCCAGCACGTCACAGGGCCTCGAGCGGGGGGAAACTGAGGCAGGTGGCTTAGAGAGGGGAGGATTTCTTTTATTTTACTTTGCAAAATAAATCTTTTGGCAAAAGAATTTTTTTTTTTCCTAAAATCTAGTTGGTCTGATCAAAGATATTATTACCAGGGATCCTAGTTTTCTCTGATTTAAAAAAAATCCCTAGTTTTTGGTTAAAAGGAAGTAACCCCGAATTTGCATATTTCTATGATTTAAATTAAACACCACTAATATATAGATCTAGTGCAACTTGCCAACTGCATGGCAAGGAAAGAATTACATTTTTCCTCCTCTTTGAAGGAACTGGAACGCGTGGTAGAGGCGATAATTAGGGATTCTGGTTTTCTCCAATTTAAAAAAAATCCCCAGATTTCAGTTAAAAAAAGTAATCCCAAATCCACATTTTTCCATGATTAAAATGAAACACCAGCAATATATAGATCTATATATTAGTGATGTCTCATTTAAATCATGGGAAAATGTGGATTATTTAAATGAAACACCAGTAATAAATGGATCTATACATTGCGGGTGTTTCATTTTAATTATGGAAAAATGTGGATTTGGCATTACTTTTTTTAACTGAAATCTCGGGATTTTTTTTAAATTGGAGAAAACCAGAATCCCTAATTATCGCCTCTACCATGAGTTCCAGTTCCTTCAGCGAGGAGGAAAAATGTAATTCTGTCCTTGCCATGCAGTTGGCAAATTGCCCTAAAAGACTTCAGCCCCCAAAATAGGGTTGCCAGCCCTCCAGGATTGCCCTGGAGTCCCGGGAATTAGAGAGCAATCCAGGAGATGCTGAGAGATCCATGATAGGGCATTCATTCAAATCAATGTGAAATGGTGAATCTGATTTATACAGTTGTCCGGGGGGGTTAAATGTGATAGTCATGTGCGTTTGCCTTCCTGACATAAAGTCATTAATGTCATTACATCATGTGATGAAACCTCCCAGCACAGATTTAAATAGAGTTGGCAACCCTACCCTAAAAGCCTCTCGCATCCCATCCCAGCTACCCCTGGCTCTGACGCCAAATGTTGCACTCCCCCGGCCCTGTGGGCCAGGAGAATGGCGTGGGGATGGCCTCACAGAGTGGGAGCTGCATGTCCCAAGTAGGCTGGAACAGGCACCACCTGGGTCCGCTCAGCCACCTGGGGCAGGATGGTAAGGTGTTGTGGGACGGATCCGGCCACTGGGCTGTGTCTAACACCTCTGCTCTAATGCTGCTGTAACTTGGATGAGGTTAAAATGCAGCAGTGATCATGGAAAATCCACGACCAACCATGAGCCTGGAGAAGGATGCCCTGCTTTGGAAAGCTAGAGTTGTGTAACTTTATACCAGTGTGCAGCTGGTCCCATAAAACATGTCACCTCCCTGGAAAAACTCGAGACCAAGCAACAAATCTGAACAGTGGCACAGTGTTAAAAACATACGAACTGGCATTCACTGAGTTAGACTGTAGGTCTATCTTGGCCAGTCTCCTGTGTCACAGGTGACTGGTAGGGGAGCTTGGGGGGCACATGCCCCCCCTGAGATCAGCCCCTGACTCAGCACCGCTGAGGATGGGGCAGGTTTTTTGCCACGTGAGCCGGCAGCTTTGGGGGGGGGGCATGAAGTAAAGGAGTGGATAAGGGGCTTTTGGCCCACCCCCAGGCCCACCCACAAATTGAGGAGGTGCCAGTCACCCCTGTCCTGTGTGGCACCTCTGCTCAGTGCTCTGCTCGGTGTCCCCCCTTGGCACTTCTGTTATGAACCTTTGACCTCCACTCCGGTCCCTGTTTTCATTATTATTTGTCCCAAGTAATCATCAGTAATACGTCACTAATGGTCCCCAGTGCTAAAAGGGGCTTATAGTTTACATGGCGGGCCTGGCCCATGACTTCCCCTGAAATGCTGGAAGTCCTGTGTGACACATCTAGTGTGCTCTGCTTGGTATCCCTCTTTGACACACTCATTATTAACCTGTGATCTCCACTCCCATCCCCATTCTCATTAGTATTTGTTCCAAGTACTCAGTAACACATCATTAGTGGTTCCCACATCTTTAGTGCTACTAAAGGTGGCTTGTTGTTTCCATGACTCTCCTTCACATGTTGAAGTCTTGCGTGGCACATCCAGTGTGCTCTACTCAGCCCCTGCCCCCCCACCCCGCACACTAGTTGTTAACCTTTGACCATCACTTGATCCCTGTTTTGTTATCATTTGTCCCAAGTACTTAGTTGCTGCCTTTTCAGTAGACTAAGGGAAGCTAATAGTTTACCTGGTGGCACAATCCCTTAAGGCAACAAATTGGCCTGTGTTGTATACCCAGTGTGTTCTACTCAGTGCCCCCACTCCCCCTGGCTCACTCATTTTGAATCTCCAGCCTTCGCTTCTGCTCCTGTTTTGTTGTTCTTGTTAAACGATCACTAATGTGCCCTTAGTGGGTCCCCTCATCAAGGCGGGGCTTATAGCTCTATTTGGTGGGCTTTGGCCCACGTTTCATAAAGGCACATCAAATGGCCTGTGTCACACATCCAGTCTGCTCTGCTCAGGGCCACCCCCCTGCCTTCAAGCATTTGTTTTAAACCTCACTCCTGTCCCTGTTTTCTCTTTAGTTGTCTCCCAAACTCAGCTGATGTGTTCCCAGTGGCCTGCCTACTCAGGGAGGTTTATAGTTCTTCCTTGATGAGCCCAAGTCCCTGATCCACCAAGCACATCAAAAGGCCTGTCTCACACAGTGGCATGAAAGCTGCGTGCCCCCAGAGGCTGGGGGGGCACGGTGACTGCCCGCAGGTGGTGGCGGCAGCATCAGCAGGGGCATGGCAGCGACGAGCGGGGAGCTCCCACAGGCGGCCACAGCAGTGTCGGCGGTGGGGTGCAGGGTGGTGAGCACTGGAAGCGTTGGCAGCAGCCAGCAGCGGTTGGGGACTGCCCGCAGATGCCACCAGCAGTGTCAGCAGCAGGGGCTGGGGGGCGGCAAGCAGCAACCACCCACAGGCACTACCGGCAGCTTTGATGGCACTTTTTGCAGGGGGTGCACTGCCAACCTCAGGGAGTGCATGTACACCCGCGTGCACCCCCTACATGTCACCAATGCACAGTGGCAATGAGTAGATGCTGAAAAGCAGAGTGAACGGGGTATGACCAAGGTTTTTTCCACCGTTCCTTTTGCACTTGCAGCCTCCCGTATTTAAGAGGCTGTGAGCAGTTGCTATGTGCAGTTGAAAAGCTGTTGTGCTTTGTCTCAGCTGTAGCTGTTTCAGCCAGAAATGTGCTTCTTGCATAGGAAATTAAACTGGCAACTTTTACTCATCCAAGTGGTTTTCTTTAAGTCTGTGGCATGATGATTAAACACGTCAGTAATTGTTCCAAAGGATAATACAGGCCACTTTCCCCAGACAACTGTTTCACAGCCTAGTAAGCTTTACTTCTAAGAAAATTATTTTGATGCTAAGGCTAAAAATCCTCTTCCATGCTTACTGTACCCCAATACGTTTCTGTATCATTTGCCAGGTGTCCTTAATCTGTTGGGTGTTTATTACTCTGAACTTGTCAATCTTACCATTCTCTGACTTGTTTGCTCCTAACAAGACACAACCACTTAGTTTTTTTAAAAGGAGAAAAATAGCAGCTGTTACAGTAAATTGGAGCCTAAAGTGCTTTCCAAACTTTAAATAAGATACAATCTGGTTCCTTTACATTGATATGAATTATATGAAATTATCCTCTCAGCTGCTACTCAACTGCAACTGTCCCTTTTTAAAAACTCTCTGCCGCAATTCAGATACACCAACAAACTCTGTGTTTCAGACCAGAAATATGACGTTGCGATGTGAGGACAGAACTGTAAGCAATAAATTCTTGAATTTTAATTCTAGATCTGCCACTGATTTGGGGGGTCCTATTGAGCAAGTGACCTCCATACTTCCTGTTTCCATATCTCAACTATTAATATAATAAAACTTACCAATCACATGGCACAGGGCTATTGTTAGGATGTACTAATCAAAGTTTCTAAATTGCTTTAATGATTACATGTGCAGTACAATCCTCAGTAAAGAACAAAGAGAAATACTGCACATACACAGATGGTGTTCTGCTGTTTCTACGTCAACCCCAAATCTTTACTCACAAATAGAAAATCTCCAGAAAATAAGATGTTTTAAATTAAATATTACAAAATATGAAGCCATCTCAGTCAGATATTTAAGAAGAAAGTCGAGCATTCCAAATTATAAGCAAAATTATGCACTTCCGCTATCCTCTTCAATACTCTGCATTCAAGTACATCAAAGAACCTGTGATGTTCAGTGGTGAACTCTGTGTCTTGCTTGTAATGTTAACAGGGAAGAGAGACTGATAGAGTGCTATGTAACAGGGAGCCCGAGCCCCTATTAGTTCAAGGGGAAAGAGAGGCAGCTGACTGAGGGCCAGCTGTGAGAAACAGGTGGCCAAGAGGGAACAAGGAGTAATAGCCCAAAAGGTGTAGAAAGACTGCAGGTCACTTGGAGTGAGAAGGGGGATAGAGGGGATAGCCAATGAGGACTGGGCCCCCTGCAGTGCGTTAAAGAGCAGGGGCAGCAGAGCTGAGCAGGCTTCTGGTAAGCAGGCAAGGGAATACCTCTGCTGTTGAGAGTAGGGCTAAAGAGCAGAGCCAAGGGACTGCAAGACATGGTAAAGGGCCTGAAGTGGAGAAGAAAGGCCAGGGGCCTGATTCAATGGGGAAGAGAGAGATTGGGAGAGTGGACTGGCTGAGATGGATCCTAAAGACAACGCCTTCTTCAGTTGAGCTAAAGGATCAGCCCAGACAACAGCAGCAATGATGAGCAGGGTAAAGTGCACCTAAGGCTCACTCTGGATTATAAGGGCAGCCTCCCCAAATTTATATGTAACCATCAAAGCATGGCAGGCAAGGACAGGGCAGTACCCTGAGAGGCCAGAATGGGCAGTGCTGGGTGGGTGCAGCCAGCCTCCAGAGGCAGATCTTGTCATAGATAATGTGTATTGGGAAGTGGAAATTATTCTTATTCATTTGATGGTCTGATTTTTGGAGCTTTTAACCTGTACTAATAACTTCAGGCATGTCAACTGGCGTTTTAAACATCACAGGGTTTTTCAAGTGTTGTGAAAAATGTATTTGGTATACTCTGTTTTATTTCCTTTTTATGTACCTATATTTCAGGGTTTGTAAAAAGTGATGGCCATTTCAGGGACAGGGAAAATAAAATCCTTTATTCATGAAACACCTACAGGAGTTGAAGGTACTTGTCCCCTTTCAAGGTAGGGAAGACTCTAACAGAAAAACCCGGTCCTTTTACCCTAAAAGTACGGGAACGTGTGTGCGCTGCAACTGCAGTGCAGGGAAGAAGTGTCAAACACATGGCGATAAGGGACCAGACAGTAAATTTACTGTCCTACAGCGATGACAGATTATTTATTCTCCAGCAGTGCACAGATAATGTTCTTTTTCATTACTGTTTGGCAATACCGCCAAGTATTGACAGTGCATTAGTCGGAAAATAATCTAGTTTTGAGATAATGAATTAAAGTTCTGAATGAGCCAAAGATTAAAGTAACATAGTAATCTTCTCTCACTTTCTATGTGCTTAGCACACGAGCGCGTGCACACACACATACACGCACATGCTCGCTCTCTCTCTCTGGCAAAACTAGCAGGCAGATTGTAATTGAACAGTGTCATAACTCAGGAATGTACTGCACTGGCAGAACTGTTTAGGGAAGTTTGCATAACAGCTGCTTGCAACATGCCTCATTCAAGCCCACACCCTCAGTTTCACAAGCACTGAAATTACTGATGATTTTTTTTAAGTAATCCACTAGTTGTACAAGAGAATTCTTGTACTTGGCCCCCTGTACTGCTTAAAGTGAAAATTCCCTGAAAAGATGCATCCCTTCATCATATATTCATCAGAGAATCATAGAAAATGAGGGTTGGAAGGGACATCAGGAGGTCACATCTAGTCCAACCCCCTGCTCAAAGCAGGACCAGCCCCAACTAGATCATTCCAGCCAGGGCTTTTTTGACCCTGGCCTTAAAAACCCCCAAGGATGGTGATTCCACCACCTCCATAGGTAACCGGCTCCAGTGCTTCACCAGACTCCTAGTAAGAACCTATTATCTAACCTAAACCTCCCTTGCTGCAACTTGAGACTATTGATCCTTGTTCTGTCATCTGCCACCACTGAGAACAGTCTAGCTCCATCCTCTTTGGAACCACCCTTTGGATAGTTAAAATCTGCTATCAAATATATTTGATATAGAAATAATAGTTGTATCTGTTTCTCTCTGTTAATATTCTAAGCTCCTTCCTGCTAACCATACTCACGTGCGTAAACCTGAAATCAGTGGGACTTCTCCTATTAAAGGGACTGGTGTCATTTAAAAAAATATCTCTGCTCACCGCTGATGTCGTCTTCTTTTAACTGCTTTCCCCCCATTAAATTATCATTGTGGCAGACACGTAAAGCCATGTTTTGTGTTGGACCAGTTCTACCTACCTTGCTTTGGCCACGTGGTTATATTTTCAGGTTTCCTGGTTCTCCAGCTCTTAACTATGAAGAGTGGCCAATATTATTCTTCTGGGGAGTGGTGATAGAGTGGGAGAAGTGTCTTGTGATGGCTCTGGAGACATGATTGAGCCCAGTTTTGCTATTGCTCCCCCTGCCCCACTGCTCCCCAACATCAATCCAAATGTAATACCTAGTAATGCAGGCTCTGGAATCAAAGGTGTCTGGATGTGATACCAGCTGGTCTCTCTTTCCAGTGCTATTGGCTGTAGAAACTGTTGTGCCGTAAGCATGCTGGTTTTATGGAGTGTTAAGCTCATACAGACCTTTGGATTTAGACTCGAACAGTAATCTGGCTGGGATATCAGCATGGGATATGAATTTCAGTGTGGATTCCATTCCTATTTTTAAACTAAATATAAATCAATACAAAATTATAAATTAATTCACAACAAATGTCCAGGTTTGCTTGTGTTTTTTGTTTGTCTGTGTTACCCAAAAAGACATGAAATTTTAAACTTCACATTTTCTCTCCTGCATGCTAAGAAAGATTGCCGAGTTGCCTAACAATTAAGTATGAACCTTACGTAAGTTGACTTCATCATGCCCCTAACCCAGATGTTGACACAGTACCACCCTTTTTTAAAATTGTTTTAAGTATTGCATATAACAAAACACCAGAAGGGTTGAGCCACTTGTGTAAGCTGTACTCAACACTTCTGATTCAAGAACAGTTCATAGTGAAGTACAGAGTACTGAATAAGGACCTTCTGAGAAGAGAAAAGAGAAGACAGAATAAAGAAAACAAAAGGAAAGAAAATGAAGGATTTTATTTATTTTGGATACAGTGGCCCAATGAGGATCAGGACCCAACTTAGCTGGGGACTGCATAAATATACTCTACAAGTATTCTTACATCTATGTATTACAGTGGCAACAGTATTGGCAGTTAAACAGCTGTCTAACTGCCTCTGAAAGCAAATGCATCTGAAAATACTAGATAATATATTAACTAATACCAAGTTCCAATATTTGTCAGAGTTCAATAACTGATTTCCAAAATTCTCCAGAAAAGGAGATGGAAATACTGCATTGAAGATCTAGGGTAAGTATGAAGCCAGAGCACTGGCAACAGCAGGGATGTCTACAGGTGTAGCCTGTAGGAAGGATCAACCAGAGAGGAGTCCTTCCAGTGAACAATACTTGAGGAGCAGAAATTTGTGGAATTTAACAAAAGTGTCCCAAAATAACCCAGATTGGCAGAGCCTTGTTTGTGCCCTAAGTAGTATTTAATGTCACAGAAAATATTCAGATGGGTAGTTTGTTGCAGCCCTTCTGTGATTATATCTAGTCCTAAAAGGGATCCAGAGATCAGGTGCAGAGTCTAACACTTGAAAGAGTCCTGTATCGCTACAAAAGGCTTCACTGGGGAATCTTGTCTGAGTGGAGGCCAAGAAGTTTAATTTAAAGCACTCACACTTACTTCAAAGAGGAGCAATGTGCCCAGGATTTTTTGTGGCATCTCTGATTGTACAATTCCAAGAATGAAAACCTAACAATCTTTTCAGGAATCTATTTATAGTTCCCCTGTATGTTTCCCTCTGTCATGCTGCCAACTCATCTTGGTTTCAGCTGATTCTTGAAAGAAAAAGTGTTCACCAGGGATTTCACTGTTACAAACTTGCTGGAAGTTCTTTCCGCAGACGATCCTAATACATTCAGATTGCACTTCTTCTGTGACACCTGCTGGTATGAACTCTCACATGTGCCCTACGCAAAATGTAAGTTGAGACACTTCAAACCAGTGGTTTGCACTTGGGTTATTGCCCAGAGGCCCAACCAGCACTGGGGATCCCATTGTACTAGACAAGTACAAACACATAAGATGACACAGTGCTTCCTATGAGCCACCTGCAATCTGATCCAAGACCTCAGATTGAGGCGTACAGTACACGTTTTTAAATTATTTAAATAAATACATTTTTAATCAAAGCAGTTGGACATATCTTCTTCCTTGCCAGCCAAGAACGTGAGGGCTGTGCTTTCCCTGCCACAGAAGATAACCCCACTGCAACCTGAAGTAGTGTTGGGCATGTAGTTCTCTGTATGACACTCAGTGTTAGCAATGACACTCCTCTACTGGGAATTTCAAGATGAGCTTAAAATCGCACATGGCAATACATAGGGTTTTTTTGCTATCAGAGTAAAGTGGTGTTTAACTTATATGATACAAAGGCACTATTACTTTCAAACTAGAATGAGGGTTTGTCTTGTTTAAACACCCTTGCGTGCACATGTGCATGCACACACACATACACTTTTAGCAGCATTTCGAGATAACATTAAGGCAAACTATATGCGATCTCTGACGTACTTCACATCAGTTATTGTGGCTCAGGAAATCCCTCTACATTTGTTTTTAACTAAAATGCATTGTTCTAAATTGCTTCCATGGTGGGCGGCAGCTACAGCTTTCCATCCTCTTGCTTCTACTGTGATCAGGACTATTAGTATCAAAGCAATGCAGGAAGCACCAATGCCACTGCAGTGTCATCCTGCCACATGTTGTGTAGACCACTGAGGCAAGAAATCTCCATGACCCTTGAGAGCTTGCAACATAAAGAGACCAGCAAGGGTAGGAAAACTAACACGTGTTACCATTCAGAGATGGGTAACAAAGGCCCAGAGGTATTAAGTGACTTCTAGGGTCACAGAGTCTGACAGGAAAAGAAAGAGTGCACCCAAGCCAAGGAGATCTGGGTGCAATATTAACTAAAATGGTAACCCCTCTCAGGATGAGTTCATGGACTGTTTCACACACAATATTACCCTATGGTTTCTTAATTGTAATTTAATTTTAAATTACATTTTCATGGTTAAGAATTTGCACAATCACTAGTATGCTACTACCATAGATACGTGTTTTATGCTGCCATACTATATATATGTAATAATAGCTCAGACTGTTTTGAGTCTCTCACTGTTTCTTCCGTTGTATACTGCTTGAAAATGTTCACAGGAATTACTTCTTATGTTGTCAGTTTGCATGTAAGCTACATCTGTGCCTGTTGCTGTTACTGCATGGAGTTAACACCCTATCCATTGCTGCTGAGTCACCAAACATGTGCTATATAACCAGCGATTTACCTTTCCATTGTACAGCAAACTTTCCGAAACCATTTATGTCTCAACCTGTTTCTCCATACGTGGCAAACTACAAAATACACGGGAAAGAATCTCAACTCTGCATGTTGTGGCTTTCCATTGTTTACATTTCAGAAACCATATTCTCACGTTCAGAGGTGACACAAAAGGCTGAGAACATTGCTAAAGGCCTCTGATCTTAAATCTATGTCAATATTATATTTGAACATGCCTATCTTTAGACATTTCTCCCACCAGCAACAAAATAGTCGCACATACAGTTTCCACAAAAGTCTCCTCTCCATCTGTCTGAGTTGCTCTAACACACACCAGTTCCCAATATGGCTTGCCTCTCCATATGAGTTGGCTCTTGGCCTCAGTTTGTTTCCAATATCTCTATCCCAACCTCTCTCACTCATCATTTCCTGCATTTAGCCAAGATATAATCTGACCTTTTAATGTAAGGAGTACCTCCCAGCATTGCAGTCAATTTGAGATCACTCTGAATTTTACACTTCGGTGTTCAGCAACTCTCAAGATCAGAACGTTAGACTTCAAGTTCTTCAAGGCACAGGGATCAAATCTCACTGATTTTGTAAAATGTCATTCATTTAAGGGTGCTCAATAAAAAATCCACAAACTACCCAGCCCTAAAACTTTTTAATTACTGAGTTCAGGGAACAGGACAACTTCAGATGATTCACCCCATGAAGAATGATCTTCCCCTAGAAATAGATCATGGAACAAGTGACAAGAACAGGTGGGCCCACTTTTCCAGGACTTCTGAATGTAAAATAACCAGAGATTATGTTCCCGCAGATTTTTGCTACAATCTAATTTCCTTTGAGTTTTGTCGCAGCAATCTGCATGTGCAAACCTCTCTCAAAAGACTTTCAGCTTAATCACCAATTAAGATAAAGCAATGTGTCTGATGTGTTGTCATTTAATTTTATTACACTTATGCAATATCTTTTTCATGGGTTATTTTTGTTTAGTCTGAAAACATCTCACATAATTAATGTTCTGCTCCATTTCGATACACTAGTCTGCACTGGTTATTGTTGATGATGTCTTTCCTTGATGACAGCTCAAACACTGCTTTACATTGTCAACCTCAAGGCTCACTGCTCCATCATCAAATATACTCAGGGGTGGTTGTCATCTTCTACACCACCAAGTCAGATCCTTCCTGACAAAAAAACACAAGATAGTTGCGTTCATCTTATGAATACCTTGTTATAGGCATCTTGGGGCTTTTTTTCTTAACTGAACTCACAGCGGGCTGTTTGTCTTCTTTGGTCTCCTCCATCTTGTGCACCAGTTCTTACTGGAGTATTAGTGGTACAGGTTGTACAAAGTCAAGAGAGGGGCAAGGGTTTCTTTGGGCGATATTTTTTGTTGGACCAATGGTATAGTTGGGATAGAGTTAGAGAAGCTTTCAAATACAAGACATTTTTTGGGTCTGACCAGAACAATCCAAGCACAACACAGTAAAAAACAGTTGCATGAGAAAAGTTTCCAGGTACAGGAAACACAGAAGAAAAGCAGATTTCTAGGAGATGAAGAAGAAGCAGAAGAAAAGAAGAAAAGAAGCAGATTTCTGGGAGATGAAGGTCTACCAAAAATAGAGGAGGGTCATTCTCACCTCCCCTGTGTGGAAAGACTTCAGGAATCAGGTAAATTATAATGTGCCATATAATTAAGTCCTCAGTTCTTAGTGTCCAGCCAGCACACAAACTTTTTGTTCCTAGGTTCACATTTTAAAGGCATCAGATAGATTTTCCTTGAGTACAAAGACAGTGAGGTCAGAGACAGAGTAGTTGTTCTGTGAGGAATGTACTCCTAATGGTGTGTGTGGCTCTGTCCTTTATATTTTTTTCTGTGAGAGTTAATTCTGGTGCATAGTTGTTTCATTTCACATGCACAGTTGCCATGAGGATATTTAGTACACTGGAGCAGGTATATAACATTTTGGGAAAGGCACGTGGTGGATTCTGCTGGTTTTGTCATGGGGAGTGTTGTTTGTAATTGCAGTGGAGAGGTGTTGACAGGTTATGCATTTCTTGCAAAGACAAGGTTGTGTCCCACTTGATGCCTGTTGGGCCACGGGGAGTTTTCTTTTGATGAGCTGGGCACGGCTGGAGGGTAGTTTGGAAGCCAGGAGTAGAGGAACTGGGAATATTTTTCTTAAGGTCTGATCTTTGCCAAGAATAGGCTGTCGTTTCTTGACGATGCTTCCACTTGGCTCCAGCATTGGGTGATAGGTGACCAGCAGGGATGTGTGGTCACAGGGGAGCTTCTTTTTGTATTGTAGGAGGTTGGACACTAAGTATGTCTTGCAGTTGAAAACTTGTCTAACTCTATCCTGACGATACAGTTGGTCTCATAAAAGATAACACCCTAAGACATCCTTGCCTCTCATATAATTTCTGGACCGTCATGGCTACAACATCACCCTTAACTTCCAAAGCCAAGAGAGTATTTTGGTGATGTCTTGACTATGATCACACTTTAACTATACAAACTTCCGTTACAATATTTTTCTTGTTTTTTTAACATACTGGTATTTTTGGAGTTAACCACTATACTGCTACCACATGTCCAGCCACTGATGCCAAGTTTGGATCTGGTGTGTGAGCTGTCCCATAGTCCAGATCCAGCCCAGGGGGCTGTTCAAGTTTGACACCCCTGCTTTAATAGAATCAAACATGGTAGTTAAACTTTCAGTTGTCTAGCCTTTCATCCAAGGATCTCAACATGGATTTAAAATGTCAAGCAAATAACATGAATACCACAGAACAGAATCTCACAATCTTTTGATGAAAGGCACACTTTCTAATTGGCACCCACAAAAATGGCAATGTTTCCCCAAAACCCAGTAAGAATTCAGAAGAAGATAGCTGTAATTTAATCTCATATTGCTAACCCCATTAGTCTTACAAATTGTCCTCCATGACATTTAGTACATTTGTGGTGCATCACAATAAAACGAAGAGAAAATTACAAAGATCAAACTAAGGATGTGAGTTTACTCCTCTTACTCACCTTGAGGAGTAGTCACTGTGAATCAGGCAATTTTAAGAATAAAATACCAATCCACAGGAGTAAGAATAGACAGAATCAGGCCCTAAATGAACAGAATACATTCAGCCTAGCACAGTACCTTTGCTTTTTTAAATCACTCTACTAATTCACAATGAGTCTTCTATTAATTAATGTGAATTAGCAAGTTTTGACTTTCTAATTTAGTTCATTTTAAGTGTTTTACACTACACTGATGATTTAAAAAGCTTGTTAAAACAGGCATGCAGGTGTGAGCTGCAAATCATACCAAAATTGCTGCTCTCGTTCAGCTCGGCATGTGCTTTTAGTCCTTGGCCTGCTCAGCTATTGTGTTTGTTTTGGGTAGTTTCTAACGCTAGCTGAGTTGGATTTCTTCAAGGAGCAAGATACAATGTTCAAATCACAGCGTGGCATAAAGAAAGAAGGCTCCTTCCTCTAAATGCTTTGTGGATCCCTGAAAATCCCACTCCATTTTCTCATTTTTGTTGCATACCCTCTGCAACCTTGAGTCACGGGTTTGTAACCATGATGTTGTTCTTTTGTACTCTGGACAAGGCCCAGAGAGGAGCCCTTCTGGAATATGTCAACACTAGTCCTTAATTGGTCTCTCAAGAATAATGAAAGGCATTCCAGTCTCCAAAGGGCTCAGCGTGCTGTTTTTACTGCTGTCGCAGCCCTTGCCGATACAGAGTCTGAAAGACAAAGACATGGATGCAGCTCCCTTAGCTGTGGAGAAACAATCCCACTGTGCTGTAGTGGAGGAGTTTCATACTGCATTTTGAGTAAGCCACCCCATCAATTATCCATGCCTGTACACTGTCTGGCAACATCCCCTTTTACCTACCCTAAATAATAATTTGATATTCATAGGTATTTGGGATGGAAAGGCATAAAACTAGCTGTGCTTTGCCCGATTGTTTTATGCTTAATGCTACAAAAAATATTAAACAAGGGGTCGCGCTCTAATACGATCCGTGTCTTTTTCCGTCTATCATTCGGCACCAGAGACCTGCGTTTAGAAAGAAACCCCTCGCATACACCCGAGGAACATTTGAAGGAGGAAGGCCGGAAAAAAAGAAAAAGGGAAGTCTGACACGGAGGGCGCAGGGCTAATGCGGAGCTGCGAGTCCGAGATGCGCAGCACCCCAACACAGTTGCCTCGGCGTCTGTAGCAACGCGCTCCTGCTCGCGGGGTGACTGCTCGGCAGAGGCGGAGCAGCCTGGGGGGCTCTGCTGCGGGCCAAGGCACTCGCATCCCGGCCGAGCCGGCCCTCGGCGGAGCGTCCGCCGCCGCGCGGGGCCTGCCCTGGCGCCGCGCCCATGTGACCGGGGAGGCGGGCCTTGCGCCGCCGCCGCGACCCTGCGGGGAGCGGACACGACAACGAGGTCGCTGGCTTTTTCGGGTTTTGTTGAAAATATACGGAGCGCCGCACGTGAACGACGGGCCCTCGTCTGCGCCCCTCCTTCCGCGGGGGAGGAGCTGGCCCAGCCCGGAGCCCCGAGCGCGGACCGAGGGGCGGAGCACGTGGGGCCGGGCCGGGCCGCTTCATCCATCCCGGGCCAGCGCGCTGCCAGGTACGGGGCGCCGAGCCCGGCCCCCTCCTTCCCCTCCCCCTTCCCCCGGGCGGGCAGGCGGGCGGCGGTTGGGGAGGCGCGGGCCGGCCTGGGCTTCTCGCCTGCGCTGCCCCAAGGGGAGGGGTGTGTGTGACGTGTGTGTGTCTGTGTGTGTGTGTCATGGGTGTGCCTGTGTGTGTCTCTGCCTGTGTGTAATTGTGTGCGTCTGTCTGTGTGTAATTCTCTGCCTGTGCCTGTGCCTGTGCCTGACGTCTGTGTGACGTCTGCGTCTGTCTGTGTGCATCCCTGTGGCTGCCTGTGTGACGTGTGTGTATGCCTGTGTGTCTGTGCCTGTGTGTGACGTGATGTCTGTGTGACGTGTGTGTCTGTGTTCATCCCTGTGTGTGTGTCGTGTGTGTCTTTCTGTGTGTGACATCTGTGTGTGTCTATGCCTGTGTGCATCCCTGTGTCTGGCTGTGTGACATCTATGTGTGTGCGGTGGCTGTCTGTGTGTGACACACGTGACGTGTGGGTGACTGAACAGTAGCGAAGGGCTCCAGAGGGATCGTTCAGAAAGGAGGGTCCCAGCCGGATGTGCAGAGGCCGGGGTACGGCCACGTCACACGGCTGCTGGTGTGCTGGTTTTCGGCCTGGCACCTGAGCCACCAGAAGCAGGCGGGATCCGTTTGGGATTTGAAATGATGGTGAGGGTAAGCGGGTGCACCTTGGAGGAGGCATGCGGGGGCGGGAGGCCTGGTACGTGTTGCTCAAGAGTTGGTCAGAGCAGGTTTTTGCGGTGGCTTTTTGACCACCATGAAACCTGTCTCCGAGTGTTTGGTTTTGGTTGAGAGGGGGTTAGTGAATCTTAAAAAAACCCAAAGGGTTTTGTTTTGTTTTTTACTTCCTTTTTCACCATGCTGTGCCAATGGAAACAGGCTGTGGGGAGGTAGAAGGAATGCCTGGGCAGACCAAAAAAGGCCTTATGGGAAATTGAAAACATTTGCAGGCTTGGTTCTAGTTTTGGATGAATTGAACAACTTATTTATAAGCCTACAGAGCTCAGCAAGGCTAAAGTTGCTTTAGGTCAGGCAGGCACTTGTTTCCTTGCCTCTTGTTCCTCCCCATCTGCCTAGATTGTAGCCATTTGGATGAGACACCTCCCATCTGTTCCTGTAGTGTATTGATTGCTATTGCTATTAATATTTTTTAGATTTAAACTTTATCCAGAAAGGTTAAGAGTGGCAAAACCGAATCTAGGAAGTAGCACCTAGCACTTGGCAGTCCTGGTCCATGAGCAAGACTCCTAGACCCCATGATAATACATTATGTAGGAAATAATAGTTGCTGCTCCAAGGAGTTTATTCTCTGAAAAGTTTAATTCTCACAGTGATATTTGGCAGTGTTTATGCTTTTCTTTGTACAGGAAGAAGAATGGTATAACTGCCCCCTGGGCTCCAGGTAATATTACTAGCTTTTGAAGCAATGGAGTACACCTTAATATTGTTTCCACTTGCCTCCTAACTAATGAAAGTGCTGCTGTATAAGAATATATATGACAAGTGCTTGTGCTAAAGACGTTTCTTGGTCCTGAAAGTGCGTGTCCTCAGATCATATTGCAAGTTTGACATCTTGAGAAATAAATGGGAGTATAATGTATGCCAGGAAAGGTTAGAGCAAGGGAAAACGTGGGGTACGTGTTTACCTACATCCGTGTAATCATGTGTTTGTGCTGGTTATGCAAGAAAAATGAAATCCTGTCTAAGTGCACACTTGTTGCTTTTATAATCAGGAGTGATTGAAGCTCTAATTTAGAGATGCTCCCTAATTTAGAAGAATTGGGAATTGGGACATGGACCCTTAGTTATGTAGCAGCTGGTTAGGTAGAGATACTGAAGGCGCTCCAGAGACTTGCCTATTAGACACTAAAACTTTTTTGTTTAGTTCTCCTCATTCATGCTTGACTTAGCCTCATTGAGCGAGCCGTCACTTAAAGCTACATGTAGTGATCATCTCTCTTCTTGGAGACAGACTTCGAAGGGAAGCATTGGCATTCCAGTTCTTCTGCTACTCTCGAATAAGTACTTGCTGCCAGGTCTGAATCAAAGAATGTAAACCAAATCCATGACTCGAGGACAAAATATAACACGGAGGTGTAAAGTGTGTAGGCTCCTACACCAGCAAGATTGTATGCCACTAGATCTTTCTAATACTAGATTTGGACAGCTGACATGAGTGGTATGCTGCATAATCTGTATTTAATTTTACCCATAATATAACAGAAAAATTAAGCTTAAAATACTATGGTATTTGGATAAAGAAAAGTATCTTTAATAGCTGACTAGATTTGTATAGGACTTTTATATGTGCAAGGCCTGTTTGTTTTTGTAAACAATTTAAGCCTAAAGACTTGCTTCTGTCTTAGTCTGGTTTTATAACCACTCTGATGATGTCTTTGTGGGATGTTCGGCAGACGTTTTATCAGTAACAGCACTAATCAATGTGTGTGTACAAAGGGGGGTGATCCACAAAATAATTAACAGAAGATTAGAATTTTTGCATAGGGTAATAACCCAACAGATAAATGAGCTGGGTGCCAGATTTTAATATCCAGGAGATGCCTAAACTCTGTATAGTAAATCTACCTTGGGGATTTTTTTTTAATATAAACTATTTTAAAAGGCAGGTTTTGAATTCAAGTATATAAGTAAAGCTATGTGCATATCACATGATTATACGGTGCCTGCACAGTTGGAGAGGAACAAGAAATTTAAGTCTCACTGGTTTTTGTCTAGCTATTTTGGAAATGATTGGGTAGTTACCTATTTTGCTTGTTCTAATACCTATGCACAGCGAGGCAACTTGGAGACTGCTGCAAATTTCTGAGCAGCTTTGATAAAGGTGGTGCCTAGCACTTAGCAGGGTTTAGACCCTTAAATAAAGTGCCAAGTCGGAGTTCCTCTGCCCTTGTCAGGTCTTCAGTGCTTTCTATGTAGTTTTTGTGGCTTAAAATAATTCCCTGCAGAGCTCAGGAGAGAGCACAACAGGATCAGTATAGCACTTTTCAGCCCTATTGACTCAGCAGACTAATCCTGTAGTATGTTCAGCACTTGAAAATCCAGGATTTTTTTTCTCTACTCCTATTTGAACAAGAATCATGAGTTGCCATATCCAGTTTCAGGGACACTGCACCAGTTGGAGAGTGGAGGAACCTGGGGGGAGGACTTAGAAGGATGCTGCATCTTTGGATTATGCACTGTCAAAGTGAAGGTCGGGGCTGGCAATGAGCTATTACAAAGGATGCCTGCATTGGCATTGCAGTTCTACTACCATCTGATAAGTACTGCTGCCAGAGTGTGAAGCAAAGAATGTAAACCAAATCCATGAAAACGGCAGTGATAGATTTCTTTCCTGTGCTTTCAAAAGAATGATGAAGCTTTTGAATTCTTGGGGGGGAGTTGGAGGGGTGGGGTGTTTCAAAAAATCACAGTTGTCTTCCTTTTAATGTGTGAGGCTGAAAATGGTACACATTGTATGCGTCATCACATTAGAAGCCGCAGGAAAACAAAGAGCCATCTGGAGACTGGAGCAGTTTTTGTAGATTCCTGTTTAAGTGAACTGTCAACACAGAACAGCTCTTAAAGGATGCAGAAAATGTAAACAACTCGGCTTTAGAAGTGCCAAGTGGGTCAAGGGTTTTGCCTATTTCTTACAAATCTTCTTTTCATAATTAGGCAAAGCATCAGAATGAAAGAAGTAGACAATATCAAAACTTTAAAAGAAGAGTGGTAGGTGCTCAGGTTCTTTTTTCTCCTGCTCTTTTGATTGCTTGTGTGGTTCTGCCCTGCCTTTTGCCTTATTTTCTTTTTAAAAAGTCAACCCCCCCACCATTACTGATACTTATAAAGCTGGCAAAAAATGACCTTTTGTAAAAATCGCATTAATTTACAGGCTGCCATTATGCATGCTTCCTTTGGATCCTGCATCCCAGACTGAGAGCTGAAATGAAATGAATTGAAACCATACCAGGCATGTCTCTCTGCTTGTTTCTCATCTCCTCTTAAAGGATGCAGCTGCCTTTACTAACTGGTTGGCTAAAGCAAGTGTTTCTGCTCCTTTTATCTCATGTCCCGCATCTCTTGAGTTGTTCTGCTTGTCTGATAAACAGTGAAGGACTTTTACGATTGAAGAATAAAAGGAATCTGCACTGGAGATCTGTGTTTTTTCTATTCATCTGCTCCACATATGCTTGGTTTTGCAAAAGTGGCGAACTGGGTTTGTAGAATGTTTTTTTTTCTTCTTCCTATAATTGCAACCTTAAATTCCCAACGTAGAAGATTTCCAAGTGCCTGCACAAAGATTTCTGCTTACAAGTAAATTCATAGGCCTGTTTTTCTATTTTGATCTTTTGGAGACTGTTGTTATACATGAAGAGATCCTATTTATTTTGCCTATAAATCATTTAAACTTTCAAGGTAAAGCATAGTAAATGCCTAAATTCATACTTTAGATTCTCTTTGATTAGCCTCAAGAAAAATATTTGTTAGGTTGTGCTGAACATGGGAAAAGAGTTTGATTATAATATTTTTTTCCTTCTCTCTCAGTCACTATGTTCTTTTGTGATGTTTAAAGGCATTGATCTTATATCTGGTTGTGGGGTTTGCAGGAAGGGTTTGAGAGGATGTGTGGTGTGCACAGGAACCCCCACACGCACACCCCTGAGCCAGTCAGCACCTGCCCCACAACATCCCAGAGCCTGAGTGCCCTGCAGCGTCTCCTCATGACCACCAGCAGTATACAGCCACAGTGTGCCGCTATGCACCACCCGGCTGCGTGCAGTGGTAGCAGCAGGGACCAGCGCATGCAGCCGCGAACCTGCGCACCCTGCGGTGGCTCTGGGCTCGCCCATCAGGGCTGAGCAGCAGCAGCAGCTGGGCAGAAACTGCTGTTCGCCACAGGGAAAGCAGCCCCTTCCCCCACCCCTGCAACCACTGCCAGGCAGTTCTTGCTGCAGCCACCCAGAGCCCGTGCCACACTATTCTGTGGTGTGGCTCATTCACCACTTGTGAGCTGCCCTGTCGCTGCTGCTGCACTGGGCAGCCTATACGCAGCGTTGAAGGAGCCTTATCACAGCCCAGCATGGGGGCGGGGAGCACAGCAAAAACTGCCTGGCAGCGGCAAAGGAAAAGGGCCGCTTTCCCCGTGCTGAACAGCAGTTTCTTCCCAGCTGCTGCTTCTGCTCAGCCCCAGTGGGTGAACTGGGAGCCAGCGTGGGTCCCAGGCTCAGCAGTAGCAGTGTGGGACAAAGTACTGCTCAGCAGTGGGGGGGAAGCAGCCCCTCGCACTGCCAGCGCTTCCTGGTGCATCCACTTGGAGCCTGCGTGGGGCTGCCCTGTGTCTGCTCTGCCATCGCTGCCCCATGGGGTAGCCCAGAGATGGCAGTGATGTGGTGGAGATGTAGGGCAGCCCCTGAACCAGGAAGTGCCAGCAGTGGGAGGGGGGAGGGGCTGCTTTCCCTACCACACTGAGCAGCAGTTTGTCCTACGCTGCCACTGCGCAGCCCAGAGGGGTGGGCATGGCGTGTGCAAGGTCAGGGCTGCACATGCTGGTCCCTGCCTGTAGCACGGGGCTGGGTAAGGGGCACTGGGAGTGAGTGGGTATGCAGGAGATGGTGACAACTGAATGGGAGCGCAGGGCCTGTGCCAGTGTCCCAGGGCCAGCGCCAGTGGGGCCCAAAGCAGGGTAGCAGGAACGCAGCATCCCTACCAGCAGGGTCTCTATGGAGCCAGGCCAGCTCCCTGCTTTCCCTGCTGGTGCAGCTCAGCCCGGCTCCACAGAACCCTGCCAGCCCGCACCTTGCGCTCCTGCCACCCTGCTCTGGGTTCCTCTCTTGCCCCCCCCCAGACTTCCTGCTCTGGCACAGGGAGGCATAAACAGCCCCAGCATCCCAGGCCAGAAGCCTCTGCTAGACGGGGGCTTACAGGTGGGGGGCTGGGGCTGGGCTGGCTTTGCTGTTGCAGGATCCTGCTGTGGCTTCCCCTAGGTCCTACTGTCCCTGCTTCCTGTCATCTTTGACAGGCAGCCAGGGACAGATAAATATGTATTTTCTAATCTTTTTCCATGGGCTGGATAGAATGGCCTGGTGGGCCAGGAGCGGTTTGTGGGCCATATTTTGTCCACCCCGACCTAAACTAAGATGTAATCAGACCATCATGATATATTTGCTCACTCTGATCAATAAAAAGGTAACATAGTGAAGAGGTCCCTCTTCTATATGCTCTTTATACATAGCGTGGGTAGAAATTATCCTTGGTAGTAAGGTTTTTCTCTAGGCTTTTATTATACTTGGCTTGTCTTCAGAGCGTAGGAACATAAGAACTGCCATTTACTGGGTCAGTTTCTAGGATTTAATGAATTTCATAGATATTAGGGCTGGAAGGGACCTTGGGAAATCATTGAATCCAGCCCCCTGCCCCAAGGGCGGGAAGGCAGCTAGGTCAAAGGATCCCAACAACATAAGTGTCCAAACTCTTCTTAAAGGAGTCCAGAGTAGGTGCTTGCACCACTTCTGGATGGAGCCTATTCCAGGCCTTGGGGACTCAGACAGTAAAGAAGTTTTTCTTATGTCCAGCCTAAAATGTTCTTGGAGGAGTTTGTGACCATTGGTCCTTGTCATCCAATGGGGTGCTCTGGTGAACAGACGTTCCCCCAGATCAGGGGTGGGCAAAATGTGACTCATGGGCCAGATGTGGCCTGCCAAGCCATTCTATCCGGCCTACAGGGCCCCTAAAAATTTAGAAAATTACTATTTATCTGCCCCTGGCTGCCTGTCATGCAGCCCTTGATGGCTTGCCAAAACTCAGTAAGCAGCCCTTCGCCCAAAGTAATTACCCGTGCTGCCCCACATCCTGATGCACACCCCAGTCTACTTATAGGCTGCCACCAGATCTCCTGTGAGCCTGTGCTTTTCCAGACTGAACATTCCTACTGCCTAGAAACTCATGGGGAGGGCAGCAAGAAATAGGGGATACAATGTTTACCAGGGTGCCTGTTGGGGTGACTAGAAATAATGACCACAAACTGGAAGAGAGCAAATTCAGATTGGACATCAGGAAAAAATTCTTTACAGTGAGGGTTGCCAAAGTATGGAATAAGCTTCCAAGGGAGGTGGTGCTGTCCCCTTCCTTGGAGGTATTTAAAAGGAGATTGGACAGATACCTGTCTGGGGTCATTTGACCCCAGGACTCATTCCTCCCCAGGGTAGAGGATTGGACTCGATGATCTAATAGGTCCCTTCTGACCCTAACATCTATGAAACTATGATTCCCATGGCTCTCAGCCTCTCTTCATAAGGCTTATTCTCCTGCCCTCTGATCATGCATGTGGCGCTCCTCTAGACTTTCTCAAGCTTCTCCACATCCTTCCTGAATTTTGAAGCCCAGAATTGGATGCAGTACTCTAGCTGCGGCCTCACCAAGGTCGAGTACAGCAGGAGGATTACACCCTGAGATTTACTTGAGAAGCATCTATGGATGCAAGCCAGTGTTTGCTTTGCTTTACCAGCTGCGACATCGCAGTGGTGGCTCATGTTCATCTTGTGGTCAGTCATGATCCCCAAGTGTCTTTCAGCGATGGTGCTAGCAAGCATAGCACTGCCTAGCCTATAAACATGCTGCAGGCTTTTCCCCCCAAGGTGCAGTACCTTACATTTGTCAGTATTGAAAATCATCAGGTTTATATCTGCCCACTTGATATACTGTGCTTGGATTGATTGACCTGTCTTACACATGGCAGAGTGGATGTTGAAAGGGAGGGTAAAAAGGACATATCCAGAATCTTCTGGTGTAGGTTCAAGAATGTCAGGGTTTAAGAAGCTCTGATACAGAGCCCATATACCTATGGAAGCCTTTCCTCCATGAGAAGTCCAGTCTCCTTTTGTACTGGGTTAAGCTGCCAGCCTCCCCAACATTTTGTGGCTGTGCGTTCCACAAGTTAATTACTTGCGGTATGAAAAAGAACTTCCTTTTTGTTGTTTTAAAACCTACTAGGCAATAGTTTCATTTTATATCCTCTAGTTCTAGTATTGTGGGAGATAATAAATGGTGCAGAGAAAGTTAAGATGTGTTTATTGTTTTATAAACCTTTATCTTGTTCCTGCTCCCAGTTATCTTTTTTCCACTAAGATGACAAGTCCTAGCTTATTTAATCGTTCCTCATATGGAAGCCCCTCCATACTACTGGTCCTTGTTGCCCTTCTGTTGTACCTTTCATAGTTCTATAACCTTTTTCAGGTGGGGAGGGACCAAAGCTGAATGCAGTATTTGACGTGTGCATGTATAGTAGATTTATAAAGGGGCATAATGATACTTCCTCTTTCATTTGCAATTTCTTTCCTTATAATTTCTAACCTTTTCTTTGCCTTTTCAGCTGCTACTGAGCATTGAACTGATGTTTTTTGGCCAACTGTTCACATTGAATGGTCAACATTAAATATCACCTGTTGTTTTTTATTACCTGTTTGCTCAGTTTTTCAAGATCCTTGTGTAGCTCTTCACAGTTCACTTTGGTTTTTGAATAATGTTGTCAGTTACTCACCTTCATGCCCCTCCACCCCCCCCCAGTTTAAATTACTTATGAATATGATAAACTTCACTGATCCCAGCACAGATCCTGATCTAGTTGGGGATGGTCCTGCGTTGAGCAAAGAGTTGGACTAGATGATCTCCTTAGTGCCTTCCAACCTTAGTTTTAAGTTGTGCACCAATAGAGATTTTTTTGGCTAATACAAATGGCTGATTTTTAACAAGTCATGTCGGCCGATACCAATCCAATTGCCGATATGCAGCATGGAGAGCAGTGTCCAGCTGGTAAGTCTTGGGGGGGATAAGGTAAGGGCGGATGCAGGGGCTGTACCTCCATCCCATGTCCCACCTTGTCTGTGCAGTACCTACCCCTGTGCCAGCCCCACTCTCTTCCTCACCGTGGGGGCCTTGATCTGCATCCCCATGTCCCTTCCCTCCCCCACCTGCCTCCTCCCCCACAACAGACTTATCTGCCAGGCTGTATTGCAGCTGTGCACATGCACACGGCATTTATTGGTGACATCATCGACCACATCGGTCAGAAAAAGCTCATTGCCAGTAATTTCAATTTTCCTTTTATTGGTGCTGATACGATATTGGACTGAGGTATCAGTGCACCTCTACTAATTTTATATGATTCTGTCCCTGATGGAGGAAGCAGGGAGGATCCCCCTACAGTTTACATCTTTCCATTCTGATAACTGATCATTTATACCCACCCTGTTTTCTGTCCTTAAGCCAATTTCTGATCCACAAGTGGATCTTCCTTCTAAAGGAGTGATTGTCAATCAAGTTATTGGTAGATCCTTTTAAGGATGCTATGCAAATTAGC
>NW_017728918.1:12145062-12158108 GCF_001723895.1 Crocodylus porosus | reverse complement strand
AACACTAACTGGCCTATAGTTTCCCGGGTCCTCCTTCCTCCCCTTTTTGAAGATGGGAACCACATTGGCCCTCTTCCTGTCCTCTGGCACCACACCAGAGCACCACGAGTGCTCATAAAACCGTGCCAGGGGTCCCGTAATGACCTCAGCTAATTCCCTCAGCACTCTGGGGTGGAGATCGTCTGGACCAGCTGATTTGAATACATCCAGTCCCTCCCGATGTTCCCTAACTAGTTCCTTACTAACCCTTGGCCTAGGTGCGCCTCCCCTGGGGTCTAAGGCGGGACCGGGGGGGGGGTGACTCTTCCAGTCCCTGCTCAGGAAAATGGAGGCAAAGAAATCGTTAAATAGGTTGGCTTTGTCGTCTGGTGTGACGACCAAATTTCCTAGTGTGTCCTGAAGGGGCCCCACATTACCCGGAACCTTCTTTTTGCCCCCTATGTATTTAAAAAAGGACTTCTTGTTGTCCTTGATCTGGGAAGCTAGTCCCAGTTCCATCTCCGCCTTGTCTTTCTGGGTTTTTTTTCCTAACAGAAGAAATGATCTACTGTTTTTCCATAGAATCATAGAAAATTAGGAATGGAAGGAACTTCAGGAGGTCATCTAATTCAGTCTCCTGCTCTAAGCAGGACCATCCCTACCTATATCATACTAGCCAGGGCTTTTATCTAGCCACGTCTTAACAACCTCCACAGCCTCTCTGGCTGTTGGAACCTGTTCCAGTGTTTTACTGCCCTAGTGAGAGAATTTTTCCTAATATCTAACCTAAACCTCCTTTGCTGCAATCTGACACCATTGCTCTTTGTTCTGTCATCTGCTGCCACTGAGAACAGTCTACCTCCATCTTCTCTATAACCACCCTTCAGGTAGTTGAAGGCTGTTATTTAATCCCCTCTTGGTCTTTTTTCCAGACTAATAAGCCTAGCTTGGGTCCCCAGCCTGTACTGGTGCATGGGATGGTTCTGTCCAAAGTGCAGGGCTTTGCACGTGTCCTTATTGAACCTCATGAGATTTCTTTTGGTCCAATCCTCCAATTTGTTGAGGTCTATCTGAATCCTTGCCCTACCCTCCAGCATATCTACTATTCCCCCTAGCTTGGTGTCATCTGCAAACTTGCTGAAGGTCCACTTCATCCCATTTTCCTGGTTGTTGATGAAGACATTGAGCAAAACTAGCCTCAGAACTGACTTCTGAGGCAATCCACTTGATACTGGTTGCCAGCTAGACATCAAGCCATTGACTATTACCCTCCAAGCCCAATGAATCAGCCAGTTTTCTGTCCACCTTCCAGTCCATTCATCCAACCCATACTTTCTTAGTTTGCTTGCAAGAACGTTGTGGAAGGTTGTATCAAAAGCCTTGCTAAAGTCAAGGTATAGCATATCCACTGTTCTTCCAACATACATACAGCCAGTCAGGCAATCAAATTAATCAGGCATGATTTGCCCTTGGTGATCACCATCTCCTCTAAATGCTTAGAAATGAATTCCTTGAGGACCTGCTCCATGATTTTACCAGGAGATGATGTGAGGCTGACCAGTCTGTAGTTCTGGATCCTCTTTCTTCCCTTTCTTAAAGATGGGCACTGTATAGTCAAGAAATGAATGAGAGCTAAGAGCTGGCATTTTCCGAGGGATGCCTTGAGTCTAAAAAGGTTGAGATCCGCCATTGTAATGCCATGATGTTGAAACCTTCTGTTGCATGCTTTCAGTATACTAGGGTAGTACTAAACGAGCTGTCCCTAGGTTTATCCAGCTCATTAACAACTCTTATAGTGTATAACAGGGATATGTGAGTGTAGAAAACCTAAATGATGTGGAAGCAACTTTATGAGTAGCTTTTTCCATCTTGTCTTTAAAAAGCCAAAAAACCCACTCCTCTCCATATATTATTTCAGGGGTGGCTTAATTAAATCTAGCACAATAGAGAGCAGAAAATAGGTTAGTGGGAGATTTGAATGGAAATTGTGAATTGTCTAGTAGTTTACTCTAAGGAGATGACAGCAGGCTGCCCGATTGTATTTGATAGTTAACTTTTAGAAGTTTTGGTACAGATGAATGGAATGCTTTTTTACTTTTATGTGCACGTCACAGGCCTTGTATCACTGGAGTCTCCTAGAGCTTGAGTCACTTTATGTAAATAATATTTTAATGACTAAGACTGGGGGGTAGTGGAGGAGCAGACTTCTTGGACCTGGCTAACTAAAGGACATACAACATATAAGCGTAAGTTAGAGATGCACTGATATATCAATGCCATATCGGATCGGCACTGATAAAACGAAAATTAATGTTATGGGCTATCAGCTTTTTTTGGCTAGTGTAGCTGATAATGTACTGATAAATATAATGTGCCTTCTGGCCAGGGCCCCGGATGCCACACACTTGCATGCAGTGACAGCATGCATGTGGCCAAGAATGTAACCAGGCAATGTGAAAAGCAGTGCCCTGCAGGTAAGTCTGTGGAGGGGAAGGGATGTGGGGGGCTGGGCAGATCGAGGCCACCATGGTGAGGGAGGGCATGGGGCAGGGGCTGGGGGTGCTGCTCAGCCAGGGCAGTGAGTAGGACCCAGGGCTGGGGTGGGGAGTGGGACAGAGGTGCAGGTGGGTTGTCCAGGGGGTGCGGGCAGGGTGAGGGGTGGTTCCCTGCTGCTGCGCATACCTCCGGGGGAGGTATGGGGGGCATGTGACTCCTCCAGATTTGTGCGTGGGGTGAGGGCAGATACAAGCTGCCTGCTGCGGACTTGGGGTCTTTGTTGCCTTTGACCCAGGAGCTGCATGCTGGCTGGGCATCCCCTGCCCATCCAGTGGTGGGAGGCACAACTTGCTGCCACCAGCAGTGCTGAACGAGCAGGAGATGCACAGCCAGTGTGCAGCTCTCAGGGTGGAGAGCCCCAAGCCTGCAGTGGACAGCCCATATCTGCTCTCACCCCATTTGGCTCTAGTTAGAAGCTTCCCCATGCTTAAAAGTAGTGGCAGCGCTTGAACTGAAGCTCATTTGATGAGCTTTAGTCCAAGCACCTCTGCCACCATTTTTAAGTGCCAGGATGCCCACGGCTCTTATTGGGGTCCCATTCACCACCCTGGCTGGGCAGCATCACTGGCCCCAGCCCCTGCTCCTCTCCCTCTCTCACCATGGGGTCCTCTGGCTTCCCCTTCCCCTCCAAAGATGTACGTGCAGGGCACTGCTTTCCATGCTGCCTGGCTGCTTTCCTGTCAATTTGTTATTGGATCAGTGAAGCTGAAATGCCTGGTGAGTAGCTGGCTATCGGTATTGGCCAGGAAAATCTTTATCAGTGCACCTCTAGCTTAAGTGAGACTTTCTGATTTCTTTTTATTATGCAGGATGTGTAAGCAAGGAGCAGAGGATCAGCTCCACAAATGTTTTGTTGATAACCTTTTTGAAGAAGCTCGGAAGGTAGGAGCTATATGCATGCCACCGGCCAAAGCGAACCATCAGGTAAGTGATAGGGAAAATGACTGTACTTGAATTTGTTTGCCAAAGCATTGGTTTAAGTGAAGCCATGTGCTCTGTCCTGGCTATGGGCTGCAAAAAGCCAAACAGGCTTCTATTTGCTGATACCCAAGGAAAGGAGACTAACATCTGTGTCCCCGCTTGTACATTCACGTATCTTCATTGTAGGCATGAAAGAGTAATTACTGGTGTTTCATTAGTCTCATAGGGCATTGATAGATGTGCTTGCGGGGGGGACTTTAATTAGAGCACCTCCGGGAGCTGCTCAAATTGGAGCGTCATGTGTATCAGCGTCCCCACACTGAAAAATGGCATTGGGTGTACTTTAACTTAAGCTTGTTCAAAGAGCTTAAGTTAAAGCACCCCCATCGCCATTTTTTAGAGTGGGAACTTTGATGCACATAATGCTGGAGTCTCCTGGGTCATGGTAATTGCCACACTCCAGCACACTCGATTAATCGAGTCACAACTTAGTGCTATAGTGTCTTTCTGTCCCAAATTATATGTAATCGGGACATAAGTTAAACTCAGTGCATTAGCTGACAAAACACCATAATCTTGATGAGAATAGCACAGAAATCTTACTACTTTTAAACTCAGAGTATTAATTTAATAATGGTTGCAGTTATGATATAGTTAGTGATTCAAAACAAAACTAAATTGATACTGTTTCAGCACTTAAATGTTTTGGACACTGATTTAAAGAAGCAATCTAAGTTATGGCAGTACAGGACAGTCAACTTAAATGATGTGTACTCATGTGAAGGATTTACTTCAGTTCAGCTAATCTAATGTCTAAACTCATTTAAATGTGCACAACTTCTGTGTGTAGACGAGGCCTGTGTGGCTAAGCAAATGCACAGTAGGATGCTTGACACCAGACTGGCTCTAAGAGCCTTGTTCTGTCTCGTGACCCTGTTTTTATCACTTTCTGGAGATTGGGATGGGTCAGAAATAAAGGTCTTGCAGAATAGGGGCTAGTGGCATATGAACAAATTACCATGATGGGAGTAGGGTCTTACCCAGGAGCGGGCAATTATTTCAGCCGCCTGATGAGTTTTGGGTGAGCTGATGACGGCCGCAAGGGTAGCCCTGCCCCTTGATGGATGCCTCACCCTTGTTTGCTATCTTGGGACCAGAAGTCCCACCTCTAACCCCTGACTTGCCCTGGAAGTGCTTCTTTTGACAGGGAGGGTGCTGCCCTCTTGAAACTGAAAAAAAAAGCATATACTTTAAAAATAAAACAACTACTATAACTTCTTTTAATTTTATTTAAAAATATATCTGTCCTGATTTATGTGTGCTTGCATAGTGTATCTAAAGGCAATTGCATAATAGCTTAAAATACAGTTCTACTCTTGTATATTGTGTGTTGGTGGGGGTAAGTATGTCGCGTGTGGGTATGTGGTTGGGTTGGGGTATGTGGGAGGGTGTGGAGTATGGTGGGTGGAACATGTGTGTGTAGGGGGGTCCTCAGAGTCCTTGGAGTGCGCGAATCCCTGGAGCTGCCTGTGGTGGCAGCAAGCAGGGCCAGCCCCACCGACCCCTGTGTGATGATGCTGGCAGTGTAGGTCATGGGGCTCAGCTGGGGAGACAGGGAGAGGGATGGAGCCAGCCCAGCTCCACAGTGCAGAGCTCTCCGCTATTCCCCATGCCCTGCGCATAGCCGTGAGCAGGGCAAGGCTGCCGGCTCCGTTGTGTGCAGCTTGTGGACTGAACGTGAACCTCGCGTGATGCAGCCAAGCAGACCGCACGCTCAGACTCCATGCTCCTGCCATCCTGCCCTGGGTTCCCACCGGGCCTGGGGCATTGGCACAGGTTCCTTGCTCCTGCATCCTGCTGCCACTCCCCTGCCACTTCCCTACTTTCCTTCCTGCATGGCCACCACTCCAGTCCACCCCAGCCAGCACCACGCGATTCCCAGCTGCATGGCAGGGACCACACGGTGCAGCATGGTACCAGCCCAGCCTGGCATGGGCTGATTGCAACGGTTTCCGCTCCCTCTCTCTGTCTGATCTTATCTAAATTTCCACTCAGATGAAGGGAGGGCAGAGAACAGCGAAAGTGTTGCCAGGCCAGAAGCTGCAGGGGCTTTCTGTTGAGCGATGGGAGGCTGGTGGGCGGCAGTGCCGGGCAGTCCTTGCTGCTCAGCTGCTGGGTCCTGTCGCTGGCTTCTCCTGGGTGCTGCTGCTGCCGGCGCCTCATCATCTTTGACAAGCAGTCATGTGCAGATAATAATTAATTTTCATGTTCAGCTCTCCAGTCTCCCTTCATTTGTCACTTATATAACAGTACATATGAATCTTAACTCCCTAAACTTGCATGCCTGGATTGTAGCATAATCACTTGAATTGCTCTACTGGAGTTGTACACAGGATTCTCTAAAGATTGTATTCCTGGATGTTATGATATTTGCCAGGACTGGTGGTAAGATTCAGGTCCTGGGGGCTGACTTTTGCATGAATACATTGACACCTATATTCTAAACCTCCATCTGAAGCTGTCTGACTCTGTCTAAACTGGTTAATTCACTGTTTTTTTCCCTCAGCATCTAGTTTTGAGTAGCTTAGCCTTTCCTGACAATTGGGCTCTAGGAAGAGCCTCTGTTAAGTAAGCTGAACTAAATCTATTCATACTTTCTACATTTGTGTGATATGGGTGCAAGCGTCAAAATATCTTTAAATTGATCAGGGTCTGGAATAGCTTGTGGTATAATTCAAACTACAGTTACTGCTGAGTAATCCTTCTATTTACTTGCCTGTTTATATATAGCACTTGACAAGCAACTGCTATATCCGTTTCTGGAAGAACATAAATACTGAACATGCTTTACAGCTAGCAGACCTAAGTGTATATTACGGAGCAAGCGTTCTGAGCTCTATTCCTAGTCCTGCACTCTGTATCCTTCAGCTGTGCCCTTTAAAACTCACAAAAGAGATTCAGGAATAGTGTAAAGTTGGGGTGGCTTAGGTGACATGGGCAGCATGCCATAGATGACATGGGCAGCCTCGGTGTATAGCATGTGACAGATCAGGACAGGCAACACAGAGGACTATAGGGCAGGAAATAGAAAGTAAAGCACTGGATCGGGCAGGGGAAGGGGATCATAGTGGCAGTTGAGCAAGGTGCAAGGGTAACTTGTGGCATGCCTTCCAAAAATGTTGGCTTCCACTGGTGTTGAGCATTCAATTCCACATCAAGTACTTCAAAGAGATCAATTGAAAAACGCTGGTACCCATCATGTGGAGTGGTAGGCGTAAGAGGATAACTAGGGTGATGTGTCTTAAATTCTTCTTGTAACCAGGTTTACATAGGCACCTCTGCTTTTCAATCATTTTGGGCTCAGAGGTTCGTCTCAAGCGTATTTCTGATGACCGAAGATATTTAGAAATTAAAAATGTCACTTGTCCTATGTTGTTACCCTCCTGTCTACTGGGATTGACCCAAGACATTATAGCAAGCTGTCTTCCAGCATAATTTTGGTTTCTTGAGCAGATGACCTGAAATGATAACAAAATGTTAGTATGTTGAGTTGTGTTTTCCCATTATTTCATTGTTGAAGAGATGATATTCATTATTCTTACTTCGCAGGCTGACATCATTATTAAGCTATGGAAAAATGGATTCACAGTAAATGATGGTGATCTGAGGAGCTACACAGATGTGGCAAACCAGCAGTTCTTAGATTCAGTTAAAAAAGGGCAAGTGAGCTTTGGGTGTTAATACACTTTTGTACTGTGCTTTGCTTAAATTCTTAATGCTATATGAACTGGTATAGCAGCTGCTTTGCTTATACCTTAAAATAGACCTATATGAAGTTATGCTGCAGTTGTCATTAAAATAGCTATTTGCACTGTAGGAAGGCATGTCCAATAGACAGAGTAACATTTTAGAGCCTATGGTTATACACTCAGAGTGCTGAGATAAACTAGAAGTCCATTTTGATGATTGTACCCTAAAGTTATAATAAGGAAGGCACAATGCCTTAGCGGTAGCTACAGCTGAAATGCTCTCCAGAGAAAGATTACATTGAGGGTATCCTTAGCTACAGATAAAGTGTAGTTTTCTCTGCTCGTTGAAAGAGTCTGAGGCCCTATGAGGAGCTGCTGCTATGCCTCCTTCAGCAAGTGCTGGGTAACCTTTCTGTCAGTCACTTCTGTAGTATAAATGTGCCGTTTGAGTGAAAGCTAAACAAAAGTAACTGTTTTTACAGCTGTATGAACTCATTAAGCCATTGCATTTAAAATGATAAATCATCCTTTCAAGTTGTCATACTAGGTTAATAGTACTTAATTTTACAGCATATTAATGAAAACATTTTTCTCTGTGAATGGCACTTACCAGCATTTGCTCCTGACCATAATTATAATGAGCACCTTGTCCATAAAAGTAGCATCCTTTCCCAGCTATTTAGTGTGAACATTAACCCACACTCCTGAAGAAAAGATTCTTCTCGCCATCCCCCTTCTCCTCCTCTTCTCCCCACTCCTCCCAATTCCCCAAGCCAAATAGTTACAGGGATGACTGTTTTTATGGGGTGACAATTTTTCAGATGGTTGCTGTCCGTTTTGGCAGCACCATATAGTTTCTCTGCAGACCAGACACTAAAGGCACTATCACAATCACACAGTGGAGTCCTTTTGCCAAAGAGCTTTTAACCCAGGAAACTGATCTTGCTCTACTTGAGCACGGACCCAGTCCAATCAGTGTGTAGTCTATGAAAGAGCTTGGATACTGGTGACATTTTGGATATTAAAAGAAGCCCTTAATTATGTTTGCAAAGCCAATTTTTAGTCTCCTCTTTAATAAACAATTTTGCAATGAAAATATGGGTATAATCCCTCTATCAAAAAAACTGTCATGCTATGGTGGTACCTTTGTCTCATTTTTACTGTTCACTTCTAATTAATTTGCAACTCAGTAATCTGCAGTGGGTCCCCAACTCATTAGCTTGATTTACAGATTATGTTGTATGGGTGTTAGTGACATATCACTAATACCTTTTGAGTGGATAAACTCACCTAGATTAGCCAGGGTTGTGTATGTGTTTAAATTTTAAGATTAAACCAAGAATTTTATTTTAATCTTGACCCTTGACTTTTAAGGGAGTTGCCTTTTGAGTTCCAAAAAAATTTTGATGAGGAGGAAGTGGATGTGAAGGTAGAAGATAAGAAAGATGAGGTGTATATGTCAAGGAAGCCAGTATTTCACCCATTTTCTGGACACGGTTACCGATTGGGAAGGTAAGTAGTCTGATGTAATGCATGCTTTCTAACTGCACTGGGAATGCCTCATGTCTTCATACTTCAGTGTGATATGTGTAGTAGCATTTTCCCTTATGCTCTTAGCCTGCCATAAAAGACCTTTGTTGTAACTGATGCGATGGAAACACTGACTCGTCTGTGTCGAAACAAAGTGTATGCAATATTCAGCTCATAAAGTAAGTGGGGGCAGGGGGCTGGAGGGGGTGACATTGACGTAGAGAAAATGGGACTACAGGAGCAAGAGGGTCTTGATTTAGCAGGTTTGGTGTTCAGTTATATAACTGATCCCAGTAAAATTGATGAGAGCAATGAAATTACTCATAGCTCATTAAACTGTTTTGGGTTTTTTCCCTTTAATTGTCCCATTATTCTTAGTGGAGGGGGGGAGGGAGATATATTTAATGACATCTTTAAACCTTGACCAAACTACTAAACCCCATATACGAACTGTCACGTGGTTAAGAAGATTGATCTTGTAGATGGAAACTAGTTGCTCCTGCTCTGTCACTGCAATGGTTTCAGTTACTGAAGTGCTGGGTTCTCTGCCTGCCAGATGTCCTAGCTGTGACTTGCAGCTTTTCTTACTAACATTGGCAGTTCTAAACATTTGTTATCAGCTCTCCACTTGAGCTAATTCTTGCCCCCAATAGTGACTCGTGACGAGACTAATCCTGTAGTCCTGGTTTGGGTCAGTCTGATGGTAACTTCAATGGCAGTGTTGCTTGAGGGGGAGGCAGGAAAGTGTTTTCTAATCTGTTGGATATAGTCCAAATAACACTAGGTTTTATCCCCCTTGTCTTTTTTTTTTCTTCTTATGTTACACGTGAGAGCCAAATAAGACTTAGTTCTGAGTCTGACCTAATTCATTTTAACCTATGTAATTAATGCTCATGTTCTTTTGTATTATGTACACCTGCTTCAGTGCATTTAATAGTTTTGATTGCAATAGAAAATGTTGGTTCAGTTTCCTCTTATGTTTTAGAACTAGATCTTAAAGCTCTTCTTGGAAATACATTAACTAAAAAGATTGACTTAATTCCTTGTCAGTTAGATTTTTTCTGTAACTTCATCAGGTAAAACTGTCAGGCCTTTTGCCGTTAGACTGGGGAAAACTAGAAAATTTAATGAAAAAATCTATTCCACATTGAGGGGCAGATGAAAAGATCTTCTGTCTTTGAGAGAGTTTCATATATTCACTTGGTTAACGGGCCTTTTAAAAGAAATATCATTGTTCTAAGTCAAAAAATAGAAGTACAACTTTTTCCTTAATTTTCAGTCCCTAGAGGTCTTTATGCATCAATTTTTAAAAGTTTCAGGGAATATTTTTCTTCTTTCCCAGAAACAATACTTTAGGTTCATCAGAATCTTTATTGGGGGAACTTCTGTGTCAAAGAGTTTAGGTAAGGCTTTTGTGTCACGTTCTTAGATTTAGTCAGTGGATTTCTGTATTTAGTGATTTATGGTTTTTGGCATAAGTCCTGGGATCTGTCTAGAAAATAGACGAGGAATTCTGCATCTAGTTCTGGGCTTTGCAATATAGGGAGGAAGTGGAGAAGCTTGAAATAGTCCACAGGAGAGCCACGTGCATGATCAAAGGGCAGGAAAAAAGGCCTTGTGAAGAGAGGCTGTGAGCTATGAGACTCTTCAGCCTGGAGAAGTGCAGGCTCAGGAGTGACTTGGTGGCAGCCTATAAGTACATAAGGGATGTGCATCAGGATCTGGGGGGGATGTCTGCTCACCAGAGCACCCCAGGAGATAACAAGGTCCAATGGGAACAAACTCCCCCCAGAAGTGGTGCAAGCGCCTGCTCTGGACTCTTTCAAGAAACATTTGGATATGTATCTCGCTGGGATCCTCTGACCCTAGCTGACTTCCTGCCCCTTGAGCAGAGGGCTAGACCCGATGATCTTACAAGGTCACTTCCAGCCCTAATGTCTATGAACTCTGTGAAACAGGACTTCTAAATAGACTTTCTCCAGAAGACAAATTATTAGTAAGTGCAGATGGAATCCTAAGGCATTGTTTTGTATTGTCATGTCTTTAAAAAACTTAAGGTACTTCACTAAGGTGTAGCACATCTCTGATTAGAATTTTGTATTGTGTATAATAGTTACCTAATGGCCAGGAAGAAAAGGTTAGCTTCCATAGAGAGGAAGCTGCATTTAACCTTCAGTTTTTGAAATACCACTGGCAGACCACATAATTATAATAGGCTCACTTGTTAAATTTATATTTGAGGGACTTTTTATTCAACCACTTTTCTGTACTCCCTTATATATACTTTGGGCACTGGGTAGTGCTTTGTGTTTTAAAAAAATCAACAAATATTTCACAACTGAGAGACAGTATCTGCAGACACTCAATTTTCTTGTAATTTAAATTGGATGTTGGGGAACCAAATCAAGGCTATCTTAATTGTTTTCATATTACGCTAAGCATGAATGTTAAGTTGGATGACGACTTACATGGTATTACTTGGGAAGCATATAAATTAGCATTATCTTAAAAATTCCTTACTCAGACCCTGAAAATATTTTGCTTCATTCCCAATGGGGAAGGAGGCATAGACATATGAAGTATTCTCAAGTTCTTTTGGGGATTTGTGCTTAATCCTGTTAAGACCTTGATCACCTGAAATCTCTCTCCATCTCTTTAAGAACTTTTACAATATATTTCCATTAACAAAAATGAGATAATCTACCTCTTAGTGTCCTGTTTGTAGCTTATTAAGAATCATTGTATCCCACTACTAAAACTTTAGTCTCTATTTATATGTTTAGCAAGCCTAGGAATATGGTGTTATTAATTTCTGACACAATTCAGAACCTTCTTTAAATACATAAGTTCAAGACTGTTCTAACTCGATGATTTTTATGTGAAATGGATAACCTTGTTTGGTTCTTCCTTCCAGTGCTACTCCAAGAATAATTTCTAAAGGAAGAAATGATCATGGAGATATTGAGAAAAGAGCTCTTCCATCAGTGCCACTAAGTGATTCAGAGCCCGTCACGAATGTCCAGATCTGGTTAGCAGACGGGGAAAGGATAGTACAAAAATTTAATGTTTCTCACAGGTAAGATCAACCCAGCTCTGCCAACATAGAAGTAAGTACATCTCAGTGGAACTGGAGAAACATGCATGTCATATGTCAAAATAAAATGATTTTCTTCCAAGTCTGTAGGGGAAATCAATCAGGCATTTTGTGCAAGTGTGCAGTGTCAGTACCAATGAACATAGGATTGACTACCAAATTATGGATCAAGATCTGTAGAACAGTAGTTTAGTGATGTATAACGTGTGGCTTGCTTCAGAAATTCCAATAGTTAAGTATCTGAGGTGTGTCTTATTTCTTGTTGTGCGAATCCTTTAGAAGCAGTAAAGACTCTTTTTGTACAGACTTACTGCCTTTTAAAACCGTCTGCCATCATAAAAATAAATGTCATGCAGGAAACTTCCTCCAAAAAGTCTGTATGAGATAATGTAATACAAGCAACTGATTGCTTGTTGCTAGGCTTAAGCATTGTTAGCAAGTAAGGAAGAGGCTGGACTGCACAACTGGTACTAGGTTTAAGCAGATCCACTGATCTGGATCAGAATAAAGCTATTCTGGTGTGTGCTACCAATATTTGAAGTACGTACACTTTAGATTAAGTTTTGCATTTCATTGTAATTTAAAAAATTGTACCTATAGCTTTTATGATAAAAACACTAACCTTCCATGTATGAAATGGTAGTAACCTGATGACTCTAGACTTAGAAGGATCCAGTGTTACTGCTGCTTCAGCAGACTGAAAATGATAAGGTTTAATCCATTTCCACCTTGTGAGCAGCTATCAGTTCAGATTGACTCTTCTGCTACGATGGTTTGCTGGAGAGGAGGGATCACAAAATGGAGCCTGTGGCAGAAGTAGAGTATCAGGGAGCAATGTGCCTCCTTAGAGCAGCCAGAAAGTGGAGGGGGAAGATAGAGGAAACCTCACCTATCCTTGGATCAGTAAAGTGGTTCTAGATGGAGTCGGGGAACAAAATGCTTCTTGTTTCTTCCAGCAGTCAGTGTTGAACAAAGTGGTGGCTTAGATGTGAAAGATAAATGTCCTGGGTCAGTACCTTATAATGTAGAGGACATTAGTATCAACCCTGAGAGCAAGAGTAAAATGTTTCATACAAGAATACTGCTAATATGTTTGCTTCTCTGAGTACCGCTGTTAGGGATGTAGATTTCATAGACATTAGGGCTGGAAGGCACCTCGGGAGATCATCGAGTCCAGCCCCCTGCCCAAAGGGCAGGAAGTCAGCTGGGGTCATAGG
>NW_017728918.1:12136875-12144962 GCF_001723895.1 Crocodylus porosus | reverse complement strand
GCCTCATGACCTGGCTATGTAGAAATAGTTTTAAAATGATCCTTTACCTCCTCTAATTATATTGGTTAAAACGTTAACCAATAGCACATACCTAGTATAGTGACCTCTGGCAGAAACAGCTCTGGCCCCTTATGTCTTCACTGTGTGCCTGGCACTGCGCAGGCCACTTGCGGGGAGCCATAGGTAGTGGGTGCAGCCAGGCCACTAGGGGATGTTGTCTAGCTGTGATGTTGCCTAGCTATGAAGCAGCTACTTCCCCTTGCCCCCACGGGCAGTGGACCTCTTCTGACCTCTCCTATCCCCAGATACTGCTACCATGGGAGGGTGGTGCTGGGGTCGGGGGAACCTTGCTGCAGCAGCAAGATGGCTCCTGGGGGTGGGTCTGCCTTGTCCCCCTGCAGCAACGGGGCCCTGGTGGGGTGATGGGCTCCCTGCACCTCCCACCTCACTTATGCTGCTGTGGCCTGGACCTGGAAGGCTCCTCTGCACTGTTGGGCTGGCCCTTCCCCAGCTCCTAAAGGAAGGAGAGGTCTGGTCTCAATGGGGTGGCCTCCAGCAAGCACGCTGCATCCTTTCTTCTCCCACCTGTGGTGCCAGGACCTGGTCCAGTCCTGAGGTGGGGCTGAGCACATGGCTGGTTCAGCCCAAGGAGGTACCTTGGGCAGCTGGAGCAGGCGGCGCTGGGTCAGAGGGTGAGTGCAAGGGAGAGGGGAAGTGGAGGGGGAGCCATGGCTCAGGGGTGAGGCGGGGAAGCTGCTCCCGCTGCTGCTTGCACCCTGGGATGTGCCCCCAGATCTGCACGGGGCAGGGCGAGGTGGGCTGCAGCCAGGGCCACATGAGGCTCTTCTCAGCAGGTGCTGGGCTCAGAGCAGGCGCTAGCAATGCTGGGAGGATGCTGCATCCACCTCAGATTTTGCCGCCATTCCTTTCCCAGCTCTGCCACCACCAGCTGGCCAGCGCAGGCCCAGCTCAACACCCTGCCTCCACCCACACACTGGAAAGGGCCAGTGCTGCGGCTGGTGGCGGCAGTGCTGGGAGTGGAGTGGCAGCAAAATTTGGGGTGGACGCAGCATCCTCCCAGCGCTCACTCTGAGCCCAGCCCCTGCTGAGAAGAGCCCTGCCCTGCGCAGATCTGGGGGCACATGTCCCCAGCTCCCCCCTGAAAGCAGCAGCGGGATGTCCACCCCCTGCCTCCCCATGAGCAGTGTCTGCCCCTGCCCCCTCCCTCACCGCGGAGGGCATTGATCTGTCCCTTTCCCTTTCCCCTTTCACCATCCAGCATACCAGACTTACCAGCTGGAGGCAGCTCTCCATGCTGCTGGGCTGTGTTCCTTGCTGCCTGAGTGCTGCACTGCAGCTGCGCGCAGCACGAGCATTTATCGGCCAAAGTATTGGCCCCATCAGGCCAATATCCGATACAGCCAGTTTTCTTTATATCAGTACCAATCTGATATCAGACCAATGGATTGGTGCACCTCTAGTTTTTATTGATACTGAGGCTGAAAACCCACTTTCACATAAGTGCATGGTGGTAAAGACTTCAGTGGCCTTATCTATCACATCAGGGTACTCCTTTTTCTTATTTTCAGCCAGAATTGGGCAAGAGGATCCTGCTTTAATTTGTTTCAGTCCTGTCGCAAGGTAACTCAAGTAATTAATCTTCCTCTTTACCTGTTAGACCAGAGTTAGAGTTGCGGTCTGCTACAAAGGGGTTACGTATCTACTCATTCTCACGGCCCTTTTCAGGAAAGTACTGCTGAAACTGAGATTCAAGCTCCAGCAAGCGTTTCGCACTTTGCTTTTCACATCGCTGGCCAGGGTCAACTCATTTTCAGCCAAAAAGCTGTCAAGGGTTTCACATGTCTCAAAGTTGTTTTCTCTTACTTGAGAAAACCCAGATTTGAAGCTTCTTGATGAAAACTGCTAGGTACAGTCCCCTGCATGCGCAGGCAGCCAGTCACCCAGGGATTCCCCCAGGTTGCCCTGTCAGACCCTCACACGTTCACATGCATTAGATGTGTTGTGAAGTTGAAAAGTTGGGGCACAGACTGAGCTAGTTAGATATCCTGATGGCCCACCAGACAGACTTTTGCTGGTGGCCTCCCATGACTTTTGTAGGACCTAACTTTTCACTAAAAATACGTCCAGTTCTTATTCCAAACAAAGCTTTCCAGAAGTGCCTTAAAACACTGGGAATATTCCCAATGGAAATTCCTTCCAAACTGAAAGGTACTCTTTGATACATGCACGTGTTAGTTTGTAGATTGATATTGCTGCTGCGCTTCTGGATCCCGCATGAAGCAGCAGTGGGAGCAAAATGAGGCAGGGCTACCTGGCCATGCTCTTCTTGCTGGTGCTGGCCTGCTTGCTGCTGGGTCTTGGGCAGGTTCTGGCTATGGGGGGAGATGGAGCAGCAGCACTTTGCTTTGGGGCAGGGCCACCATCTTTATAGTCACCTTTCGCGATCCCTCTAGATGTTCTCTGCGGTCCCCAGCGGTCCTCAGACTATGTGTTGAAAACCACCGGACTAAAAGAACTTGCCTTCTGAGGTCCCCATCAACCCTAATTGTCTATCATTCCCTGATTCTAAGTGGCATCTTCAAGAGGTGTTAGGTTGTAGCCCTACAACATTCAGTGACCTTTTCCCAACATAAAACTTACTGTCCCAGGAGCTATATAGAACTAATACCTTGTTCTGCACGTTTCTTTTGAAGCAGCTAAATGATCATAGGTTTATTTTCAACACCAGGCTGAGCCATATTGCTCTCTGTAGTACGCTGTACGGGTTTATGTCCTGTAAGAATGGCAGTTTAAGAAAACTTGGCAGTTGCAATCCAACTTTGAAACGCAATGCCATATTGTGAACCTAAAAAGATTCCTTTTAATTTTCATATTCCATTGTACTAGTGAGATGTCATTGCGACTACAAACTCTGTGTGTATTAAATTATTAGAAACTTTTGCCCCTAATGGTAATCGTTCTCACTCATATTGTGTCTCAAACTGCTGTTATAAGCAGAACAACAGCCCCGTTCATATGACCTTATTGACAGAAAATACTTACAGCAGGTGTTTCATCAACGTGGAGCTTTTCTGAGATGATATATAAGTGCACTCTAACTTAAAAAAAATCAAAAGTCTAGAAACATTGAGGTGGATTTTAAGGAACAATGCCTTTAGGTTCCACATTGTTCTTGATCAGTACCAAGCTTTTCTGTGTATAACCCCATCCCCCCTAACAAAATAAGAAGGCTAAAATTAGGGTGCATCTTACAGCAAAAAGAGGTCATGAAAAATAATTTAAAATAACTAATAAGTTGACCAAAATTTGATCATATTTGTATTAAAATCTTTTCACAGTTTTTTTCCCTTTTTTTAGAAGGCAAATCTAATACATGCATTCTGTTGAAAAACACATTATTGCTGCATATAAGACCTTTGATTAGAGAGCTAGAAAGATACTGTTAACACTCTCTAGCACATGTTCTTCTGGGCTTGAGTTACAGATAAAGTAGTTTTGCCTTAAAAAGAGTGGGATGTTTATTCCGCAGTTGCTGTTTCTAATATGAATTTGACACAGGGAAAAGTTGCCAAGCTATAGAACTGAAGCCTCAAAGAAGGCAGCATTTGAGGTTATTATATTTGCAGAACAGAAGAAAAGTAACCAACACAAGAGTAGTGCTGAGTTGATATAGCATAGCTAATAGAGCAGTTGAACTAGCAGACGTGTCACTAAGTGTCCAAGACAGGCAAGTGCCCCCTCTTGGCTGATTCACAGCTTAATGGGAGAAGACTCGGATGCTAAGTGTTGAGTTGAGTTAAGTCTCTCTGGAAACTGAGCCGAGTTGAAATGCTACCCCTGAGTGGACATTCTCAAAACTTATAAACCCTCTGTCTGTAGTACTCCCCTTTTTGGGGACTGGGGCCTCATAATCTATCTGATGACTCCCAACCGGGGTACCAATATTCGCACTGCCAGGTGAGCAAACAACCACATGAGTCATAAATTAAACTTAGATTTCAACTAGGAATCCATGGTGTCAAAAGCATTCTGGCTTGTGGTCTTTCCGAGATCTTTGCAACAAAACGAATGAAAACAAAGAGCTGGCCCTTTCTGAGGAGTGCCTTACATTTAATAAAGTTGAGAACCTGTACTCTAGCCACTGAACCCTTGGGTCCAGTACTGACTTTTCCCTTCTGGTCTACACCTGTTTTGCCAGAATCCCAGTAGGGAAATGACCTTTTGGTTTAGGGTTTAACTCCTCAGGAGCCACAAAATAGAGTAGCTTTAATCAGGCAGAAAAACTCTGGACAAAGGTCTTGAAAGCGGCAGCATTGCTGTATGTGACTAGTCGAGGGAGAAATTGCTTGAAAAAGGGTAATCCTGAATACATGGCCCTTTGCTGTAGCTCACCTGGTTCTTGAGGGATGCCTGTGCAAGCCAGGTCTGTCCAAACTGTGAACTACCTGCTTGGCTGCCTTCAGGATGTGATCAGCCCTGCAGCTGTGCCAGGCTCCCTGCTCAGCTTGTAAAGTATGCTCAGTTTATGTATCTGCCTGGAGCTTCTTCTGTCTTTTTCTGAGTTTTTCCCCTCAGTGAGCCCTTTTTAAAGGTTAGCAAACACTTTGAAGCCTCTGTTTGGTAACTTTCAACTGCAGATGTCCTTTCATTGTCCCAAGGTGCTTCATCCTAAATAGGCAGTTGAGCTCTAGCAGGTTGCCATTGTGTGTTAGCTGGCAGAGGTGTAATGCAGCTGTGCCAGCCTGTGCTGGATTCCGCACTTGCAAAAAGACATCTTGTAATAAGCAGTTTTCATAAGTGAATGCTAATATCCATTAAAGCTCATAGGTTCAGAGATTCCTCAAATCATCAGTGAATACAGAGCGTGGTGTGTGGTGTTTAGCTTCGGGGGTTTGTCTCTGCCCATCTTCATGTCTGGGGCTTTGTTCCAAATTATGACAGGAAAGGAGAGACTGTATAGGGATATTCCTCACACGAAAGTGAGCTCTCCTAGTTAGGAAAGGGTTGCACTGTGGAGACTGTTACAGAGTCTGCTGTGCGTATTTTATTTGTTCACAGGACTTGCGCACTGCTTCATTCTATTGACTTCAGCGCATAGCAGCTTTTTACTGACGGCATTTTCTTTTTTCTTCTCAGAATAAGCCATGTCAGAGACTTCATCATGCAGTATCAAGGAGTGGAGGGAAGCGTTCCATTCACCTTAACCACATCTCTACCTTTCTTAGAGCTAGAGGATGAAACCCTCACTTTGGAAGAAGCTAACTTGCAAAACGCTGTTATTGTTCAGAGACGTCAGAAAACAACGGAGCCTTTCCAAAGTTTCTCATAGGCTTGGCTAATAGCACACCTAGAGTACAACTGTAAAACTGCTGCTGCTGCTACTAATGGACAAATCAAGAGTGGGCAAAAATGCAATCGAAGTTTTAGCGGAACAAAATTTTAGCTTTTAACATGCCTAATGGTTGCATATAAAGTGAACTTGATGAAACCAAAAAGCCTAAACAGCAACATCTGGATGCACTGTACCTTCCCCACAGATCTGTGCTGAATAATGCTAATGCTATGCTGTAGTTTCTTATAATGAGGTATTTTCTAACCATTGCAGTGTTTGGAGCCTGCCTGTAATATAGCAGAAGTAACCTGAAAAATTGGGGTCCTACATGTAAATTCCTTTTAGCTAAAAAGTCCTGGCCTTTCCAAAGGAATGCTTACGTTAAACTTCATTCTAGAAGACTTTCTATTAACAGCACCTTGAGTGAAGAACTTTTTAATTAACTTATTTTTGCACTTCAGTTTGGGCAGTGAAACTAAACCAGTTGGGTTTGGCTCGTGTTTCTGTTGTTGCCAGTCTCAGGAGTTGTTCTTGCAATAATGGATACAGGCCCTTCAGGGAGATCTGATTTTACTGTTTTCACTCATTTCATAAAGCTGAATTCTGGGTGTGGCGGTGGTGTTTTTTTAACAGAACCTACATTTTGATATTCTCCTAAGTCTGTATTTGTGAATATGAGACAGTCTAGGCAGAAATGATTTGGTCTGTTGAATTTGGAACAAGAGGTGATTTAATGTAAGCTCCTGATGTAGCAGTTGCTAATGGCTCCAGTGGCTGATCTCTTATGTGTGATCCCATGTCATGGTGATGGTAGGTTACATAAGGTTTGTGCTGCAAGTGTTCTGAGAAGGGAAATCCACTTACCACCGTGAGACACATGTATGACACCAGTTGTTCTCACATAAGAAATGTATCATGAAAATAAAACATGTCTGTCTTCCAGAATTGCCAGCTGAAACTGGCATTAATTCACACATACACATCTCCCCAAAACACTTCAAAATCCTTATTCAGAGTGTCAAGAAGCATTCCTTTTCTCTGTTCATATAGTCTCTTAATGTTTATCCGAAATTGTTTTATTTTACAATTAATAAAATTATTCCCATTAGTTTTGAATTCAGGTATGTAAACTTAACTGTAGCTGGTGTTCTGTATTAATTCTGAGACATGAGTGTCAGCACAGTGGATTCTCAGTACACTTTTGCTATATAGTTGGCTTGAAAACTAGATAGCCTGCGGGTTTCTGAATGAAGCTAATAGGCTGATGTTTGTTGAGGAGCATTTGAAGGATAAAAGGTTTATGTTGCACATGCGAAGGGAAAAGTGTTATATTTTTCAATAACTTCCTTCCTATGGTTGAGAGAGAGGGTTGGTTGGTTGTTTGGGGGTTTGGGTTTTGGAAACACAAGTGACTATCGCAACAACCTTGGTTCTACATAAATCCAACTTTATCTTCAATCCTAGATAACGTTATCATTTTCTTACCTCTGATCTGACAGGCATGTGATGCTGTGAAGACTATACAACAATAACTTTGAAATGTAGCTGCCAAGTACCCATTGCATGCTGGGCCAGGTATTCTTTTAAAAATGTAGTTCACATCACTTAAACACTTACTACAGGTACTTCATTCACCTTAAGCAACAAAGAATACAACTTTTACTTACTGTGGGTGAACTTCATGTTGGCATTCAAACACTACCATCTTTCAACAAATGTTGAATACAAAACTTCCTGATTATCTTCCAGAACTAGAACACAATGAGCAGCTAATCCATGTGAACACCATCAAACAAATGCCTAACAGAACTCGTTCTGACAGTGTTGTAGTAAATATACTAGCCTCCCCAAAAGCTGCGCCTAACCTACTTTGTAGATCTTACCAAAGATCTTACCTGGGCTAAAAGCAGAGGATCAGTTTAACTTGGAGCTGATAGTTCTGGGTTTTGTACAGTGGATTCTGTAATTCACTGTATTTTGGTCTCGCTACTCCAATATATAGTTGTAGGGTATCGGTAAATGCACGTATTTGATCATAAGGCTAGTGGTCTAGTATGTGGAATGTGCATGAAACCTGAATAGCAATATACCTGTTTAATTTGCATGTGCATATGAAATGTAGATAATTAGTAAAGAGTTAAGGAAATACCCAAACTTAATGAATTATACAAAATTGGCTTTAATGTAGACAATGCAACTCTACAAAAATATGCCTTTAGTTGTAAGGAATTGTGCATATTATTATATTGAAAAATGTTTTCATTTTTCCAGTATTTTAAGAGACTGGATAACTCCATGATTTTTGTTTGATTTTTGGGTTTAAATTGTGATGGATTATATTCCTGTGTTTTCTTCAAACCATAGACTATTATGACTGCAGTTGCAGAGGGGGGAAAAGGAGAAAACAGCACCCAGCAAAATGTGAAATGGGTGTCTGTACTTTGAAAGAATGCTGTAAGTGGGACTGTGTTTAAATACATAAACACAAAGAGATCAGGTCCCCGAACAGTAAAAACATTGCTGACTGCATTAATTGAACTAAAGCCAGGAGATCAAGTGCCTTTTCAGTAAAGGCAACAGGCTGGACTTAGTGGTTTGTTTCTTTAACTTGCAGAAAATAGGTACAGAGTAAGTATGGTATTTCCATATCTGGCCAGGTTAGGCCCAAGTCCCAGGGATGGATTTCTGACCTAGATGCTTTCTGTGAATCCTAATCTGCTGGCCAGCACTGGAC
>NW_017728918.1:12131478-12135155 GCF_001723895.1 Crocodylus porosus | reverse complement strand
AAATTGTTTTATTTTACAATTAATAAAATTATTCCCATTAGTTTTGAATTCAGGTATGTAAACTTAACTGTAGCTGGTGTTCTGTATTAATTCTGAGACATGAGTGTCAGCACAGTGGATTCTCAGTACACTTTTGCTATATAGTTGGCTTGAAAACTAGATAGCCTGCGGGTTTCTGAATGAAGCTAATAGGCTGATGTTTGTTGAGGAGCATTTGAAGGATAAAAGGTTTATGTTGCACATGCGAAGGGAAAAGTGTTATATTTTTCAATAACTTCCTTCCTATGGTTGAGAGAGAGGGTTGGTTGGTTGTTTGGGGGTTTGGGTTTTGGAAACACAAGTGACTATCGCAACAACCTTGGTTCTACATAAATCCAACTTTATCTTCAATCCTAGATAACGTTATCATTTTCTTACCTCTGATCTGACAGGCATGTGATGCTGTGAAGACTATACAACAATAACTTTGAAATGTAGCTGCCAAGTACCCATTGCATGCTGGGCCAGGTATTCTTTTAAAAATGTAGTTCACATCACTTAAACACTTACTACAGGTACTTCATTCACCTTAAGCAACAAAGAATACAACTTTTACTTACTGTGGGTGAACTTCATGTTGGCATTCAAACACTACCATCTTTCAACAAATGTTGAATACAAAACTTCCTGATTATCTTCCAGAACTAGAACACAATGAGCAGCTAATCCATGTGAACACCATCAAACAAATGCCTAACAGAACTCGTTCTGACAGTGTTGTAGTAAATATACTAGCCTCCCCAAAAGCTGCGCCTAACCTACTTTGTAGATCTTACCAAAGATCTTACCTGGGCTAAAAGCAGAGGATCAGTTTAACTTGGAGCTGATAGTTCTGGGTTTTGTACAGTGGATTCTGTAATTCACTGTATTTTGGTCTCGCTACTCCAATATATAGTTGTAGGGTATCGGTAAATGCACGTATTTGATCATAAGGCTAGTGGTCTAGTATGTGGAATGTGCATGAAACCTGAATAGCAATATACCTGTTTAATTTGCATGTGCATATGAAATGTAGATAATTAGTAAAGAGTTAAGGAAATACCCAAACTTAATGAATTATACAAAATTGGCTTTAATGTAGACAATGCAACTCTACAAAAATATGCCTTTAGTTGTAAGGAATTGTGCATATTATTATATTGAAAAATGTTTTCATTTTTCCAGTATTTTAAGAGACTGGATAACTCCATGATTTTTGTTTGATTTTTGGGTTTAAATTGTGATGGATTATATTCCTGTGTTTTCTTCAAACCATAGACTATTATGACTGCAGTTGCAGAGGGGGGAAAAGGAGAAAACAGCACCCAGCAAAATGTGAAATGGGTGTCTGTACTTTGAAAGAATGCTGTAAGTGGGACTGTGTTTAAATACATAAACACAAAGAGATCAGGTCCCCGAACAGTAAAAACATTGCTGACTGCATTAATTGAACTAAAGCCAGGAGATCAAGTGCCTTTTCAGTAAAGGCAACAGGCTGGACTTAGTGGTTTGTTTCTTTAACTTGCAGAAAATAGGTACAGAGTAAGTATGGTATTTCCATATCTGGCCAGGTTAGGCCCAAGTCCCAGGGATGGATTTCTGACCTAGATGCTTTCTGTGAATCCTAATCTGCTGGCCAGCACTGGACGTGTCCTCTATGCATGATTCAAACAACAATAAAACCAGCTTGATCAACACAACCATCTTCAGGTTAGTATTTGTCAGCACCAGTGTTTCTACCAAACAGCAAATATAATGGTTAGTTGCAGTCTAGTGCCTTAAAGTAGTAACTGTCAACAAACCACTGCTTATGAAATGAATTTGACACCCTTGCCAAGAGATGATGAACGAAGAGATACCTTTTTTTGCCCGGCTCTCCCTGTTGATCCAAAAAAGATGCAATTTGTAATTTAAGAAAAAAATGTAAACATGTATATTGTGTATGTTTGGGTTTGTTTGATTTTCCCCTCCCCCTCATTTCATATATGATAACACTTTAAACCTAACTTTAGAATTGTGTTTCATACTCTGATTTTTAAAAATAAAAATCCTGGAAATAGAGCACGCTCAACTATTGCTTAGCTTGTCCAGGGTTAGTGGGGGGCGGAATTGTATTAGGTATAACAAGTTACTGAACCACTCTGTCTAGACTTAAATAAACCTATCCCAAGTGTAAGTCCATTCAAGTGTGTGTGTTTTTGGAGAGGAAGGGGTTAAATGAGACGCAACGTATCTGGCCTTAACTTGCCTGCCTAGATCCAAAAACCATGAAGGTGCCCTGTATTGTCTGAAATGTTGGATTGCTGGTGTAAACTAGGATTTTTAAACGCTTAATTATTTACACGATAGAAACTGAAGACCATGAGGGTGTCTTTTTGTTTTGTTTTGTTTTCGCAGAGGGGCTGAAAGTTAACATTGTAAAGCTTGGTTTGGAATAGCTCTTCCAAAGCCACCCAAATAATTGTTGTCTTGGAGCCTCCCTGTGGCCAGCAGGGGCTGCATATGCAGACTTGCTACTCATTAGCATCCATGGGATGGTAAAAGGTGGGTCCACAATTTATTTGAAAAGAAAAGAAAAGCCAGTCTTTTTTTCCTCTGTGCTGGCACAGTTCTTGAAGGTACTGACTCCACCTGCTTGGAGGCTCCAGCTGGAGAAACTGCTGCAACATGGACAGTTAGTTTCCCCTCCAACACTCCCTTCCCCCATGGAAGGAGGAGGAAGGGGTGAGGTCTTGCTTTCTAGGGCTAAAAGCAGAGGATCAGTTTAACTTGGAGCTGATAGTTCTGGGTTTTGACTGGCAGCAAACCAGGCAGGGACAATCCTTTAGGACAATTACCACTGAATGGCAATTATCTTTGACTGTCCTGGGGCAGAAAGTTTTAATTCTGATTCCTCACAGGTACCAGAAGTGGGACTTCTTAATTTTTAACCCAGTATGTCAATCTTTTATTAACACTGATTATTTTAGAGGCAAACTTACAGATACATTTACTGATGTCTACTGTATTGTGAACTTCAGATAGCAAAGGTACTTTATTCCATACAGTCAGCTGCATCTGCAGCTCAGTCATCACAGCAGTCAAGGAGGCAGACAATGTCAGGGATTATGTCAGGGGCTGGAAGGGACCGGGCAGATCATCGGGTCCATTATGGAGAAGGAAACCGAAAAGAAAGGCTAAAGTATCATGATGCCCCTTTTAAAATCCCTGGTGAAATAATGTGCCCAGCTCTGGCCCCCACGTTTCAAAACGGGATGGAGGCGAATGAGAGGAGGGCGATGAGGGTGATTAGCTGTACGGAGCGGCCTCCAGATGTCATGCCCGGGCCACTGCACCTCCACGCGGGGCACCTGAGATGCTGTAGCAGCCCCCGGGGTCAGCTGAGTTGCTTCGCTGGGTGGTGCCCGTCTCCCCTCCGGGTCTGGTTGCCCCTGGGCTGGCGCCAGGCTCATCCGCCGCCTGCCCCGCCGCACCGCCTCACGGGGGCCTGCCCGGCGCAGGGCTGGTGCTTGGGCACGCTGAGGAGAAAGCGCGCCGCGTGAATCCACTCTCTGGCCGGGAGGGGTCACAGCAGGAGTCCGGCTCCGAGGCACCGGGGCCGGGGGTGAGCGCGCGGCCCGCCGGGGCAGGGCAGGGCAGGGCGGGCCGGAGGTCCCCGC
>NW_017728918.1:12113720-12131378 GCF_001723895.1 Crocodylus porosus | reverse complement strand
CCGCAGACCGCCGCGCGGCGCCGCGTCCCGAGCAGGGAGCCTGCCAATAGAAGGGGGAAAATGTCAACCGGGGGAAAACCCGGGTTATGGAGCTAATTAGTGTGCGGGTCACACAGTTACCCCGCGCCGGCGCTACCGGCCGTTCCGTCAGTGCTTTGTTCAGGAAGCGGCGGCGGGCGCGCGGCCGGCGGCTTCACGCCCCGAGCCGGGGCTGCGGCGGCCCGAGAGCAGCAGGGGCGCACCTGCGCCCCCGTGAACCCCGCGGCGTGTCGCCCGGCTTCCTCCGCAGCCCGCGGCATTTCACGGCATGTGCGGTGTGTAGCGGGTTCCCGCAGGGGCCCTGTGTTAAACAGTGGACTCTACGTAGTGGGTTCCTCTAGCACCCCCATGGTACCCACTGCCTTTCATCCTGGGTTTCTAGACCTAGAGGGTTCCTATAGAAACCCCCGCCCTATGTCCTACCACTATTCAATGTAGAAGCCCCTGCATGTGACAGTGGGGTCTATGCGCCGCAGGTCCCTATAGAGCCCGCGACGTTTAAAAACTCTTACGGTTTCATAGTTTCTAGGGTCGGAAGGGACCTGAGCAGATCATCTAGTCCGACCCCCTGCCATGGCAGGAAAGAGTGCTGGGGTCAAACGACCCCGGCAAGGTGTACATCTATAGAAATGAAAGGTGCATTCTTTTTTTTTTTTAAACAACCTCTTCATTATTATGTTGATCCATGAAACACGCAGCTAAAGAATGCGTATCGCTCATTGAATGCAAGTCTGACGGCGCAACTTAAACATTTGTGTGCAGCCTGCGCTCTGCTCTGGACTCTTAGCCAGGCCAGATGGCGCATAGCTTTGTAATACTCGGTATCCAGACTCAGAAACCTGTACTTGAAAAGATAGCACAGGTGGAAGAAATTAACATTTCTGGAAATTTAGCTGCAGATTTAAATCCATGTTGAGGAAAATACAGATGGGAAAGCTTGTTATGCTTTGGGTTTGTATTGTTTCTCAGATAGTCAGGCACTTCATCGCCCTGCTCCAGGTTCCACTAGCCCTTCAGGCTTGTCTTTAGTTACTCCTGGTTCATTTCTAGACTCGACCGATAAAGAAGAGCAGGGAAGGAATGATGTACACCTACATGTACACCTGTCTTCCACGTCCATGGAGTGTCTTCCTCCAGTCACTTTTATTATGTTAATTCAGTAGCAAATACTTTTAAAAATGCTGTGCATCTAACTAACTGTATATATGTGTGTGTGTGTCTGTACACACACCAAAATACACACACACACACACACACACACACAGAGGCATTCCCTACATAAAAATCCCTTTAACTCACCCTTCTGTTTAAGAAACAGGAGTGCACATTTGTTAAGACTGAGCTTTGCACCAAAAAATGATGGTGGTAATTTGTGTAAGGTTTCAAGCTTTCAAAGTAGTACAGTAACAAACTTGTTCCTTTTGAAGCTTAAATACTTAAACTGGAGCTGTCTGTTCCTTAACCCTGTTTCTAAACCAATTTGTAGAAATGGCTTGAGATGGAAATGACTTTTTCCATCCATAGCTTTAAAAAACTCCCCAAAAGAAACTGCTTTTCCACAGCAAAGAAACATCACTGAAGAATGAACTTACTGAATGGCTAAATACTCTATATTAAAAAACAGGGTTAAAAACTCTCTAATCACATTAGCGATATAGCAATCATAGTAGTGACTAGTAATATATAAATGCATATATATTATAAAATAATAGCAATATTAATATATCCGTATACTTTAATATGGTGTGTATTATGATACATTACATACTAACTAGGGTATGTATATAATTTCACAGCTAGTAAGAGTTTGTCTCTGAGCCAGCAATGCAGTTATTTAAATGTTGAATTTTTCTCCTAATCCAACTCTTGTCCACACACAAAACTATTGATGTTAAGTGATTCTCTAAGCTCATTAGTTAGCCCAGAAGAGCATTGTACTCCAAATGCTGCTGATGCTCAAGCTGGCAAGGCAGCGAAGAGGCAATAGTTGGAGTTGCAAAAAGCTGATCAGCTGGCGATGTGTCACTGTGCAGCTGATCAAACTGTTCTTTGCCTTGGGTTTTGCAGTGAGCTAGTGGAGTTACCTGAGTATGTTAACTTGAGCTGCCTCTTGCAGTGAAGATAAGCCCCAAGTTCAGAGACAAGAAGCAACAACTTGGAGGCATTGATAAATAGGGGAGGAAAGTGAGTAAAGAAAAGAGGAATGAGGGCACATCTGACAGCATTATGTGCTTCCCTACCTTTGTAACAGACTGAGGCAGATCTGGAATATAAATTCTGCTCCCCTTAGTCATGTTAAGTAATTTCCTGGTGTCAGAGGAGGCTAAATGATCTACACTTGCATTTAAGCATGACTAAATTTAATGCGCATTAAGTGGTTTTTGGCAGGTGTCTACACATGTAGAGAATTGGCACTAAAGTTAGTGGCATTAAGGTAAGTGCCAAGTCCCTGCAGACCTGCCATGTGCCCCTGGTGGCTGGCCATGCTGGGTTGCGCTTACACATGTGTTAATACACTTTAATGAATTGCACCAAAATCACCATTTTTAATGCATATTAAGGGCGCACACATATAGCTGCACACCTGTGAGGTGCATTAAATTAGGCTAATGTGCATTCACACATTTTGTGTAGACTTAATGAGGAGGAAATAGCGGGGACAGAACCTAGCCTTGGAATTCTGTTGCGATATACGTCCTATATGCAGCATGACAAGAACAGTGAGAAATCTGTTTGGATGCAGCCCACAGAAGTTATAGCCTTGTGGGGTAAAATAAGTGTCTCTCGCAGAAGTACTATGAAATTTAAAATGCTGAAGTTAAGAGAAAAACCAATGAGTGTAGCGCAGTTAGCAACAGGAGGTATGTAGCTAAGCTATTCTGATAATCATCTTGCTGTCAAACTTTGTATTTACATGGTGACCAGACTTTTACTGCACCTGTTCCTTTTGGATTTGAACATGAAGAGCACTAAGATAAGTGCACAGGCTAATAAAATTACAGCTGTTGTAGTGCAGCCTAGAACAGTGGTTCTCAACCTTTTTTGTACCAGGACCCATTTGTAAACATGGATGGCCAGTGCTGACCCAGTGTCCTGCACTCCTGACCCACTGCCCCCCTCCGGGCCCCGGCTTCCCCAGTGTATGGGGGGGATGGGATGTGGGGCATCTGAAACTCTGCCAGCCTGCAAGGGAAAAGCCATGGTTTGGTTTCCCACATTTTTCTCCTTTAAAGGAGAATCCATTTTCTTGATCTATTTTTAAAGTTTGTTCGCGACCCTTTTATATAGCCTAGCTACCTACGTTTGGCTCTCAACCCACAGGTTGAGAAACACTGGCCTAGAATACTAGAGGCCCACTCTCTTAAGCTTCATATAACCATAAAACAAAAATTTGGTCCCTGAACAAAATAGCTTAAAATCCACAAGTTTAAGACAAGAGACAGCAGGTAAGTGTGACAAACAGGGCTGAGGCAAAAGGTAACTTTGAGGGTAATCAAAATGAAACAAGTGCTCATAGCGCCACTGCCAATGTGTTACCAGGTGTTTTGTGAGCAGTGCAGCACAGGTGAGTTTAGGGGAGGATAATATAGCTGTCTTGCGGCATGTTTGCAGGAAGCTTCTCCATAGATGGACAGCATTGGAGATAATGTAAGAGCGTAAGTGCTCACACCCATTGTCTATCTAGCCCAGTATTTTGTCTCCTTCAGTGGAAGAAGTGGGTGATATAGGAGGAGAGCATTGAACTTCATATCTCTAGAATGATCTCTTCCCTATCAATACCCTCCTTGGAATCGACCAATACTGGAGGAAACATTTCCAACTGCTCAGTCCAATAACCACTACTAAGTAGCATGATCATAATGCTGTTGGGAAAATGGGACAGGAGTAGCATCCCAAAAAATTAACAAGTAAAAATTCCAGATTTCTGGCTGTCCTGCAAAACCTACACCTTTGAGATCCTTTATAAGCAGGGATCCTAGTTTTCTCTGATTAAAAAAAATCCCCAATTTTTGGGCTTAAATAAGTAGCCCAAAATCCACACTTTTCCATGATTAAAATGAAACACCACTAATATATAGCTATATAGTGGTGTGCCATTTTAATCATGGAAAAATGTGGATTTTGGGTTATTTATTTTAAAACCAAAAATTGGGGATTTTTTTTTATCAGAGAAAACCAGGGTCCCTGTTTATAAGAAAGCATCCAAAATACATATTTTTATCATTCTTAAAAAACCCCTTTTATAAGGATCATGCCAGTGCCTGCCAGTTCTCACCAAGTTTGGAGACCCATGGAGCTGGGTTCTTCGGGTACAAAGCAGGAGACAGCTCCTGCCTCCAAGTGCTCACAGTTGGAAATAGCAAACTGCCCAGAGGGTGGGTAATAGTCCCATTGTACAGAGAGAGGAACTGAGGCTCATAGAGTAATTTGCACAAGACCCCACAGAAAGCGCAGCAGGGTTGAGCATTGAACTTGCACTTCCTTGGTCCCAGACCAGAGCGTTGAACTGGGTTTAACCAAAAGATTATCCTATTATAAATGTCTTGGGCTGGAGCATGGACTTATGATTCCAAACATTTGTCAGCCTGAACATGTGGTCATGTATCAATACACGGGTAAATATTTGTAATGCTTTTAAAACAAGATGGAAAGAGGTGCTATCTTCATGTTATAGGTGAGGAATGGGCGGCACAGAGCGCATTAGAGCTCTGGTTAGAATTTAGGCGTGCAGTTTCACCACTAGATTCAGCATCTGTAACTCTGCCTTCCTGCAGTAACACAAGAGATAGCACAATCTGTTTGAATGAGTAAAGGAGTGGTAGACCGTGGGCCCTGATCCTAGGGCTTTGAACTTCTTTGCATCCATTTCCTCATTTGTTTTTGGGGGATATTACTTTACTACTTATCTAGTAAAAGTAGGGGAGGATTATATGAGCGGTGTGTTAGACATGCAAAATTCCCTGTAAGTAATAAGTATTTTAGTGAATATAAACAGATCCCAACAGCTCATTTTATTCAGGCAATAGCTTCCATAAACAAAATTAGTCAGAGGTGAAAGCTTCCATTAGCTACTGTTGGGACAAAAGTATTAGCTTGGCTTCAAGGTGACTGGAAAGTATGCTGCCCACGTAGTCTAGGAGTATCTAGGAGGTGCGTGGAATCTAAATGAGACTTTTTAATTAAAACAAAACAAAGCTAAACAAAAAATCTTCTATGAAACTGAATTTAAAAACAAAGCACTTAAATGCAGCCTATAAGCCTTTAAATCTTGGTGCACTGCTGCTTGTGTCACAAGTTTTACATCATCCTAATTATTCTAATAGTTAAGACCATGAAATGGAGTGTGGCCGAGGTGGGACTCGAGGTAAAAAAATCATGAATATTACATGTGACCTCGCCAATGTGGTAAATTATAATTATACTGAGCTATTAGACTTCCTTGTAGGAATGTATTGAACTAGTTTAGTAGACAGCTGAGAACTGCTGATTGGGGATGAGGAGGAGGAAGGGGGAACAAGGAGGAAAGCAGAACCATGATTTCAGCTAAGCAACCTCCAAACACTTGGGCCTATAAAGGCCAACCGTCTATTTGCATGCTGCAATGAGAACTTGCCAGTTCTGGGAGTGAACTGTCAATGGGCAGTAAGTGGTTAAAATGGTTTAGTCTCTGGATAGGGTGTATGCATGCGTTGGGGGGGAGGAGAGTTATCAGCAGGGATCCTGGTTTTCTCTGATTTAAAAATACCCCCAATTTTCAGTTTAAAAGAAGCAACCCCAGATCCACACCTTTTCATAATTAAAATGAAACACCACTATATATCTCTCTCTGCATCTTAGTGGTGTCTCATTTAAATCACAGAAAAATATGGATTTGGGGTTACTTTTTTAAAAGCAAAACTAGCGATTATTTTTTAAATTAGAGAAAGCCAGGATCCCTGGTGATCAGAAATACTGAGAAGCTATTACTGAACCGTCTCCCTGAAGCTGAGGTAGGAGCACCGCTTTGTGAGTTCAGGGAACTGGGTGTACTGCCCGGACCTTACTCGTAGCATGGTATCTGTAGACAGTTCACACTTGCCAGGATCTCTGTGTGGAAACCGCATAGTTACCTGGTAGGTTAGATGTGCATAGCATGTTCTTTATTTCAAGTTCTCTTGTTCTCTTAATTTTTTTTTACTTAGTCTGTTTGGTGGCAGGTTGAAGGCAGGGTGGAGATGTATGGTAGATTCAATCAGAGGTGCATATGCTTTTGTGAGCTCACGTTCACTTCATCAGATGCTCAGACAGGACATGCCCAAGCAGTCTATCAAATAGAGGGAGTGATTTTTAATACAAAAGACAGGGAGGGGACGGAGGGAGGGAGAGGAGAGGGAAAAGCGGGGCAGTGGTGGGGGTGGCAAATAATAAACCCATAGGGACAAAGGGGTCACCAAAGCTAACCCAGATAATGGGATAAGAATTCATTGTCCCTTTTCAGACTGTACTTAATGCAATCCAGTCCGTGGATGATTTCTTGTTCCATAATTTCACATTCAAGTTCTTTTTTAAAGCTTTACTAAGAACAGCTCCCCTGTGGTTAGCGATGGGATGTCCAGGGAGGTTAACGTTCAGCCACAAGCTTGTGCGTCTTCCTGGCACCGATGTCAGATTGGCACAGCTGGGTGACAGGTTACCACTAGCATTGCTCCCAGAGGGAACTGAATACAGGGCAGGCCTACTGAAATAATCATAGTTAACGCCAGGGCACTGCTGTACAAGGCATGGCCCAAGAGTGTGAAAACCATGTGATTCCACCCCAGGAAAGAACAGCTTGCTGCCAAAGACATGAGAAGAGGCTCAGTTGAAGAGACCAAGGGGCCACAGATGTGGTTAACTTGGTATCATGGAGGTCTTGCTCTTTACCTATCCAGACACAAATTAAAAAAACGAGAACTGTCATGAGACTAAAGCACACCTGTTTATACCTTTTCACATAAAACAGTACAAAGGAGCAGGATTCATTGTGGAAAGAGTTTCTGAAGTCGCTTAGGTGCTGCAGAAAACTGTACCCTTTTTGCCCATTTTTTGCTGATGGGAAATCTAAAGCAGAGCGAAGTGACTTGACCCAGGTCACATGATACTTCTGTAGCCAAATGAAGGAATTACATGCATATCTTCTGAATCTGTCCCCAGTCATTCTTTTTTCTGTATTGCCCAAGAGGGATAAGTTAAAAATATATATTGGTATTAATTACTATGCTCTGAAAGGACAGAAGCCAAGGAGTTATGCAGCATTTTGCAGTCTGAATTACACATTATAGGGTGCCTTTGGTTTCTCTTATATCTCAAGTTATCCAGGACTCTGCAGCTCCGCAATAGGCTGTGTCAATACAACAGGATGCATGCCTTTCCTTCTTATCACTTCTTTGTAGCGTTGTTCAGGAAGCTGTTCCCTTGCATTTGAATCCTCCAGACAAATGTGTGCTGTAGATAGAGCCTGCTGACACCCTTTCAAAAAAGTATTCTCAAAATGAGCCTGTAGGAAGTAGACATAGCTGGACTCAAGTTCTGAGACTCTAGACTGAGCATTGAAAAAAGGCCACATGATTTAACTAGGTTACTTGAAGCAGCGTACAGAAGCTCAGCTGCATTCTCCGGCATGGGTAGTGGTGCCTTTTTTTTTGTTTGGGTTCAAAAAGTAACTAGGGAAATTCATGGATGATGGATCCATTAATCGGAATTACGCAGAACAGATAGGGACGTGTCCTCTGGCATCTCTAAAAGAGTATGGTAGGTGCCAGGGGAGGTATGCCAGAGGATGGCTCATGCTAGATACACCCTGTCTATATGGTCTCCCATGAAAGCATCCACTCCCGCTACTGTCTGACTTCCTATGTTTTTATACAGGTTCAGTCATTAAGATTTTCAGCTTTTTACCATCATATGTAGTATTTGCTCTTAAGTGGTGTTTTGTGCTCTCGTTCTGTTTCAGCCCAAACAGGAAGACAAACTCTCGGTTTGCAGTAAATTATGCTATGCGATTGGGGGTGCTCCAAATCAAGTTGCAGGGAGTGCCACTGCTTTCTTCCTGCAGATCTACCTGTTAGATATAGCACACGTAAGTATCATGGGAAGCACTTTCTAATTGCAGACTGTTTGACTGGGATATCGTCACCTACTTAATTTCCCTGTATATAGGGAACAGAAATTAATTTAACGTGCCTTTTACATGATATTTTTTACTATAGTTTTTAATTGCTCAGCACCTTTGAGGTTGAGGAGGCTGCCCTAGATATAGTTCCTTTATTCCTCTTATTTTGACAGTAAATTACTATCATTGGTTTTCTATGTTTACAAAAACATTAAAAAAGTTATAGGCACTGTAAACACATATGGCTCCACATAGGCCCTGCCTTAAAGAGTTGACAGTCTGGGACAGCTTTAAGATTAAAAGCAATATTTCTGGAGCTTCTGTTAATTTATGTCTGGCCCAATGGGTAATTAAGTGTCTTGAAATTAAGACCAATAATTGTCGTGCTTTCATCTTGGTTTTGTTTGGTCCAACTAGAATACTAATCTGCAGAGGAAGTCCAGCTATCATTATGAAGCATCCTTCCTACCTGCTTCCAGCTTCCTAAATGCAGAGCCAGACCTAATAAATCAATGCAAGTTGGGAGTAGTCATACTCTTCAAAAGCCCCTCGAGCTTAGGTGGACAATAAGGTTTACTGTAGTGTGACTGGATGAGTAGAGGTGACAGAAATGTGTCTTTGTGATTAAACCGAAGGATGAGTTTTTCCAGGTACTTGGCCCATCCCAGCAGTTAGGGCTTTCAGAAGAACACCAGATATCACAAGGCTTGTGATATAACAGCAGGATTTGCAATGCTGTTGCATGAGCCTGGAAAAGACAGCCAGATCCCAAATGTTTTGTGGGAAACACAGTGGCAAAATCTGGACGAGAGAAGAGAAGAAGGCAGGGACAAAGTTGGTGCTCTGAGTGATGGGGAACATAGGGGAAGTAGTAGTGAATAAGAGAAATTCTTAGAGGGGGAGCCGGAGGCAGGTTTGATTGCACTCACCTCCTGCTTCCCTCCTGAGTAATGGTAAAAGCTCAGGGAGCATGCAATGCCCGGCCTAAGACTGGGGGAGATTCCCAGACTAGATGGAGGCAAATAAGCCTTCTCCCAGTATTTTTATAAATACCAAAATCAAAGAAAAATTTTCTCCTGAAATTTGTTGCTGACTCTGTGTCATGGGAATTGCACAGGGCTGAGTTACCTCTTCTTCTGCTTGGCTTCAGTAACACCTCCTGCTGCTAGTAATTCATGGGTCATTAGTCCCTTTAGACTACATACACATGCAGAGAGGACTCTTTCCTCCCCATCACTGGGATTTGTGTGGTGCCCTCATTCCCCTCACCATGTTCCTTGGAGAAAGAAGCTGCGAATCAGCAAAGCAGCTGCAGCAATAGTTGGAGCAGAGCCGAGGGACACTGATGTCGCCTCTTTTACCTACACTTGTAAACAGATGTTCCCTCCCCTGAACTGGTTTGCTTAAGCTTTTTCCTCTCCACCCTCTCATCCTCCCTCCCCAGTTCTTTTCGCTTTTTCTCATTCCATACCTGCCATCCTTCCTCCCTTCCCCCTGCTCTCTGCTGTACTCCCCCCCACCCTTCTCTGTCTTTATCAGAAAGACAAAAAAGATACACGACCCTCACTCTGTTTTTTAACTTCCCTTCTTTTATAACAGCAACTGAATGATCCCATAGATTTTTCCAGCTGCAAAGGTTGTTTGTCACAAAGATGTAGTTTCGGGGAAAACAGGTGATAGGCATTTTGCAGTGTCTCCTCTTAGTCCCCTAGTAAAGGGCCAAGGCCAGGCCTGTGTCATTCCAACAGACCCAGGCCCTGCCTTTTCCCAGCCAGTGTCTTGTGAGTTCCTTCGCTCTGTGGATAATTTGTAGAAATTACACCATTGCGCATAGTGAACCACAATGTGTGCTTGTTAAGTTAGTCTTAAAAATGCTTGCTTGTTACGTTTGTGTTAGGTTTTCCCCTTTGATTATTATTTTAATGTGTGGAAACTTTAAATGTGCTCTCTTATTTCCTTGGCACCTACTGTTTTTAAGAGTTAGAACACACATCATTTACTTGTCACCTTAACTGCAGTTATTCATTGCATTAGTCACTAGGGCTGTGCAAGGCTTTGGTCCCTGATTCAATTCGGCAGAGATTTGGCCCGATTCAGTGGCCGAATCTCTGAATCCGAATCAAATCAAATCATTAATCTCCCCAAATCGAATTGGAACCCTCCAAATCAATTTGGAAAGAGTTGGCGATTCGGACACAGACAAAACTTTAAATGTTTTTTCTACATACCTCAAGGTAGCAGGCAGTTTGTGATTGCTGCGATGCTAGGGTGTATGGAGCGTGCCACAGGAGCAAGGGGGGCCCCCCAGCTTGCTTGGCAGCAGACCCAGAAATGGAGCAGAAGCACTTCTGGTCCACATCTGAGTCCACTGGGGGACACACAGGGAGCACTCCCCCGAACTCCCCCGAACCTCCTTGGCTTGGTGACTGGTGCCTCCTGGGTCTCGGGTTCACCTGGAGTGCCCCTGTGGCCGATCACTGAGCTGGGGAGGTGCGACGGGGGGGGGGGCCCAGTGTGCTCCCTGGTGGACCCAGAAGTGAACTGGAAATACTTTTGGGTTCACCACCAAGCACGTGGGAGGCCCCCTGTGCTCCTGTGGGATGCTCCATCTGCCCCACCATCGTAGCATTCACAAGCCGTGCTGGTATCTCGAGATATGTAGGAAAAGCATTTAAAGCTATGTCTACGTCCGAATCGCTGGTTCTCCAAATTGGCATTGAATCCTCAGATTCGGACTCAGCCGAATTGAATCGGGGACAGAGATCTGAATCAACGAATCAAATCACTGTCCCCAATTCAGGCTGAATCTGAATCCGAATTGAATAGGGCCCGTTTCGCACACCCCTGTTAGTCACAGGTCAGTTCTGTATGGAAATAGGTCTACTCCACTGTAGCCACATTTACAAATAGCATCCATTGAAATCCTCCTTGGTAATGTCAGTTGAGAGAGTCAGGGCTGAGTGGATCTGGAATATGAGCAGTACTCTTACCTGGTCTAGGTCATGCTAGAGCTTTAAAATGGGGCTATGTCGGGGCAGCTTATGAAGAAAGCAACCTGGTTTTTCTTGGTTCCCTTACTAAAGGGCTTCAGTCTTCAGGGCTGCCTGTCTGGCACTCTTCCCCGGCACTAAATTCATCTATAGCCTCTCTCTCCACATGTTTCCTCCTCATGCAAACCCTTTCTTGTTGGTCTTTCTCAGTATCTGGATATGGTCAATGGAGAGCAATTTATTCGCTCACTTATAATAGTAGGCAACCTGTTTTGTAAGTGAACCATCATTAGTCTTTAAATAAAGCACTGAGATTCATTCTGGAATGTTGCTTTATGCTGTTTCATTGTACTGCTGAACAATAGCCCTTGTTTAGAGCATTGTGCCTGTATTTTCAGATTACTCCGTTTCATGTCTCTCTGGTGCTGTTCATTGGCAAGGTCGGGGGTGCAATTACTGATCCTGTGGCTGGCTTTTTTATTAGCAAAAGTAAAAAGACAAAAATTGGCCAACTCATGCCTTGGTAAGCAGATTTTGTTTTTCTAAAGATTTCTTGTTTTAATCTTAGAATGGTACAATTGAGTTAACTTTCTGTTTTTCCTTGCTTTTCTGTTTCCTAAATAAAACTATTATAGTATAAGTAGAATGAGTGTACTGGGGAAAAGAGCACTCCTTTTGAATTCATGTTTTAAGCTGAGTGTCCATAAACTTCAGCATGGGGTTTTCTGTCTGTTGCTATTTCCCCAAAGAAACCATAGGATTGGTAATTTGGTAATAGGCCAAAACTGGAACCTCAGCATGAAAACTCTGTTGCATTCAGGGTGGAGGTCAAATTAAACTTCCAAAAATGTACAGACTCCTTAGGTTTAAGTCTTGGTTAAGTTCCCCTTTGAAAGGGACATATTGTCTACTTCTGACTCAAATGCCTCTGCATTTTTGCAAGACTAGCCATTGGCGAGAGACCTGTTTGGAGCCCTCTGGCATGATGTCCATTTTACTGGGTCCCAGCTCCAAACATAGGCCTGCCTTGAACTCACCTGGCTGATTCAGCGGTGTGTGTGTCGTGCTACTCTGATGACTAACCCACGCTTCTCACCCTTTTCTAGTCTTATTGTGGGCAGTGCAGGATCTCCCTCCAGGAGTGTGACCCACTGACCACTTGCACTCAGCCCAGTACAGCATACATCACCTCAGTGTTTTCTTCTTTGTATCTTTTCCATAAGTCTCTGGCTTCAGCCCCTTTAGTTAAAAATATTCAGTTAACAGGAGAAAAAAAACAACCAATGGCTGGAAGGGTTTTGCATTCCCAGCATTGTCATTATGTACAGCCTCTCATTCCCCTTCCTCACACTGCCTGTTGAACTGTGAATGTGATTTAATTGCATCACCAACATGCCCTGTGGCTCTTGTCCCACTCTGTCTTGGCAGTGATGGAGCCCTGAGAAAGATAGCATGCCTCATTCGACTTTGGCTTTCACTGACTCTAGCCATAACAAAGAGAAGAAAGTATCAGTTGCCCCTACACTGACGATGTGGCATGAAGAAGACAGAGGTGTTACTACAGGGCACTGAACATAGGGATAGACCTTGTCAGCAAAGGGAGGAGATTGACAGGTGAGGAGCATGAACCGGAGAGAGATGATGCATGGTAGAGGAATGCAAAGGATATTTCTACACCGTGGTGGCAGTCTGCCCCGGCTGGGATATTTTCCAGCATGCATTACCTGTCTGCTCCTTCTCACAGCTTCCAAACCCACAAATACGTTGACTAAGCTGCTCTTGGGATGCCTCCAACAATGATTCTCAATCATGGGAAGGTTAGACTTGGGAATATTCTGCCGTTTGTGTGTTTTTGCTATTGTTGACCAGCTGGTATATGGGAAAAGGACCCCTTCACCTCTGTCATAGCTTCAGTCTCATAGACTGAAAGAAACTACAGCCAGACTATTACCATTGGTAGCGCCATTTAGTTTCTTGGATATATTTCCAAACCAACCTTGCAGCTGGAACTGCCTGGCAAACTTCTTGCCAGACAGGGCAGGAGTGTGATTGTCATGGAAAATAAAGCCCTTTATCAGATCTAGTTGTCTTACTATGGTCTGCAGATGACCTTTGGTCTCCAAAATCTTTCTTGTGGTGCACTTATAACTGATCCATAATAAAGCTGAGAAGACAGTGCTGTTTAATATAGGACTTTTCCTGGATGCTAAATTTGTTGTGTGAAAAGGATAAACTAGAAGGAAAGCATGGCAAGGTGGGGTACATTTTTATACAAAATTGTGAGCTGTATTGTCATTTTATTTTCACTTATTTTTCAGTTCTGTCACACCCTGAAAATATTGCGTGTTAGGACAAAGATTAGTGGGAAAATGACTCGCAGCCTAGCATTACATAGACTTATCAGCTCTTTGCATACAAACCAGCTAGTGCACAACTTGCACTTCCTAGAGAAATGGCACTTATCAGGCCTTGACAAATGTCTTTTAAACTGCTCTTTTTCTGTAAGACTTTTGTGTTTTTAAGTGGCTGTTTTAACATGGAGGGCACTCATCCTATAATTTACAGGCCAGGTCCTCAGCTAGTGTAAGTTAGCTACACACCATTATACCAATTAAAGACGCAATCAATGTCTGATTGGCTTAAAACAATGCTTTGCTGATTGATTAATATTTATGTTTTGAAATTACTTCAGGCATTTCGGTTTTAAAAGCGAACCAGACAATTATGCACACTTAACTCCAATCCCATTAGTCAGGTGTATTATGTGGAGGAAGAAAAGCTTCAAAAATAAGTTTAAGAAGCTATTTAATGTAGCAATAAGGACCGAGTAGATTGTGGCAGAAGAGACACTAACATGAAACAAAACACATTAGTTTCCTCAAAGGAGCTTTCCATGTGATTTAGCAAGCACTTAAACACATGTCTAATTTTCACCACATGCATATTCCCATTGAAGTTAAGGGGAAAGGGAAGAACAGGGAAGAAAAATCAAAGAAAGAAAAAAAAGACAGTTATTTTTTAAAGTTGCCTCAGTCTACTGTGAGCAAACTTTTGAGTCCTCTTTTTCTTACAGCGGTTGCTAAACAAAACTGAAAAGTGCTCAAACTTATGGAAAAGGTGTGTGGATTTAGGATGCTTTTGGTCACATGCTGGTTTGCTTCTCCAGCTATCAAGTAAGAGTATGAATAGGTATTTATTTTGAGCACGGACATTGCTGAGAATTTCCACGACTAGAAATCTTTCTAGGGCAGGGAGCAGTGTGGGTATTCAGGCTGCAGTCACCCCTCTTACCGGCTCCCTGCACCTCCCCATGCTGGGGTGATCGATCCCAGGAGCGCTGTCATGGATGGGTACAAACTGTTCAGGAAGGACAAGCAGGGGAGAAGAGAAGGAGGAGTTGCGTTTTATGTTAAAGAGCCATATGATTGCTCAGAGCTCCAGTATGAAGCTGGAGATGGGTCTGTTGAGAGTCTCTGGGGTAGGTCAGAGGGGAGGGCAATAAGGGTGATGTTGTGCTGGGGGTCTGCTATAGACCACCAGACTAGGAGGAAGTGTTGGATGAGGCTTTCTTCAGACAGCTAAAGGAAATTTCCAGATCACAGGCCCTGGTTCTCATGGGGGACTTCAATCAACCTGACATTTGTCGGGAGGGCAATACAGCAGTGCGCAGGCAATCCAGGAAGTTTTTAGAGAGTCTTGGGGACAATGTCCTGGTGCAAGTGCTGGAGCAGCCAACTAGGGGCTGTGCTCTGCTTGACCTCTGCTCACAAATGGAAGAGTTGGTGGAGGATGTAGTAATGGATGGCAACTTGGGCAGCAGTGAGCACGAGATGATTGAGTTCAGGACCTTGGAAAGGAAGGATGGAGAGCAGCAGAATAAGGACCCTGGACTTCAGAAAAGCAGACTTTGACTTGCTCAGGGAACTGCTGGGCAGGATCCCCTGGGAGGCCAGTCTGATGGGGAGAGGAGTCCAGGGGAGTTGGCTGTACTTGAAGGAAACCTTACTGAGAGTACAGGAACAAACCATCCAGATGTGCAGGAAGATGGGCAAGTATGGAACAAGACCAGCTTGGCTTAGCAGGGAACTCTCCAATAAACTAAATCCCAAAAAGGAAGCTTATATGACAGGGGTTTTCAACCTTTTTTATTCTAACTATCCCCAGCAGCCAGATGCTGAGCAGGGGTGGGAGTGTTGTGTGGCCAGATGCCCGAGGGGGATGGTGCGGGGCTGGATGCCAAGGGGGAGAGGGGGTGGCCCGCAGAGGGGCACCTTGCCTCAGCCCTGTTCCTGGGAAGCGTGCCTGCCCACCCGCATGTACCCCTGAGGACTGGTCCACATACCCCCAGAGGTATGTGTACCCCCCGGCTGACAACCCTTGTTATAAGAAGTGGAAATTTGGACAAACAACTAGGGAAGAGTATAGGAGTATCGCTTGGGCGTGCAGGGGTGAAGTCAGGAAGGCCAAAATGTGGTTGGAGTTATAGCTAACAAGGGATGTGAAGGGTAACATGAAGGGTTTCTACAAGTATGTCAGTAGCAAGAGGAAGATCAGGGAAAGTGTGGGTCCCTTACCGATTGGGGGGAGGCAAACCTAGTGCCAGAGGATTCAGAAAAGGCTGAAGTGCTCGATGCCTTTTTCACCTCAGTCTTCACAAGCAAGGTCAGCTCCCAGACTACTGCACCTGGCAGCACAGGTTGGGGAGGAGGTGAGCAGCCAACAGTGGTGAAAGAACAGGTTAGGGACTATTTAGAAAAGCTGGATATATACAAGTCCGTAGGGGCAGATGGGATGCACCTGAGGGAGCTGACTGATGTGTTTGCAGAGCCACTGGCCATCATCTTTGAAAATTTATGGCAATCAGGAGAGGTCCTGGATGATTGGAAAAGGGCAACTATAGTGCCCATCTGGTGCCCAACTGGTGCCTCCCAAGACTGGAGGGTGGGAGCACCGTGGCAGCGAGTGGAGACCACCCACAGCCGCCGGGATAGGTGGTGGCAAGCAGAGACTGCCTATAGCTGCCAGTAGTGTCAGCAGCAAGGGGGAAGTGGAGTGGCAAGCGGGGAGTGCCTGCAGACACCACTGGCTGCATCAGCAGCGAGGGGAAGAAGGCAGGTGCAAGTGGCGAGTGGTGGTGGGGTGGGTGCAGCCACTGACAGCTTCAGCAGTGGCAAATTTCAGGGGGGGCACTTGCCCCTCTTGCCCCCCCCATGCATTGCCTATGTTACCCATATTTAAGAAAGGCAAAAAGGAGGGTCCAGGGAACTACAGACCTGTCAGCTTCACCTTGGTTGCTGGAAAAATCATGGAGCAGATCCTCAAGGAATCCATTTCTAAGCATTTAGAGGAGAAGGTGATTAGGGACAGTCACCATGGATTCACCAAGGACAAGTCATACTTGACCAACCTGATTGCCTTCTATGATGACATGACTGAACTTGCGGATCTGGGGAGACCAGTGGATGTGGTATACTTTGATTTTACCAAGGGTTTTGCATATGGTCTCCCACAACATTCTTGCAGGCAAGCTGGGACTTATGGGCTGGATGAATGGACTTTAAGGTAGATACAAAATTGGCTGGACCATCAGGGTCAGAGTGTAGTAATCAATTGCTTGAAGTCTAGTTGGCAGCCAGTATCAAGTGGAGTGCCCCAGGGGTCAGTCCTGGGGCTGGTTTTGTTCAATATGTTCATCAATGATCTGGAAAATGGGATGGAGTGCACCCTCAGCAAGTAGTAGATATACTGGAGGGTAGAGCTAGGATTCAGAGTGACCTAGACAAATTGGGCCAAAAGAAATCTCATGAGGTTCAACAAGGACAAGTGCAAAGTCCTGCACTTAGGACAGAACAATCCCATATACCGGTACAGGCTGAGGGCTGACTGGCTGGGCAGCAGCTCTGCAGAAAAAGACCTGGGGGTTTCAGTGGACAAAAAGCTAAATATGAGCCTGCAGTGTGCCCTTGTTGCCAAGAAGGCTAATGACATACTGGGCTGCATTGGTAGGAGCACTGCCAGCAGGTCAAGGGAAGTGATTATTCCTATCTATTTTGCATTGGTGAGGCCACATCTGCAGTATTGCTCAGTTTTGGCCCCCCCACTACAGAAAGGATGCGGACAAATTTGAGAGAGTCCAGTGGAGGTCAGCAAAAATGGTTTGGGGGCTGGGGCACATGACTTGTGAGAAGAGGCTGAGGGAACAGCAGAGAGCACCAGAACCTGCTGCTTTCCTTGCTGGTTTACACATTCAACTCCCCGTGTTTATTTTCATCCTGTAGAGCAGTGTGGAAGAGCCATTGTTTTACTAAACTATTTATCCATGTTATTCTTTTGTATTCCTGTTTTTCAGTTCACTATTCATAGAATCATAGAAGTCGGGTTGGAAGGGACCTCATGGATCTTCAAGTCTGACGGATGTCTAATCTAAACCTCTTCTCCAACAACTTGTGGCCGTTATTCCTTGTTATGCCAAGGGGCGCTCGGGGAAACAAGGTCTCT
>NW_017728918.1:12104224-12113195 GCF_001723895.1 Crocodylus porosus | reverse complement strand
GTAGTCTTTCCCTCCCTACTAGCGTGCTCACCTCACCCCAAATTTTGGTATCATCAGCGAATTTAAACAGGTTGCTTTTTACCCTGTCATCCAAATCGCTGATAAAGAAATTGAACAGTGCGGGCCCAAGGACCAAACCCTGGGAGACTCCGCTGCCCACTTCCCCCCAGGTCGAATATGACCTGTCCACCACCACCCTCTGAGTGCGACCCTTGAACCAATCTGCAATCCATCTGACTGTGTAGGCATCAATGCCACAGTTGCCTAGTTTTTTTATTTAGAGAAGAGAAGTTGAGAGGGGATTTGATAGCAGCCTTCACCTACCTGAAGTGGGGTTTGAAAGAGGATGGATCTAGACATTTCTCAGTGGTGACAGATAACAGAACAAGGGGCAGTGGTCCCAAGTTGCAGCAAAGGAAGTTTACATTCAGTTTTAACAAGAATTTTCTCACTAGGAGGGTAACAAAACACTGGAACAGGTTGCCCAGGGAGGTGGTGGAATCTCCATCCTTGGAGAGTTTTAATGCCCAGTTAGACAAAGCCGTGGCTGGAATGATCAAGTTGGGGCTCGTCCTGCTTTGAGCAGGGATTGGACTAGATGTGACTTCCTGAGGTCCCCACCAACTCTCATTTTCTATGATTCTATGGGGAAGGGGTAAGGAGCAGTGGCTGCTCCACTCCTGCAGGTCTACAGGGGAATGGAGCACTGGGAAAAGATTCCCCCTGCCTTCCCAAGACCAGAGGCACCTTGGTCTGGGAAATGGGCAGGGAGCCATGGGTAGGTATTCCTCCCCTCTTCCAGTCTCCAGGAGGAGAAGATCAATGGGGCGCTGCGCTCCATCCATTCCCCAGACTGGGGTGTCCCTGGTCTTGTGAAGACTCAGGGTGGGCAGTAGCAGCTCAACTCTTCCGTTACTGGGAGGAGTTGAGCACTCTCTATATTTCCTGGTTTGGGGAAGGCACAGGAGAAACTGCTGCTTGACTCCTGATCATGGAGGAGGTAATCAGAATTATAGAGGTATTCATGTTTGCAAGAGAAACTCTCTCATGGGGGACTCTCATGCACAGATCTTTCTGGTGTCACCCTAGAAGATTTTTCTCCCATGGGGCTGTCTCCTCAAGGAGAAAGTGAACGAATGCCTGTAGGGTGGGATTTTCTACCAGGACAATGTCAGTTCTCCCAGCAGAAACATAACTAGAGTCACTTACAGGCGTTATGTTTCTGCTGGGAGAAATGAGTGGGATGATCTATGGTGCCAGAACCAGGAACAGCAGAGAGTACCAGAACCTGCTGCTTTCCTTGCTGGTTTACACATTCAACTCCCCGTGTTTATTTTCATCCTGTAGAGCAGTTTGGAAGAGCCATTGTTTTACTAAACTATTTATCCCTGTTATTCTTTTGTATTCCAGTTTTTCAGTTCACTATTGCAAAATATCAGCTGACCCCTAACGTCAATAGGGGAAACTCGTGAGAACAGTCCTGTTGTGAAGGGATTAATCTGTTTTCTCTTTTATTTGTTAGGATTTTTATTGCACCCTTGGTCATCTAATTACATTATTTTATGTCTGCTTTGCAAGAATACAGGAGAACTATGGTGTTGCTGCAGGTCATGCTGTCAGGAACAAATTTTCTCTCATCACCACTTCCATGCAATGAAATCTGAATAGTGTGTTTTAGCATTATACCAGCTTAGCTGAATCGCTGTTTAGTGGCTATGCTTTGAATCCAAGTTACCATGTACCTTTTTAACTACCCTTACTCATCAGAGGCTGATTCCTTTTGCTGTTGCCATTGTTAGAAATTTTCCTATTAATTTTAACTGAGTGAAAGTTTGACCCCAGTGGAGCATATTGTAAGAGTAGATAAATGCCAGACTGAATACAGACCCCTGGGAGCTCTACTACTTGACCCTTGGCTGCCCCATACCCTTTATGCCATCTCCACACAAGTGAAAATATGTCAGTCAATGCTGCATTAATGTATCTTCAGTGCAAATAGGGCTTGGAAAGAGCTAAGCTGACAGGAGAAGTGAAGGTGTTTAAGTGGGAGGAACTGCTGGTAATAGGGAGGCCTGTATGGCAACTGCTGAAGCATGCTATGAAATGAGAGTAGGTCTGAGTTCTCCTTTCAGTAAGAGCTCAGTCTCAAGGAAGTATGCTAGATCTTGTGGTTATACCGTGATCATAAAATATAATTGGTATTACTAGATTAATGCTTTTTTTCTGTATTCATGACAAATAGATCATTGATATAACTAGCCATTGTTTTCTTTTAACCACGTTATGTGACTCTATTTTGGGGAAACATTTATTAATAGTTTTTCACTGAACTGTGTAAAATTTGCATTCATACGCTAAATTCTAATATATGTAAAATCATGTTATTGTCTCCAGCCTTGTAAAGTATTTTGGAAGAATACACAAAAATAAATTGCATTGAGCATGGGCTGCAAACATTAATTTCTGTTTCCATTGGCCTGTGGAGATGTTTTACAACAAGCTTGATATGCACATACTGCTTTTTTGTTTTAGGATGCTTGGGTGTACACCCTTCACAATTGTGTCCTATTTCTTCATGTGGTACTTGCCTCCTTTCGTAGCAGGAAGAGTTATTTGGTACCTGATTTTCTATAGCCTTTTCCAAGCATTAAACACAGTAAGTAGCTCACAATGCGTGGTGTTCTTAACGATAACTTGCTCGATTTTCTTCCTTTTTGGGTTTGAGGGTTTTTTGCCTTGATATTGTGTATTGAGTCCAGTGAGATGAAGTGCCTAAATCACTTTTGAATATGGGAGTTACGCTCTTAAAATGCTTAGTCTCAGATCCACAAAGGGACCCAGCTCCAGGGTTATCATTCACAAACCCAAATTAGATGCCTAAGTTACATGCATAGTGAATGAGGTGGGAGGTACATTAGGCATGTTATAATCTCTGTATAACACTTTTCATCTCAGTGAGTCCCAAAGCACTTTTCTGACAGTTTGTACCTTGTATATATAGACAGTATCCATATCACCCATTGCTAAGTTGTAGCTATGATGGAAGCGAAACATGGTACTTTGTTATGGCTAAATGACCAAATTAAAGGAGATAATAGGGGGCAGATACATAATACGGACCAGCTGATCTGAGTGTGTTTGTAATTATATTGTGGGAAGAGAAATTAAGCTTCATTCAGAGCTAAACTGCTCTGGTTTAGCTTTCACTTGTAAGGCAGAGACGGTCTCACCTGGGACCCCACTCCAGATCTGGACTCCTTGTGGGCTGGATCTGGCCCAGAGCATGTGTCTGTGGCCACAGTCACTGCAGTGGTCACCATGGTGGCCACTGTGGCCGTGGTAGTCACTGCAGTAGCAGTGGGGCAGGCAGCTACAGGCCAGGCAACTGCTTGCTCTGGCAAAGGCACACGAGTGGCAGCATGCCAGGCGGCCACAGGGGAACCAAGGGCTGTCTTGCAGTCTTGTTCTCTCATCTGGCACCGAGGCCCATGTCCACCAGGGCCACAGGTTTTGCTGTAGGCCCTGCCCTGCCCACCACTAGCCATGCCCCCAGTCTCCAATAGCCCAGCAGGCTGCATGGCGTAGCTCCATGAGCTGGAGCCATAAATTTGACGTGCCTGCCATAAGGTAAATTCAGGCACCTGAGTACTTACCATGCCAGCTGTTCCACAGTAAGTCCATGCCCCTTATTAAGTCACTTTAATGTGATTGTTTATCAGTAACCTTTTCTGTGCAGCGGCACACAGCAGTATTACACAGTAGTTTAGAAGAAAAAGTGAAGAGTCCTGCAATCCTGAGTCCTCAGGGGAAGTGAGGTAGGTCCTATGCAACTCCCTAGGCCAGACTTTGTCTATAGGCTTAACCAATTAAAGTAAGTGCTCTGGGAGTGCGTAACTGTAAGGTTATCCGAAGTACAGCATCCCACAAGCACCTTCCCTTAAAGCAACCCGTGGACATTGCTGTTTCAGAAGAGCCCCAGTACTGCTTCCTGTTGCACATGCAGGAGTATGCAGAGGTTCTTGAGCTGTGAAAGGCTGGTGCACAAAATCAGAGTCGGGTTACGAGACGAGAATCGGCAGCAGGGTTGGGAGTGTGTGTTTGCGCATAAATCTCAGTTAAAAACTGATCTACGGTTTTAAAAAAGCAGGAAGAAGAGCGATGGAGCACACTAGCTGAACATCAGCCTGACCACCCCTACTTGGCTGAGTACAGCACATGGAGTCCTAACTTGGAGACAGGCGGCTCCAGGCTATTGAAAATACTCAGACTCCTTAGTGACTTAGGCCTTTGTACTTTATGCTGATTGATTTGGCATTTAAAGACTTGCTGTGGCTCTGATTTAGGATGGAATATTTGCTCAGGTTCTTTTCTGCATCACCCTTTTTGATGCAGGTTTCAGAAAGCAACCCTCCATGCTTTTAAGTAAAGAGAAATTTTATTTTATTTTAAAATTTTATTCCTTTTCTCTTGCAGGAAAAGATCACTGCCCTTATTCCATGCTATTAATGACTGAACTTGAAAGCATCTTTTTGTTGAACATACATTTGGTTCTGATATATTTTCTCCGTCCTCTTGCCCCAGCTCTACTCTGAGATGCAGGGCTTGTCATACAAAGGGTTTTACATAGGCTGAACACTTGCCACATGTAACAAGGACACTTTGCGTGAACAAGGGAAAGTATTTCCCTCCCAGATATATTCTGTCCCACAGGATCATGTAAAGGGACAAAGACAGGTCTTGTTAAAGCACAAGATTGGGGGGGACAAGATTTGTGTGGCACTGCGGGCAAGCTAAGTGGTCCCTCTTAATATTAATGCTAGTTAGTACCTCTAAGTAACAGTGCTAATTAGGCCAAGGAACATTTTTTTCCTGGGTGCCAAAGGAACAAAGTACTCTACCCTGAAATGATTTCCTAAGAGGTATTCTTTCTTTGCATAGTTATTCGAAGTACCGTATTGCGCCCTCACCATGTTTCTCAGCTCAGACCAGAAGGAGAGAGATTCTGCAACGGCATACCGTGAGTTTCACCTGGGCTTGCTTGGAATTTGGGTGTTTGAGTTTTATTTAAAATTACTCTTTCTGAAAGGAGGAGGGAGCCTTTTTGTGGCCTAATATTGCATTTCTAGATAAAGAATCAGTAACTTCTGGTGGAAAAATGGAGCATTGTGGGAGTTCTCTTTGCATCATACATATTTCCGTCTCTTTGTACAGACAGACATGACTATTTTGTCACTGCTAGTCTATCTGATTAGCTACAGACTTCCCTTCCAGTTCACAAGTTAGCTGCAAGAAGCAGTAAAAAACTTTTATTTAAGAGTTGATTATGGATTTCTAGTGGTTGCCAGGGGAGCAGTGGTTTCTATTTATAGGTGAAATGCAGAGGGGGGAAAAAAGACGTTGATATTCTTTCATAGGATATTGAAAAAGGTCTGAAAGTCATTTTTAAGCACTTTTCCTCTTTTTGCTTTTTCTGCAGTTAGGAATTAAGGTCTTTTCTAACCCATTTTTTCCCTCCTGAAAGACAGGGTAAGCATCACAGAAGCAACCTGATTGAAAAGAGAAGAATTTTTTTTTATCCTGGAGCATCTGAAAACTCTCTTGTATTCTGTTTTGTGTTTGTTTACACGAGAAGTGTCAGTCACCCTGGGCTGGGTGTGGACCATTGGGTTCCCCCTGGGCCATGTTACCAGGGCTAGCAGGGGTTGGCCAGCAGATATCTGGGGGTAGTTGGGCCAAGCAATGGTGGCCAAAATCCAGCAGTGGCAAAGCCAAGTGGCCACAAGTCAAGTGGGAAGGGATCAGCACAGCTCTTGCTCATCCTTCTGCCACCAGTGGCCATTACCAGCAGGGCCCAGGGCCCTGAATCCTGTCGCAGGCCCTTCCTCTCCCTGACCATATGCCCCTCTACCCCCTGCAGCTTCCACTGGCTGCATTTAGCCCATAGGCTTGTATCCCTGACACCCCTAGTTTATACCTCCTTAAATATCTAGGTCTGTGAATGGCTGGGAGGAAAGAGTGCACTGTTAAATGGTCAGCGTCTTCTCTGTATCAGTCAAAGATTGAGAGTTTCCTTGAATCTAATAACTCTACTTAGAATCGTAGAAAATGGGGGTTGGAAGGTACCTCAGGAGGTCACATCTAGTCCAACTCCTTGCTCAAAGCAGGACCAGCCCTAACTATATTATCCCAGCCAAGGTTTTGTCTAGCTGGGTCTTAAAAATCTCTCAGGATGGAGATTCAACAACCTCTCTGGATAACCCATTCCAGTACTTTACTACCCTCCTCATGAGAGAGTTTTTTCCTAATATATAACCTAAACTTCCCTTGCTGCAACTTAGCACTATTGCTCCTTTTTTTGTCATCAGCCACCACTGAGAACAATCTAACTCCATCCTCTTTCAAACTCCCTTCAGGTAGTTGAAGGCTGTTAGTGAATTTCCCCTTCAGTCTTCTCTTCTCCAGACTAAATAAATAAGTCCAGGTCCCTCACCCTCTGCTCGTAAGTCATGTCCCCCAGTCCTTTAACCATTTTTGTTGCCCTCCGCTGGGACTCTCTGCAGTTTGTCCACATCCTTTCTGTAGTGGGGGGGCAAAAACTGGACACAGGACACCAGATATGGTCTCACTGGTGCCAAATAGAGGGCAAAAATCACTTCCCTCAATTTGCTGGCAACACTCCTACTAATGCAGTGCAATGTGCTGTTAGCCTTCCTTGCAACAAAAGCACACACACTGCTGGTGTGTTCAGCTTCTTGTTTACAGTAAGTGCCAGGTCCTTTTCTGCAGAGCTGCTGTTTAGCCAGTCAGTCCCCAATCTGTAGCAGTGCATGGGATTCTTCCATCCTAAATGAAGGACTCTGCACTTGTCCTTATTAAATCTCAGGAGATTTCTTTTGGTCCAGTCCTCCAATTCATTTAGATCTCTCTGAATTTTAGCCCTCTCCTCCTGCATATCTACTACTCCAACAGCTTAGCAACATCCACAAACTCCTCCATCCCATCTTTCAGATCATTGATGAAGATACTGAAGAAAACTGACCCCAGGAACTACTGCTGGGGCACTCCACTTGATACTGGATGCCAACTAGACATCAAGCGATTGATTACTTCCCTCTGAGCCCAACAACCCAGCTTTTCTATCCACCTTACAGCCCATTCACCCAACCCATACTTTCTTAGTTTGCTTGCAAGAATGATGTGGAAGACCAAAACCCTTGCGAAAGTCAAGGTACACCACATTGACTGCTCTCCCTGCATCCACAGAGCCAGCCATCTCATCATAAAAGACAGTTAGGTTGGTCAGGCATGACTTGCCCTTGGTGAATCCATGCTGAATGTTCTTGAACACGTCCTCCAGCAAAACCAGACAGGAATTGTTCCTCCTATTGTTCTGAAGTAAAAGGGAGGAAAAAAGTTCTTTAAAATCTTCCTGATGACTTCTTTATAAAGGTTTATCATAAAGAGTGGAAAAAGAAACAATTTATTTCAGACTTTCAACTGCTAGCTTTGATGTAGTCTCTCTTTCTCTTCCACATCCACCCCATTGTAATCATTTGTGTCATGGTCTACAGCAGAGGTGTCAAACTCGTTTGGCCTACTGGAGTGGATCTGAACTGCGGGTATCCTTGTAGGCTGGAACTGGACCTGCAGCAGTAGCATTAACCCCTTGGGGACCTGAACCTCTGTGTTGGCCCAGAGGTTAATGCCACCACTATTCACTGCACTAAATTCCCAGCCCCTCCAAGAGCCCCATGGGCCAGATGACACAGCTCTGTGGGCTGGATCTGGCCTATATCCATATGCTTTTGACACCCCTGCTCTACAGCAGTGAAAGTGACGAGAAATATCTGCTATTTGCCTTTGCTATATTTTCCAAACTATTTGACAAACTGTGTTAAGACTTTGCTTCTCTTTCAGTGTTCCCTTCTGGCAAGAGGCATTTATCCTCCACTTGTCAGTCTAACCCTTAATTCACTGGCTTCAATAAAGGCCAGTTGAAAAAAGATATTTAGATACAACCTCCTATTCAAGTTCCTGATCAACTACTTATTTCAGTGGGAGTTTGCGTGTTTTCATAGCTTTTCAGATCTGATCCTAAGGCCCCTGGCAAATTGGTTAATCACATCTTAAGTAGTAAGCCAGGCACATATTCATGCAATTAATGGTGTCATAAAATGGGGAATAAGCCACAAAGCTACATGTGTAATAACTTTGTGGCTGGTTCCTGTTACACCAGCTACACCGTCAAGACCCCAGAGTGCCAGTCAGCTGATTGGTGCTCCCGACCTCAGGGTGCATCAGAGTCTTGAAAGGCTCCAGTGCTGTCAAGGCTGGGAGCACTGGTCAGCTGGCTGGCACTGGGAGCACTAGTCAGCTGACTGGCACGCCGAGCCATGGAAGCACTAGACACACAGCTTGCTACCTGCTGGTGCAGGGAGAGCCTGGGATCATAATCATGGTCTACAAACTACAGGCCCATCAGCCTGACCTCTATCCTGGGGAAGGTCTTAGAAAAGATTATCAAAGAGGCCATCCTTAACAGACTAGCTGAAGGCAATATCCTGAGGGATAGCCAGCACGGGTTTCATAGAATCACAGAATCATAGAAGTAGGGTCGGAAGGGACCTTGTAGATCTTCAAGCCCGACCCCCCGCCTGGGCAGAAGAAAAAGACTGGACTCAAATGAGTCCAGCTAGGTAGGCATCAAGCCTCTTCTTAAAGATCCCCAGGGTAGGTTCCAGCTCCTAGCCACCCTAACCGTGAAGTAGTTCTTGCAGATGTCTAATCTAAATCTACTCTCTAATAACTTGTGTCCATTGTTCCTTGTCATACCAGGGGGCACTGGGGAAACAGCGTCTCCCCTAAACCCTTCTGGTCCCCACAGTGAGTTTATAGACAGTCACCAGGTCCCCCCTCAGCCTTTTCTTGTGAAGGCTGAACAGGTTTAGGTCCCACAGTCTTTCAATGTAGG
>NW_017728918.1:12081329-12104124 GCF_001723895.1 Crocodylus porosus | reverse complement strand
ATGTAGGTGCTTGAACCACCTCCGCTGGCAGACTGTTCCAGACCTTGGGGGCTCGGACAGTAAAGAAATTCTTCCTTATGTCCTGCCTGAAATGAATGGTCTTGCAGTAATTTATGACTGTTTGACCTCATCATCCCTTGAGGCACTCTGGTGAACAAACGTTCCTCCAGATCCTGGTTGTCACCCCTGATAAACTTATAGGTGGCCATCAGATCACCCCTGAGTCCAGAGGTCAGGAAAACAGACCTTACGATGACAGGCTGAGCGCCATGGGGGTCTTCAGCCTGGAAAAGTGCAGGCTCAGGGGTGATCTGGTGGCCACCTGTAAATTTATCAGGGGTGACCAGGATCTGGGGGAATGTCTGTTCATCAGAGCGCCCCAAGGGATGACAAGATCAAATGGTCACAAACTCCGCCGCGACCATTTCAGGCTGGACATAAGGAAGAATTTCTTTACTGCCCGAGCCCCCAAGGCTTGGAATAGACTGCCGCTGGAGGTGGTTCAAGCACCCACTTTAAACGCCTTCAAGACACATTTGGATGCTTATCTTGCTGGGATCCTATGATCCCTACTGACTTCCTGCCTCTGGGGCGGGGGGCTGGACTCGATGATCCTCTGGGGTCTCTTCCAGCCCAAATGTCTATGAAATCTATGAAATCTTTGGGTCACGCGCACTGGCAATAGGATATGATTGGTGTCCGATCCTCAGGCCCACAGTTCTGCTGCCTGCCATGCACATGTGGCACGCCAGGAGGTGTGCTTATTGGGATGATGGATCAAATCCCACCGCACCTTTAACTGAACATTGTCAACGGTCTCAGTGAGGAGCAAAACTATGTAAACACAGTGTTATGGCCAATGTGTTGAACAGACACATGTGAGAAATTTCAGCTGTAGGATTCTTCAGGCAACCATAAATCTTCCCTGCCATGTGGTATGTGTGAAATGTTTCATATTCACTACTGTTTCAAGAACTGTGGTGTCCTGTCCATTTTAAAGAACAAAACTAGAAATGGGGCAATCAGGAGCTCTGTCACAATTTGAGAGAGAGAGAAGAGAAGAGATTTTTAATCAGTGATCTTTGGTTTACCCATCACTGAGTTTATTATGGTATCTCATGGGTGTGATATTACAGTCTCATTGATGTTTTGAGCTCTTTAGCTGAAAGGCACTCAGTATGTCTAGTGTTATTTTATTGTTTAGGAATAAGTTTAACTTAAGTGCATCCAGTTGGGGAGCTCAAACAAGTTATGATGGTTGGTGTGAATTTTCTGACTTGTTTCTCTTGATTATTAACCAAAGAAGCCAGTTTGTCAGTGACTCTTTTTGTAATGTAAATCTCCAGTGTATTAATTGATAAACACTTATTTTGAAGGAATAGGGAGTCTACTATCCTCCCTAAATTGGGGCACACCTGCTTAACCGCTTCAGAAGTGTTATCTGTTGGAATTCAGGCTTCTATTCCACCCAGGAGAGTACACAGCACACTGCCACTCTCCCCAAGCCTGAAGAAGGGTGTTTGTGCCCAAAAGTTTGCAAAGAAGAATTTTTCCAACTATTTAGTTGGTCTAATAAAAGATACTACATTTACCCAATGAGCCTTGTCTGCAGGTGACATTATGAGTCATGATGGGTAAATTCTGTGATTCAGCTGTAGTTACCCACTGAACCAGATAGTCACCAATTTCTAGAGCTCTGTAGGCCATGTCAACGTGAAATCTGAGACTGCATCACTGTTAGGCATTTTAGGACAGGCTGGGATTAGGATCTGAGCTACTGACCAGCAGTTTGGTCAGAATGGACTGAATATGAGCATCCCTAGTCAAGATGGGAGTGAAATTTGGGGCTGGCAACTTAACTTAAACCAAGAAAAAATGCTAGGTGATCTGCAGTATTACATCCTCTATCTGGTGGAAGTCTGGAAAAACATTAGCAGTTGTTAAGATATTTCAAAACTCTGCTGAGAAAGAAAAATAGACTTCCTGTGTTTTGGGGTATCTTAACCACTAATGGCTCCCTCAAATACCAGAGTTTGTGAGCATCTTACCATCTTTAATGTATTTATGCTTGCAGCACTCCCACTTTATTGATGTACAGGAAGGATAAGGCCCAAATTCTGTTTCACTGAAAGATGTCTACATGTTATTTATGCATGCATCTAGATGTGGCCATGTAAGGTCACTCAGGAGGTTTGTGGCAGAAAAGAGCATTGAACTCGAGCCTGTGTCTACTGGGCTAATGGCTGAACCCTCTTTCCTGGGAGAGAGGAGCCCTGGTTCTGCTCTCAATGTGGCTTGTGTGTTTTGCATGAAATAGTAATTTCATGTTCATGCATTTTATTAAATAGGAGAAGGGAACATCAATGTTGGTCTGATGTAGGAAAGTATTATTTCATAGGATCATAAGAATATAAGAAATGTCATTTACCAAGTCAGACCATAGGTCTATCAAGCCCAGTATCCTGTCTTGCACAGTGGCAGAGAATGGATGCTGAAGGGGAGGGTGGATAGGACATGCCCACCCCCTGCTTCTCTCCCATCGCAGCCTTTAGTACTTCGAGGTTGAGGAAGTTCCAATTCAGAGGCGGTACCCGATCTACCATGTTCAATATCTACTAAAGGACCTTTTCTCCAAGAATTGATCCAATCCCCTTTTGAAGTAGGTTAAGCTCCCAGCTTCCGCAGCATCTTGTGGCAATGAGTCCCACAAGTTAATTACTCACTGTGTGGAAAAGAACGTGCTTTTTGTTAGTTTTAAACCTGATATGCAATAGTTTCATTCTAGTTTTAGCACTGAGAGGCAGTGAATAATACATCCCAACTTACTTTCCCTGCACCATTTCATATTTTGCAAACCTCTGTCATGTTGTTTTCCCCCCTCCTCCACAAGTGTCTCTTTTCTAAGCTGAAAAAAGTCATAGCCCATTTAGTGTCCCCTCATATGGAAGCCCATCCATACCCATTTATTCTTGTTGCCCCTTTTTTGTTCCATTTTACAGTTGTAGAAATAAGGCACAGAACAGGTAAAAGACTTGCAAAAGCTCTCACAGACTGAGTTAGGCCAAGGTTTAGAAACCTGCTATCCCAGTTCTCTGTGCTTAGAAGAGTCCTAGGAACATTTAAGCTATATTTCAGTTGCGATCTCAAGATGTGAAAGGTTACTGCATGGTTCCTTTGCCACTTAACCCTCCCCTTGTAGATTATAAAGGATCAATAAAAGGTGATGAGGGAAGACAGAATTTCCTTTTCATCAAACTGTTGTGTAAGTAACATTCTAGCTCTGCCAGTTTTGCTGGTGTTATTGTGCATATCCCTCATAAGAAGAGCACTGTTTTCTTCAATGAGTTCACTCTTTAGTGAGGAAAAACATCAGGCTCGCTAATAAGCTTCCCCCCCTAACGCGCCTTTGTGCTTCTTATTATAGGAATGACTATGGAAGTCCTTGGAACTCTGATTGGAGCCACGCTCCAGGGGCAGATTGTGGCAAGTGCTCATGCCTCTGATCGTTGCACTGTGAATCGCACTGCAAACACAACTGAGTATCCTCAATCCCTACACAACACTTCCAGCATTCCTGAGCCCTTGGGCTTCCTGGCTCATGGAGTAAGTGCATATGCAGCTGGAATTCCTAGGGGAGGGATTTTTCAGCGGTGTCCCTTTCCAGCAACTTGCAGGATGTACCCGAGTCTGGTTCAGCTGCTATTAGTGACATCAGAACCACGCCAGCTGCCTTGTTGTGGGCAGCCCCCGTCTGGTCGCTCTTTGACTGCTCCTCAGCATGACAGCGACATTACAACAAGGAGCTTGCAGAAGATGCTGGTTAAGAGGCATAGGGCCACCATCTCTCCTCCCTGCAGGCTGACTTGCTGTTTAAAATACAAGTCTAATTAGCAAAAAATAATTATTCAGAGTGGCTGCTTTCAGCCCAGCTGCACTGGATAAATTTTCAATGTAGTAGCTGGGGAGTTAGTTTGAGTTCCCCCAGCACAGACAGTGGTATTTGCGTGTCTAAAATCCTACACAGCTTTGAACTTTTATTCTTGCCAGTGTGCAACTGGTGGGAGTATAGAGAGGGCATTAATGCCATTCTAGTGCAAGGCTGGCTTTGTAGTTTATGCATAGAAAAGGATTTGAAAGATCTTGTTTCTGTTCCTTACACTACCATAGTCTCTCCCTGTAACCTTGGAGAAGTCGCTTAGTAGGCGTGCACTTCAGTTTCCCATTTGCAGAGATAAGGAGGAAGTATTGTAGATTAGGGGGTTTATGTCTCCTCTTCAGAGTTATTAGCGAGACCATGAACCATTGTTATTAGTATGAGACATTATTATTAGTCCTTTCCAGGGGGCACTTTAACAAAAACACACAAGACTATTACTACGGTCTTCCTTGACTTAGAGTTGGCTTTTGCTCACATCACCAAACTGCGGCACAATTGGCATGCGTGTACTCGGGGAGTGTTTGGGAGAGGAATGGCTAAGACTGTTATCTGTTGAGATTTGAAATGCATTGGCAGCCCTTGTACAGAACTACTCTTTACTGTTCCTGCCTTGGTTAATGCTGCTGTTTCCTCCCTCTTCCAAATCCCCTAAACAGCACTGGGGGAAAATAGTCTTAAAAAGAACAAATCTGAAATCACATCTAAATGATGCTCATGGACATCACGTGTGTATTTTGAGGGTAAGGAGTGTTGTGTAGTAGAGATGTATATTCTGATAATACATCCTAAGCATAATTCAATCCTAACTAAAGAATAACCTTACATTCTTTTACACAGCCAAGGATCGTTCTAAAGAGAAAGATCCTGCAAAGTTTGTTTTCTTGAAATAAATATGGTCTGTACCAAGCTATTCTCATACAAAGGGAAGGGGGTGTTTTTTTTAAAAACTTCCTTTTTGGTTGGTTGCATTTTTATTAAACAGTTCTTAGACTTAGAGTCTGCTCTTATACTTGCAATTAAAGAGTCCTATAAATAGTCATAAAAAGCAAAAATTTCTGAAACTGACCTTTCAAAACAGAATAAAAGAAAGATATAATAGAATGTGAACCAGAAATATGAGTTTCAAAGCTTTATACTAGAACCATTGTATATGCAGTTGGAGGTGATCATTATAGATTTTGTGGCTCAGTAGTTGGCTTCCTCTTCGACACTGCTGTTACTGGTTTACAGAAAGCAGAGACTTTCGAAGAACTTCCATAATTAGCTCAAACATTTCATTAAATAAGAAGCCCAAAACATATGTACATGAACTATCAGATTCTCCAAGCATTACGTATATGTACGACATTATTGTAATCATCTCCTAAAATGTAGTCAGGCCAAAGACAAGATTTTGTTAGTAAAGTTATTACATTTCTGCTTATGCTGTTAACAATATTTTGCATCTTTATATTGAGATATAAAGGTGCTGGCTGCAGCCTGCTGACGATAAAATATGTAGTTAGTTCTGGATTTCTGCAGAGCAAATTAACCTATCCTCTGGGTACTGCCAGTTTCTGACTGGTAAGTGTACACATCTACGACTAGTCTCAACATTGCCTGTTTTTTAAACATGTTCTGGTTGCTGACATACTAGACCTTTTGTCCCGAACCGTTTATATTTTGCTAGAAATTTATACGCGTGGGTCCTGGATTTATCCTGACATAAATTAAATTTGTAAATGGCCCACAGAAGTGAACATTTTTACACAAAAAATGAAGGGCAGGCTGCTGACTTTACATATTTGTTAAGTTCTCCAGTTGTAGCCAACTCACCAAAGAGACACCAGGACTTTCAATGCCAGCTAGTTATTCTCACTGCTGTAATACTGAGGTCCAATAAAAAGAAACTGATTTTCTCTCTGGTGGCTACCTGTCGCTTCCTGATAGTGTATTGAGATGTATCAATCCTTTGCTTATATAACCACCATTACAGTAATCCCTGAGCATTGCCCACTTAAACATGCGTTTTCACAACATTTCCTAACTATAAAAGTAAGAAAGTGCTGCTGACCCCATTTTACACATGGGAAGCTAAGTTATGGAAAAATTAAACAACTTAAACAAGGAGGTCTGCGTTAGAGCAGAGAATCGAACCTGCATTTCTCAAGTCCTAACCTAGCATCCTAACCTGTTGTCACGGAGCGGGGTCCTAGGGGTGGCCATGATCTCCCCTAGCGAATTTGGCATGGTAAAGGGGCGCACCAAAGCGTCCTAAAATTTCGCCCGCCACATCTTGCTCTTATAAATATTAAAGGGAAGCTGTCTTTTGTCCCCTTGGTCGCAGTTCTCCCTGCTACCCCGAGTCTTGTTCTAAGAATGGGGTTCCAGGCACCCCAGCCTTATGGGCTACGGGTGGCTCCAGCCACCCCTGTACCACACGCCAAGCCTCACAGATGTACCGGACGTAGCCCTCGTCTCTCACCGTGCCCTCTGGCGCTTCTCGATTGTTGTCCCATGCTCCAGGACTTCTCACTGCCCCCCTGTTTGCTCTGGGGCCAGCACACTCCAAAATGCTGCACCCTCTCTGGTGCCGGGGCTCCCGCAGGTCCCCTATGAGGCCTCCTCCAACCCCCCAATAGCCTCGCCCAAACCACCAGTCTAACAGTAAACAAACACTAGCCCCTTGGCTATAACATAAACCCAAGCCATCTGGCTATAACGGCATCCGAGCCACTCCCGGGTTTCTCCATCTCTCACCAGCATCACATCAATCAGTCTTTCTGGCCCCCTCTCACCAGTATCGCATCGATCAGTCTTTCCGGCCCTTTCCTTTTCCTCACACGGGCAGAGCTCCTTCCCTTCCAGCTGCCAGCAGTGAACTGCCTGCCTGGCCTCAGCCTGGGAGTTATATAGGAGCCAGGCCCTGCCCCTTCCGGTCAGCTGACTCCCACCGGTTACCCTGGCAACCCGCAGCTGGGCTCCCTGCTTGCTGCTCCACAAGTAGCAGGCACATCAGTGCCCTGCTACACCTGTACACCAGCCTTCCTCTTCATTTGGGAGTCTTAACTTGGAAAAGTTTGAAACCGGTCACTTTAAAACAACCAGCCATGTTAGTAAAATCGTCTCAAGGCGAAATAATCAATTTTGAGAGAGCCAGGGGTTCCCGCAGCAGTTACAGTTTGCTGCTCTGCCTTTATTAACTAAGCTAGCACTAATGTCCTGTCCTAATGGTCACTCCTGATTTGATATTTTACATTGTAGCTGTTGGTTCACGTTTGTCAAAGCAGATCTTCCACTGGCATCATTTGAAATGTGGCTTTTTTTCCTTTTAAAGGCAAAAGTCTATATGATTGCAGCAGGAGTAATAGGAGGGGTGTATCTGCTGGGGACTGTCATCCTTTTTAGTGGAGTAAAGGAGAAGGACGGTAAGTTATGTTTAAATGTGTCTGGGTTTCAAAGTGGTTCTTTCCCATTTAACTTTGGAAAATATAACATTATTTTATGTATTCCACCCCTTATAGATCCTTACGCCTTAAATTCAGACGAAGCAATTCCTTTCTTTAAGGGACTCAGACTCGCAATGAAGCACGGGCCATACATAAAACTTACATCTTCATTCCTTCTCATCTCGACAGCAGTTCAGGTAACTTCAGCCTTAAACCCAGGTCAGGCTTGTTCCAACCACAGCATGAATCAATCTTCAGGTGCTAAAATGTAAATGGCCTTTGACTTGTAAGCTGAGTTAGTGATTTGGTAAGTAACAGGTTTCCCTTCTGAGTCAGTATTGAACCAGTGCCCCACTTTGGTACTAAGGGGTACTGTACTGCTGGAGGTGATTGCCTTTCAAACAAGGAATAAAATTAACATCCTAACCATTTATCATGAAAGATTTTGTGACTCTTTTCATGAAAGGTGGGATGCTGGCCCCAGTGACCCAGTTTGGGTCATTATACTCCACCTACCTCTAATTCCCTACTGTTTTGCTTGGCTCGAGAATACTTTTTTTTTCTCTCAAAGCTGTTCTGCAGCTTTAAAACATTACCTTCGTTCCTTTTCTTAGGCGACTTCTGTAATAGTGACTGCGATGGTTCCTATAGAGTAATTTGGGAAGGAAGGCACTATGTAAGTGTAAGATGATATTCAGATACTTTGGAGTAAAGTATTAACTCTGCTGTGACTAGAGCCACAGAATTCAGATCTGAATCAGCAGTCATATTTCTAACCTCCCAAACTAGCACAATAGGTTATCATTAAAGTGAGAGATGCTGCATAGAAACTGAAAATCAAAAGTTTATAAGCCCATATTTCCTAAAGCCCAAGTGATGTTTTGACCCAGGATTTCAAGACATACTCATCTGCGAGGATCATCATTAGGGTGGGTTTGTTATCTCGATCTTCAGTTTCCTATTTTAAAAAGTACATAATATCTATGTTTTTGTCACCAACCCGTTAGTCACTGTTGATCACAACCAGCAATGTGGCACCATGACACAAATCATAACGTAATGTGTACTTTAGTTGCCCTCTGTCCTGGAGAATAAATAAATAGGAGCTATAATTTCTTCATGGCTTTTCCTTATAGCAAGGGAAAGTGAAAATATGTTGGCCGAGAAATTTCCAAGTTTGTGTTTGACGCAGATTGGAATCCAGTTAGCAAAGCTGCTCTTTGGTGCATTTGGTTGTCTTGACTTGAGGAAAAGCCTTGAGAGTAAGTGACAATAATATAAGCACTTCTCACATCAAGACAAAAAGAGAGGCAAGTTTATGACAGGTTCCTTGGGCTTGCAGACCCTTCCAGCACTGAATCACCCAGTGTGGCATAGCGGGCATGGCATACAGTTGGCTACTAGCTGAGAATACCCAGGAAGGAGAAGATTCACTCTGAGACCATCTCACAATCTCAGATCACAAAGAAGTGGAGGCGAGGGGCTGAAGAGTGGGCTGACAACAATTGAGAGGTCTCTTGCTCCAAACAGGCTGGTGTGTGTAGGAGTTGCTGTTGTCTGCCTGGGGCTACTAAGTTTTGGGGAGTTTGGTTGGAATGAGGGCAATCGCTGAAGAGGTGGGCGCAGGGCAGTAGAGTTTCGTACCTGAAATGAAACAATGGATTGTGGCGCATGCTCAGAAAGGCAGTGTTGGGGGAGGCTCTCCCCATGACTGTCTGGCTTAATTTATAAGCAGGTCCTTCTCTTAATGTATAATCTGTTAGCCCTCAAAAAGGTGCTGGTTCATCAGGCTGCCATGCACAAATCAGATAGTCATCTAAGCCTTTGACTTCCCTGAAACAGTACATGCTAGGCCTGCACCAGACCTTGGGATCCTAGTCCCACTAGATAGTTGTGTTCAGTAGCTGGCCTTCCTCTCAGCCCAGCTTTCCTTGGCATAGCTCCTATGATGTCAGAAGTGTTATTCCTCATTTAAACTGGTGTAAGTTAAAGCAGAATTGAGCCCTTAATGACTTAATTACCAATTTTGTGAAATTGTAAAAACCTTTTGTTTGGTTTTTCTTTGTTGATCCTTGCCATCTTCAATTCACCAGCTTGAGCAGAGCAACTTTGTCCTGTTTTGTACCCACATGACTGAGCTTCGCAACGACTTCCAGTATTTAGTGGTGACCATCTTGGTGAGTTGAACTGAGAAGACAGAGCTTTGGTTTTGTTGCAGGGTTGCACTCTGTTTCTGTATTCAGTAGAAAGGGTACAGAAGAGAAGAACAGTTACACCCAGGCAGCGCGGAGAGACATGATTGCGGATTACTACCACAGCTGCTGGGCTTTCTGTGCGAATGGGTTTGATCTCCATGCTGTCACTAGTGGACATTGTGACTTGTAAATCTGAAGATCTCTTAATTCATTCCTTGGTCCTTACCTGCAGGCTGCTTTCTGCTCCTGAAAAGGTGAAACCTTCTGCTTGAAAGGAGCAGTGGACTTTTAGCTACTATTTCCCTTTTCCCAGCTGACATGCTAAGAATTAAAACAAGTTCCTCTTGTGCATGCTGACATGTGGACCCCCCCATGCCAGGCAGCCTGCAGGAATAAATATTTAAAATATCTAGAGACACAGCAGCGAATGCTTGAAAGATACCTTTACAGAGCCCTCTGCCTCCACACTTGAGTGTGGGGTTCTGCCCAGCTTCACATAGGTGGGTGGTCCCCTCATAAATGGATTACAAATATCATGCGTGCCTGGCTTTGAGCTTAAGCTACAGGAAACTGCTCTATTTTGATTAAAGTCCTTCTCTAGGGAAAATGGTAGGTTTAATGTTAAATAAGTGCTGGGGTATGTCTGCTGCATGCTCTTTACATACTTCATGGAGACTCTTCCCGTTCTGTATCTTGCTCATTAAATACTCTACCAGTCTTTGTGCCAGGAACTGCAGGTTGCTGACAGTGCAGGGACTGTGCAGAGCTATTCGATAGGACTATTCATGGTTTCTAATGTAGGTCCCCACCTCCTTCCTTTTCAACTCTTTTGATTCTTCTTTTCTTACCTTAAAATGCTTCCAGGGCAGATCTTTGTCAGTGACTAAAACTAATAAGGTATAGAGCAAGAGATCACTTTCACATATCTGAGATCCTGCAGGTAATGAAAGGATATAAACACCAAGGTGGGAGGAGGATTGTTGGGATGATATGGGATGTAATTGGGAGCAACAGGATGATATTTAGGCTCCAATCAGTTGTAGTATTGTATGTGGAAATTGTGTAGTTCAGTCTTCTTTTATAACAATGTTGGGTTTAAATCAGTTATAACATAGATGAGATAGAATGGGCTATGCATGAAGTATTAACAAATTGGCAGGAGGTGGACTGAACAGCTGAGCAAGTCATATCTAGCTCTAACATCAAGCATTTTATACTAAGTAAAGGAAAATTGAAGGAAACTATCAGGAGAAAATTTCTGATCTGAAAATGTCTTCAAAAGTAGAAGGTGCATAGGTTTTAGCCATGTTGGTTTAAGGACATAGGCAGACAAGGTTCTTTGGGTAAACCTGATATCTTTTATTAGACCAACTCAAATAGTTGGAAAAATTCCTCTTGGCAAGCTTTTGGGCACAAACACCCTTTGTCAGGCTGAGGAAATATTTCATAGTTTCATAGTTTCTAGGGTCAGAAGGAACCTGAGCAGATCATCGAGTCCGACCCCCTGCCATGGCAGGAAAGAGTACTGGGGTCAAACAACCCCAGCAAGGTGTACATCCAGCCTCCTCTTAAACACCCCCAGGGTAGGAGCCAGCACCACTTCTCTTGGAAGTTGGTTCCAGACCCTAGCCGCCCTGACTGTGAAGTAGCACCTCCTGATATCTAACCTAAATCTACCATCTGCCAGCTTGTGACCGTTATTCCTGGTCACTCCTGGCGGTGCTCAGGGGAACAGGGACTCCCCCACTGCCTGCTAGTCCTCCCTGACTAGTTTGTAACAGGCCACAAGATCCCCCCTCAGCCTTCTCTTGTGGAGGCTGAACAGGTTCAGGTCCCTTAGCCTGTCCTCGTAGGGCCTGCCCTGCTGCCCCCTGATCATGCAAGTGGCCTCCTCTGGACCCTCTCCATGTTGTCCACATCCCTCTTTGCAGATGGTCTGTGCTTTTCCTGGATGGAGTGGTAAAGCAGGCAGAGGCCAGTACATATACAAGGAAACCAGTCTGTTAACTGTAAATTGAGGTGGTCAAAGGTAAAATAATCTTTTGAACATGGTTATACCTGCGACATCTTACAAATGCCCTAGATTGATCCCTGGGGAAAATGTGTTGTATTCTTTTTTATTTAATTAGTACACTGCCTATTGCACTGGGGTTTTGTGTGCTTATGTGCAGTGCGGAGTTTTAGCTTACATACTAATAATTTCTCCAATTTCTTTTTTCCATCATTCTTATTTTTCTTAGTGGGAAAGAGAGCAGGAAGCCTTAAATTCTTCCTTAGTTCAGGTCTTTTGCACAAAATAGTAGAGGGTATTGGTGGGCCCTGTAGCTTATTCAGACAATGATCTTAATAAATACCTTACAAATCTTGTTTTCATCCTTTGCAGGTGTCAGCAGCGGTGAGCATTCCATTCTGGCAGTGGTTTCTGGAGCACTTTGGCAAGAAAAGTGCAGCATGTGGGATTTCAGTAAGCAAAAATGTTAGAAAAACCTGTTAGTGCTGCATTTTACATGACTAACAGTAGCAGTTTCTGCAAAATTTAGGCAATGAGACCTCAAACCAAGGACAGTTTTTCTTGCTTCAAGGTTTGTTTAAAACCGATAAATGACATATAAGTTATTGGCAGATTTTAGGTTTTGCTTCATGGAGATTGGGCTGGTGCTGAATATGAGATGCCAACTTTTCTCCAAGTTTGAGCAGGTTCTACATTGTGCCCATTTCACAGAAAAGAATTTGAGCATAGTATTACAGATTCTGATCCAGGCTGCCCCAAATCCAAGGGTTACATGTTGTTTGAGGTTTGGATCCATCTCTATTATGGCTAATATATGGTTCTAACTTGAACCAAACAAAATTGAGCAATTTAGGTAACTGAACCTGTAACTCAGTTTAAGGAAGAGGGAGTAACAAAATTCCTCCTTCCTGTCCCGTGAACAGGACATGGAATTGTCCATGTTTTCCCTCTGTATGAAACTTCTTAACTTCTGTGAAAGTTTGACTAACACCCCAAAAAGTTCAGGTCTGGTAACAGCCATTGCGTGTTTTGTACAGCAACAGTTTATTGAAACTGCAATCTGTGTGTGACTTCAAAACAAAACTCTGGATCCAGACGTACCGCATCTTTAGATAGGTTGAAATATGCACTTGGAAGTCGCATGTCCCACTTGTTTCTCCCTCTCATTAGCATTCCAGCACAGCTAGCTGCCAGAAGCTAAGATGGGCCCTGAAGGAGCACAGATTTACCTCCCAGGCTGTCAGCCTCTGTTGCACCTTCCTTATACCTTTTCACTCGTATTGTGGGAACAATATCACTTCACTCAATGCTCTTGTGTTTCTGCCATTTGTTTTTTCCTTGAGAGTTTCGGCTTCTTTTAAGGGTGGAAGGAGTACTACATACTTATTTAAAAATGGGTTGATTTTCTGTAGAATCTGTAGACTTAATATTTTCATTAAATTAATATCAAGAGACACCTGAAAGTAAAGCATTCAGACAAGATATGTGGGTATCACAGATTTTTTCTTACACCAGTGGCGGGACGCAGACTCCTTTTCTCCCACTCCTCCTTAGTTTTGGTTGGAGGAGATGGTTCAGTGGCCTAAGTAGCAGTAGCAACATAATCTAAACTTTCTGGGGCAGCAGGGTTCAAGCCCTAGCAGGATCATGCTGTATCATCCTTCCTGTGCCCACAGTTGGGGCACAGGACAGAAACTAGCTGCAACATCGAGCTGCTTTATGTTGTTGAGATCAAGTGCTCAGCCCTCATGGGGCATCTCTACACGTGCAAATGCTGCTGGATGGATTTACTCCAGAGTAAACACACCCTGGGCAGGAGTCTACATGTATGTACATTTGGGAGAAGATTTGCTCCCACCCTGCTCTGCTCCCGTGCAGCAGCCAGAGGGGGCTAGCCCAGGGGCTAGCAGGGAGCATGGGGCCAGGAGACACTTGTCTCCTGGTGGGAACTGGGAGATTGCTCCCTGCCCCATGCTAGCAGGCTCCAATGGCAGAATCTAGGCTGGGTCAATGTACTACAGCCTCGGCTCCCCAGTCAGGGGCAGGGAGCTTGGAACGAGCTGCAGGGGAGGGTCAGGTCCCAGCCCCCCGCCCCAATCTGTTGGTGGAGCAGCTAGCAGTGAGCCCCTGGCTGGGTGCAGGCTCCATGATCGCGGAGCGGGGGCTGGGAACTCCTTGCTACCAGGGCAGGGGGAAATTGTCCCTGCCCAGGCTATACCACCGAAGCCCACCCTAGGAGTAGGCAGCTTCTGGGGGCAGGGAGCAATCTCCTACCTCCGGCTGACCAGGAAAAAATTTACTCTTGGTCAGCCATCTACATGTGCCTTACTGAGCAGTAATTACTGGGCAATGAATTTGCTACCTGCATTTGCTAAGTACCTTGCAAATGCAGGTAGCAAATTAACTGCTGAGTAGAGCAAATTACTGCACAGTAGGGGTGTGCATGTGTAGAAGGTGACGCATACTGTGCAGTAATTTGCTTGACTGCTCAGTAAAGTGTCTTGTGTAGACTCACCCATGTGGAGGCTGATGTGAAGAAATGAAGGTGCCCAAGAGATACCTGAAATGGTAAGATGAAGTGCACCTCTGCTCCACATGACTATTAAAGATCTTTATCAGGTACTTTTCATAAGTCCAGTGTCCTTGGCTATCATTTCCCCTCCCTTTGCCCTGCTCTTCTCTGTAGGTCAGTTAAAACCCTTCAGGTCACTGGTGGGCCTGCTTGTCTGTAGCTCACAAAGTGTGTGGTCGTGGAAGGGAGAGGTGTGGGAGGGGGAGTGGGCCACTAGGGACTGAAAAGTCTTTAATTTATAAAGAAGAAAAATGAAATGCAGTGGACATACGTTACAGTGATTTCTGGATCTTAGGGAACTCTGCTCCGCTTCTGCATTATAGCCTCAGGCCTGCTGGTCCTGCCTCGTGCCTCTTCTTCACTGCATTTTACATCAGTGCTGTTATTGTTCCAGAAACCTCTTTGGATACTTTGGTTTCTGAAAGTGTGGATGATGCAGAGCACAACTGATCATAAAATCACTTGCAATTGTATCCGTTTATACAAGGTGTAATCTTGTATTGCTAGAGCACGCTCTTGTGGTGAAATGACGGCCGTGCCACTACAGACTAATATAGAGATTATCTGTCTGTGCTGGGAATTTGCAGTCTGGGAAGGGATCTCACTAAGTTGGGTAATAAATAAGGACGTGTTGGGAATACATTTTTTCCATAATGTGGAGGCTCTCAACTTTGGACTAGCCTGGTGCTTGGGCTGCTGCCTCCCACAGCCACCTGTTTTTTAGCAAAATGTATCTTTTCCATGATGTGCCATATCTTTTCCATGCCTGACATGCCATTTGTTTTGTTGTTTCTTTCTTTTTCTCAGTGGATGATCCCGTTCGCAGTCATGCTGGTTACAGTCCCAAACCTGAGCGTGGCTTATGTGGTGGCCTTTGTCTCTGGTCTGAGTATCGCAGCATCTTTGTTGTTGCCATGGTAGGAGAATCTAATGCTTGAAGGTCTCAAGGCAGGAAGGGAGGGAGTGTGTGTATCTACAAATGTACAGTATGTACCTCAGGGAAAGCCAGAATTTAGTAATAAACTGGTATGTGAGCTACATTGGTTTTCACTGTAGTTAGAAGATATCTGTGTGGCCCTGTGACACTAGTTACAACAGAATTAACAGCTAATGTCTTTATGTATAAATAGAACTGCTCTCGGCATCTAGCTGTAAGTGAATTGATACCCCACATAGGTGCAGAACGTGGCTAAACGCTAAGTTAGTTGCTTGGATTTAATTTTTAAAATGGCAACAGAAATGGGGATGGATCCTGAGTGCAAATCAATTAGCAAAGTATTGTGGAGAGTCAGCACTGAACTAGAGCTCCCTGTAGAGTGGTTCTGTGTTGCAAATAAAATGCGGGAGTGCCACGTATGGAGCCATGGATGAAAGAAGCCGTCAAACCCACCCAGGTTCGTGTTTGAAGACGGGCTTGGAAGTGAATTATTTGATTAAAACCAAGTGAAGAGGTTGCAGAGCTGGATCCCTTCTTGCACATGCCTGGCTTTTGAAGTCAACCTGACCACAAAGCGAGATTGAGTCAGGTAGAACAGCCCTTTGTGCCTCATAGATGCAGTACTTTGAAAACTGAAGCCTTTTGGGGATCGGGGGTATGTATTCAGGCTGCCCAGACTACCTGAGCTCAGGAACACAGCCTGCCCTCCATCAGTAAACCGGTAAAAATGAAACTTGTTGATTTATAGTTGATGTTTTGACCCACTTCCATCCTGCTTTGGTTCTGGGTCAGAAGCAGTCTCAATCAGTGGAAGGACAGGCCCCCTTAGTGTCCTACAGCTGCTTCTGCATGCTACCACACTTGAGGTAGTTGCATGATAAGGCCTCTGGAAAAATCCAAGTGGCCCCAAATCCAGGTCGGGCATTCTTGTCCATTATTATCACTATTGTTATTGTTGTTGGTAAAAGTAATAGTATTAAGCAATAACTTGTAATCGCGTGGAAGGGGCTTGGTTACCTTATCTAGGTGTTGTGGTTCTGTGGCCTTGCAGTGTGTTTTGTGCATTTCCTATGACAATTATGGCCCTCCTTTCAAACAAGGGCACCTTCCGTTTTTCCATACTCCACTCTGTGATTTACACAATCATTGTACACAATCAAACCTCCAAGAAAAAGGACCCTTTGCCAAGTCTGTCCATGAAAGAGGCTCAGACTTCTGCTGGAGGCTGTTCATTCCTCTTCTCTTGCTGGCCTCCAGGTCCATGTTGCCTGATGTTGTTGATCACTTCCGCCTGCTGAATCAATATGTAAAGAGGCCTGAAGCCCTTTTCTATTCTTCCTATGTCTTCTTCACCAAGTTGTCAGCAGGGCTTGGATTAGGAATGTCTTCGGCAAGCCTTGAGTAAGTGATTGTTTCCACTTATTTGGCTTTTATTATAAAAAGATTCTGAGGGCCTTCATTTTTTTCCTGTGCGGCTAATCACCACTCACGAAAGCAGGATCCTGGCGGGTATAGATAGACAAGATGTCAGTTCGAGTTGACTACATCATGAACCTGGAATTGTTCTCATCCAGGTCAGACCTTCTGGGCAGTGAGACATTTACACTAACATATTTCAATTCAAAAGTAGCAGAGCTCCTTTTAGATATTTCTTATTTACTTTAGTTTCATAAATCTCAGCTGCAAATACAAGTGAAGCTAATGTAGACCCCAAGGCACAGAACACAGAAACTTAGCACTGCAGTAACACTGCTGAAGAGATACGGCTCTTTAGGAAGCATCCCATCCCTTAAGGGACAGGAAAATTTAGGTTGGATATTAGGAGGAATTTTTGAGCTCGGAGAGTGGTTAAGTACTGATACAGGTTACTAGGAATTCATATTACTGGACATTTTTAAAGTGGAGATTGCCAAACATTTGGTTTGGAGAGGGCTGATCTTGCCTTGGACCTCCTGTGGTCTCTTCCAGCCATATTTGTCTTTGGGAAAGGGAGCAGAAATGGTCTCTCGTTCTCTGTTTTTACAGAGCCAGGCACAAGGCTGCCAGATTTCCACTGACATTGCTAGGTGTTAGTGTGACAGAAATGCTTATACAGCACTCCAAGTCTGCAGGGGCAGAAGCTGAACAAATGGAAATGATTATTATGGAAAAAGAGAAATAGTCCCAGTATCAAAGGACCTTTTAGAAGTTGTGGCTACCTTGTCAATAGCATGTTTGTGGAACCTACAATGTAGGCTATGGGTCCAAATCAGTTTTCAGCAACTGGAAACTTTTGGTTGAAAATTTCTTTAAAACACTTGTTTTTTGGCTGGCTTTACTCTGAGTTAGGAAGATCGCTTTTATAGCACGCAATCAAGTCCCATTTGGTAACTGTGATTTTAACAGTCTGTTTTCTGCCTCTACCACAATTTGAAGACTGGATAACCAAAATAGGATGGTGGCGGGTTGTGGTAGCTTCACTGTGGACCTTGCCATGAAACACCCTGAAGTATTTTGGTCAACAAGCTGCTATGAAGTTTGCAGCTGATGCCATAATACTTTCTCCTCAAGAAAATAAGTCTCCTTGTTTTTAGACACTACATATGGAAAGCTCATAACTAACATATTACTGTCAACTGATTAACTCTGCTTCATTCCTCTTTGTGAGCTTCCAGCCGTTTGCCATCTGCTGGAGACCAGAGCTGACATTTATAGGAGAGCGTAGGAGGCAGATTGATAGAGAATGGGTAATAACTTTTCATGGTGCATGGGCAGAGTGAAACAGAAGAATACCACAACCTGGGACAGCATAGGTTAGGGTACCATCAATTATGCTAAGTGGTACCTAGGCCCTGAGATAGCATGGCACTTAAGAATGTGCTTCGCTTTAGGCACTGAGTAATTCCACTACTGTTTCACAGAGCACTTAAGTCTGTACTTAACTTGAAGGTGATTACTGCTCTTGGAGGCAGTGTGACTACTTATCTACTTTTAAAGTTAAGCACATGCTTAAGTACATTGTTGAATCACTTTTCAGACAAATGCAGCTCTGTAGGATTTCATCTCACTATTGCCGTAGTCGGTCACACCATTAAATGAAGTAATAAACTTGTTTAAAAGAAGATGGGGAGGAAAATGGCATGAAAGATCCATGCCAGCTCTCAGGGAAATGAAATTCCATGTTGGCATTGATAGGAGCAGGACTAGCCACCCCAGGGGACAGTTAGCAGACAAAGGAGTAAAAAGGAGGTGTAGGAAGAAATGGGAGCAAAAGTCTGGGTGGCTGGGATTTGGGTCAGGGGCTTAACATAACAAATAGCATGTGAATAATAGTACTGGGCATGTGGCTGTTTCCTAGGTTGGCCGGATACAAAGGAGGGGCCTGCAGACAATCCAGCAGTGTGATCCTTGCACTAAAAATCCTGATTGGGGTAGTGCCGACCATCCTCATTCTTCTAGGTTTATTCATACTCCTTTTCTACCCAATCACCGAAAAAAGTCGAAAGGAAACTGAGCAGGCTCTTGAACAGTTAAGGTAGGTTTAAGTCAGCAGCAAATTGCGGTGACCTGACAGGGGCATTTGGAGTGAGAGGTCATCTCAGCATACTGATCCCACCCTGCTCTACCTCTGTTTCTCATCTGACTCAAGCCTCGTAGTCACTGTCCTTTCCCAGCGCTTGGCTGCGGTTGGGGGTTAGATGCGGGTGAGCCAATTGAAACTGAATCCAAAAAAGACAGAGGTGATGATGGTGGGCAGACTGCATAACTTGGGAGGGATTAGGACACCTATCACTGGTGTTCTGCCTCCTCTTGTCACCTAGGTTTGCAGTCTTGGGGTGCTTCTGGATCTTCTGGGTCCGCCTGGATCTTCAGGTGTCAGCTGTGGCGAGAAGCACCTTTCACCAACTCCATCTGGCGAGAAGGCTGTGACCCTTTATTTCATGTTCATATCTGGTCACCATCATCCATACCTTCATGACCTCAGGGCTAAACTTGCAATGTACGGTACCTAAGGCTGCCCTTGACCATCCAGAAGCAGCAACAGAAGGTGCAGAGCACGGTGGCCCACCTTCTGACAGGGAGCATATAACTCCAGTGGTCCAGAGTCTGCATTGGTTCTCAGTAGCTTTCTGGGTGCAATCCAAGATGCTGGTTTTCACATATAGGGCCCTAACCAGTGTTTCTCAACCACAGTGCCTTAGTACCACGGGGTGCCATGAAATCCTTTCAAGGATGCCAAGGGATGCCACACAATATTAGAACTGTGATGTGAGCAACCAGATAAACACAGAGATTTCAAATAGAAGTCCAATGTGTCAAAAACGTTTTGACCTGTTGTGGTCTTTTTGAGTTTTTTGCAGTAAATGTCCTATTATTTTTCAGTGGTCAAAAATAAGGCAAAGCTCAGAGCCAGCATTTGCCAAGGGGTGCCCTGAGTCTTATGAGGGGTGACTTGAGTCTAAAAAGGTTTGGACCCTATATCACTTAGGGACCTTCTCTCTTATGCCTCACTAAGATCCCTGAGGTCAGTCGAGAACAGCCATCTGTAATCCCCAAGTCTGCTTGGCAAAAACAAGTGGATCACTAGCCCGTGGGTCGCTAGGGCAAGAAAAGTTGCCTCTTCAACACACAGGCAGGAAGAGCTCTTAGGAAGGACAGTACTCTCTGCCTGCAATAGGAAAAATAAGCCTCACAATAAGGAAGGTATTTCTTGGAAATGGGCCGTTAGCTAGAGAAACTCCAGTTGCTCCAGGAAAGAAAGTCTTTTCTTGAAAATTCTGAGACTTTAACAAAAAAATGAACAAGGCTGGGGGTAGGGAGTGGTGGCTTGGATGTATTTGAGAGCTTTCCATTTTATGTTATTCTGTTCTTTTCTTGTTCTTCTGTTTTGTAAGTGATTCTGCTCTCTTATTGTAAGCTGCCCAAATGTAAGTAATACAAATCATGCAGCAAAATCTCAGAACGCACCAGTGCAGTACGTGTTCTCGGGGGTGGGACGCAGCACGCTGCCATTGTACAGAAGTTTTGGAGGGATGGAAGGGATGGCTGTTCTATCCAGTCAAAACTACAGGTGAAGAAATCCTTAGCTAAGGAAAATGTAATTAATCATGACCTATCTTTTCTTGCTGACAGCTTTCTTTCCCAATTAAAAAAACCTAGGCTGAAGGTCTAAAACTTCAGACCTGATTTCAGTATCAAAAGACCTTTTAGACCTCATTTGTTCAGTTTAAGACAATATTAAGTCCTCAGTTTACTGAGAGGCTATTCTCTTCTCTCTGTTCTGGTTGTCTTTTGAGGTGCCTAAGTTTTAGTTTTTGCTAAATTTGGCAAAACATACTGAGAAAATAACAGCAAGCAGGAAAAAATGGAGACTTTGTCATCACGTGATCCTCTCTGCCTTTCACAGAAGGAACCATCCCAGTTGTGACAACCTGTTTGAAAATGAAGGCAATACCCTGAGATGAGGATCCAGAAAGCAGTGGCTTTCAAAGAAGAACCTTTGATTCCAGATCACTGTACCAGTGTTCGGTTATCCTGTAGATAATTATCAGAAGAATAAATGGACTGGCCTTGATTGACAAAACCAGGAAGATTCTGAGTAGAGTTCAATGAATGCAACTTAATGCCCCACCTGAAAGAGGTGTTAGCCATGCTGAATCAGTATTAACCAAATCCCCAGCACTGCTGAGGATAACATGCAGCTGAAGTTGCTATTGGGACATAAGGCAAAGATGCTGTGGTCATGGAAGATCTCATGGAGCTGCTGGCAAAAGCAATATCCCAACGTGCTTAGCCGATTACTTTATTCTGACCTGCACTGTCTTTGTAGTCTCTGCTGAACACAGGATTTTCTTTGCTACCTGTCCTACCCTATTTGTCTTTGTTGCCCTTCACCATAGTAGTGGCTGCATCTTGATAGTTGATGGATGTGATCCCTGGGGGGCTTATATAGCAGTTTTTTTGCAAAAGCACTTTGGGATCCTGGAGGATGAAATGTCCTAAATAGATGCCTGAATTAGTTCTTTTTTAAATGAAAAGCCCCGGGTGCAGTTTGGGACAGTCATGTTATGAGGATTTTCTTATGCACTGTCACTCCAAACTGGAGCGATTTAATTTTAATTTGGGGAGCTACTGCCAAAAATGTTTTCTAAAGTGACTAGTGATTTGGGGTGCCTGATTTTTTGGCTGTGCCACTTAACACACAGCTGTGGTCCTGACTGTGACAGTGTCAGTGCTCATCACTTTCTGACAGGCACCTTTAAGGCATCTCACATTGAGGTACTTAAGGTCAGTAGTCACTTTGGGAATTGTAGACAGTAATATTTTCTATTTATTTGCCTTCAGTGGTGAATGCGTGTATGACTTGCATGAGACATCACTTCTCCGTACAGAGAGCTGCCCTCCTCCTATTGACGTGCTGCAGCAGTGTTACTGTTTTCAGCACACATACTGCATTTTACAGTAATGATACTGTACCAGTCACACAGTTGGTGCCTTTTTGAATCAGGGAAATCATAATGTGTTAGAAGCATTAATGAAAGCCTCATCATACCTCTGCCTGGAGGATGCATTACTGGGCATGTTTTACAAAGGGAGATTGGCACACAGAGATCAAGGGATTGTGCACTCAGGGAAGGTAGCATGCTGTTAGCTTATTGCGCACTAGATACTCCAAATAAAAATGCCATGCAGGCACTCAGCCCATGCTAAATGTGCCTTTGCACAGTGCAGGCTACTGCCATTAGGAAGCACTTGATCTAGAGCACACTGGAGTCTACAGGAGTTGGTTTAGGCCAAGATTGCTTCCAGGTCACCCAGCAAGCGAACAGTGATAATGAGCCCAGGATGGTCTAAAATCAGTAGTGCTTGATCTTCTAGCACTGTGGGCTGGGTGCGTGATGCAGGGCTGATTGTGGAACATGCAGAGGGTGCTAGATCAGCTACGTAGTTGGGCCTATACATTGTGCCGTACACACCAGGATTCATAAACTTGCTGGGGTATTAATCCTAGCTTGGCCCCTGCTTCTAGCAAAAATTTTTAAAAAATCATCAAGTTTAGTGATCTTGACCTCGTGCATGGCAGCATTCATGGGCCCAAATAAAATAGAAGAATTATAGATAAAAGATATAACTGGGTATTTTTGAAATTTTCAAATATAGAGTTGTTCTATTTTATATGATTATCAGAGTTATATTTTTTTTTGATGATATGAATGTATTTTTCTAAATGAGAAGCTTAAAGAATGAATTTGGAAAAGAAAGTAGGGTTGGTATTTTCTGTGATTTGTGTTTTCCTCAAGGATCAATGTTGGTACTGTGAAAAAATGAATGTGTATATTCCTTCTTTCAACACTGTTTAAACAATCACACTCATTGTATCTGGGATTGAAACAATCAGATCTCTGTATTGTCATCTGTCTGCATTAAATGTTTACACAAAGTACCCCTTTGTTTGAGAAATATTTATCTCTGCTTTTGCTGGAACTTACAGGCATGGCTACAAGCCCACATTTCATCTCTGAGGCATGCAGGGATTTCCACATGTATTGAATTCCTACAAGACCAGAATTTGGCTTTAAGACGGTTAAATTCTGAACTCCAGCTAGCTTCAAGTATCAGGAACAATAACAAGTCCTTTTTCAGATATGTGGGGAGCCAGAGGAAAAGCAAGGGCAACACTGGACCCCTGCTGAACCAGATGGGGCAACTGACAACTGACGCCCAGGAAAAAGCCA
>NW_017728918.1:12079932-12081318 GCF_001723895.1 Crocodylus porosus | reverse complement strand
CATTAGGAAGAATTTCTTTACTGTCCGAGCCCCCAAGGTCTGGAACAGCCTGCCATCGGAGGTGGTTCAAGCACCTACATTGAACACCCTCAAGAGCAAATTGAATGCTTATCTTGCTGGGATCCTATGACCCCAGCTGACTTCCTGCCCTTTGGGCAGGGGGCTGGACCCGATCATCTTCTGGGGTCTTCCAGCCCTAATGTCTATGAAATCTATGAAATCAGCTGTAATTTTGAAACTGAATTCTACATGCAGGCTCAGGCCCAGAGTTTGGTTCAGAATCTAATTTGTTTGTCTCCTTTTAGATTTACTTTAATGCATTTTGGATTTAAAGCTCAAAAATATGCCTATCTCCCTGGGAAATCGCTGTTGAGGGAAACTCTTGAGTAACCTAAGAAATGGTATTGAGGCATTTGAAATAGTTGCTGTGTTTGTAAAGGTCAAAGCAGGATAGATGAGTGAATCCCAAGGTCTCCATGTAACAGAACCAGGTGTACTGCAGCCTACACTGTGCCGGTGCCAGGTTATGTGACAAGGTTGGGGACATCCATTTTCTAACACAGAGTTTGTTTCTAGCAGGGGCAGGCCATCAGATGAAACCCAGATGACAAGCTTATGAACAGGGGCTCCCATCCAGGCTGCAAAAAACAGCCACCTGTTAGAACTGCAGGTGCTCAAGGAGTGAGGTCCTGCTCCCATTGCAATTCACAGCAGACCTCGGGATTTCAGTGGGAGCAGCTTGGCCTGGCTGTCAGCATTGTGCTCATTCAGCTGTGCATACCCTTCTTATCCTGCTCCAAACCTCTGTCCTGTGCTCATCAGGAGTTGCAGAGTCCCACAGGAGGTTAGAAGGCCAGCAGCTGAATGGGACATGAGCACGGGCAGTGCAATGATCCCAGCCCAGCCAGAGCCAAGAGGGAACCTGTGACAACGCCCCAGGGATGTCCATGCTTGTTTGTGCACAAGTGGGTGGTGCAGATCAAGGGAAGGCATTACGAGCCTAGACAGTGCTGTGTACACAGAGGCTCTCCAGCAACACTGCACAGCCATCAAAACCAATTCCCTGTTTTTCTCTTGATGCAAATGCTCAGATAAATGCCTCCGTAAGAGTGAATAAAGTGTGCTTTGATCAAACACATTTAACTTCATCTCTTTATTGGTACTGAAAAACTGTTTCTGGAGTGTTAACTCTCCATCATGGCTCAGGGGTGATCTGAAGGCCACCTATAAGTTTATCAGGGGTAACCACCAGGATCTGGGGGAACGTTTGTTCACCAGAGCACCCCAAGCGATGACGAGGTCGAATGGTCACAAACTCCTGCAAGACCGTTTCAGGCTGGACATAAGGAAGAATTTCTTTACTGTCCGAGCCCCCAAGGTCTGGAA
>NW_017728918.1:12038534-12079245 GCF_001723895.1 Crocodylus porosus | reverse complement strand
GACCCCAGCTGACTTCCTGCCCTTTGGGCAGGGGGCTGGACTTGATGATCTCCCAAGGTCCCTTCCAGCCCTGATGTCTATGAAATCTATGAAATCAAAGCCCATAGGAGGTTCTTTGCAAATAGCATCAATTTTTGAGATTTGGTTTTCCTGGACAATGAACCAGCCTGTACAGAATCACCAACCAAACCCCTGCTTTTGAAGGGTGGGAGTGTTTCTTTTTATCTTATAAGGAATCACCCAAATGCTATGCAGGCTTGCAGAATGGGAGTCCAGGGCAGCACTGTTGTATTACCAGTAGGAAGACTGCCCAGCTCCAAGTGCACAAGCACTTGCCCAGTCTAAGTTCACATCCACGTAGCAGGCATTCTTCAACTCAACCCCCTGATGAACTCCTGGAGACCAGCAGATCAGTGGGATACGACTTCTCTCTTTTTTATGCAGCTTCTTTTCCCAGGCCACAGGATCCCTGTGCTGTGCTATGAGCCTTTCCAGCACTTGCAACTCCTTAGCAGTACTGTATCAGATATCAAGACAGCATATGCTGTGCATTGTTATTGTATGTCTGTCTATAATATATGCAGGATACATACTTAATATATGAAAAGCTGGAGCAGGGCAGGGGTTGCATGGGCACCAGGGCTAGGGACAGAAGTTACACATAAACTGGTTTAAGTGATCAGAAACTAGTTTAAATAGGTAACAGAACAGAAGCTCAGTGCACATAAACCAGTTTCAAAATGACTGAAACTGGTTTAAGATAAACTTGGTTAAATATAATATCAGACTTAACTGATTTGGGTCAAACCAGTTTATGCAACTTCTGTTCCAGACCCCGTCCTGGTTTAAGTTAAATCAGAGTATCCCAGCATGTCTTCCATGTTGGGCTGGGCTGGGCTGAGCAGGGGGTGTCACAGTTGCCCCTGGAACACGGCTTTGCAGCTCTGATATGTAGCCTTTTTTGGCTCATATAAAGAGAATAGTTGTCTTAGATTGCTCTATTCCACTTATGATGCGAATGCAATGCTGGAAAATTGTATGATCAACCTGAAGTTTAAAGGAAATCAACAAGTCCATCATAAGGGAGCTGCACGTATCTATACTTTCCAAGTCCTATCTGCTTGCTTTACTGGTTTGTGCATGCTGTTGTCTTTGAGGGAAGTATAGTTCAGCCAGGTTTTCCAGCTGGTGTACTACAGTCCCCATGTGGCCTGCAAGGCATTAAGTTGTAGCCCCCAGGTTCCTGCTGGGTTTCCACACCACACATTGCTCTGGCTGCAAAGCAGCCAAGTCTCTGGGCTCCCCCTTCCTCCTCCAGCTTCTGCTTTCTGTCTCACCCTAAGGGGTAAGGCAGTGCAATGCAGCTCAGCTCAGGGAGCTGAGGGTGACCCGAGCCACATGAGTGCACAGAGCACTTGTGGGAGAAGGTGCCCACGAATGCATGCGGTGCTTTGGGGGGAGGGGAGGAATCTGCAAAGTGTGTGGCTGAAAGGGCTCATGGCTTCTCCTGATACAGCCCGTAAGCATGTGGCCCGTGGTGTATGCAGCCCCAGGCAACTTAGAAGTTGATTTAGGCCCTTCCTAGAGGGGCACACCCAAAAGTAACTATGGAGCACTGTACCTCTGCCACTAAACCCCTCATTTGTGGAGTCCCATAAATCCGGTCCTATTCAACGTCTAAAGGCAGCCCTTAGGTGAGCTGATAAGGTGACATGGACTCAAAGCACCATTAGTTTGCACATGCCATCCAGGTCTACTTGTCCTGTACCACACCTGAGCATGACACCACCAAAATGGCCTACTGCTTGGATGAGACCACCTCATGGAAGAGAATGGCTAGCTGAAGCTGCACCTAAGCAAGGCAGTGATGCAGAATTGGTCGATTTGGGGTGTCATTTAGGACCGCTCCTAGATTTCTTGCTGACATTAAGCTCACAGAAAGCAAGATCCATGAGTAATGCTCTCTTTCACTTCCAACCACTGAGAAGACTCCAGCCCATCCTGATGGACAGACTATGATCTGGCCGTAAGTATTCACTCTTTCATCACCTCCTGCCTGGAGTACAACAGCACTTCTGGTACTTTAGCATATGCTGTACTCAGTATAACTGAGCACAAAGCCCTCTTTGGAGTTTCCAGCTAATGGAAAAATTCTGTAGCACATCTCATCTGCACACCAGCTAATCTGTCTGCTCTCCACGCTGGCTTCCCACAGATTTCTGAGTAAGGTTTAGAGTCCCAGATTTTGTCTGAGATAAAAATTGTGGTTGGCAATTCTGCTATGTCAAGTGCGATGGGACTTGATACTATTAGGGTAGAGAAGGAGTAGTCAGGCTGTATCCTCAAATCTGGAGTTTTGGCCTGACAATACACCTGTTCATCTCAGCCTGCCATTCTGTGACTAATCACCCTGACTGGTCAAACTGGTCCAGCAGAACCTGAACTTCTGCCCACCCCCTGTCACTGGAGTGGCCACCTGGGGTCAGCTGACTCTCCATTTCCCCCATATAAACCCCTGGCTTCAAACAGGAAGTATCTGGGCAATAAGGTTCAGTTTGATCTCAGACTGCCTTGCTTTTCTTTCTGGTTTGTTTTTTGCTTGATCTCTTGGCTTCTCAATCTAGCTTGCTCTCTGACTCCACTTTCTGCCCGATCCTCCAACTACCTGATTTGGCTTGTTCCTAGACCCTGCCCTTGGATTGACCTCCTGGCTTCCTGACCTTGCTTGTCCCTGGAATTTGTTCATTCCTCCCGACCACAGTTGGCACCTCAATCCCCAAGTGGCCCACGTTATATTATTTTTATTGTCCAAGCTGAGAAGAATGCAGAGAGAAAACAAAGCCACAAAAATGAAGGCAATTCAGCTTTTAAAAATTTTAATTTTCAAGTGTGTGGGACATGCAGGGTTGCCATTCCAAGAAAATCTTTTTTTACTGACAATCTGATAACTTTTTACTGACATCCAAATTTTTTTACTGACTTTTTTTTACTGATATGTATTTGACATAATGTAACTGTAACCCCTCTGCCAGGCCCTGGATGGCAGTAACAAGAACCATGGTCAAATGTAGATGTGTAATACCAGTTTTTAGCAGTCTTACTTGACACAACGGTTTTTACGTTATGCTGCCTCTTCCCTATGGCTCCAGTACTCACCTCCACATCGTGACTCTACCCTGAGCCATGCTGACACTTACCCAACCCAACCTTACCCTTGATGGCTCCACTCCCCGCACCCTAGCATGCACCTCTACCTATTGCCTCTGTCCCCTCACACCTCCTAGCTGTGCAGTTCCAGCCCATCTGCATTGCTCCCCTCCTTGTTCCACTCAGCACCTCACACTGCCTGGTGCTGGGTGGCCCTGCCTACCTTTGAGGCAGAAACTATTACAGGCAGGTGACAGCAGCACATGTCCAGGGAAGAGGGCTACAGAGGCTTTTGTGGGCTACAAAGCCCTGATGGAGAGCTCCCTGCAGGTTTCACTGCTCTGTTTTATCTGTTCATCAACAGTTGCATCCAGCCTCATTCTGATAATGGATCTTCAATCAAGCTCACTGTTTCTTAGTTTTTTACAGATCTCTTCATTTTCATCTTTAGGCTTTAAGACAAGTGTTTTGAGTCTTTTTATAATGGATTGTCCATAATACAGTTGGCAGCCCTGGTAACATGCAAATCAGGTTTCTCCTTAGAATGGAACGCTTCTGCAGAAGAGTCATCTCTTTTCTATGGTGTGTCACCCTTGACAGTAGTTATTACAGCATTAGGTTTCACTGCTCATGGCAGATTGCAAATTAAAATCTGGATTAAGCTGCATAATAATAGCCTGAAAAGAACAGAGCCACAAAGCAGCAACTTAAATGGCACCTTCACTTCAGGAATCTTTACAGGTGACTTAATCTCCACTCAGAACAAGCTGCAGTTATCAGCATGCCCAAAATTTACACATAGAGAATTGAATGTGGCTGCTGGTAAAGAGTGTTTATTCTTCTGTTGCTTGCTGTACTGTGAATGAGGCAGGCAGATTACTACTTAATCCTGAGGCCTTTCAGGGATTCACTTTATCTCTGTTCTCTTTTTAGAGGGCTGGAGAAGGTGGGTGGGATGGATTTAGTAGGACAGATTATAAAGAGTTATAGATGTATCTTTTATGTCGGACAGAATGTAACCATAGAAATACATTTAGAGATTGTAACCACCAAGGAAAACAATAAATTATTTAGCAAATCTAAGTGTAGGAGTGATGGACTGAAACTGAAACAAGGGGAAAATGAAGTCTTGGGGATCAAGATAACCATCTGCTGATGAGATTTATTCATCTGTGAAGTCTTATCCCAAGGCAAATTTGCTGTTCATCCTGTCTCGTAGCACAAGTTCAAGGGCACTTGGTGGCAAATTCAAAACTGACATAAGGAAATATTGTTTCCTGCAACACACTATTAAGCTGTGGAACGCTGCCACAGATGTCACGGAGGTCAAATCTTCAGTGAGTTTCAGGAAGGATTTAGGCATTTATCTGGGTGACAAGAATGCTCCAAGATAACACTAACAAATCTTGGAAGAAATATTAAAACTTTGTACTTCAGGCTTTAAGAGAAACTCTTGATTATTGAAAATTATTATGCAGCAAGCTTATGGGAGCATGGGAGGGAGTTATTCTTACATTTCTGCCTAATGCAAGGTTACTTATGTTTTCTGCTGAAGAATCCAGCCACTGCAGGAGACAGGCTACTGACCCCGGCAGATGGCATGTCTGATCATGCCTGTCAGTCCCTATATTTGCTAAATGATAGAAGACCAATTGCATGGTACATTTAAAGATTCCCTGTAAAAAGCCCTAATAAATGTACAATGGGAACTAGCCTGTGGATCTGGACTGGATAGCTCCAGAAGCCCGTCACAGCTCTGCCTACTGTTCTGGAAGTGCAGGATTGACGTCCCTGTACAGATAAAACACTGCAAATAACATTCTGGATTAAGCAACATGCTAGTCAGCCTGGGCAGGACAGTGACTGGAGCCAAACTTATTTCTAGCGGGTAGGAGCAATGCAGTGAAGCCTGGGCCTTGCTGTTGTGGGAAACAAGACAAACCCAGAGCCGAAAAAAATGGAGGCTTTGAGGTTCCAAAACTTCCATTAGAGGATGGCACGACTCTAGCTCCATCTGGCCAGATGTTTCACAGCACAACTCCTGCTCCTCACTCCTAAGAAGCCTCCTTTCTGTGCATTTGCACCTACAGAGTGACTGTCTGAGTGTGGGAATGGCCCAGGGAAGAGGAACAACCTATGTGATATACATTTTAGACCAGGAGTGGCCAGCGCACAGCATGTATGCCACAAGTGGCACAAGCAACTTCTGTGCATAGTGTATGGCAGATCAGGGAGGGAGCAGAAAACCCTGTGCCAAATAGGGTGGGGAGCACAGGGCAGGGAACAGAAAGTGGAGCAACAGATTTACCAGGGGGAGAGGATCAGAGTAACACTTGGGGAGGGTGCAGGACTGATTGTTGGTTGGCACACCAACCAAAATGGTTGGCCCCAGTTTTAAGCCACGCTTTACCCAGCTAATTTTTTGGCCAACTCCTCTGCCCAGTGCACCACCTTCAGTGCTTTCTCTTCCTCCCCCTTCCCAGTCTCAGTTTGTGACATTTCCCCTTCCTGCCCTGCTGATACCATGTCTATCACCTCCCCCACCACCTTAATCGATCACTCATTTCCTCCTCCTGTGCTGGTGCAGCCTCCCCCCCACTGCCCCTGCACTAGCTGCTTCTCCATCCCCTCCCCTCGTCCCCGTGGAGCTTCCTCCACCATGTAGACTTCCACCCCCATGTCTTCCTAGTCATCCTCCCCTCCCACTTCCGAACCCCCACAGTCTGAATCTCTTTGCCTGGCCCGATTCACATATGAAACCGGGCACTCTTTGTTGATGCTCCCTTTTCCCACAGATCATACATCTCAATTCCTCCTTGCACTTTGTTGCCCTGTGCCCTCTCCCCCCGCACCAGTAACACACTGTGTATTTGCAAAAGGCAGCCAAGTGCCCCCACTTCCTACAACTGCTGCACAGCTTCAGTTGCCCAAAATACATAATGTATCCTCTATGGCAGAGGTTCTCGAACTGTGGTCTGCGGACCACCGCTGGTCCACGAGCTCCATTCAGGGGGCCCGCAAAAAGGTGACCTAAGGCTAAAGCTGACAACCATTACACCGGACTTCCCAGAACTTCGCTCAAAAAAACAGGCCCATCCATCGCATTAGGAAGGTAAGACTACTGCTATTAAAATATGAGTTGTGTGCTTTGATTTGTGGAACAAAAAAAAAGTTTAAGCGGTCTGCTGAGACCCTCAGCAGTTTTCAAGTGGTCCGCGAAAAGAAAGTTCGAGAACCACTGCTCTATGGGGCTCCACTTGGATCACAGAGGGCGAGTACTTTACCTTTCAGAAACACCGCCCTCTCCCTCGCTTGCTTTCCCACCTTGAACAACACTCCCCTCATCTCTTCTTGGTCTGCGATTTCTGCGTACCTTTTCCAGCAGGCTTCATAGCCCTCACTTCTCCAGAAAGTCAGAGGTCACATCTTGAAGTCGTTGTACGCTACAAAAACACTAGCATCATCTGGATTCACTTCCAGGTCCTCGATGACGACTCTTTCCATAAGCTCACCTCTGCCCAGTGCCGTAGCCCCTCACAAGCCCTCTTTGTGTAGAGTGAGTCTCACCCTTTGGTGGGGGTCGTTCTCCCCACAGAGGACATTGTCCTGCTGGGCGTTCCTCCTGTTGTTGTCTTCTTCCGGGGCCCTTCTTGGCCCAGCTCCCTTCTCCTCCCACCACTTCTTTCTTGCTGTGGGATCCTCCCCCCTGCCTCCACCTCCAACAATTTTGCTGTGGCCGGCTGCGCCACCTTCTGCTTCCCTCCGACAACCTTTCATTCTCCCTCCATCCCTTCCTCCTCCTTCGCCCGCTCCAGTTTCTCACCACCAAGCTCTTTCTCCTCATTTTGCTGCTTCTTCTTATTCCCCTTCTTGGTTTCGGCTCTGGAATCGCTTTGGAAGTGCCGGCCACCACCGCTCTGTGCCTCCTCCATCCTCCCGGCCTCCCGCAGCCCCAGCGGAGAGGCAGCTGGATTTGTGCCCTGCTGCCAAGAGGCTGAGAAGTGCTTCCCCTGGGCACCCCCTTCCCTGGTGGTAGCCAGGGAAAGACTGCCATGGCTAGCCCCAGCCCTGGGCTTATATGCTCCCCTGGTGCTGCCTGCATCTGGCCATCTGACCACTGCAGGTGCTGGCTAATTACCCATTAGCCAGGTGCCTTGGCATCCTGAAGCTGTGGCACCCCGCCTGTCTGCAGAGCTCCTTTGCTAGGCTGCTTCCCTGTGTAAGTAAGAGAGAGCCCAGGACTCTGGTACAGTAGGTTAGTGCTTTTTGCTTCTAGGCTTCTGTAGCTGTAGGCTAATAGAAACTATAACTACATCTGTACCTTTTTGTAAGTTGGGGAAGAAATTTATGCTATCCAAAAATCTTGAGTCCAGGTATTTTTTTTAAATGGTTGTTGTTATGGGGTTGGCTAATAGATAACAGGCTGTTTGCATTATTATCTGGCTTATGGATTTTCATTCCATTTGAAAACACTTTGGGGAAACTTGTAAACAGAAAATAAATTTTGATTTGTGAGTGAAAAATTCATTTAAGGTTTGGGATATCTTTGTCAAAGGCACTGGGCGAGTTCTCTTCTGCAGGATTTGACGAAAATTCATATTCAGTAAAGAGATTTACAGAAGTCTTAGATAAAAGAAAATGCAATGAGAATCCTACATATGGAAATAACAGGAGATTAATTTTTAATAATATTTCATCAAAGAGATTCTGGCTACTATCTGCTGGGCATTTCCTGACACAAGCCCAAGAGGAACAATACATCTGTCTTGAAGATCTAATGGAATTACATCAATCTTAATACTGTCTTGTGTCTAAAATGTATCACTTCCTCAAGGCACATGTATGTCAGACACAAAGCACAACTGTCTGTCAAATATCAACTTGTGAACCCTATTACAGGAAGGGATATAGTAGATAAGTCTACAATAGGGACTTTTTTTTAACATCCCAGCTCCAATATACATTTAAAGTCACCTTAACCAACTCCTGCAAGGCTGGTTGAGCACTGCAACAGATTACCTACAGAGGTGGCAAACTCTCCATCACAGGAAGTTTTTAAGCGCAGGCTGGGTAAACATTTGTCTGGGGTGGTTTACACTAGGGGTGTGTGAAGCAGGCCCTATTTGATTCAGATTGGGCCTGAATCAGGGACAGTGATTCGATTAATTGATTTGGATCACTGTCCCTGATTTGATTCGGCTGAATCTGAATCTGAAGAATCAATGCTGATTCGGAGAATCAGTGATTTGGCCACAGATACAGCTTTAAACTTTTTTTCTACATACCTCGAGGTACCAGGCACGGCTCGTGAACACTGCGATGCTGGGGCGCACAGAGCATCCTGCAGGAGTGCAGGGGGCCCTCCATGTGCTCGGCAGCAAACCTGCAAGTAACCTTAGCTGGTGCACAAGTATTTCCGGTCCACTTCCAGGTCTGTGGGGGTGCATGCAAGGGGCCTCCCTGTAGCTCCCTGGCTTGGTGATTGGCCGTGGGGGGACCCCAGGTGCACCCCCTAGACCCAGGAGGCACCAGTTGCCGAGCTGGGGGAGTGTGGCGGGCCCCCCTGTGTACTTCCCAGAAGCCCAGAAGTGGACCAGAAGTGCTTGTGATCCACTTCTGGGTCTGTTGCCGAGCACGCTGGGGAGCCCCCCGCACTTCTGTGGGACACTCCATGTGCCCCAGCATCGCAGCGCTCACAAGCCGCTTGGTACCTAGAGGTATGTAGAAAATACATTTAAAGCTGTGTTTATGTATGAATCACCAAATCTCTCCAAATCGATTTGGAGGGTTCCGATTCGATTCAGAGAGATTAAAGGGTCCTCTGATTCGATTCGGATTCGGAGATTCGGCCACTGAATTGGGCTGAATCTCCACCAAATTTAATCAGGGACTGAAGGTTTGCATAGCCCTGTTTACACAGGGATGATCCTGCCTGAAGCAGGTTAATATAGGTGACCTATAAAGGTCCTTTCCAACCCTGTTCTCTGATTCTGTAAGAGCGGGTCTCTGAACATCCCCTGAAGATTAAGCAAATCCCAAAGCACGTATAAAGCATAGGACCAGCTCCTACTTCACTTCTGAGAAGGCTTAAGGGGTGTTTACACAGTTTTAGGAACCTAAATCATTAAATGTGATTCTGTTTCACACAGTGTGACAGCCTGACATGCACTAAGAAAACTGGGTTTTGGGTCCACACCACCCTAACCAGGATTAAACCCTTGAAGAGTCCAGTAAGTGTTGAACTATTTTATTTTTAATTTTTTGCCTGGTAGAGGAGCCTGATGAAACCCTTCCTTGAGCTCTTTTCTAAGTTGAGGTCCCTTAGGTTGTGCTGTTTTTTGAAAAAAGAAACTTCAAGCGGAAAAGGTGTCTCCTTCATTGTATCATTCTTCCTATTTTGATTAATATCAGGAACGGGCATGATGTTTGCCACTGATACATGCAATGAAGAATAATTATTATAGCCCAATTATTAAGCCTAACACAACCCATGAGATAGGGTGATTATTGCGTTTCTTTTAGGTAAAGTGAAGCACAGAGAAGTGTAGCCAAGGTGACAGAGAGAGTCAGGGACAGCCCTTGAAATACCAACTGGGCATCCTGATCTGCCCCCAAGGCCCATTCTCCTGCTCTAAGCTGTTAGCACTAGTGTTCTTCTAATTGTTTTGTACATTCACAGGCTGCAGTTATACTTGGATGACTTGACACATTTTTTGAAAATGTATTTTGAGTGTAATAGCTATAGCAAGTTGGTCGTGCTTTAGCTGTATCTATTTCACATGCCATGTGTCTGCAATACAGATGTGCTCAGTTGTGTCACAGACCTAGAGAAATTTTTTAAAAGATGTCAAAGTTGTCTTCAGTCTTGATCTGAAAGGGCTCACAGCTACCACTGTCACTTCCAATTTATAAAGCCTAAAGTTTCAGATTCTGATCTACAGTCAATCTTAGGTGTGACAGAGACCTGGTGTTTACATGGCTATTTTGTATTTAGGACAATTAATCATTTATTCTATGGTTCTAAAGAGTTCAGTTTTAACTTTACCTTGAGCTTATTCCAAATAAAAATCTATCTATATCCACACACATGTGCACATCCACAGAGTAGAGCTGTCCCCTGGTTTTGCTCCAGTGCTTTGATGGTACTGTCAAAAGCTACAGAACTATATTGGTTTTGGCAGATTCAGGTGCCTGATCCCGCAGTTTGCCGAACGCTTGCAGGGTGTTGTTGGCATCGGGGACAGATATGGACAGAGGTCTTAGCTGGTGCATGCCTGAATGCATTAAGCACACAAACATGCACAAATTGTGGATTTAATGTTAAACACAATATATGGCTAATGAATGGGAGATGTTTTAACCACTGGACTAAATCTGACAGCAGTGTAGGTGACATGACTGAGAACATACAACTGAGAACTGTGCCACAACAGAGAAGAGCCCCATCAATATCTTCATCAGCTTTCTTGAAGATAGCATGGAGTGCACCTGCAGCAAGTCTGCAGATGACACCAAGCTGTGGGGAGCAGTAGATATGCTGGAGGGTAGGGCTAGGATATAGAGTGACCTAGATAAATTGGAGGATTGGGCCAAAAGAAATCTCATGAAGTTCAACAAGGACAAGCGCAGAGTCCTGCACTTAGGACAAAACAATCCCATGCACTGGTACAGGCTGGGGCTGACTGGCTGGGCAGCAGCTCTGCAGAAAATGACCTGGGGGTTATAGTGGACAATGAGCTGAATATGAGTCAGCAGTGTGCCCTTGTTGCCAAGAAGATTAAAGGCATCCTGGTCTGCATTGGTAGGAGTGTTGCAAGCAGATTGAGGGCAGTGATTATTCTCCTCTATTCAGTACTGGTGAGGCCACATCTGGAGTATTGTGTCCAGTTCGGGGCCCCACACTACAAGGATGTAGAGAAACTGGAAGGAGTCCAGTGGGGGGCAACAAAAATGGTTCAGGGGCTGGGACACATGACTTCTGAAGAGGCTGAGTGACCTGGGTTTATTCAGTGCCTATACTGTACATGAGCAGTGTGGCTGCCCCAATGTGCAGTAGTTACAGTGCGTCGGAGCAGACTTGAGTTTGCCAGTGTGGTAATTAACGCTCTCCAGCAGACTCCAGTCTCTCGTCTATCAGCATCCCTATGCTGAAAAATGGCAGTGGGGGTAAAGCTCGTTTGACCAGCTTTAGTTAAAGTCCCCTGCTGCCATTTTTCAGCACGGGGATGCTGATACACAAGATGCTGCAGGTGCTTTAATTAGAGCTGCTCTTGGAGCTGCTCTAATTAAAGAGCCCCACCTCCCTCCTGGAGCACAAGTATAAACACCCATTTAGTCTGGAGAAGGGAAGACAAAGAGGGGATTTAACAGCAGCTTTCAACTACCTGCAGGGGGGTTCAAAAGAGGATGGAGCTGGACTGTTCTCAGTGGTGGTGGATGATGGACCAGGGAGCAATGGTCCCAGGTTGCAGCAAGGGAAATTTAGGTTAGATATTAGGAAGAACTGTCTCAGTAGAAGGGTAGTAAAGCACTGGAACAAGCGATCCAGAGACGGTGGAATCTCCGTCTTCGGGGGTTTTGAAGACCCGGTTAGACAAACTCTTGACTGGGACGATCTAGCTGGGGCTGGTCCTGCTTTGAGCAGGGGGTTGGTCTAGATGTGACCTCCTGAGGTCCCTTCCAACCCTCATTGTCTATGAGTCTGTCAGGCTCCAGAACAGTTTCTGTGCAGTCACATTTTAAACTGAAACCAGCATAGGAATGGGGCTGTACTCTGATAATAGCCACCTCACGTCCATGAATGTTAAAAGTGTTTGCTAAAGGCAGTGTCTTATTTTTGGTGGATCTGGCTCCCCTGTGAGATTGTCCAGATGCACTGTTCCGCCCAGTTCCTTTTCGACTGGCAAAGGAAAAAATATATTATCTCCCAAGCCCACCCAAGCAGTGTCCAAATGAAAGGTGCAGATCCTAATAGGATGATGGTTCCTTTCCTTTCTTGTGTGCTATTATGAGCAGGCGTTACTTTGCATTGGGAATACACCACTACTGCAAGGGCTTTGCCTCTGGCAGCAGCACCACCAGGACTGGCAGGAGTACAGGGAGCAGTTCTCCCCCACTGCAAGGCAGTGGCTGTTCTTCGCACCTACTGCTTTTCAGCAGCTGGCAGCAGGGGAGAGGGCACACTGTCAATTGCTGGGCTTCCTCAGGTATGGGGGGAAGCCAAGGAGCAGCTCCCAACTGTCCCCTGGCTGGAGAGCTTGCTTTTGAGAGGACTCTGAAGCTCTCCAGTCAGGGCACTGGAACCCCTCTTTCTCCCCACATTTTCTACTGCTACAAGCTTCCCAGAGATTTGCAGCACTGCAACTAAAAGCTTGCCCATAGCTATAGTTAATGTTGACACTGGAACTGCCCTCAGTGCACACGGAATTAACCCCTCACTGAGATGAACCAGGCCGGCCAAACCTTTCAGGGGTCTTGGCTTAGGGTAGACAAACATTGCTAAATGAAATGGCATCAGTTGTGTCAGGATGCCCCCCAGCCAGCTGACCCACTTCACTGGACAAAAGACTTCCCCCATTTATGCTACAGGATGAGTGATGTGTTCTCCTGGGGCTTGCGGGGCCCAATCCAGCACACCCTGGGAATGCACAAGAACAGGGGTAGGCAATGTTTTCTGGCTGGAGTGCCAAAACCCCCCACAATGCCTACCTTGGAAGGTGCTGCAATGCCGGCATGCAGGAAAAACAAAATGAGGGCAGGGGGTAGATGGCAGGATGCCCTATTTGTGTCCCTGCCCCGCCACCCCTGCTGCCCTGTGCCCCCCACCCAAAACCCCTGATCCTCAGCCCAGGCTCCATGACTATCAGCAGCTACCCAGAACATGGACCAGCTGCAAACATTTGCTGCCTCTCCGCCCTGGCCCTGGTCCTGGCCCCAGCTACCTCCCAGCCCCAGCCCTGGGGAGGCAGCACATACTGGCAGTGCTCCCCACTTTGCTGCCCTTGCCGCTTCTGCAAAGCAGTGCTGGAATCCAGGGCGGCAGTGCACAGCAGGGGGAGCGCAGAAAGCTGCTTGCTCTGAGCTCCCTGCTACACTTCCCCTGCAGGCAGGGGCAGCAGTGAGGGGCACAACCCTGCACTGCTGCCCGTGCTGCTCCTGTGGGCACAGGGGAAATGTGGCAGGGCAGCAGGGAGCAGGCAGCTTTCTGTGGCCCCGCTGCACTGGGTTCCAATGCTGCTTTGCAGAAGTGGCAAGGGCATCACAGGGGGAAGCACTGAAGGCATGTGTTGCCTCCCTGGAGCCTGGGGCCAGGGGGGAGAGGCAGCAGCAGATGTTTGCAGCTGGCCCAGGTTCTGGGTAGCTGCTGATAGCCACAGAGCCTGGGCTGCTTGGAGCAAGGTTTCCATGGGAGCGGCCTGGGCTCCATGGCTATCAGCAGCTACCCAGAGCTGGGGCCAGCTGCAGCCAGGAAGCTACAAACAGCTGCTGCCCTCCTGCCCTAGCCCCGGCTGTCTCCCAGCCCTAGGGAAGGCAGTAGGTACCAGCACTGTGCCTGGGGAGGCAGCAGCTGTTTGTAGCCTCCCAGCTGCAGCCGGCCCCAGCTCTGGGTAGCTGCTGATAGCCACGGAGCCCGGGATGCTCCCAGCAGGGTTTGCAGTGTCGAAGCTGCCTGCTGGGAGCAGTCCAGGCTCCCAGCTGGCAGCAGTTACCCAGAGCTGAGGCCAGCTGCAGCCGGGAGGCCGCAAACAGCTGCTGCCTCCCCAACCCCAACGTCCTGAGGAAAATGGCCTCACATACCATGCATGCCAGGGGTTGCCGATCCCTGCCTGCGTTTCCCTGCTTATATACACCCACGCCAGGGAATCTTGGAGCATATCTCTGGTAGCAGGGCAAGCTCAGGGTTTCTTTCTTACAGAGCTGTGCACAAGTGAGATCTGGGGGTGCATCTTCATAAGTGGGAAAGCTCCAGCTTTCCCTACCTACGGATACAACCTAAGATTCCCCAGACAGGTGCTTCAGCAGTTTGAGGGGTCTGATTCTCGGGTGTACCATCAAGTCTCCAGGGCACCTGCCCAGGATGCTCCTGGCTGCCCATGCTCTCCTGCCACCAGCAATCAGATGTCTGCTGCAAAAAAAAGGCACAATCCATCACTACCTTTCGCGCAGCAACAAATTTGGAGCATTTATAGTGAGACAAAGGGTAGGGACATCTGTTTGCTTCACTTTTGTGCCGCCATAAAATGTTTTAATGCAGCATAAAGGCAAGGAAAGGCGATGTCTGTTTCCACCCTTAGACTCTGGAAGTTCAGGAAGACACGGATGTATTGGTTTTACTTGGATCACATTAAAAAGGCCATTTCCATAGCCACAAGGGGTAAAGAATGACAAAAAGAACCACCTAACAGCTACATTTTCAAATGTTGCTGAAAAGTGGCTGGGAAAAAAAATTCTAAAATGTGCTGGATTTCAAGGGATGAATAAAGAGCCAAGAACAACCTCCTCACAATACCTATTCCTTTCAAATGAATTGAAAAAAAAAATCACTTCAATGTGCTTAGTAGGCATCTGCTAGTACCTGTACCATCAAATTTTTGTTGCCTCCAGCCCAGGAAGCTGAGGCTGGAAGAACGTGTAAAAGGAAAATAGTAAATGTCTGGCACAGGGTGGCTACATCTGGATCTACTGCACCTGTGTTCCAGAAGCAATGCAAATACATTGGTGCTAGTACAGATTCAAGAACTAGCATGAAAAGGGTTTGGGTTTTCATGAGATGGTAACTACACAAGCCTTGTTCATGCTTGCACCATTGTTAACATTACTAAACAAACAGCTCAATATTTTCTAGTGGACAGAAGACTTCACTTCAGTGGTAATTTCTGTAAAGACAGCTGGACGTGACAAACATAGGGGAGGGTGGATTTCTAGTAAAGAAAAATGCAGAAATATTTTTGTTATATAAATGTTGCTGTAACCTAGATCCAAGATGGTGAGGAAGCCCATCCTCTGAAGCTTGCAGAAAGCCTGATTGATACAAAGACCTAGCACTGATACAAAGCGCTGCTCCACAGTTTTGATCAAGGACTATGTTTAAACACGCTGTTGAGTAAAAAAGTTGTAAGAGGACCAAAAAAATTAATTACAAGATTTACAAAGCGCTGAATCCAGCAAAACTGTAAAAGATCTAGTTACAAAGAAAGCTTATGAGATGCATCTGTTATGCAGTGGTATACAAAGGCTGTTTTATGTGAGAGTGATTTTAAAAATGTCCTGTTAACACCAACTAGGCATAAAAAAAAGCATTAAAATTACATTTAAGTGCTCGACTGATTTGAAGAGCTGCTGCTATCAAGAGTTTTAGAAGAATGTTCTCTGAGGATTTCCAAAGAACTGGTGATATCCAGACTCTCAGAAGAAATGGGTCTATATCCTTCCGTAGAACTGAGAATATCCAACGTTTTGGAGGACTGGGCAGTGTAGCCTTTTGAACTGGCATCTCGTATGATGACCTCTTGCATAGACGTGAATGTTAATGGAACAAAGCCTTCACTGTCTGATGTGAGAAGAATCCAACAGGAACCTGTGAGGAGATTAAAATATCTGTTTACAATAGTTTTTATCTGCAATTCAATATAATGCATTTACTTGAAGATGACCCCAATTATGAGATGACCCCCAATAATTAGATTCCATATATGGAAAATGTATAAATTCGATATACTTTTTCAGGTAAAGAATTTACTTATTGGCAGCCTGTCTTGAATTTGTCCTCTTCACACTGCTACAGTATTGAAAATAAATCTGGGGGTCACGTAGCTCTTTTGCCTGCAGCTTCCCCACAACTTCCCCCTGCATCCCCTTTCCTCTGCTCCTTACTACTATCAGACCCTACTCTCCCTGATCATGTGGAAGTGAGGAGCAAATTTGAAAACACTAACCTTGAAATAAAACATAGCTGTACTAAGTTGCATATAGTACCCATAGACTTAGTTCATGCAGAACTGAGACAGTTTCAAAAAAGGTAAAATGCAGCAAGTTTTAGAATAATTGCTCCATAACCACACTTCTAAGTAGCACTTGGCACCTACTTATACAATATTAGTCCAAAGCCAAAAGGCTCATGCATTATCACATAGTTCATTGGGCCAGGCTCCAGCAGACTCAACAGCATCTCAAACCATAGTGACCCCACAGCCCAACAGCGCTCAGTGTACTCCAGATACCCCTCACAAAGGAGCCAAGCGCTACTTACTGCCCGATATTGCCCCCACTCATGACTGGAATTAGGTGTTCTTGTCATGAGTCGTGGGATCCTCCAAAAATTTATATTCAGATGAGGCAGAGGGTAACTTGGTCTAGCTTCACCTCATGGAGGGCGGAGCCACACTAATCATACGCGACAGACGGAGGGGGCAAAGGGATTCTCGATGAACTGTTTGGGGGCCCGTTGGCCAGGCACATGAAACTGGTGAAGAAACAGGAATAATTGGAAATGGGGAAAAAAAAAACCAAAAACCACAGCTGAGCTGTAGGAGTTAAAATGTATGCAATGCAGCAGCTCAACATGACTTGAAAAAGAGAGGTGGAGCTCAGGGGGAATGCAATCAATAGGCACTAACATATATCTTACTCAGATGGCCTGCACTAATCTATCCTTGTGACATGTTCCCATCAGCCTCTCAGCCTTTTGGCTAAGATCATGCATTTTTGCAACCAAGGTGGTGTCAGGGCTTACTTTGGCCCTCCCAGTGCTGGCCTGATATTGTAGAACGTCTAGGCCTGATGCCAGTTCCCTCCTGGGGGAGCAACTGCCCATTTCTTTTTAAGGGACACTGTCACTGGTAGGTATTGTAAGGCTTTGGGGACCTCTTCATGGGTGCCCTGCCTCCCAGCGATATCAGGGTGAAACCCTATTCTGGTGCCACCTAGATGGTCTGGGTGCTGCGCCCTTTCTTTCCTGCTACATCTTCAGTGTTATTAGTTGGGGAGGCAGTTACCTGTTGGGGGCACGGAGGGGTCTCAATCCTGGGGTTGTATTCGTGGGGCTCCAAACCTCCCCTTTGCCCCACCCTTACCACACCTTCGGCCTCAGTTGATGCTGCTCCCTGCAGATCTTCCCCACACTGCCCGCCTTGCAAGGGCTGGGTCTTCTGGGCCCTGAACCTTCAGGGGGTCACCCCTGGTTTTCAAGCTGGCTTTCCCGTCTTCAAGAAACAAACTTGCCCCTGCTGGGGTCATCCACCACTCAATTGAAAATGCCAGCACCTGCCGGTGGAGCTCCCGAACTTGCCTTTCTCTCTTTCTCTTTCAGGGCTCCTTTCTCTCCCCCTCCTAGGGGACTCATTCATGTTCTCCCCTCTAACAAGCAGGGATACTGGGACCATCCTGGTACCCATCCCTACCAGTTCCTCTGGCGTCCCCGCCCTAGAGCCCAGCTGACCTGGGGTCCCGTCGCCCTGGTCCCTCTTACCGGTGTCACTCCTCTCCCTTTTCCCGGGGCTTGTGGTTCCCTGTGCTCTGCACCCTCCAGAGCCGTCCGAGGATGACCGTGGACTTGAGGGTCTGCCCTCAGTCCCAGTTCCAGGGCTCCTGGTCAGATCCTTGCTGTTCCCCAGCAGCGTCCCACCCGATTGCTGCCTTCCAGCGGAGCTCCTTGGCTCCTGCCAACCCCCAAGCCTGCCTTCTGCCTTGCTGGTCTCCTGGCGAATGGCTGCCTCCTCCTCTGCGAAGCTGGGGCTAGAGCTGGCGCCTCCCAGCTCCAGAGCTGGCATCTCCCAGCTGGTGTTTCGCCTCTCTCTCCAGCTCTTCCCCAGCTGTTTCTCCAGACAGCTTTTGAGCAGCCCATGCTGCTCAGAGGCCATGGCCACGACTCTCCCTGGTGCGCTGGCTCAGGCAGCTGCAAAACTGCTGAGCCCGTGCCTGTGCCAGCGTCTATGCTCCAGTCTCCTCCCTGCTGCTGCCTGTCTCGGCTCCTACGATGAGTGCCACAGTGCTCTGGTTAGGGGTCCAGGCCACGCTGTGGGGGCTCCCGTCTCCCCTCTCACAGACACACGCTACTATCAGCATATTTGCTCAATGTGGGATGCAGGCCACATATTTTATAGTCATGCTCAGCGTTGACTGCATTTAATCAACTTCAAAGTAGGTTTCCATTACTGAGCACATGCTGCTTTTAGCAGCAGTTCAAAAGATAGACAATGTATTTAATGCAGTTTTCTTGTATGTTAATATAAGACAAAGAAGGGCTCTTTCCTGCCCTGCCATGCTGAATGGGAGAAAAAAAAAAAACAACTCGTCTTAAAACCCCCCCCAGAGAAATATGCTACTGAGTGCAAGTCAGCCAAAAGGTTTGAAAATGCCAGTTCTTTCAGACTAGTTTCCTACCAGAAGACCCAACTACACTATACATCGGCACACCTTTAGCAGCTGGAGGGAAATTCTGAATAACAAGATTCAGAGGTATAACCAGACAGGCATTTTTTTTGTCTCTTACCAAGATCAGTGATCTTTCCTGTGGTACACAGCAAGGCGATCCTCCTCTGTAATTTCCATAGTCGAACCTGTCTCTTTTCTTGAAGATTGTCATGATCATGGCATCCCCAAAGTCATCTGGGATTTCTTTATCACTCCAGATCCTTAAGATGAGGACAGGGAGCTGTGATGTGAGCTCTTCGACTCCCTACTTGAAGATTTCTGTAGGGATTCTATTTGCTCCAGATACCTTGTCGTTTTTCATATGCTTGATGGCTGAACCATCTCCTTCCACTTGCTGAAGAGCTCCTCATGGAATCTCAGCGTAGTGTTTAGGACATCAAGAGGCACAACTGACATGATCTTCCCAACTCACAAGCTGCAAGAGAAATGCTGCTAACAACATAAACCTCTCTACATGGCCTTATTTGACCTCATGAAAGCCTATGACTGTCAAACAAGAAGCACTGTAGAGGATCCTTCTGAGGTACAGATACCAACCAAAATTTGTCACCATTCTCTGCCTGCTCCACGATGGTATGCAAGTGGTGGTTCAGTAAAAGATCTATCACAGATCCCATTGAGATTAAGATGGGAATTAAACAAGGCTGCATCACCACTCCAACACTCTTCTCGATATTCCTTACCATGAGGCTACATCTGACCACCAACAAGCTTCCAGTAGGAGTGGAGCTAAACTACTGAATGGATGGTAAACTGTTTAATCTCAGCTAACCGAGCCAAAACCAATGCTACCCCGACCTCAATCATCAAATTCTAGTACACTGATCATGCTGTAGCATGTGCTCACACAGAAGCAGACCTTCAAGCATTCGTTAATGTCTTTACCAAGGCAAAGTGTACAAGAAAATGGGACTCATGTTTAGAATTCAGAAGACTAAGGTCTTCCATCAACAAGCTCTTAATAAGCAGTCCTCAACTCTGGTAATTTAGATTTATGGTGAGACTTCGGAGAGCGTTGAGTGTTTTCCATACCTCAGAAGCCATCTCTTGCAGAAGCCTGACATTGATGAAGAAATCCAACACTGCCTCAAATGTGCAAGTGTAGCCTTTGGACATCTGAGGAAACAGTCTGGAACAGTCTGCCAGCGGAGGTGGTTCAAGCACCTACATTGAACACCTTCAAGAGTAAATTGGATGCTTATCTTGCTATGACCCCAGCTGACTTCCTGCCCTTTGGGCAGGGGGCTGGACTCGATGATCTCCCGAGGTCCCTTCCAGCCCTGATGTCTATGAAATCTATGAAGATTACAATATCAGATCTGAAACCAAGTTCATGGTTTATCAAGCAGTCATGATCCCTACTTTACTGTACGGAGCTCAGAATTGGACAATGCACAGGAGACACCTCAAGTTGCTGGAGAAGTACCAGTGTTGCCTGCAGAAGATCCTTTGAATCCAGTAGGAAGACAACATTAGCATCCTCTCTCAAGTAAACATCATAAGCATAGAGGTGATGATCATCCAACATCAACTTCGCTAGGCTGGCCATATTATCCAGATGTCCAACTCAAGACTCCTGAAGCAAGTTTTATTTTCCTAGCTCAGTCAAGGTGTATGTTCAAAAGGAGGGAGGAGAAAGCATTTCAAGAACATCCTCAAGGCCAACTTGAAAAAAACACAACATCAACATCAACCTGTGGAAAACTATTGCCCAGGACTGCCCCAAACGAAGGAAGAGTCTGCTACATGGACCTCAGCACTTTGAAACCTTACAACGACAACAGGCAATGGACAAGCAGGAGTGGCAGAAACTGTATTGCAGACCAAACCAAGAAAGCAGAGCCACCTCCACACTATACAGAAACACATGCTTGAGCTGCAACAGAACCTATTGATCCAGATTGGCTTTGTCAGCTATATTTAGACTCACAGATAAGGCAATCAAGAAAGACAAACATCCTTGACTCCTAGGAATTGCTGATGATGATCAAGATGAAATACTTATAGATCAACACTTGAACGTTACAGACATTTGTATATTCAGCGCTAAACAGATTTAAATAACAAATCTATTATAGCAACATTTGAAGCAGTATGGTAAGTACAACCTAATTGACAGCTTGGCATAAAAATCCCACCCCCAACAGTTTCAGAGATAGCTGCACTTGGGTTGTTCCCTAAATACTACCCACTCAAGTGTCAGGATTCATGCCTTCAGCTGTTCTGAATAATCCTGCAGTTCTTCCACTCTTAGCTAGGACTTGGACCACAGTACCATGTGCATCAACTATACTTATCCAGTTGATCCAACTGGGTGGGAGACCTGCAGTTGTCCCCTTCCAGTTTCAATCATGTAAAGGATAATCAAACAACTTCCCTTAAAATAAATAACTAAATAATAAAAAATCAAACTTTGTTTCAGTAAGAATAAAAGCTTTGAGAGGGGGAAAAAAGTTTGTAAGATAACAATCTATATGCATGTTTCTCTTACCTAAGGGCTTATCCCACCCCTGACAGGTGGAAAACATGCCTGACTTCTTCAGATATCCCAGAAGCTGTCTGGGTCTGTCTGGTTCTCACAAACAAATCTCCCTAACTCTCTCAGCACCTTTTGCATCCTGGGCTTTTGCCCCTTTTGGCAAAACTAGTTTTGCACATTTACTTGGGAGGAAGTAAAAAATCAAAAATCACAGTTAACCATTTGGTCAGTGTCCTTTAATAATCCTCGTGCATTTACCAAAAAATGGTGTACCTTGAGTGATTTTTTTCCTTTGCCACTGGTGTTAACGTACAACACTGCTATTAAACTAAACCAATATCTTTTCATAAGATATATATTCTAATATGCAGGGCAATACAATTTAAAAGTAATTTTAAAAGCAACAGTATAATTTAAATATGACTGAAGACTGGCCTACATGATCCATTTTTCTTGGTGACCACAAACTCAAAAAAATGTTTTGTGGTACTTTTAAGTATTAAGATAGAACTATGTAAAATTAATTTAAGGTGAGAAACTACATCTCTGGGCCTATTATTATCTCACATAATATTCCTATTTTTATTATACTATATACATGCTTTCACATAGTAAAATGTTATCAAAGTGTACGCTCTTGGTACCTCCTCTTTAATAAATAGATATTTATACATGTTAACTTAATACTTTTGTAGGTACAAACAACGAAGAGTTTAGTAAAGAACACTTCTCAGCTGCTTTGTTTACTACTTTTATGTAACATCATGTTGCAAGTATTGCATTGCAAAAGCACAAAAATGTTTAATCTTTTGGACCCACATGGGACCCATTTTATTTGGACCCAATTTGAAAGGTGGTATTTTAAGTGTTACTACCACAAAATGGCCCCAGTTATAACATTACTAGCAAACTGCCCATCATAATGGGGGTGGTGGGGATGGAGCGCCACCACTCAGCACCCCTCGGTGCCACTGCTCTGCCTCTGGCCCCATGCACCCCCCCAGCCCCTGGTATTCCCCCACCTCCTGTGTCCGGCCCTGTGTACCCCCCTCCCTCCCACACCCAGTCTGACCACCGTGCACCCTTCAACCTCCCCACACCCCATGTTGGGGGGGATGGGACACGGCCACCGGAGTAGTGCAGGGGGACATGGCCACCAGAACCCCCCCTTCCCGCTCCCTGCCCTCCTCTCTTTCCCTGTTGCCTCCCCCCTTCCTGCCAGCTGTTGTTGGGGTGGGCGGGGGGGGGAGCAGCAGCCCCCTCGCTCCTTCTGTCTGTAATGCTCTGGGATCTCTCAACGGCGGGTGCGCAGTTAGCCCAGAGTATTACGGACGGACAGACAGACTGACTGACTAAGGCTTTTATTACATTAGAATGACTCATGCTAAAAAAGAAAAGTGTGTTTTACATTTTTGCCAAAAGTAAGATTTTTAGATAGGATGCAGAGTACGTGAGAGGTAAATGAGTGATAAAAAATAAAGAAGGATCGATTTCTCCAGCTTTTGCTGTACACAAACCATGCAAAGCTACTTTTGCTGTATTAGTAAAAAATGACTGATTAACTGAGAGTAGATAAAATCCACAGGTTAGAATACCAGAACTCAGTTCTGCACAATTATTAATTCAGACAACTATACTTACCCGCTACAATTCTCTGGATAAGAAAGCTAAAGTTCTGAGCTAAAACGATATCAAAGGAATATGACTGATCCTTCACCTGTTAGATAAACAGGGGAACCTGAATGCAGCATAGCCTTGAATAGGATATCTGAGTTTTAGGTTAAAAGGAACTAATTCTAAAAACAAGTTAAATTGAAAAGGGTTTTTTTTTTTATTAATACGTTGCCATTGTTTTGCTCCTTGACTTTTTTCCACACCAGATTATGCATTTTGCTACTGCAAACTGAGAATGTCACATCTTTTAACTTTATAGCGTTGGATGACTGGAACTTACCATGTTGCATTTCAACAAGTGAAAGGCTGAAAATCTGCTGGACTATGCTTAGACGGAGTTTACCATCACAGAGAATAACAGCTCTCTTTTCATCTGCACCACTTCTAGAAGGCTGCTTCTGCAAATTTAAGAAATTGTTAAATCTAGCAAGGCCTGTTTCCATCAGAGTCTTAAATATGGTAAACCACAGTCACACACCTTTGTTAAGAAGAGTACCTTATGCAAATAGCAAACACTATGTTGGTTTGTCAGCTGATTTGCAAGGAGTACATGTTAAAATCTTTAAATATAATCTAGTCAGGGGTGTCCACTTTAAAAATAGCTGGGGGCCACACACCCCACACGCCGTACTAGGGCAAGGCCCCGAGCCTGTGGGGACACCAACCCAGCTGCACTATGTTGCTGCACAGCCCTGGACTCACACACTGCACAGTGGCAGCCAGAGGAGAGGTGGAGCCCAGAACAGTAAGGGGAGCTGTGACTGAGTAAGACTATATGCTGCCTGTGTGCTGCCAACTGGACAGTCCTAGTGAAAACTACCTTCAATAATCACTGCCTTGAAGATTTAAAATCCAAATAAATAGTCCTACAGATCCTGTCCTGTATACATGGAGCCAAACGGTTTCCAATCTACCCCAAAATGAATCGGTACCCAAGTCTATATAGCTGAGTGAATAATTCTCTTCTGCGTGAATAACTGGTGAACTGGAAGAATTCCCTGAGAACCCTGAATAATGTCTCTGGTCATGGCAAACACCACGAGGGAAGACCTATACAAAATAAAATGAGATACTTATGTTTCATGGAGGAGGGCAGTGTATGAAGAGCTTATCTCTTCGGCTCAGCAACTACCAATGCCCCCAAAGCCATTTTGATGTATCTGTGTGCACTTGTGGGGATTCATATTTGGCTTTCCTCAACAATCGTCATCACACAGCTTGTTATCTGGGTAGTACAGATCCAAACTCTAGCAACTGACTCTGAATATGGCACCGTCTATATCTGAAGCGTTTCCATATTTGACACACATACTTTGTCATCCTTTTATCAAGGGACTGCCAATGATGATGACATATAGTTTGCAGACAAAAAGCTATATTATTGTTGGGCCTTCAAACTGAACTTGGGACCTGACAGTCAAACTGAGCATTTTTCTTGCCCCAAATGATCTTCAGCAAAAAAAATAAATAAATAAAATTTGTAGGCAAATTATTTACACTTGTGCAACCTCCTTCTAACTTAATGAGCCATTTTGTTGACCAGAGACAAGGACCCCACTCATTTCTTCAGCAACTACACAATGCTAAGAAAGGCAAAAGTACAGTGAAAAAACATTTCCTACTCAAAGCAGCAAACTTGGCTTCTAAATAAACAGAAGCAACAGATCTGATGAAAAATCATCAGCACTTTTATATTTGCTTTCAGCAGAGTACCAAACATTAAATTCAGCTTAAATTACATATTTACAATGTGGAACAACTGAGACAGGAAGGGGATCAGACCCTGGCACATAAGGGAGTGGCCACTACCAAAAGGAGGAAGAATTATTCCTAAGAACAGCAAAGGACAAAAGGACATAGACAAAGGATGTTAACAGAAAGGTAAATGCACTCTTTTTTTTTTTTTTTAAACATAATTGAGAACTGGAACCATCTTCTGAAAGGAAACAAAAAATATAGGTAGTGGACTTTGAGCCATAGCTTGATAATCAGACACTTGAAATTGTGTAGACAAAGAAATTAGGAACAACTCCCTGCACCCAGTAAGAGAAATCAAAAAGGTGCTCAGCAGAAGGATTTCTAGTGGAGCATTTCTACTGATTGTATTGTTTCTATTCAAAGTCTTAATTCGAACCGGGCAAGTGTCAGTATCAGATAAAACAGGTCTCAGATCCCAAATTGTTTAAATTCTTAGAAACTGAGTATAGGAACTAGAGGCTGAAAGCTGCATCCACAGATGGTTTACCTTTCAAGAATTTGTAAACCAGTTCAGTGCCTTTCTCCCAAGAGAGCACCAACCTCTTACAATTACTTCATCCTAATACCCTGATCCTGCATGTGTGGGACCAGACACTGAAGTAAGGGACCACACGTGCATAAGGGCACCCTGCACAGACCCAATTGCTATCTTTTCCCAGGCTCAGATCCTGCCAGGGGGAGGTGGCAGACATTCAAAAATATGGATCTTATACGATTTACCTTCTTTTATGCCTGCAGAAGAATGGAACTATATATGGACTTTATCAGCAGTAAACTATATCACTAGCTTTCTTTTTAAAAATAGATCTGTCTGTGCCACCAGCGAAAATACAAAATGGATGAAAACATCAAGGTAACATTTTTTAAATGGCAACATTTCTTGTTTAGAATCCCAAGAACTGTTTGAAATCTTTCCCTCTCTTCGTTTCATTTCAGAGAAATAAATAAATAAATAAAATGACAGACAACTTTGGTAAAACCATAGACAGAGACTGGTACACAAATCAAGTAAAACATTTCTACAGACCTTAAAAGGGCCAACCCTTATTGTTTTAGGGATTAGAAATGAGGGCTCCACCTGAACCTAATGGGATTATACTTGTGTAAAGCTAAACTGGTAAGCGACTGGGGCCTCTCCCTAACCTGACACGAACTCTTGCACAGTTGTACATTTTAGATAGCCACAATCTTAAAAAACATACCCAGAACAGGTTTTATACTAAGCTTCCAACAAAGTTACCTGAAAAATGATGTTAACAAAAGCCGGCTCCTGAGAAGATGGATACACTGGGAGACATTTCTTTCCAGATTTTAGCAGTTCTGTTAACTCCAAAAGGTGGTTCTGTAATTCTGTAAAGCTGCCACATAATCCATCTATGTTTTTAGATAAGTAACTTACTTCCTTTTCACTTAGCAAGAAATTATTTTTAGAGAAATTTGAAATTTCGGGAACTTCATCCACATGTATTTTTGGAGATACTGGTCTACTGGAAAATGTAGTAGGTGTCCCATGCAGGGCTGAGGGTCGATTATTTGGCTCAACTACAAAAGTTTCCACAGTGGTGGGAAAATCCACAGAAATCTTCTTTTCTCTGAGCTCACTCACACTTGACAAAAGGCTTTTCTCATAAACCGGGCTCTTAATTTCTTCAATAAGTTTTTTTCTGCTGTTAGGAGACTGAATAATACCCCGACCTGGTATCAGGAGTCCATTACTCAGAGGGTGGGTTTCTGCTGGGAGATTTTCTGGTGGCCCTCTTTTCACAGGCGTATTTAAAAAGGCATTGGAATTGGGGCTATTACTAGCAGCAGCACATGCTGAAGAAGCATTTTCAAAGATTATTTCTTTGATCATCAGACGGATGCTGTACTTGTCTGACCTTGAAGATGGAAGAAATGCAGGATCCGTGAATTTCTGCTTTCCAACCAAAATAAGTAATAACTTATAGGTTAAGAAACATAAACCCTTTGGCTTTTCACTTTTCTCAAGCTGAATTTGTTGGATATTGGGTAAATTAGATGCAGTCAATGAATAGACTAAAATAATATTACAAGTATTGGAGGCTACTGATACAGTTTGCGTTTTAGGGTCAAAAGCCATTATGTCAGGGACCAGAATGCCTGGGATGCTGACCTTCTTGGTAGTGGTAACCCTTCTTTCAAAAGTCACCAGGATGAGGTGTGAAGAATCTTGGCCACTTCCTGTTAAATAGTCCTTGACCCTCAGGTGAATGAAAGGACTTGAATCAGGTCTTTCTCTGCTGCAAAAGATATGGGTTAGATCCACAGGGACAGATGGACAAGGTACTGAGGTAACTGGCACAAGTTTCTCTGCCTCTAACATTTTTTTACCCGCATCCATGGAGAACTCTTCATCAGCACACAAGGTGGACTGTGAAGGAAAAGACTCTATTTCCATGCTAGCTGGGACTTCAAATGCAATGCCTGCATTCAAGCCACAAATCTTATCTAGTGGAAGCTCAGTAGTAACAGCAACTTGAGAATTCAGAGTAGATTCTATAGCACAGATGTAGCCTCCCACATCAAATATGGGGCAAAAGGAGCAAGCGTTTAAAGTCTTCTGAGCGTCATCCCATGTGTAGGAATGAAGGGCACTGCCTATGCCAACCACCAAGCGATTGCCCTCCTTAGTCCAACAAGCACAGTGGATTAGACCACTACCTTTGATGTCAGCTTTTATTCTGGAGTTGTTGAGACGTACTGAGTGTAAGACTGAGACATCCCTTGTAGTAAGCACAGCCAAGATCTCCTTCTTCGGGTGCCACACACAACCTTGTGGAAGCACTGGAAACGGCTCACCAGTTTCACAAATCTGAGAAACCAAGAGTTTATTTCTTTCTGCAATGTTATAACACAGCTGCCAAACTGTGATGTGTTTCTTATGTTGAACAGCCAGCAGAGCTGGGGCATCTGCACCACATGGACCCCAGTAGAGCCCATGGACATGCTCAAACTGACCAACAACACTTGAGTCACCAAACCTTGGTTCTCCATTATGAAGGTGTAAAGCAGTCAGTATCACTTGCTTCCCATCTGTCCAGGCTATACCATGCACAGGATGTATGGCCTGACACAAGGCATTAAGACCAGTTCTCAGAAGTTTTGCCTTTCCAAGCTCCATTCTTTCTAATGAGGGACATCTGTAAATATCAAAAACAAAGCATGCATTATTCTGGAGACTTTGATTATAATTCTACAGTTAAAAAAACAAAATAAAACCACTTATTCTTTTCATAAGAGTGACCTCATTAGGCCATCTCCCCTATCCGCCCCTGTCAGAGCAGGATCGTTCCATTCAGTACTTTTTCTATTACTTGTATTGTACAGGGAAAAGTTCTGATACTCTCTTGAACTTCACCCACAATCACAAAAGTCAGCATTCCTGATGACTCCAAGTTCAAACACCACACTTTGTCAAAAAAATCTCTCGGACTCAGTGTCCTAGCTGCACCCTTTTTGCTATTCCTCAGCTTAGCTTTATTCACTCCTGGTAATTTTTTTTAAAACAAGTTCAAGATTCTGAGGAAAGGAAGAAGTGAGGGTAACAGAGTAATGCTGATGACGTAAACAAGTTGGACTTCAAACACTCAGAATTTGTGGTGAGGTCCCACAGGAAGGAATAATAAGGGAAAGGGAGTTCAGGAGAGCTGGTAGTTTCTGAAAGAGATCATGCTAAAGGCACAAAGCCAAATATCCAGCTGAGGGGCCTGATAGGAAGTATGATAGGACACCACTGTGCATAAATCCTCAATTAGTTGAAAATAAAAAAGAAACGGTACAAAAACTGAAAATCAAGTCTTAAGGACAAGTATAAAAGAACAGCACACACATGTACAGACAATTGGCTTGATGCAATAATGGACATGGGTGCCAAAATGTAAAGCTTAAATCACAAATACAATCCCCCCTGCCTCCCCCATTCAACTAGTGCTTAGCCATGAAATACCTGTACTTTACAGGTATCTCATCTTCTGACTGTGAAGCATCCTTGGCACTTAGGATTGCCCCAAAAGCTTGGCACCCCAAGCCCAACTAGAATCCTCAAATTAAACATTCATTTACCTAAGATACTATTTCCAATAGCCATCTTCCAAATGTCAAGCACACCTCAGTATGATCAGGTTCCGCATAAAAGATGATTGTGGCTTCTTTCTTTTAAAAAAGAGAGATGGAAGAGAGAGCACAAGGGACAGCACAACTCAGAAGGGGATGTTTGGAGTCCTGGATTCCAAACCTCCTTGAAGGACAGATTATGACTTTTATTTAATCACTGTTTACTATAAAATACATAATCAGTCCTGGAAACAGGGGAAGAACCCAAGTGTTCTGCTCGTTCAGGTGGGTGCCACTTTTGAGACCTTGGATGCCAGCATGCTGAGAATGGCCCCTGGGGAAGTCCCAGCACAGCCCCTCTGACATGTTTTGGGGTATGGGACCTATGAGAGGAGCAGGTGGGTTGTGGGGGGGTCAGTGACATCCTGGTTATGGCATGCTGCTACTGCTGCTACTGCCTTTAGGAAAGAAAAATCAGGGGCACAAATAAAAACCTGGAAATAACTGATAAGGTAGCAGGACTGCATTGATCTGGAGTTACAGTAGAGGAAAAACTGAAGACATCACCAATGAGCTAATGTAAAAAAGGCAAACGTTATTCTTGAAGGTACAAATGGAAGTGCCAGTTCTCAGACAGCGGCGATATTTATTCTGCTCTAATCTACCCTTGCGAGTGCTCAGGGTTGCACTGCATCTACCTCAGGGTGCCACCATTTAAGAACAAGGCAGATAAACTGGACGGGCTCCAGGAAAGAACAACCAAAACAAGAGATTTAAAAAACACGACCTCTGAGGAAAAACTGAGAGCGCTGGGTTCAGTTTAGAGAAGGGAAGGGACATAATATAGTAAGCCTTCAACTGTACAAAAGGTTGTTATTTTCTGCCCACAGGGGGAGAATGAGAAATAATCCACTTAATTTTCAGCAAGGGAGGCTTCAGTCAGATGAATGCCTTAGCTACAAGGAATTAAGCAACTGAACAAGTTACCTACGGAGGACGCTGAATCCACATCACCGGAGGTTTTTAAGAAGAGACTAGAAAAGCGTCTGTGAAGGATGCTCCAGACATACTGGATCCTGCCCCAGAACAGATGGATGAACGGGAGGATCGCTTTGGGTCCCTTCCACTGCCACGTTTGTGTGATCTCCCTACACTTCCAGCTTCGCAGAGCTCAGACCAAACCCACCCATGGGAACAACCATCATTCTTGGCAAGACCAAGCTATCTGCCTTGTTCTTTAATACCCCAGCTCGACGGCCCGTAAACTCCAGGAGGTGGAGCCGACAGGTACTTACGGGAGGCAGAGACCCCGTCACATCTGATAAGCCTCCTGGGCCATCTGGCTGTGTCCCTTGGCGCATAAGCTCCACGAGACACCTTCAGTCATCATCCCCTGGCCTGAAAGAGCGGAGCAGGGGAAGTGGGTCATTGGTGCCCATGCCCGCTAAACACAAGCAGCCGAGCTCCGCCCCGCCGTCCCACATAAGCGGGACTCGTTTCCAGAACAGGGGACTGAGATCTCCTGAGCGGCACCTCAGAGCCTGGCCTCCAACAACCAATCTGGGCTGAATGCCGGGCTACCAAGGGAGTAGGCAGGGACCTGCCGCCCCACAGAGCCCGTGGGGGCCGCCCCGACAGCCCGCTCCACGCCTGTGCGGGGGGCAAACAGGCCCCCGGCCTCGGGGACGAGGGCCACGTGCTGGCCCAGCCCCACGGAGGGGTTGCCGGGGGCCTGGAGGTCTTGAAGGCCTCATGTTCCCCCGGCACCGTCCGCTCGCGCCGCCGCCTCGTCCGCCCCTTAAAGCCTCGGCCGCTCCCTACCCGGGGTGCCCAGCCCGGACCGAGGGGGTGCTACCGCCGGCAGCCGCACGCGGGGGGAAGGGGCCTGGGCGCGCACGCCTCCCCCGTTCCGTTCCGTGCTCCCGAGCGGCGCTCTAGCTTCCCGCCGCCTCTCAGTGATCCAGCGCCTGCGAAGCAACTACAGCTCCCAGAACGCAACGGAAGGGGCGAACTGCGCGGGGGGACTTCCGAAACGCCCCGCCCCCGAAGGCCCCGCCCAACGGAATCCTAACCGTCGCCCCGCCCCACAGAATCCCAACCACCGCCCCGCCCCCGAACGCCCCGCCCAACGGGATCCCAACCGCCGCTCCTGCCCCGCCCCACAACGGCAGGAGTCCCCTCGCAGAAGCTTTGGCCGTTCCTCCTCCCTTCCTCCAGGGGTCGGTGCTTCGAGCGTGGGGGTGCCCAGTGCAGCCGGGCTGATGTTGGGGCTCCGGGGCTTCACTGTGTGGGGCGGACCTAGTCTCTAAGCGTCTCTCTGTGCCCCCTGCCCAGGGCCTGGCACATCCCTCAGGGGCCCCAGGAAGAAGCTCCTGAGCCAGTGGGTGGGCATAGACATGGAGCTGGAGCCTAGCGCTAAGACCCAGTTGTTTCTCCCCTTGCCACAGGGGAGCAGGAAAAGGGCCACGGGCCGGCTGTGTCTTCCTCTGGGGCTAAGCGGGTAACCGAGCGGGCCAAAGCGATGATCCTCAGTCCTGCAGTGCTTCACACCCATAAAGCACCTGTCTACAGCTGACTTCCCAAAGGCAGGCATCGACCCCAGGGCTTCCTCATGTCAGTAGTCACCTCTCTCCTGGCTGGCTGCCACGCACCCCAGACACAGATGCTGCCGAAATCCTTTTGACACCTGAAGCTAATTCATGCAGCTGCTGCCTGTATTATTAACCATGAGCACATTAAACCCATACCTGGGGGTTGTGCCCTGACACCAGGACAATGAACTGCTGATGGCGGGTGCTAGAAAGACAAGCGCTACCTAGAAACTTTGTTACAAATTGCACCGATGTGGCAAAGACAGCAAGGATGAAAAACCTTTTCAGTTGATTGTGTATGAATGCTAGGAGTCTAGGTGGCATGCCGGAAGTGGAAGCTCCTGTTGGTGAGATGAGATTTCTTTACTAACTGGCTTTAGTGGGATGATTTGTACTGTCAGAATTTCAAAACAGTTGATCACTTCTTTTGGAGGGACGAGATGGATAAAAGAGGTAGGAGGTGGCAAGCTGCCTTGAGGAAACCATTACATCATAAACATTGTCAGTGTGCAACTACAGGGCTTTGACTACATCTTGCCCAATGTTGTAGCTAACAAAACCCAGGAGGGGATATTGGTGACCGTTGAATCACACATCCTTAACTTCCTCTGTAATATGTGGAGAGAAGAATGGTGGTGTTAAAGAGGAATTCAGTTTGAAAGCTGTCTCAGACAGCCAGTCATAAATAATTTTAACCCTCCAAGTGATGTGTGATTCAGAGACTGCCATTACACACCTTCTATCTTCTATGTTCATACTACTCTGCCTTGCAACACTTCTGACATCACTGTGTTTCCCCCTCTATTTTCCAAGTTTTCCTCTATCCTGCCAGTACAAGCGCTAGAACTGGTCATTTGGTAGGGGTTGGGCAATGTATCCATAACAAGATGTTATTCTTTTACATAGTATTTTAGTTATCTGTGCTCTTTCTAAATCCATCCTTTTTCAGTTTTAAAGATTCCTTTCATTTTCAAGATTCTTCTTTTACACAAAAATTCAAATGCTCTCACTTCTCTCAATGTCTCTTTTAAGTGTCCACAACCCATTAACTTTCACAACCCATTTCACTTTCTCCAGTGTAGAGGCCTTTAGGCGAGGTAGTTATTTTTTGCAATAACTGTCCCTTTTACTTTTTTATCCTGTTTGTTGTTTTCAGACTCCCTAAGTTAAAGGAGTGTATGTATTCGACCACTTGTACACAGAGGTACAACCTTGCACTTTACTGAGATTGGCTATTGTCTTAATTGTCTTCACATTTACCATCAATTCATAATTCTTGCTGGTTTTGTTCATGGCACAACATATTCTGAAATTTGACTCTAGTCAAAGCTATTAAAATTAGGTCATTGGTATATGTTATATTGTTGATATAAAATTTCATTAACTCAGATGTCCATTAACTCCGCACATGTAGGGAGAAGATTAGGAAAGCTAAGACTGCAACTGAATTTAAGTTAGCAATGGGAGTCAAGGACAATAAGAAGTCCTTCTTTAAGTAGGTAAGGAGCAGAAGGAAAACAATGGAAGTCCCTGCTTAACACCTCAGGACAGCTGGTAACCAACACTCAGGAAAAACCTGAACTCCTGAATTCCTACTTTGCCTTGGTATTTCACTGGACCAAGAGGAATAACATGCTAGATAAGATTTACAGCAGGCACGGTGGGAATGACTGCTTTCCTACTGTTGACGCTGAGCTGGTGCGTGACCAACTAGAAAAACTAGACATTTATAAGTCAGCAGGGCCAGATGAACTCCACCCAAAAGTACTGAAGGAGCTGGCTGAGGTCATTGTGAGACCCCTGGCAAAACTTTTCCAAAACTCGTGGCGCTCAGGGGAGATCCCTGAGGATTGGAAGAGGGCCAATTTTGTGCTCATCTTCAAGAAGGGGAAGAGGGAGGACCTGGACAAATATAGACCAATCAGCCTAACTTCTATTCTAGGGAAAATTCTAGAAAAACTTGTCAAGGAGTCTGTCTGATAGGCTCGCAGAGGGTAGGATTCTGAATGGCAGCCGGTATGGCTTCATTGTGGGCAGGTCTTGTCTTACCAATCTCATCTCCTTCTATGACCAGGTATTTCGCCAGCTGGACAAAGGAGAGGAGGTCGACGTTATATACCTAGGCTTCCAAAAGGCCTTTGATTTAGTATCGCACAATATCCTAGCGGGAAAATTGGAAGAGTATGGGCTTAACTGCTCAACGGATAAGTGAGTAGGAAACTGGCTGTGAAGTAGGACCCAGAGAGTTCTCATGAATGGATCTGTGTCATCCTGGTGAGAATAGGCCCGTGGTGTCCCTCAGAGGTTGTTGCTTGGTCCAGGGCTTTACAACATCTTTATCAGTGATTTGGGGGTGAAGAGCTTACTGTCCAAGTTTGCAGATGACACAAAGTTCTGGGACAGTGTGGTCATTGCTGAAGATAAGCTGCAGATTCAGGCGGACCTGGACAGGCTGGAGAGTTGGGTAGATGAGGTTCAACACTGAAAAATGTGAAGTGCTCAGTGGCGCCAATTTGACTAGCACCACAACCGAAAGGGACCTAGGGGTAGTGATCGACCATTGCATGAACATGAGCTGTCAGTGCGATGCTATAGCCAGCTGAGCAAACAATACTCTTGGCATGCATCAACTGATGCATCTCATGTAAAACCAAGGAAGTGATTCTTCAACTGTACTCCAAACTGGTGAGACCACAGCTGGAGTACTGTGTCCAGTTCTGGGCTCTGCACTTCAACAAGGATGTGGAAAAACTTGAGAGGGTCCAGAGAAGAGTCACCCTATGATCAGGGACTTGCAAGACAAGCCATATGAGGAGAGGCTGAGGGACTTGGGCCTCTTCAGGCTAAAAGAGAAGGCTAAGAAAGGACTTGTTAGCAGCTTGCTGCTACATCAGAGGTGTAGCTTGCTGCTACATCAAGAGCTCGGTGAACATCTGTTCACCAGGGTCCCCTTGGGGAAAACCAGGAGCAATGGCCAAAAACTCCACAAAGACCATTTCAGGCTTAACACTAGGAAAATCTTCTTCACAGTTAGGGTGTCCAGAGTGTGGAATAAACTCCCCCCAGAGGTGGTGCAATCACCTACCCTTGAAATCTTCAAGAGGAGACTGGACGGTCACCTTGCTGGAGTCACCTGACCCCAGTTGTCTTTCCTGCCTAGTGCAGACCCAGTGATCTTGTGCGGTCCCTTCCAGTCCCTTCCAATCTATAAATCTTTTATATTGCTGATGAAGTGTTTCCCAACCTTTTCCAGCCCAAGGCACACTTATATTAATAAAATTTTTCTGCAGCACACCTGTTAAGGCATTCCCCATCCTCATGCCTATTATAGCTCATTGCCATGGCAAAATGCTGCGACACATCTGTTAATTTCTGGTGGCACACTTTTGTGCCGCGGCACACTGGTTGAGAAAGACTGTGCTAGTGCATTATTACATAATAGTCTCAGGATTTGTGTACTGCTCCTAGACAGAAATTGAACTCACTTCTGCTTATTCTAATCTCAATACATCAATGTATTCTTGATTTTAACAACATTTTAAGAAAATAGCTTATCAAGGTTGTATAGTTCAATGTCATTCATAGTCTTTGGCATTCATAATTTTCAATAGAGAAATTAAAACTAATTTCTTGAAGTCTTCTGGAAGCTCATAGTATATATCATATTCAAAAGTTTAAGCAGATATGTTTTAGAATTTTTACACTAAAATAAGACACTAAATATTTAAAATATTTCAAATTATATTTAGAAACAGACTTTCTAAAAATAATAGCTGATGATTTTCTATTGTGAGATATGATACCCAACATAAAAATAAACCCATTGGCATGGAAGTTCATGGTTTCCTAGGTACCAGTAATCAAGACCTCTGGTATGGGCAAACTGCTCAAAAAGGGCTGATTTGCCAAAGCTGAATGAAATTATAATTGAAAATGACCCGGAGGCAAAATGTAGACAAATTGTTAATTAAAACTGGGAGCTCTTTAAGAAGGACTAATTAGCCAAATTACTTCTATAGTGCATTCTGGCTTGGAGATAAATTTTAATGCGTTCTGGCTCAAACATAAGGTGAAGGTTGCAATTAGAAAAAAAAAAGCAATATTTAACAAATGGAGAAAAACTCATTAGATAGGAATCAATATAGATCAGTAAGTATAAAGCATAGAAAATTGGTAAGGGAAGGTAAAGACATTAGGAGAAAATCTAGGACTAGCACAGCTACAGACAGTAATATAGGTTTTTAAAAAAATATATTAAGACCATAGGTACATTAGTAGATAGAGAAGGTAGAAATATTAATAATGATACAGAAAACATAGAACATAGGTCTTGCGAATAAACCTAATTTAATTATAAGATTACAAGTTTGGTTAGTAAGGGTAAAGCATTGTGCATAGTAGTATTTCAGACCATTCTGGTTACAAGTGTGTATTATATGATATCATAAAGAACCTTAAATGAATGAGAAACTGGCTAAATGATAGATCACAAAGCATAATTTTCAGCTGGGAATCATCCATGGCAAAATTTGTGAATGACAGAGTTTGACTGACTGATAAATAATGGCACTATCTCTCTGGCTGTGGTTCTTGACCACGTAAACTCAAGCTATCCCTTGATAACTCTCCTGAATTTGGTGTCAGCCTGGTTGAGAACCACTATAAAGTCTCAGCTTGCTTTATCTCCTGCTGCCACCATCTCTGAGGCAGGCATGGGTGCCCCTGCCTACCTTAGGTTTTTTTCCCCTCCCCCCCTGCTCTGCTCTACTCCTCTCCCCCACTGGCTGGCAGTTTGTAAATGGGGAAAACAGGTTGTGCAGAAGCTGAATGTATCTGTGCCCTGTACCTAAAGAATCCCCCTGCAGGCTGTTGCCTGTGTTTCTGGCTTACTAATTGCAAGCCAGTGAGGAGGGGAGCAGAGCAGGGAGGGCAGGAGAGGGAAGAAAAATGTTGGCAGCTACATCCCCTTCCCACACCTCAGGCACCTAGAAACAGAGGTGCTTGGGATAATTTCACCTGGCAGTGGCAGCACTGGTGCTATGGCATGCTTGAGAGGGTCTCATGGCACCCTGATTGAGAATCACTGATTAAAGGCAATCAAGTCACATGATAGGTTGGGTCCATACAAAAAATATGTGTTTTAATACAGGAGTGTAAGCCATATGTACAGAGGGAGGGGCTTTCTCTTGGAAAGCAGCGTCTCTGAAAAGGATTTAAGAGTTATATTGAACAAGCAAGTCAGCATGTAGGAAAAAAATCCAGTGCAATACCTTGATGTTGAACTGGGGGATTATTTAGTAGCAAGAGCAAGAAATCTTACCTCTGCCTATAGCATTGGTGAGATCCTGAAATACAGTGTACAGTCCACATTTTAAAATGGGTGTTGAAAAATAGAGAGGGCGCAGAAAAGCACCACAGAAATAATTCAAGGCCTGAAGAAAATGACTAGCAGCAAGAGTCTGAAAGGAATTCCATCTATTAACACATCAAAACGAAGCCTGAGAAGTGACTTAATTACAGTATATAAGTGTCTGCACAAAGAAAAAAATAGCTATTAAAGAGCTCTTTAAGGTAGTGGAGAAAGTTATTTCAGCACCCAATGGCTGGAAAGTAAATGGGAAATAAGGTATAAATTTCCAAAAGTGCAGTTGATTAACTGTTACAACAGTTTGCAAAGGGAAGTAGTAGCCCTTCAATCTCTAGATGTCTTCAGAAGATATTTCTTAACCAAACACAGGTTATGTTTTAGTCAAATACCAGCTCTTGGGTTTTTTAGAGGGAACAAGATAAAATAGAATACTCTTGATATACAAGAGATCAGGCAAGGCGATCTACTGACACCTTCTAACTATTAGGTTTCATTAATCTAATATAGTCAATTGGTTATGAATTGGTATTCAGAGTTTTCATATTACATAGTACAATAGCTGAAAGATCAGACGTACTCAAGAAAGATGGAAGGTCATGGACCTTCTCCTCTTAACATAATTGCCGCCACCTTTAGACCTAGATACTGTGAGCTACAGTAAGCCAATTTTGAGGGGTTTACTACATTTTGAAAAGAAAAAAAAATCTGAAGACCCAAATATCCTCTGAACTCTACCCCTCCACAAATGCACTCAAAAAACATTTTCAAGCTAATCATACCCGATCAAAAAGCGAATACATTCAAATTTGTTTTCCTCTTTACAGGTTAGCTTTACAATTAAACAGGTCAAAATATTTGGAAATGAACAATGGAGAACAGTTCTGCACTTAGACTAAATGGCTTTGTCCACACTGAGGCAGTGACAGGTCTCAGCAAAGATAGGGCCAGGCATATCTTGCCTATACCTAAAAGTATGCTGCAAGAAGTCTACCACTGAGGCTGTTCCAACCTCACCTTTCCACATCCACTCTTGAGCCCATGTTCTCTGGCCTGCCTATGAGCAGCCCCTGGGGTCAAGCAAGGAGCAGCTTTAATTGCTTACTTCCAGGTTTGGCATGCCTCTGTAGGCCCTATGACTACAGATAGGGTCTTCACAAGGACTTGCTCCCACTGCTGTATAGGCAAACTCTAGGTGAACAGGAGATTAAGAAAATGAATTAGCCCCCAATCCTGCAAACATTTAGACATGTATATTTTTCCCTGAGCAGCCATAAATAGCCACTAAAATGCTTCCAGGATTATGCCTCAGTAAGTTGTTTCTGTTTCTCAGAGAGGAAGAATAAAGATGAATCCCACTGAACAGATGAACCTCAATTGTTTATCTCGTGACTCTGGATGGCATGTGAACTTGATATTGGTACAGTGTTTTCGAACCATCCATTAAGAACAGCAAGAGTCACAACAACCGCTTTCTGATTTTTATCAACAGTGAGTATAGATCAGGGATAAGCACCCCCGGCACACATGCTAGAGCGTGGCATGCAAAGGCATTTTGCTTGGCACATGTGCCTTGGAGAAGGGGCTAGGGCTGTACTGACACAACAAGGATCAGGCCCCTTGCGGCTCCCCCAGTGTCTGCCCTGGCATGTTAATATCTTACAAATTGAGGTTGCGGGTGTTTTTGGGGACTCTGCCCAAAAACATTTCCGACCCCTGATATAGGCAGTTAGCATTTTTATCAGTAGTAGGCATTTCTGCTTTACTGTGTTCTTTTCTTGTACTTAATCTGGTGGCTAGCCACTAGGGGGCTATATCGGTTTGTTGAGAAATTCATTCATAAATACAGTTATAGTTCTTCACCTTCACAAATAATTTTGCTTAAGTAAAAATAATTATATACGCACCTGGGTTCTGGCAGATAGAGGCTTATTATATACTTAGGTTGACAGTTAATGTTAATATTCAGAAATTGAGTTTTTTAAACATTTGCTCCAACAAAGCAGGAGACCTCATTTTAAGAATGTTCCAATTGATGTTTTCATATTAGATGTTTCATTTTTTCTTCCTTTACCTGCAGTTATATGAATATACATTTTGAAAATATTGTTATTCTCTTAACATTTAATATATATTTACATAATTATAAAAGAAAAGTTATATGTAGACACATCAAAGACTTCAAAGAACAGCAACAATTTAGTATATTTAGAATTGCATAAACTTTATCAAATAATATATTTACAACAGACGTGGCAAACTGGTCAATTGACCAATCAAATATTGTTAATTAACTGCATATTTTTGAGCAGTCAAAGATTATATCAATTTTACAAAAAAAATCTACATTTTTTGCAGTTTTCTTGATATAAATATAACTTGTTATTTTTTTTTGATACATTTCTTGATGGAAAAATTGTTATTTTTATGTGTTTTATTTGGACCTATTGGCAATTTTTTACAATAATTTTTTACAATTTTTTACAATAATTGACCAATATTTGATCATTTGACCAAATACGCAACCATAATTTACAATTAGAGATTTATCAGATGTAAGCTTAGTTAGGCTGAAATGGAATCGTCTTAGCCTACCTGTGTAATAGGATGTTGTAAAGTTACACATGCATTACTGCACATTATTTCTCAGTTATGCACTTCTTGCGTTCTGGTTGTATCATATTTCCATAACCACTGAATGGTTATTTCACAATGATATGATATTATGCAAATCCCTTTTCTCTTGTTGGCTGGCAACCATTATTAGCCAGTCATACAGGACTAATCTGCATAATCAATATAGTTATTTATTGGTAAGTCTACTGCAAATAAGCACATTTCTCTGCTCTTTTTGGTTCCTGTCTTCAGAATTTTTGAGCCCTTTGCCAGAAAGGAAGTATAAAGTTTCAGGGTGCTGAGAGATGTGTAAGCCCCCACTCTAACTCATGGCATTTTACATACAGCACAATGAGTTAGAACAGCCCACCTGACCCAATGGAGGTTCACCTGTTGAGTCCTGGGGTGGGGAGTGGAATCAAGCTCCACTTTGGAGTTGATCGAGCCTGTGGAGCTTGCCTGTGGCCTCTTCCCCCTAACCCCACCCCACTCACCTCTTGGCTCTGGTGCTGTTTGCAGGAAGGGAGGAGGAGCAAGTGGTGGGCTGGGGTTTGCTTGGTTTGAGCTGAAGATGGGTGCTGGGAGAGGGGGAGTGGGGGCACCATGAGGTGGGGGGAATCCAATCCACCTGCCCCACAGCTTCATTTCAGGCACAGCACACAGCTTGTTCACCCTCCACTCTCCCCATTCCCTTCCTGCAGATAGTACCAGGGTTTGGGCTGGACTGCATCAGCTCAGCCTCAATTGCAGAACAGATTGACCTTAGGAAGCAGAATTTTCCTCAGGTGCTATAAAGTGGAACACCTTCATCCAATCCATCATTTGATGAAGGTTAATTTGTTGCATGATCAGCCACTTTTAAAGCGCTCTGCAGCCTTGCATGTGTATCATGGCACAGCTGTAGAGTACTTTCAGAGGAATGATTGTGTGACATTTGTAACTTCTGTCTGTAACCTCAGTCTCTCCTCTCTATAAGCTACTACAGAAATCCCTCTGAGTTCCGTGAAGGGGGAGGGGAATTGAGGCAATGAAAATATTGAAAGGGAATCTGTTTAAAAATAAAAAAATAAAAAAGACCAATAGGTCTCATTCCCCATGCTTAATACAAGCACAACATTTGTTTTTTATAAATATTTAATCATCTTACTGACACTGAGTTAATGAGTGTTTTGACTTTGACCTTAATGGGAACGTGCATTTTTTACTCGTGCCTAAATTCTGCCATTTCACAAAGCTGCAGTTTCCCTGATATCTATAACAAATCTGTGTTTTCAGTATTTATATTATCTGAATCAGCTTTGAAACAAAATAAGGATAGTGTGGGGAGAAGAGCCATGAGGACCTGTAGGAAGGAAAGAATGGTACAGAAAGGAATTGGGGTGGATCAGATGGGGGAAGGATAAAAAGTGGCAGGATAAAGGGGTAAAATCATAGAATCATAGAAGTAGGGTCAGAAGGGACCTTGTAGATCTTCAAGTTCGACCCCCTGCCTGGGCAGGAGAAAAAACTGGGCTCAAATGATTTCAGCCAGGTAGGCATCAAGCCTCCTCTTAAAGACCCCCAGGGTAGGAGCCA
>NW_017728918.1:11992304-12037904 GCF_001723895.1 Crocodylus porosus | reverse complement strand
CCAGGTCTTGCTGCAGTCTTTCCCTCCCTACTAGCGTGCTCACCTCACCCCAAATTTTGGTATCATCAGCAAATTTAAACAGGTTGCTTTTCACCCCGTTGTCCAAATCGCCGATAAAGAAATTGAACAGCGAGGGCCCAAGGACCAAACCCTGGGGGACTGGGCTACCCACTTCTCCCCAGGTGGAATATGACCCGTCCACCATCACCCTCTGAGTATGACCCTTGAGCCAATCTGCAATCCATCTGACTGTGTAGGCATCAATGCCACAGTAGGAAAAGTGGCAGGATAAAAGGGGCAGGGAAAGCTAAACAGGTTATTTAACATTCATTTACCGTAATCCAAGTTCATAGTGCAGTTTTGTGATTTTCACATTTTTGACCTTTGTTAAAAATTTGATTAGTTACCAAGTCAGTATAATCACAACCTGTGAATGTTTCCTGTTAACATCATATCCTTTAAATTTGTTGATCCAGAATAGGTTATTACCTAATAAATTAGAAGAATTTTCCAGTTATTATTATAGTATTCCTTCATATGAAAACTAAGTAGGGAAGCTTGGTTTCCAAGTAGAGGGTTTTGGGGAGGAAATTTAAAACTTAATATCAATAATGGTGTTTTAATGGGGTTTTATTATTCAGTGATAACATTTTTGGTCTTGCAGTTAAGTGGGAAGGATCTCACACTAAACAGTGAGAATTTTGCTTTGTGAATTTTTTGCTAGCAAGGGAAAAGTGAAATATCATTATTGTTCTTACTCTTAGATAGTAGATGCTAGGTAGATTGCTCTAACATTTTCATGAAGAGTTCTTGTAAATTAGAAATGTTTGAACATCAGAAAGTAAAATTCACTAGAAATGCAATAGTACTAAGTATGCTAATTGTCTAACAATGGATTTAAAAAAGTAAAATATTAGAACAAATGTTAAATTAGGCATTGCAGATTCTTTCAGTTTAAAGATTGATGCATTTAAACCATTTTAAAATGGCATTTAGAATATAGATGGTTAATATGACAGTGCCCCTTTCACAGATCTTTCAGAAAATATTTTAGGGCAGGGCTGTCCAACTGGTGGCCTGCAAGGGGTTAACTTGCAGCCCATGGCCCCTGCCTCGTCATCACTGCTGCCAGTGTCTTTCGGCTCCCCTTCCCTCTGACCTCTGCTTCCTGCTGCTGCCTCTGGGGTGGGACAGTGCAAACCATAGGGCCTCCCCTGCACAGTATGGGTTGGCCACACCACAAGAAGTCCATATGGTCTGTGTGGTCAGGGGGCTCTTACCAGAGAAGCATGGGGAGGCCATGCAGCCTGCACAGTGGGTTGCCCCATTCAAAACTAATCATTTCATTTTATTGCATGCGGATTTAAATGAAAAAATTTCTAAGCATGAAAACGAAATTACTCTCAAATATTTGCTGAGTCTTTTTAGTCCAAAAAAACCCATAGAAACCTTCCTAACTCATTCTTAAAGTCAGAAATCATAATATCATAGTTGGTAAAGTTGGAAGGGACCTGAACAGATCATTAAGTCCGACCCCCTGCCATGGCAGAAAAGAGTACTGGGGTCAAACGACCCTGGCAAGGTGATCATCCAGCCTCCTTTTAAAGACCCCCAGGGTAGGAGCCAGCACCACTTCTCTTGGAAGTTGGTTTCAGATCCTAGCCGCCCTGACAGTGAAGTAGCACCTCCTGATGTCTAGTCTGAATCTACCCTCTGCCAGCTTGTGACTTATTTCTTGTCACTCCTGGTAGTGCTCAGGGGAACAGGGACATTCTTTTTCAAACCTGACAGTAGGATGTGCAAGGAGCTGTACAAACCTGGATCCTCCTAGTAGGAAACGGGAGTTGCTCTTTGACTTGTTTCCAGATCTGCAGAATAACATTTCCTCTCTCTGTTGTAAAACTTTCGGTAATCTGTTTTTCCTGGTCTCCACTGCATTTTCTATTCTTTCTTAAATGTAACAAGTCTGCAGGAATATTACTTGTATCTTTGCTTCTTGTAGTACACATTTTTTCATTCACATCATTATCTTCCATAATTTTTCCTTTTTGCTGTTTGCAGGGTGTTTTGTGGTACTTTGTATGAAGGTAGGCATAGGGGCATTCATGGAACATGAGATGCTGCATAGTGAGAACTAGTATAAGCATTTTAACGGTTACTTTAAACATGGGGATTGAGGTCACAATAATACAGAGTCACATTAACATTAGATATTTTATAGACCTGGAACGTAGTCTTGACCCCACTGAAGTTAATAGGAGTTTTGCCACAAGTTTAAGTGGAGTCTAGATGTTTAGATGTGCACAGCCCTCCCTCCTCAGGCTCCCAGTGATGGCCTGTGGGCCTACCTCTGTATTAGGGGCTAAAACATGGGAAAGGGGAGGGAGGCTGCCCCTTCCCTGCCTTTCTTCTGGGGTTTCCACATAGCTGCATAAATACCCAGCTGGTACATCACCCTACAGCATATAGTTTATGTGCACATGCTTATAAAAACATAGTGTAAAGCCAGGAACAAAAATGACCAGGTAGATGATTAGAAAATTGTCACAGAATTCGGCCCTTTGTTAGCTGTTTTTCTAGGATGTTATATTTTCTTACTATTTTGCAAGGAAGTGCAAACCAATAATGTTTTCTTGTTTGCAGATAGTTTCATCCAGAGGAAATGACTGGGGCTTCTAACATGAAATTCCAGTTCTGTTTTCTGGAACTCCCCGTCAGTTTCATGCGCGGTATTATGTTGGTAAACTGATGAGACATACTCCTTTCTTAGCTGCATGCATTCCTGTCTGCTAGTTAAGATAGCATGGTGTCTGCTGACAAGTTGAGTAGGTCTTTCCCAGTGGTTTTCCATGGCTAGTCTGCATAACACTACAAATGTCATTACCACAGCAGGAAATCTCTCTGTGACACATATTCACACATACCTCCAAATTCGATTACACCTGGCTTTTGACATTAATGTAAATGTTGACATAATAGCAAAGGACAGGAAGACATAAAGTTCAGGGACAACTTTTGCTGCTTACAGAAAACAGACTGCTTTGCAGTGTGCAATTTGGAGACTCATCTAACACCTAACTAGGCAACATGAGCCAGAGGCGTATAGAATTTTAGTTTAGTTGGGGTGGTTGTTGGTTCACCCTTCATTTTCAAAATCAAATGTGTTAAAAAAAAATCTGCCATATGGAACTTAATATGTTTTCTAGAACACCTCCCAGGCAGTGTTGCTTGCAAGGAGAAACTGAACTCTAAAGCAGACTGCACCATAGTTAGCAAGAAAATTGTGGAAACTTTAAGGTAAACTTCAGCTTTAAATAAAAGTGCATTTTGTATTGCAGGTCTCCTGTATGTATGCTTCACAAAACATTCTTTCCTGTGCTTCACTAGCTACTCCCTGACCTCAGTTGGCACCTTTTGTCTTTCTTTCCATCCTATGCTTTTACCACTGTTAATGCAAAAAGCCTTATGGACAGCTTGTGAGAACTAGAACATGCTCCCGGTACATCTCTACTTCATTGATTCCCCATCTGTTTTCTAATCTAAACTGAAAATAAATCTTCTGTTTTGCATCTTTGTATCTTTTAATTCTTGTATTTTTAAATTTCTCCTACTTTTTATTACTTTCAACTTTAGCTTTACAACGCTACAAAAGACACTGCTAAAATACTGTCATATTGTACTGAATGCTGATATTGTTCCTTGCAAACAACTCTTTCTTCATGCAGTAATTTTCCACTGTGAAGAAGATACGTATTTTCAAATTGGATATTTGAATATATATTATTTTCAAATGCAGTACCTGCATATATATTAATATCATATTACTGTCTGTGTAGTGGTAGAGTGTTTTCAAATATACAGTTTTAAAGCTCAGTGACCCAAGATACTTATTCCTAAATTCGATCACGAGTTTGTAAATGGCTCATAGGGTGATCTGCCATCATCATTGGTTTTCAGAATGGTAACCTTACTTCATGGTGAAATCACCGTTGACTAATTAGTTCCCATTTGGATTCAGTATCCTTTCTTACTGTTCTTCTGGTTTATTGAAGTGCAGCATAAATCCAAAAGTTCATTAAGTAGAGTGAAGTATTTTAATTTCACAGCCTGTTATCCTCTGAAACTCATCGTTTTGTCATTTGGAAGCTTATTTTCCAGTTTTAATTTCTGCAGGAAAAAATGGTTATTATACCAGTACACAGGCATTCTTTACCCTTGCCTTAGTCATCAGCTTATCTTTGAGGAAGGTAATATATTAACACCTTAACCAAGAGTACAATACTGGCAGGGAAATGTATAGTGAAATTTATCATTATAATTTTAATTTGCACATAACTGATGCACTTGAGAGTTGATTTCTTCAGGATATTGTTAGCGGCTGAGATTTTCAGCTTCTCATAACTTCCCTTTGTGTTGCTGCCAAGGTGCAGTGAATTGAGACACTGTAAGACACTGGTGGTACTCAAGTCATCTTCTCCCACGGCACCAAATTTTGAGACACATGGGGAGCCCTGTGTGCCAAATGACAGGGCATCACAGGCTGGATCCAGACCATAGGTCATATCTTTGTCACCCTTGCATTAAGACAACAGCTGTATACTGGCTTCGGACCCTAGATAGTGTGGGGCAGCCATAATGTATATTGGTTCCTCCCACTGATGTAGGGAACAGGTAAGAAGGAGCACTGTTGCACAAAGTGCTTTCAAATTCTGGTCAGCACAGTAGCTCCTTGTGAAATGCTATATGTCGAGTCAAGTTAAAACAGCATATACAGTCCCTGACAATCTCCAGAACAGAGGCTGCAGAAAAAGGAAGAGCTCTGGTACCCCTGGGGAATCTGGTTCACAGTATTTTATATGTAGTATTCACAAAAGGTGACAAATGAACACGACCTATTAGGTAATCCTGCTCCCAGTGCAGAACTGTTCCATATAAAATACTCTTGGGGTGTGTCTACATGTTGCCCTGTGGTGATGTAGCGATATGCTATGTTGCCATGTGGTGCACTACAGTGATGTAGCTATCATGTGGGTTTACACGTGATTGGCAGCTACTTCGAAGAGGGAAGTACTAAAGCATGGTGTCAGAGCAACATCGCTGTATGGTGACGTGTAGATGCACCCTTAGTCTCATATTAAATATTCCAAACTGGTGGGTTTTCCACCATTTCCCTTGAGCTATTAAATCTTACTATCAAAAGTTTTTCCCTTGTTCAACCTTAATCTTTTCCCCCTTATTAATTTTTAATTTAAATTGTTTTTTACATATATTTTTTAATGTTAGGTACTATTGAAAACATAAAGAGAACTGTGTGAACATCTTTATCAGACTAAACAAAACTGACTACTGTATCAAGTTATTTAGAAAGCTGACAACCTCCTCCCTTCCATCCCCACCAAAATTCTGTTACCATCCCATCCCATCCCACTGCTTTCAGTAATATCAGCTGAATTCGTTGGCATCTGAAGGCAGGATTTGACTCCCATTTTTCTCAGCTGATGACAATGTATTGTACCCACCATTTTGAATTTAATTTTGTAAGTAAAGTACATATAATTCATTAACTGAATAATTAAAAATAAATAAGATCCTTACATATTTATTTTAAATGATGAGCCTCTTTCCTGTGTAGTGTGGAAGGTCTCTGCAAACCATAGAACAATTGCACTCAGCCACATTACATAATCATGTTAGCTACATCTTTCTAATCAGCTTGCTGCTTATCTCTCTGCAGATAGGTTTTTATAGGTCCAGTCCAACCAACTGCTGAAATTGTGCTTGGTGAGATTTTTGACCTGTATCTCTAAGACCCCAAGGGTGGTTTTAAACTACCTTTGCCCTTCTCGTCCTGGGCTATTTTGGGGATGGAGTGGCCTCCAGCAAAACCCTGGAAACCTAGTATATTTAAGCTATGGAGGTCTCACTGGCATGTCCCATAGGCTTTAATGCTACCCATCATTCACACATATCTAAATGCTCCTGTGCTGCATTCAACCCATAATAAAATACTTACATCACATCTCCCAAGGAGTTCTCAGAGGACATTGTATTGTATCTATTTTTGGCAGCTTCCTTGCCTGAAGAAATTTTTTCCATGCTGGATTTGAGATTTTTTGAGACCCTTTATGCTGTTCAGCTATTGTATCAAACAGTAAGGCAGTGAAGTGAGGATGAAGAGCTTACCTACTATGTCTAAACAGTGACAGAGATTTAGCCTTGTTTCTTTGAGCTGTGGGAAGAGGGGTTTTCCCATTTAAAATTGTGTTTTAGATTTTTAAAAATCATGCTATAGCTATATAAGAATCAGGAGAGAGAGATCGAGGATACATGATGGTATGCTTATAAAGTTTTATCATCCTGAGCATACTTTTCTTGTGTGTGGGAACCCATGTGTGACTTATGCTTGTCATCCCTAGCTGTACTGTTGTGTATTCTTTACCTGAACTATATAATATAGAAAAATTATTACATCAGAATAAGATAGAGGCAGCATAACTCTGGAGCCCAGTGAAAAGGGTAATCTCCTGCAGAGTTGTACTGGGGGGAAGGGAGAAAATTGGGAATTTTATTCTGGATCAGGGCACCCCCAGCAAAACACCCTATCACTGGGCTGGAGTATCAGGCTCCATCTCGCTCGCTGTCCATTCTGCCCATTGGCCTACCTTCAGCATGAATAGTGAACAATACGCCAGCCTCACCCAGCTCACTCTATAGCCTAATGGCTACAGCACTCTCCTGGGAGCTGGGAATATGGTTTTAAATTCCATCTGAGTAACGGGACCCTATAATCCAGGTCTTCCACTTCCTGGTTAAGTGCTATACACACTGGACTATCATAACAAAGGTGTATTGCAATGTCTAAGAGTAGCTTATGACAGCAATTTGGATCTGATCCTAAAACTTGTAGAATAAAGATTACATTAACATGTTAAACCCATTCTTTATTCTCTGATCAGGACATTCTCCCTTGCTTTCTTTCAGTTCAGGCCCACTGGCTGGCCATAACACTTCCCCCTTTTTTCCTCACTTCCTGGAAAAACAGTTTGAGAATATGTTCCATTCTTCTGTTAAATCTGCTTTCTTCTTTATTATCATGAGATCCCAAAAGTCTGTCCATCTTCTCCTACAGTGTACCAGCTGTTTCTGAGTATCTTGAATCCTTGTATTATCTTATTTTCTGTAGGCTAAATCACGTGCACTTAATCTTCCTCCTTACAAATCTTCATGCTGAAATGATAATATAGCCTTTTAAAAAGCTGAATGTTTTCACTTGAAATTCTCTGTTTCCTCAACATGCTTCATATTTCCCTTGGATCTATTGGAACAGCAAAGAAGGCTCTTTCAGGTCTTCATTTTTCTCTACAACAGTATTGTCTATACTAATACAAAGACACCTGAAATCTTATTAAATTACAGTATTGACTGTTTGTTGCTTATGGTAATAAAGAGAAACTCATTTCATTTCAAACTTCTTTCGGTGACACCAGCTTTTACTGCACAACATGGGCTCATAACTACTTTCATTATCTCATACTGTGTGTGTCTCCATGTGCAAATGCTCTGGGGTGGGTTTACTGTAGAGCAGGGTGGGCAAAATGGCAGATCTGGTCAGTGGCCAGATTCCATTTCCCAGCAGCCCCTGCCCATGTGGCTGGAGCCAGTTTCCAAGGAGACGCAGCAGCAGCCACGCTATGATAGCATGAGGCTGGGATTTCCATGGCCCCAGCATTGCTGGCAGGGCAATGGCAGGGTGTGGAGCTGCTCTGGATCGTGTTGGGATCGTGTGGCAGTGACAGCATGGTCCAGAGCCAGGGCAGAGCTATGATCTGCAGCCTCATGCTGTGGGCAGAGATGTGTAGGCAGCGGATCATGGCTCTGCCCCAGCTCTTTGCAGCGGTGACAGTGTGGTCCTGAGCTGGGGCAAAGCTGTGATCTGTTGCCTGCATGCCCCTGCCCTGGGCATGCAGGCTGCAGATCATTGCTCTGCCCTGGCTCTGGGCCATGCTGTCACCACTGCAAAATCCCAGCCGGGCCATGGAGCAGCTTCCCGCTCTGTTGCACACCCTGCCAGCAGGAATGGTGCTAGAGGCAGGCTTGGGGGGGCTATAGCCACCCCAAAATTTCCCATAGCCACCCCTTCCAGTAGTGCCACTGCCTGTCTTGCACAGGTGACGGCAGCTGAGCCTACTCTGCTCCTGCCTACAGCACAGCCCCCCTCAGCCTCCACACCAGGAAGAGGCTGGTGCCTGGCTGGGTCTGGTCTCCATGGAAACCCTGTGCTATCACAGTGTGGCTGCTGCTGGGCTCTCCATGGAAACTGGCCCCAGCCACACATGCAGGGGCTGCTGGGAAATGGAGTCCATTACTGGCTGGATCTAGCCCACTGGCCAGACTTTGCCCGCCTCTGCTCTAGAGTTAATTTACTCTAGAGTAAGCCCACCCCAGGCAGGTGTCTAGACTTGTGGAGAAGCAGGTGCAGATTTGCTGCACATGGCAGCATTCTGCTCCAACCTCCCACTGGAACTGAACGGGCCCCCTGCAGCAGCCACAGGGAGCTCCCATGACTGGGGAGCCAGGGCTGGAAGATAAGAATCTCCCAGCCCGCGGTCCTTGAAAGCAGGCAGCTTCTGGGGGCGGGGAACAATTTCCTGCCCCTTGCTACCCAGCTGACTGGGAGCACATTTGCTCCCAGTCAGCTATCTACATGTGCCATACTGTGCAGTAATTATTCCCAAGTAAATATGCTAGTTGCATTTACAGGTAGTAAATTTACTCATGGTTAGAGCAAATCAGTGCACAGTAAGCATCTGCATATGTAGATGGTGACACTTATTGTGCAGTAATTTGCTCTTGAGTAAAGCATCTCATGTACATGTGCCCACTGTTAACTTACATCACAAACACAGCTAAAATAGGAGCTATACCTACTGTTTAGATCCAGTGAGAGCCATTAAGAGTGACAGATAAAACAAACAATAATCTACATATGATCCTGCAGAAGGAACCAGAGGGCCCCAAACAAGACTGTAGTATCTAGTTATTGTGTAACCATGCCATACACTTTTTACCATTACAATGCACTGAGAGTACTATAGACAACTTTCTAGTCATGCAGTTTCTGATACTGCAGAACATCTTTTTCTAATTGCCTCATAAGAGAATGTCATTTGCATTCCTCATTCAGAAATTATGTCACACTGTTTGGTGCTTGCATAGAAATGCTGTTTTCACAGGAGACACTTCCACCGACTTCTGAACTGTCAGTTCCATCCCTTATGATTATCTCTTGTGTTGCTCTGAATGTTAATGGAACAAAACCTTCACTATCTGCAGTGAGAACAATCCAAGAAGAACCTGTAAAGAAATTAAGCATTGAAGAAAATAAATGCATTGAGGTATTACATAAAATGTGCACATATTTAAAAACATATTATTCAACACTCCAGCAGAGCCATTTTTCTTCTTGAGCTAGCCAAAATCCAGATGTGGCAGTCCATCATAGATGCAGCTTCCCCAGTGGTACCACCGTGGAAGTTGTAAAAGGGTTCAGGAATTTCTAAATTTTATTGTCTAACTCTAGTCAGTAATGATGAATAACAAATCCAGTATTTAGTGGTGTGGGTGAACCATAAACATCCTCACCCTCCTCAATCCGTAGGGTAACATATGAACCCTTCTTGGTCATCTCAGTGTCTGCTTTTCAGTTGTCTGAATGGCATTTTTGGCATTTACATGCAGGTGGAAAATCTATTCCTAGTCATGTAGCCCTGAACAAGTAGACAACTATGTACATGCACAGACTGGCTGTGTATGTAGTGGGGACACTTCTGTGTGCTCTTGTGGATACATAGTAGCTTTAGATGCCTGAAAATGTAGTCAAGTAAAACCCATTACTTAAAGATTGAAGGAGACCTGGGTTTTAGGCCCCTCTTACCCAAAGGTGGTTTGAATCTGGATATCACTGATCTCCCAGCACATGACTCAAAGCACCATGCTACAGGACAGCCATTATCCATTTCTGGTGCTGCTTTCAAAGCTGGGAAAAACAGGCAGAGCAGGTACAAGCTTCTGTCCTACTGGGAGCAAGGACCCAGGCTAGAACCCACCAGCCCTGAGTTATGCTGGCTTGCTCTCTTCTTCCTAGCCCTATATATCTCCCATATACCTCTCGCAGCTGCCCTGGAGGCTAGCCTGAAAAATCATACCAGAGAAACAAATGGGCAATGCCTAGTCTGTGGTAGCATAGTTTGAATTGTGTGCTTGGAAATCTGAGAAACTTAGGTTTGAACTACCTTCTGAGTGTGGGCAGCTTAGAGCCCAGATGCCCCAGCTTCCCAGGAAAGTGGGGCCAAAACAGGAGAGGTCTGTTTCTCTCTACCTGTTGCCTGTGTGCTTGCCCAGCCTACATATACAAGGCTACATGGCCAGGAACAGAGTTCCTACCTACATATAATGTTCCTGCCAGCACCTGGTTATACTTGTCCTTGGGCTGAATAAAATTTTCCTCCTCCAGGGCTGTAAATCCAATATTCCTGAGCATCTCTAAATTCACATACCAAACAGAGAGAAATTATTTTTTGAAGGTGATGTCCAAAAGAAAACATAATGTGTTCTGTTGTTGTCCTCTGATTTGTGGTACATAAGACATCCTAAAGAGCTTTTATGGAAGTTGAGCAGCACCCCATTTAAAATACTAATCTATTGATTACAGTGCTTAACTCCTTGCACAGGGGCCAGGAAGCAGCCAGCCAGGGAGAGCCTAAGCCTGCCCTTATCTGCTTATTTCTTCACACTTACAAAAAAAAATTATCTTAATTTGCAAGCTTTCAGGCACATGAGCCCTTCCTCAGGCTTAGGAGAATGCAAAGATTGTAAAATTTCTCCAAGTAGAAATGAAAATTCATATTTCACAGGAGACCGGTATAAGATCTCCTGGCTGAAAAGTTGGTCTAATAAAAGATATTACCTTCAGCACACAAACTACTTGTATTCTTAGACCAACATGGCCAACCTGTATCCCCAAAATATGGACGATATTGTAATTAGCCATTTTGAAATGAAAACGTCATAATTTTACAAGAAGGAAGTAAAATACAACACCTTGAGACCTGGAACCTGACACCCTTGCTCCAACCTTTTGTTTCCAACCAAATTTGCACATTTGCAAACCATAGAAATTCCTTGCCCAGGAGAAACTTCCATCACCAATCCTCCTGTGAAATATTAAACATCATAACTAGTATGGGTGACTGGTGCTTCTCGAGTCTGGGGGGGCACCAGCTTGCCAATGGGGGGTGAGGGAGAGTGTCGCCCAGCAGCCTATCACCAACTGGGAGAGGGGGTCTCCCAGTGGCCAGTCGCTGAGCTCAGAACCGGCAGTGGCAAAACTGAAAGTGTGATTGCACCAGCATTTCTGGTTTCATAGCTGGCACTTCCAGGGGGTGCACAGCCAATCTCAGGGGGTGCATGTGCACCTGCGTGCACGCCTATGCGTTGCCAATAATAATTAGAAAGAAGCATAATTCAACATCCTGCTTGCCATCAGACACAGTTGATGTAAATGGACTGCTCCAACTTTTATCCAAGCCTATGCTGAATGAACGTTTCTAGCCAGGAGATCTTACACTGCTCTCTTGTGAAATATGAATTTTCATAAATGCTTGGGTTGAAAGGGATCTCAACAGATCATTGAGTCCAACCCTCTGCTTAGGCAGGAAAGAGTGCTAGGGTCAGATGACCCCAGCCAGATGCCCATCCAGCCTTCTCTTAAAGACCCGCAAGATAGGGGAGAGCACCATCTCCCTTGGAAACCCATTCCCAATTTTGGCCACCCTTACCATGAAGTTTTTCCTGATGTCTAGCCTAAATCTGCTGTCTGTCAGTTTGTGACCATTGTTCCTTGTTACCCCAAGAGGCGACCTGGTGAACAGAGCATCTCCGATCCCCTGCTGCACCCCCCTAAAGAATTTGTAGGTAGCCACAAGATCACCTGTTAGCCTTGTCTTGCAGAGCATGAAGAGGTCCAGGTCCTTCAGTCTTTCCTTGTAGGGCTTGTCCTGTAAGCCCGTAACCATAGGAATGGCCCTCCTCTGGACCCTCTCGAGTCTATCAACATACTTCTTGAAGTACGGCACCCAAAACTGGACGCAATTCTCCAACTGTGGTCTGACCAATGCCACATAGAGGGGAAGTATCACCTCCTTGGTTCTATTTGTCATGCATTTGCTGATGGTTTTGTCACACTGACGACTCATGTTCAACTTGGAGTCCACTATGACTCCAAGATCCCTTTCCACTTCTGTGCTGCTGAGAGGCTCACTTCCTAGCCAGTAGGTGTGCTGGATATTTTTGTGCCCTAGGTGCAGGACTCTGCATTTGTCCTTGTTGTACTGCATCTTATTGTATACTGCTCGTCTTTCTAACCTGTCCAGGTCTTCCTACAATTGTTCCCTATCCTCTGGAGTGTGCACTTCACCCCACAATTTAGTATCGTCCGCAAACTTGGACAGAGTATACTTCACACCCACATCCAAGTCACTGATGAAGATAATGAAGAGTACAGGTCCAAGTACTGAACCCTGCGGGACTCTTCTACCCACATGCAGGTCAATACCGACCCGTCTACTACCACTCTCTGAGTGTGACCGCTAAGCCAATTTGCCACCCACCAGACCTTGTAAACATCTAAGACGCAGCCTCTTAATTTGTTTATGAGACTGGGATGAGATACTGTATCAAAAGCCTTCCTAAAATCTAAGAAAATGACATCCACCTCTACTCCTGTGTCTAAGCATTTTGTGACCCTGTTATAAAACAAAACCAGATTGGTCAGGCATGATCTACCTGCTATGAATCCATGCTGGTTTCCCTGCTGCATTATTTTTCCTGCTGGACTCCCACAAACATGATCCTTCATAATCTTTTCAATGACCTTTCCAACGATGGAGGTGAGACTGACTGGCTTATAATTACTTGGATCTTCCTCCTCTTCTTGAAAATAGGGACCATATTGGCCCCTTTCCAGTCCTCCAGGACCTGACCCAAGCACCACAAGTACTCAAACAACCATGCCAGTGGTTCTGCTATGACACCAGCCAGTTCCTTCAGTATTCCCAGATGCAGCTCATCCAGGTCTGCTGAGATGAACACATCCAGTCCATCCAAGTGACTCTGCAACAAGTCAGCATCAACAGTTAGTGGGCTGGTGTCCCTCTAATGCCCATCTAAGAACCCATTAGGAGACTTATCTTGAGCCCTGTTCAGGAACACTGAGGCAAAAAACTCATTGAATAGCTCAGCTTTGTGCCCGCTCTCTGTTACTAATTGTTCTTCCTTGTTCAGTAGGGGTCCTATGCTGCCCTGCACCTTCCTTTTACTCCTGACATACCTAAAAAAGACTTTTTGTTGTCTTCAATTTGTGTTGCCAGCCTCAGCGCTGTAGTTACTTTGGCCTTTCTAGCTGTATCCCTGTAAGCGTGGGCCAAGTAGGTATACTTCTCCTTGGTAGCTTCCCCCTGCTTCAACTGCCTATATGCCTTCTTTTTGGCCCTTAGGCTCCCCTGAATTCCCCTGTTTAGCCAAGGAAGTTTTTTGGCTCCTTTACCCCTTTTCCCTCAAACTGGGATAGTCTCCCTCTGTGCTCGAAGGATTGGTTCCTTTAGGAATGACCAGCCTTCCTGGACTCCCATCTCACCAGTACTGCTATCTTGAAGTGTGTCATTGACTAGATGCCTAAGCACTCTGAAGTTAGCCTTCCTAAAGTCAATCACTTCCACCCTACAAGTTATCTTAGCCACCGTACGCCATATGGTGAATTTGATTGATTAGTAGTCACTATCCCCATAGTGACCACAAATCTGCAGCTCCCCTACCAGGTCCACTCCTGGAGCCAACACCAAGTCCAGTAAGGTATTCCCCCTAGTAGGACCCTATACCTCCTGCGTTAGGTGAAGGTCCTGCATGCAGGTTAAGAAACTACATGAATGGTTGGATTTGGCTGACTGCTCCTCCTAGCAGATGTCAGGGTAGTTTAGGTTCCCCATGACAACCATGTCCCTAGACCATACAGCCTCTGAGAGCTGCTTCAAGAACTCCAAGTCTAACTTTCCTCTTGGTGTAGTGGTCTGTAGCAGACCCCCGCCACCAAGTCCCTTTCCCCTCAACCTCCATGTATCCTAACCCACAAAGCCTCAAGTTTCTCCTCCTCTGATCCCATTTTGATTAGGGTAGATGTATAATGCTCCTTTACAGAGAGCCCCCCCACCTTTACAGAGAGCCACCCCACCCCCTTTCCTCCCTACTTCTGTACGACCTGTAGCCCTCGATGTGTACCTCCCAGTCATGGGAAGAGTCCCACCAGGTTTCCGTTAGCCCCACTAAATCAAAGTTATTATCTGCAAGCAGAAGTGTGAGTTCTTCCTGCCTGTTACCCATGCTCCTAGCCCTCCAAATGGTGCCTTTGGTGCCCCCCCATTCTGATGCCCAAAGGCCCCCTGTTGCAGAGCACTCGGGTGCCCTGCACCTAAAGGCAGAAATGGCTCAGGAGAGACCCCTAGTGGTGAGAGGGGGGAGGCTCAACTGCCAGTCACCAGGGCAGCACAGGTGCTGGTTGCTAGGGGAACCAAGGGTATCAGCTGACAGGAAGGGGCAGGGCTTGGCCCCTTCTTAAGCCCAAGCATAAAGCCAGGAGAGCAGTTCCCCTCTGGTGGCCAAGGAGAGGGGAGCTCGGCCAGTGCTGAGAGAAAGGGGAAGATAGACTGCAGGAGCATCCCCTGGTTGCGGCTGAGTTGGAGTATTTTCTGGGTAGGGACAGAACATGGTTTTTGACTGGATGGTTTAGTTTACATTATAGCCGAGGGGCTTTGTGTTTTGTGTTTTGTGTTTACTATTTTACTGGAGGACCAGGTGAGGCTATTGGGGTGGAGGAGGCCTCATAGGAGCTTCACGGTAGTGTGGGGTTTCCTGGCGCCAGAGAGGGTGCAGCATTGTTTGGGGGCACATTGGCCCCAGCCATGGAGCGAGAGGGGGCAGCGAGAAGCCCTGGAGCGAGAGGGGGCAGCAGGGAGCTGCGGAGCTAGGTGGCAGTGAGAAGCCCAGAGCTAGGAGGCAGTGAGGAGCCCTGGAGTGGGAGGGGGCAGTGAGGAGCCCCGGAGTGAGAGGAGGCAGTGGGGGGGGGGCCCAGAAGTAAAGAAGAGGGCCAAGGCATAGGGCAAACCATGTCAAGTATCATCTGCGAGTCTTGGGCTGCGGTGTAGGGAAGGAAAAGGAGCCGCAGATAGCGCCCCCTGACACCGGGCATATAAAGTGGGCAGGCTTCCGCTAATTACATCACTCAGTCAATTAAGATCAAGGCGTGGCAGGAGAGTAAGCAGGCGGTTAGCCCAAGACAGGAAGGCGGAGCTACCAACCGAAAGGTTCCAGCGAGGTATCTCTGTTACAGCCCCTTAGTACTTACCTGGGATGTACTATTGCATGTCTCACAGTTTGTAGTTTCTAGACTCTCCCCATCTCCTGCCTCCCTGTCCCCTGTCAAACTTAGTTTAAAGCCTGACGGCCAACCTGTAAGAAAGTCATTTCTACCTGGCAGTCTTCTCCTATGCTTGAGGAAAGGCGCATGTGCCTGAAAGCTTGCAAATAAAGAGAATTTTTTTTGCAACTGTCTAGTTGTTCTAATAAAAGATATCGTCTCTTGCACACTGACTACTTGTATTCTTAGACCAACACGGCTAAAAACTGTATCTCTTCACACATCACTTATCTCCTCATACTTCCTGCAGCACCCTACAAAAGATATCATGGCACTCCAGGTTGTCCTGGCAACCTGGCTGAGAATCATTGCCTTAGAAATATCTTGGTTTTTTCCTAATTTGGTGGAATAACTTGTTAGTGCTTTCAGAAATGCACATTGAAATATACATAAAATTTCTCAGTTCCCATTTGAAGAATTTGGTTCTTGAATCCTTTACAAAGTCTTATTTTCTCTAAAGTGTTTCACAGGTACTTGAACTAAATAAGTAAAAGAATAGCAATTAAAATATTTTAGTTTGCATAAAAATCATTTCCTGTTTCACTTAATTAGGTTTATTTTGATAATTTCTGTGATGTCCTAAACATTTTGGTTCTTCAACTGTCCACAGAGTCTCTTAGGAAACAATAGGGTAGGCACATTCTGAATTTCAAATACGGAAAAAGAGCAGACTTTAAAAAGAAGGGAAAATCAAGTAATTCATGCCTGCTTCACGTATTGCATAAAAGCAGAAAGGAATAAAACCTATTTTCTTTTTCTTTTTTTGCCTTTTCATGTCACTGTTAAAATGAAAAAAAAAAAATTACCGTCTATGTTTTCTATGAGTAAAACTATTTCCCATTGGATTCTCTATTATGGTATCATAGAAAAGTGTAAACATACACATAGAAAGTAAATTTTCTGTATGTGTTTTGTTTTATTACAGTTTGACATTTCACAAGAAAGAGCACAGACTGCATCAGTACTCTGCAAATCTCTGTAATTGTTGAACAGAAGACCTTTGCTGGGATCATTAGATATATAGGAAGCCTAGCTATGTTCATTTTGTACATTAGGATAGCTGTGGTGATGTCTCCTTATCTACATAAAAAACTGGTGTGAAAAATTAGGAAAAAGAATGTAGAAAAATTCAAAACTCTGTGCTCTAGTTTTCAGTTACAACATGGCAAAGTGAGATTTCCTTTCCTTATACAGTACTATTAACAAAGGGCTTTTACAAGCTGCTCCACCATGTCATGTTGTTGTATCATCTATAACGTCATAAGAAGATTGTCATTCCAAACCACGAACCTTTAAGCTTTTTCTGTTAATACCTTTTTTCTAATTCTGGATAGACTTTGGAGTCTCTAAACTGCAGGCCTGAAAGCAGAAACTCTGGTGCCCAAACCGATACAATTACATTGTTCACTAAACACATATTGATAAAACGTGTTTATTATTATCCTCACGAGGGCTGTTATTCCCACTCACTCAAACATTTGAAAATCACTATTGTAATTGGTGACATTTGCTTTGTCACAGACCCTAGAAAGTGTCTTGTTAGTAGAGACAGGCTAATGAAGAAAGTAGTGCTAAGAATACTTGTTTAGCTTTGTACAATAATTACAGATGAGCTGCATAAAACTTGAGACCTGCAAATATGTGCTGATAGCCATGCTCCATATGACAGGCTATATTTAGTGCAAGTAATGGTATTACACTGTTGGACTTAAGGTTCACAGTGTCTGGCCAACTGCGTCGCTCATGTAACACCATTGATTTTAGTGGCTCTGCATCAAGTCTGAATTTGGTCCATTATTGTAATGGTATATGTTTATTAAAAAAATGCAACTCATTAGTGCAAACTAATCAAATTCCTCAAAGTGGCATTAGGGAAGGGAGTGGAGCTGAGTGACACCTTGCTCTTCGCCTTCAAACCTGTGTTTCATGTTTTGTTGCAAACTAGAAAATCACTCTTTTGTGGACAGGTCTCATCAATTCCATGTATCCTTTCCCATGAGTAAAAGCTAACTTAAGCTTCTGGATCAAAACTATGGAAAACTTGTAGTTTCATGTGGTCTCAGCTTGAAACTTGACAGTTTTGACAAAGTACACATGCTTTTTAGCTCATCTGCACCCGAAGTCAAAGAAAAACATAGAATTGATTAAAAGGTCATATAAATAAATTGCTCTGCTCTGAACATGGAGAATTTTGCATGGTTCTAGGGGGAATTCTTGATTCAACAACTATTTTTGATGCTAACAAACTGATTCCTTTTATGAAAAGTTTAATAGCACATTTGGACAGAAGGAGAAGCATCTGGGAGTGATTCTGTGACATGACATTTGTCTTCTGTAAAGCCCAGTGCATCAAAATGAAGAATGCCAGGCTGTTAACTAATAAATGATGCTACTCCAAAGGCTGAAAATAGGTTCTCTAAGCCTCCCATTTCATTGTAATACTAAACTCTCTGCCTTTTTTATTATTACTAGACAGGTGAACTTGGAGCTTTCAAAATCAAGAATTGGTAGTGCTGGCCACATCCAGAAATTTACCCTGCCCTGACCTAAGGCTACTTTGGTTTCCCACAAACGTATCCCTGCCAAAGAAGGCTTCTCTATGAGCTGAATATTTAAGAATATAAGAACATAAGAAGTGCCATATCGGGTCCATCTTAGCCCAGTACCTTGTCTCCAAGAGTGGCAAGTAGTACATGCTTTAGAGGGAGAGTATATGAACAGAGAATGTTTAGTGTAATATATGCTCTGTCACCAAAGCCAGGCATTTTGGTGACCAGTGCAGGTCATGTGCAGAAAGCCTCCTATGCACTACGTTATTATTTCCATTTGATATTGCTTCCCCTCAATACAAGGGCACCAGCTGCTGGTATGCTGTTGTCATTGCCCTTGCTACAGTGTTGCGTCATACCCTTGTCATCAGCTATCATTGGTTTAAGGATGTCAGAGGATACATCTCCGACTTCTATTTAATAACTCTAAATGGACTGGTCCTCAATGAATTTGTCTAATGCCTTCTTGAACCTGATTATGCAATCTGTCTCTACAACCTCTTGTGGCAACTAGTCCCACAAGTTAACTACCCTGTGGGTGCATCTGCATGAGATGCTTTACTGCACAGTAGCATAGTTTACTGTACAGTAAGTGTGTGCGTCTGCATGTGCACATGCTTACTACACAGTAAAAATTACTACTCACGAGTAAATTTGCTACTTGCAAATGCCTCTGGCTCCAGCCCCTGCCCTCCTCTCCCTGCCTGGCCTGGCTACACTTCCCAGGCCCCCAGGTTCTTTCTCCACAGCATGCAGGGAGGCAGGAGACAGTGCAAAGCTTTACTGAGCAGCCTGTGCCCTCGCAGTTAGGTGGGCATGGGTGCCTCACATGCTGAGGAATGTGTCAAGGACAGTGGTGATGTCCTCCTTGGCTGTGGGAAGCAGGAATATGTAGCGCAGTCGCAGGCAGCGGTGGAGGTTGTGGGGCAGCCCAGGCTTGCCCTTGTACCACTGAAGCTCAGGGTCCTGTGCCCAGGAGCTTATGTGTGCCTGGGGCACCATGGCAATCAGCAGCAGCAGGGTGTAGTAGGTTGGGCACCCCTCGGTCCACACAAACAGCTCCTTGCACAGCACCCAGGACATGTGCAGCAGAGGCATGCTTGGGGTGCAGAGTGGCCATAGGAGAGGCTGCCCCTGGGTCGCCTCCCCAGAGAAGGCCCCAGTGGGGGCATGGGCAGCTCCTTGTCCCAGTTGTCCAGGAGCCCTGTGCCCCCTGAGCCTAGGCACTGTGGGCTTGGTGGCAGCACAGAAGAGTAGCTGGCCTGCAGGAGAAGGATGAGCTCTGTTGTTGGGGAGGGAGGGGTGGGTCTGTTTGTTGTGAAGGCACTAAAATGTTTCCTGATAACTGTCTGCAGTGAGTGTGGTGCTGGGGTGGGAAGTCTGTGGGTAGCTGTCCAGGTGGGCTACAGGGGGGAGTGCAGGCGGAGGTGATTAGCTAGCACCTCTCGCACCCGGTGCCCTGGGCCCTACTGGTGAGTGCGCTTCTTCTGGGACCTCAGCAGTGGGGGCCTGCTGGGATCAGCCGGGCCAGCACCACAGGCTGCAGGAGCCTGGGGTGCTGGGTGTCACTGCCATGAGCAGCGGCTGGAGCAGCCATGTACAACACATGCCCCCTGTGGCTGGGGGGGCACGGTGGCAGCAGGAGCGTGGTGGCAGGAGCGTGGTGGTGGTAAGTGGGAGCTCCTGCAGATACTGCCAGCGGTGTTGCTGACAGGGTGACAAGTGGCAACTGCCCACAGGCACCACTGACAGTGTCGGCAGTGTGTTCTTTTGTAGGGGGTGCACTGCCATGCTCAGGGGGTGCACATGCATGCACCCCCTATGCATCACCTCTGGGAGCAGCCATGGTGTGGAGAGGCAGAGGCTGCAGCAAGAGAGCCATCATGTGCTGACTGCAGCCTCTGCATGCTGCTCCTGGCTAGAAAAGCAGGTGGCTTGCCCCTTAAAAATGGCTGCCAGCCACTGGCAGGTGTGGCCAGAGCCTTGAGCTCCCCCTGGTGGTGACAGAGGCCCGTTGCAGGGCCCCAGGAAGTGGCAGCAGTTGGCTGCTAGGAGCAGCAAGTCTCTCCCACGTCCCTGCATGTGTAGACACCTACGCAGGAGTGTTTACTCATGAGTAGTTTACTCACAAGTCAACTGATCCCAGATTAAATGCACATGTAGTGCAATTGATGTGCCCAGTCAGAACCAGTGAGACCAGCTGGTATGTAGATTTTCTCACATGCCTTTTTCCTCATTGACATTTCCCTCTCCTGGTCTCCCTCTATTAGTAAGCTGTCAGCAGGGGCAAATTTAGGCACAAGCTAAGTAAGCTACACATTATGAGGGGCCTTTAAATATGGAAAAAAAATACAGTAAAACCTCACAAATCTGGTGTGCTCAGCACTAAGCATGAGCCAGAAATTTGAAAATGCCGTTTTTTTAAAAACTGGCACCGCACCCAGTTGCGGAGCTGGGGAAGGCTGTGTGCGCAGCCACACGCAGAGCAGCAGTGCAGGCTGTTTAATGGAGGTTGTAGCAGCCACATGCAAGGAGGGAGCAGTGGCTGGGTCCGAAGTGGCGGGGGAAGGGTTGAATTTTTGAGAATGCCAGATATTTGATATCCGGATTCTTGAGGTAACTTTTTGGTAATGCTATGGGGCCTCTTAAGCCTGGCATAGCTTAGGGCCTAGCATGTCATAATCCAGCCCTGGCTGTCAACCCTAGTGTGTTATATAGTAACTTGCAAAGTGAATAACCATTACCTAATGGATTAGAATCGAGACTATCACAGTCTGTTCATTTGTGATAGTCACAAATAAACAAGTTTTGAACTCATACCTCAAAAGGAGGGGGATTATATTAAAAGTCAAAAATAGCTTTGACATCCACATGAGCCTTAGAGGGTTGGGTTGCAAGAAAGGTACCTTCCTATCAAAGAACTGGAGCCAGGACCTCCCATACACTAACCCCAGCCTTGACAACCTTTGTCAAGTTACTCAGCGTGTCCTCCTCTCTTTTCTCTAAGATGAGGATAATACCTCATTGGGCTAGTAAGGCTTAGTTACCTGGTTGTAAAGTGTTTTTGAGGATATAGTACAAGTATAATTTTTATTTTTGAGGTATGGAGGGCTTTTCCACCCCCCCCCATGGTGTTGCCAACTTCTGAAAGCAAAAATTCACCAAACTCCAAAAAGGGGCTAAATGTTAACAGGGAGATCTTCTAGAGACATAAAAATGTCCTGAGAGACTTCACTGAGCTTTACACACTACAGACTTCTAAAGAGATATTAATATATGCATTTTATTAGTAGGAACCCCCCAAAATCACTAGATCTAGTAACAGAGGGTGCCTATACATATGCAGAGGCTGCTTCAATGCGCTGTAATTGCAGTGTGTCACAGCAGACTCGATTAACCAAGTCTGCTGGAGTGTTGTACTTACCACGCTCCAGCAGACCCCAGCGTCAGGTGTATCAGTGTCCCCATGCTGAAAAATCACAGCAGGGGCACTTTAACTAAAGCTTGTTCAATGAGCTTTAGTTAAATGCCCCTGCTGCCATTTTGCAGTGTAGGGACACTGATACACGTGATACTCTGAGCACTTTAATTAGAGTGGCTCTTGAAGCCCCAGTGATCAGTCAGTGACAAGGGGGGAGTCCCCCCTGTGCCCATTCTTGCTGATTGGGGGGGTTCCCCACAGCCAATCTCACCAACTGGGGTGTGGGGGGGCACTGTGTCTGATCTGATCTCACTCACTGGCTTCTGGAACTGGCCACGGTGCTTCTGGAAGTGGCTGTAACACTCCCACTCCCCGGCCGGTGCTCACGGGGGGGGCACCGGCACTCCTGCCAGCCCCCCCTGCCCATTGCCTAAGCAGGGAGTGCGGCCTGTCGGGGGTGCACCAGCATTCTCGGGGTGCATGTGCACCCCCATGCACCCCCTACGTGTTGCCATTGTCTCTGGGAAATCTCTTGGAGCTAGACTGTTCTCAGTGGCGACAGATGACAGAACAAGGGGCAATGGTCTCAAGTTAGAGCAAGGGAAGTGTAGGTTGGGTATTAGGAAAAACTCTCTCACTAGGAGGCCGGTGAAGCGCTGGAATAGGTTACCTAGAGAGGTGGTGGAATCTCCATTCTTGGGTGTTTTTAAGGCCCAGGTTGACAAAGCCCTGGAAGGAATGATGTAGCTGGGGATGGTCCTGCTTTGAGCAGTGGGTTGGACTAAATCAGTGTTTCTCAACCTTTTTTTGTGCCAGGACCCATTTATAAACATCAAAGGCCAAGTCCCAACCCAGTGCCCTTCACTCCTGACCCACTATCCTCGTTCCCCAGGTCCCAGCCCCCACAGTGTGTGGGGCGGGGGCGGGGGCATGGGAGGCCCCAAGCAACCACTTGCCACCTGGAACTCTGCCAGCCTGCAAGGGAAAAGCCACGGTTTCTCACATTTTTCTTCTTTAAAGCAGAATCCATTTTTAATGTTTGTTCACAGCTCTTTCATATATTCTTGTGACCTATGGGTTGAGAAACAATGGACTAAATGATCTTCTGAGATCCCTTCCAATCCTAATCTTCTATGATTCTATGATTATATCATGGATCACATGGAGGCATTTGCATACCTAATAATGCTAATATTGGATGGTACCCTATGGCACCCTTAAAAGGATCTCATGGTATCCCAGGATGCCATAGGGTACCATGCAATAGCACCCTGGTTGAGAATCACTGCACTAAATAGTTCAATGACCAACATGGGGACAGGATTTTCTTGGCTTCTCATCCTCTTTACAGATAAATCATTGCAGAGAGGTACAAAGAGGACTTTGGTCAACTACGACATCAAGTCCTTGTGTTTATTTTGCATTGAATGAATCCCCAGAATTTCCAGAATAAAAGTTTTATATCTTACAAATGATTCTACCCCCTTCGTATCATTGGGTATGTGGCATGTTAGTAAAGGAGTGGGGAGCAAGATGCTCAAAGGGCTTAAAAGTAGGTATCTTTCTTCCCAAAGAGCTTGTCCTGATTATTTCCTCTGCCTCCCTCTGCAGAGGCATCTAACAGATTGCTTCAGTTCTGGGACAGCTGTGTAATCACAGTTAGCATTTAAGTGTTTTCAAGAGACATTCTGCCATGTTTTAGACAAGGAAAACAAGAGCTTATCAGAAAAGCTTTGAAATCCTTGTAGCAATTTCACATTTACAATAGTATAATGCTTTTCACAGCTTGTAGATACTGCCTCTCACTTGCATCCTACACATTGAAAATTTGGGGTGTAACCTAGATACCAGTAATAAAAGGAACATACCATGTTTCATTTCAACAACGGGCAGATCGAAAAGCCTCTGGAGCAAATTCAGGTGTATCTTGCCATCACAAAGGAGAACAGATTTTGTTTCTTCAGCAACAGCTCCATTAGAGAAATATTTCTTCAGACAAATACATATGAAAGAAAAGGTTTTGTTAGAAATCTAGGCACCTTTTTTCCTCAGTTATTACAATATTTTTTCAGCAAATGTTCCCTCCAGCTTCTTAATCATTTTGATTTTTCTTTTCTGTACCTGCTGAAATTGTCTTTCTATGTAGTACCTCTATTAAAATTTAATTCTAGGCACAGTCTCTCCACCCGCAAATACAGAGGGACTAATTCCTTTCTGCTCCTTGGGAGCCCTTCATATCCAGCTCAGAAACAAACAAACTTTGCATCTGTAATGCCTGGGACTTGTCTATATTTATCTATACATGTGTGTACCAGTATTATCAACCCAAGCTATTGTCCCATTCTGAATAGAACATCAGTCCATTGCATATGAACAGATGAGTATGATCGTATATCACCTCTTTCAGAAATGAAAGGGTATAAAATCCTAGCACTATGATGGTCTCCTTTGTTCCAGTTGTACAGGTGGATGTTTCAGAGGTAGAGAACTTTTGGCTCATGTATAGTCCATCTGTACAAATCTGGTTGCTGAGATGCATTGTAAAGCTGTGTTGATAAGGTAACTAAGAAATCCCATAGCTTCCTCAGGGGCTGCACTGGTGGTTGCAAAAGCTCCAGGGGCACAGCATATGGAACAGCTGATGACCGTAAAGTTTATGCAGCTGTGTAATTGATACAGATGGTTATAGAAAATTTGCTGCCTGCTGGAGATCAATTTCAGCATTAGCACTTTTCAAGTGACTCTGCTATTATTAAATATTTGAATTGGACTCTTCTTTTCTTAAAATATCCGGCTTCATTTTTCTCTACTGAAATTCATTTTGGTTTTTCCTGCCCATATTTTCTTGCATTCCATAGATAAACTTCTATTTTTTTCCTCTAGCATCATTTGTGTTTGCAACACCTCACAAATTAACATTATCTGCTAATTTAAGTGATGTACTGTTCACTTTCCCCCTAGACCTTTTCCTTTTGCATATTTAGTATGAAACCGAGGGTAGTACTATAACATTTTGGGACTGAAAGACAGGAGCCATCTATCCTAACCTTAATTTAAGACCTGTTCTTGCTAGCATTTGCTCTTCTTATCGTTTGATATTTCTTTAAGATGTCAAACTTCTTTTTGAATCAGTTCACAGTTCATCTACTTTTGTGGCTAATAATCTGTTCCATATACTAATTAACCTTTGGCTAAATATATGCCTTCTAATCTCTTTTAATACTCATCTCTTAGTTTCTTTTTGTGCTCTCTTGCTGCTTGTGATTCCATCAATCTCTTGCTACAGCAACATGCGCTGTACCATGTAGCATACTTTCTAAAACAAATTTCCTTTCTTTCCTTATTCATTCAGGGCTCCAGCTCTCCATACACTTATTCTGGGTTACAAATATAAAAAAGAGAATGCCTCCAAATTTTGTGAAATTACCATTTTATCATTCTGTTTTAAATCATTTAGCTGTGTATTATTATAGCTCTGAGTAACCACATTGATTTAAGCACTGATTGATTTAAGCACATTGATTTTACCTCGGTCCTTGGGAAGACCTTTGAGAAAATTATCAAGGAGCACATCTGCAAGGGCCCAGCGGCGGAGGTTATGCTTAGAGGCAACCAACATGGGTTCAGTGAGGGCAGGTCCTGCCTGACTAACCTGGTTTCTTTTTATTATCAGGTCACAAAGTCCTTGGACATGGGTATTGAGATGGACGTTGTTTTCCTGGACTTTCAGAAGGCCTTTGACATGGTTTCCCACCATATTCTCTTAAAAAAAACTTGGTGACTGTGGCATTGATGCCTACACAGTCAGATGGGCAGCAAACTGGCTAGATAGTTGCACCCAGAGAGTGGTGGTAGACGGGTCGTTTTCAGCCTAGAGGGATGTGGGCAGTGGAGTCCTCCAGAGCTCAGTCCTGGGTCCTGTACTGTTCATCATCTTTATCAGCAATCTGGATGTGGGGGTGGAAAGTACGCTATCCAAATTCGCTTACGACACCAAGTTGTGGGGCGAGGTGGGCACGCTGGAGGGGAGGGACAGAATCCAGCTAGATCTAGACAGGTTACAGAGGTGGGTGGATGAGAATAGGATGGAATTCAATGCAGACAATTGCAAGGTGCTGTATCTAGGGAGAAGGAGCCAGCAACACACCTATAGCCTGGGGAACACCCTTATCAACACCACAGAGGCAGAAAGGGATCTTGGAGTCATTGTTGACACCAAGATGGACATGAGCCACCAAATGCGAGGAAGCGGTCAGTAAGGCTAACCGCACCTTGTCGTGCATCTACAGATGCATTACAAGCAGGTCCAGGGAGGTGATCCTTTCCCTATATGCAGCATTGGTCAGGCCACAGTTGGAGTACTGCATCCAGTTCTGGGTGCTGCACTTCACGAGGAGTGTGGCTGAGAGGGTCCAGAGGAGGGCCGCTCACATGGTCAAGGGGCAGCAGGGCAGGCCCTATGAGGAGAGACTAACCTGACCACCTCTTCTGGTACAACATCCTTGCATGCTTTTAGCTTTTTTTTTAACCCTTGTCTCTGAGTTTATTTTTCCAACGATAATTATTTTTCCCACTGAGATTATGATAATCTTATACATATTCCTTATGCTAAATCAATTTTTCTTATCCTACTTGTATCACTGAACTTAGTTGCTGTCTTTCATGTGAACCTGTGATCATGAAAGTTTGTGCTGTGTATATATAGTCTTTTTAGTTAGTCTCTAAGGTGCAGATCTACCCTGCCTTTTAGCTGACTTCAGGCTAACATAGCTAACTACCTCTCTCTGCTCATGGATGTCACAAGTAACCACATCATATCATCTCTTTCATCAACTGCTCCAGCTGCACCTTAGAAGTTTTATGTCTCCACTATCCAACAGGGAGTTCCAAAACCTCACTCCTACGATAGCTATAACCCATCTTCTGAGATCCAGCCCAAAATTAATGCTGGCCAGTCTGAAGTAATCTTTCTTGAACATAGGTGCCTAGAAATGAACACAATTTTCCAGATGAGGTCTTGTTCCTGATACACTGACATTAAAATGCCCCTGCCTCTGCTGGAAGTATCTTGCCTGATAGGCCCTAGGATCATATTTGCCCTTTTCACAGCTGCATGACACTGGCAGATCGTAATCATCTATAATTAACACACCTAAGTCTTCTTCACCTAAACTGGTTCATCTGATGAGACCCTAGCTTATAACAGAAATTCTTCATGTTATTCCCTAAGTGCATAGCCTCACAGTTTGTACTATTAAATTTCAACCACTTTCTGTTATTCCAGTCCTCAAGGTCATCACATTCTTCCTGTATTATAATCTATTCCTCCTCTTTATTGGTAATGCTCTTCCCTGCCCCCAAACTTTATATCATCAGCAAATTTCATTTTCACACTCCTACTTTTTGTGCTAAGGTCTTTAATGAAAATATAAGATCAGTCCCAATCAATTCAGGAGGACATCCACTAGTAACCTCACTCCACCCCTATAGTTCCCCTTTTAACACAACACATTTTTGCTTCCCATGTAGACAGTTCCTTACTGACCTTACAATACTTCTACTAATACACATCTACTCCAATTAAACTTATCATTTCTCATGTGGCATTATATTAAATACTTTACTGATGTCTGGATAAATCAAGTCTACTGCATTTCCCTTGTATCAGTAATCAATTTTGTTGTCCAAGAAGGATATCAGGTTAGTTTGGCATGATCTACCTTTGGTAATATCATGTCTTTAACATTTTCAACAATCTCTTTGCTTTAAAATTTGTACTAAAGCTTCACATGCTAATTGTGGACAGGCTAACAGGCCAGCAGTTATGTGAATCACATTTTATTCCTTAAATATAGGTACTACCTTTAGATTCTGCAATTTTACATGACAGGTCTTACAGCATCCTGGAATGGATACTGTCCAGCCCAAATGATTAAACTGAATTGAGCTCTTTGGGCATTTGTACATGCCACAGGGGTTTACTTCAGTTTAATTCTCCCTAAATTGAAGCGGTGGGTCTTTAAAAATACTGCTTCAATTAAGCGCAAAGTAAACCCCCGTGGCATGTACACAAGGGTCAGGCCTGATCTTTACCTGCCTCTCTGGCAGCGGGGAGGGGGGTCAAGCTTACAGCAGGCCAAGTGGTTCCTAAGCTGTGGGGGGTGGGAGGGGGTGGTGCTCCCCTCCACAGCAGTGGTGGTGCCCCCCAGGTGGCATCTGACCACAAGCACCCAGCCTGAGCAGTCCCAGAGGGCATTGAAGCTGCGGGGGGAAGCACCAAGCCCCTGCGCTGCTCAGGCAGGCAGGCAGGCTCTGGGGACAAAAAACAAACAAACTGGCTCGCCACTTTTTTTTTTTACTGCAGTGGATCCTGCCTGCACAGGCTGCCGCTGGGCTGCCTGCACGGGCTGTCTGCACAGCCCCTGAGATGCACGGACCCCGATGCTTCCCTCCACAGCAAACTAAACCACCTCAGAGATGTTTTATTTTGTTGCGTCCTGAAGTCATTTAATGCGCATTACGCCACCAACAAACGTAAACAGCCCGCCATTAAAGCGCATTTCGCTGCTGACACATACAAATAGCTGCACCATTAAAGCAATGCAAAAGGGCACTAAGCTGCTTTAAAGGCTAATTTTGTGGTGTGTACAAATGGCCTTTGAATTTTCAAGCTCGGATGTGTGAATTTTCACTGACGTTGCCTCATTCCCATTAGCCATCCTGCCGTTTTCCCTTGTTCAATATCATCATATGCAATGAGACATCAAATAGATGCAAAAACCATTTTACAGGGTTCTAAAACCTGAGTCTCCAAATCACTCACACATTAGGAACAAAATACAGGAAGGCCTCCTACTTTTCCCACTGGAGTCGAGTACCTTCTGGTTATGCATTCTGGCCTCCTGATTTCCAGGTCTTAGATACCACTACATGTTCACGGAGGGATACATGTATGTCGCCAAGCACATACATAACCAGAGCACAGCTTACTGTATACGCTACTCTGTGTACATACATAGTCATCTATGCACACAGTCTTAAAGGAATAGAATTCCTACCTGGCCATAAATGCCCAAAATGTCATGTGGGGGGGGGAAAAAGCCATTTAGATGACCACAAAGGAATAGACTGCCACCCCAAGTGCCCTCAACTCTCAAAGCAGCCATGGCACATATCCCACACAGGGAGATCTGAAACATAAAGTATAGGATTGTGAGCTTTCTATGTGCCTGTGTTGTTAGCTGTTGGCCACATGGTAATAATCCTGTAAGTGAATGTTCAGAGGCTGTGAAATCTATTTTAGGTAAGAAGTCTCTTTTGCCTTGATCAGCTGCATCCAGATGAGCAGGGGCGTGCGCTTGCTGTGGCACAAATACTAATGGCACACTCCCAACTTTACTGCGAAGCTGCCCGCACTGAAACACGTGGAGACAGAGAAGCACTAGCCCAGGGATATCTGCTCCCCCTTCTTGAGGAGCACTGAACCCCAGCTGGCTGCTCTGTGGCTGGGGCATAGAGTGCCTTAGCACGAGGACTCTGCGGCATGTGGAGATGGGGGAGCAGGTAGCCCTGAGCTGCTTGCTCCCCTGTCTCCACATTTGTTCCAGTACATGCTGTTTTTGCATGCTTTGCACCTCCTGTTTTCCAGAGGGTTTTTTTTTTCCTATCAGGAAATCCTGGTAGGAAATGTTGTGCCTGTACTGCAAATTAGCAGTGCTGCACATAGTTTAACGTGCAACACGTGCAGTTTCAGGCACCACAAAGAGGTTTGTGGCACAACAAACCGCACATGCTTGCACATCTGGACACACCCATGATGTTTGATTCTGTTACCACTTAACTCACTTAACTCAGGTCTCAACTTTGATTCTAAGATGAGAAATCTTGGAGTCATCATTGGCCTCAGACAATTGGGTTCAGAACATTATCAGTTGTCCTTACTTTGCCTTTGCTTAAAGCCTTATATGTGCATTAGTCACCTCGTGCCTTGACTGCTGCAGTTCACTCTTTTATGGTCTTCCTAAATCTCTGCTCTCTAAACTTAAAGCTTCCTGACTTGTCTGTCACTCAAGAAAGCAGAAGCATATCACCTTCATCTTCCATCACTTTCATGGCTTCCTTTCTATTGCTTGGTCTAATTCAGAATTGTTCTCCTGATTTCAGGATGCTTTATATTACAGCTAATATTTCTGGCTTAGTATCTGGTTACTCCTTTACTCAATCAGTTCTCCAACCCTCCATATTTATCTTCCCTCCTTGTTTTTCTCTATTGCATACATTTTTGTCCCAGTTTTTTTGTTCCTATTTATCTGGATTTTCTCTATTCTTTTCCTTAGTCCTTGCTTATTTTACATTCAACCATAGCAGCAAAGTATCACATGGTACATTGTATGAAGGGTGCTATAAAAGTATAAATTGATGTGTATACATTACTGGTGAATGTTAAACAGGAAATTATAATGGCTAATTGCCCAAAAGATTTATTTTCTTGGTTAATATTGTGATATACATTGTTGCTGAGATGGATTTTGACACAATACTGCCTGAGAACAAAATGTGAGCTTAATGGTGTCCTTTTAAAGCACAGCAGATGAATCTCATCCCTTTTAGTGAAGTGTGCCTAAATGTCAGTCATTTCAAATACAGATTGGTCTAATTTTCTGCTATAATTAGCTTTTGAATGAAGTTAGTTAATTATCTTGCAACTGTCATTTTTTTCTAGAAGGAAACTGAATGATAAAATATCTCATTGCAGGAAGAAAGTGAAATAAATCCATAGCCAATTATTCAACTCTTTTTTTTAACTTATGTCATAATATCCTTGCTACTGTGTCTCTTTGTCTACCCTCCCACATTATTCTGAATTTCTGGTCCTTACATGATGCAACAATCGTACAGGATGTTAAGACCTGAATGATTTAATCACCTCTGGAGCCTTGATGTTATTGCCCAGGCTGTAGTAGTGACATGCCCAAAGCATGAGTTATCAGGTCTCTCTGTTATGGCTGTGACTTTCAGAGGATATAAGCTCTGGTACTACTGCACAAGTGTGATATTTCCAGAGTTCACAAATACTATAGCACTAGAAAAAAATCCCATTTTCTTTGACCTACCCAGTATGCATAGGTAATTAAATGATTACTTAATTTAGATTCAGCTTTGTCTTATGGTTTGTTTAAATGAACTTGTAGATTTGTGCATATTATTATGGTTGTTGTCACAACATAAAAGCCACAGTTCGTCATTTACTCTTCTTATTTGTACTTAATGTGGTTTAAACCTTCCCTTTTATGTTTTCAGATGCCCACATAGTTATTGTACAGCAGTGGTCACCAACTGGTCGATCTTGATTGACTGGTGGGTCTGGGAGCGTTTTGAAGTCAATCCTGGACTGTGGGGGCTGAGTGTGTGCATGCATAGGTGTGTGCGCGCCCTGCCCCACCCCGCCCCGCCCCAGCCCAGCAAGTCAGTTGGTGGAGGAGGGAAGGGGCAGAGGCTCAGGGGGCACAAAGCCCAGCCTGCAGCAGCAACCGCCTCCACTGCGTACATATCGGGGGGGCATGTCCCCCACCAAATGTGGGGCAGTGCTGGCAGCTGCAGCAGCTCTGAGGTAGGGAGTGGGGCTGGAGCAGGGGCAGGCCCTGCACAGCCGGGGTAGGATGGGGGGACAGAGCCACGAATGGCTCATCCAGGGGATAAAGGGAGGGGCACACAGCCCGGGAGGGCACAGCGGGTCACGTGCCCCTGGATCTACATGTGGGACGGGGTAAGGTGGGCTGGGGCTGGGGCAGTGCCAGGCTCTTCCTGGCTGGGCTGTGCTCAGACTGAGCGGCTGTGGTAGTGGTGCTGGGAGTGGGGCCACGGAGGGCCGTAGGCCCCCCAGCCCCTGCTCCCAGCAACACCACTGAGGTCAGTGCAGGCCAGGGCCAGTGGGAACAGCCCGGTACATGGCAGAAAGCATGACACGATGCTACTGCACAGTAGTTTTGGGCTACTGTGTAGTCAATGTCATGAAAAGGCCATTCTGTGGCACTACCGTGCAGTAACTGCAGTAACACCTGCATAGTAAGCATCTCATTTAGACGCAGTCAGTGATTCTCAGCCAGGGTGCTGCTCTACTCTGGGGTACCATAAGATCCTTTTAAGGCACCCAAGGGGTGCTGTGCAATACTAGCACTGTTACGTGTGCAAGCACCTACACAAGATAAACTCAGAGATTTCAAACAGGAATCTATAGTGTCAAAAACACTCTGACCTCCCCTGATCTTTTTTTGTTCATCGCAACAAAAGAATAGCTATATTGCTTTTCTCATAGTCAAAAAGAGTGAAAGGTAATAGCTGACATTTTCTGAGGGCTATCTTGAGTCTAACGTAGGGTACCTTCAGTCTATAAAGGCTGAGAACTACTGGTGTGGAACGTATGCCATTGAGAGAGATTAATGGCATCCAGGCCACATCCTGATTTTTCCCACTATGAACATAGTACCTGACTGGAACCTGTAGGCTACAAGGCAGGTAAAGAACAGTAAGAGTTGAAACCTGCAGGTTTGAAGTACTCTACAAAGCACCAGAGTTCATCGGAACATTTGGAATTTATTTAAGATGTTTATCTTGAGATGGACAAAATCATTGTACACTGGTATAATAAATAAAGAAAGCACATAGAGGGTACCATCAGACCTGGTATAATAGATACAAGTGGGAAGGTTGTAATTAAATAAGTTCTCTAATCAGCAAATTGTAAGGTACATGGCACTAAATAGGATTGATCATTTCTGGGCAATGATGCATGTTTGATGTAAGTACTTCTAATGTATAAAGAAAGTAGAACAGAAATGCAATTTGGATTTGTGCCGTGGATAGTGATGGCCCTCAGGGGCTACATGCATCAGTCTGGGTGCTGATGGGCCTGGGCAGGTGCCTGCAGTGCCCAGCACTGGGGCATAGTGCAGAACAGGCAAGCAGATGGTGGAGCTGTGCCAGGGGGACAATACTGGGGTCCAGGTAGGCTGGTTCAGGTGGCTTGGGGCCACTAGTGTGGGATCCAGTAGCCAGAGACTAGCTACAGGTGGCTCAGAGCCCTGGTGTCTCAGCCGGGTCTGAAGACCTGGCTGAGAATACAAATAAAGTCTACACTAAAGTTATATGCACTGGGCATGTCTACATGTGCTTTTACACTTGCCTGAACTTAATGCTCATTAGCCTAATGTGCATTAAGATGATTTAGGTTCATATCCACATGTGTACATTCTAATGCACATTAACACAGATATGTGGACCAACTTGGGACTAAAATTAGTCATGGACACGCACTGAGTTAATGTTCATTACTACATCTATACATTTGCTAATGTGATTAACTATTTGCACATAAATTTGATAACTACCTGCTTTATGCAAGTATCAAATTTAGGCTCAAATAGCCTTAAATTGCCATTTTAAGGTACATTAAGCACACACACGTGTAGGCACGCATCCTTAATGTGCTTTAAATTGGGCTAATGTGCATTAAATGTCCACATGCAGACACGCCCAGTTGGTATGTCTATATGTGCAATTAATGTGACTGAATATACTCTGGCCTGCATACCTGGAGCTGGTGAGCCAGGTGTTAGCCCAGGCTGCCAGAGATGCTGGGCAATGCTAGGGGTGGGGACCACGGTGGGAAGGGCTTCTGGTGCCCTCCCCTACTGATGCCTCATCACGGCTACCAGACTTCAGGAGTGTCTCAGGCAGGCCACCCATGCTAGAATACATGGCGCAGCTCTAGTCAGAGTCCCAGACTGCGAGGATCTGGTCCGCCTGCCTCGTAATGGGACATGGACCTGTGGGCAGCCTCTGACCAGCAGTTGTGGTCCAAGACACTAACCCATCATTGACCTGTGGGGTCTTGACCTTTACGTGGCACTGCCGCACTGAACAGTCATGCCTTTGCTCCTGCATGCAGCCCAACAGGCCCTCATAGATGTGGGCATTGTAGCGCCCTCTCCAAGTGAACTCACTCAGGACCTCGGCCTCACCCCACAGTGCCACAAGTTCCGTCATCTCCTCCTGGGACCAGTTCTGCTCCTGGGAGGTAGTGTGTGGCATTGGGGACAACACCAGCTTTGCTCCCTTGATGGCCCTCATGGGCTACATGCAGCAGTCTGGGTGCTGATGGGCCTGGGCAGGTGCCTGTAGTGCCCAGCACTGGGGCATAGTGCAGAACAGGCAAGCAGATGGTGGGGCTGTGCCAGGGGAACAATATTGGGGCCCAGGTAGGCTGCTTCTGGTGGCTTGGGGCCATTAGTGTGGGATCCAGTAGCCAGAGGCTGGCTGCAGGTGGCTCAGAGCCCCGGTGTCACTGCAGCATTTTAAGGGACAGGCTGGGGCAGGCAAAGAGCCACCACAGTCCTGGGGCTGGAGAAGACCCATGGCCTAGCCTGAAGGTGGCCCCTGGTGGTGGGGTTGACTGGGAGTAAATTTGCTCCTAGTTGGCATCTACATATGTGCTACTCCACACATCTGAATGTGTACCCATCAGAAGCAAATTTGCTTCTGATGGGAGCCATTCAGTCCAGGGCTTCTCCTACCCTACTTTGCCCCCTGCAGCAGCCAGGGGGAACTCCAGGCTCCACCAGGTGCCAGCCACAGGCTGGCAGGAGGCACAGGGGGCTGGTCCCATCTCTTCAGGGCAGAGTGAGCTGTCCCAGCATATTAGAACAGTTTGTTTTCTACATTAGAATGTATGTAATGTATTCAAGTTAAATTATTAACCAATCTAGATCAAAAGCTTTGCTTTTGTGCTGAGTGCTTAATACACTGGGATATGCTAAAATATCTATAAATAATTACTATAATACATAATAAATGATGATTGAGTAAAATAATGATTTCATGTCTTAGATATGCATGTGCCTCTCATTAACATGAAAGGAAGTCATTACTACACTCTTGACACCGAAATTTAACCTTAAGGCACATCTTTTTAACATTACTACATAATAATGCATCTTGTATTTCCAGAATGCGTTTTACACTAATGGATACTCACAATTTTAAAAACAACAATAGACCCAAATAAATGTATAATTGGTACCTAGATACTATTTGAAAGGTGCCTCAGAAATACTTAGTAGTAGTAGAAGTAGCAAGAGCAACAGTACCCATAGGAATAATTAATAGTGAACCTAATCCTGTTATCCTTGTTCAGATAAAACTCTCACTGAAGTCAATGTAATTTTTGTCTGAATAAATAAAGCCTTGATGATCTGGCATATTATGACTTATCTTTTGTAAAAAAATAATTTAAAGTGTCAGGTATTTTATAAACATTTAAAATATCTGGCTTCAACCAAGATGCTTAGTGAGAGACTAAATTAAAGATGGGCTAAATCACAAAGTTCAAATCATTCCCACCTGCATTTTTGAGAAGTTTGGACACAAAGTTGTGTTTCAGCCCCTCAGAGATTCTGGCTGCCTTCAGATTTGGATATGAACCCGTGTTTGAGGCCTGGGAGGCTGTAGGTAAGGATACCTATTGTATGCAGAAAAACTATTTGTGAACCCATTTCCATTCTGAACTAACACGGAAAGCTTTTTCACAGTGGCTGAACAGCATTAAGGAGGTTTGCTCCTCTATAAGTATGCAGATCCAATTAGCTTCAATTGCAGTTACTTCTGAGCAAGGAAGGAAGAATAGACCCTAATTTCTATGTAGAATCTCCTGAAATAACTTCTTCAATGACAAATTGTTCTATAAGTTTGAATGAAATCTAGTGTTGACCACAGATGAAACCTGCTAATTGGAGCCTAGAGACAGCCACATGCCTTTCAACAGGCTTAAAACAAATTTTTAGAAAGAAAAAGTTACCTGATGAGAACATCAGTAAGTTAATAAAACAGTTACCTGATAAGTGATATGAACAAAAGGTGGTTCTTGAGAAGATGGGTATGTTAGAGAGAACCTCTTCCCATTTTTAGTGAACTCTATTAGTTCAGAAAGGCGCAGCTGTAGTTCTGTAAAGCTGCTGCACAATCTCTCTAGATTCCTGGGTATGTGGTTTTTTCCACTGTCACTTGAAGAGTTGTTATTTTTAGGGGAAGTAGAAGTTTCTTGTGAAGGTTTAGGAGAATCTTGTCTGTTAGAAATCCTGGCAGAAGTCTCAACTCCAAAAATAGCCATTGACCGATTAGCTGGTTCGGCATCTAAAGTTTCTAAAGCAACTGGGGATGAGTCACCATGGACTCTTTTTTCCTCAAGATCACTCACACTCCATGATGAACTCTGCTCATAACTAGGGGACTTCAGTTCTATGAGTCTCCTCCGGCCACTAGGAGAGTGAATAATGGTACTACCTGGTATTAGCAACTCCCGGCTTGAAGGTTGATCTTCCATGACAAGATTTTCAAAACATTTTCTTTTTCCAGGTATAGTCACTGAGGATTCCAAATTGTAAAGTACATTCTGGCTGGTGTCAGGCATCGCTAAAGAATCTTCTTCAAATATTAATTCTTTAATCATTAAACGAATAATGTACTTCTCTGTACTTGAACATGGAATGAGAGCAGACTCTGAGAATTTCTGCTTTCCAATCAAAATCAACAAGAATTTATCTGTCAAGAAGCACAAGCCCTTTGCTCTTTCACTTTTCTCCAGCTGGATTTGTTGAATATTGGGCATGCAGGAGGAAGTTACTGAATAAACCAAAACAATATTACAAGTATTTGAGGCTACTGCCACAATCTGAGCTCTAAAGTCAAAAGCTATTATATCAGGGACCAGAATGCCTGGGATGATGACTTTTCTGGTGGTGGTTACCTTCCTTTCAAAAGTCACCAAAATTAGGTATGAAGAGTCTTGCCTATTTCCTGAGATATACTCTTTGCGTCTCAGAGAAATGAGAGGACTGGGATCAGATAGCCTGTGGTTTGCAAGGATACGGGTTAACTCCGGAGGACCTGATGAAGATGAAGCTACTGACTCAACAGCTATTGATCTTTCTGAATCTGTTGACTTTCTTCTTAGGTATATGGAATATTCCTCATCTCCAAAGACCATAGTAGACTGGGAAGCTAAAGAACCCATTTCCATGCCAGATGGCACATCAAATGCAGTTCCTGCATTTAGACCACAGATCTTATCTAGGGGAAGCTCAGTGGCTACAGCAATTTGGAAATCCAAAGTAGCTTCTATAGCACAGATGTAGCTTCCTACATCAAATATTGGGCAAAAAGAGCAAGCATTTAGGGTTTTCTGAGTATCATCCCATATATAAGAGTGAAGGGTACTGCCTATAGCAACCACCAAGCGATTACCGTTCTTAGTCCAGCATGCACAGTGGATGAGACCGCTACTCTTGATATCCGCCTTAACCCTGGAGTTATCAGAACGAACAGCATGTAAAACTGAGGTGTCCCGTTTAGTAAGCACAGCCAAGATCTCCTTCTTGGGATGCCACACGCACCCCTGGGGAAGTAGGGGAAATGGCTCACTAATTTCACATGTCTGAGAAGCCAGAAGCTTGTTTTTTTCTGCAATGTTATAGCCAAGCTGCCAGACAGTGGCATGCTTTTTATGTTGAACAGCCAGCAGAGCTGGGGCATCTGCAGCACATGAACCCCAGTAAAGCCCATGAACGTGTTCGAATTGCCCAATAATACTTGAGTCACCAAATCTTAGTTCTCCATTAAGAAGGTGTAAAGCAGTCAGTACCACTTGCTTCCCATCGGTCCAGGCTATACCATGCACAGGATGTATGGCCTGATACAAGGCATTAAGACCAGTTCTCAGAAGTTTTGCCTTTCCCAGCTCCATCTTTTTAGACTTCTTGCTTAGTGGTGATTTCTCTGAAGAAAAAATCCAGAGGATTCACATGAACATCTTGATATAGAAAGTGACTCTTGTAACTTCCATGTAGCTGAATCAAGCTGATTTATTCCAAAGTTGTCTGCAATGCAAACTTCTTCACACTGTGACTGTGCAGCTGATCTTCTAAGTTTAAATCCCTGTGAAAGCTGCTTTTACTATGCCTCTTACTGGGAGGAGTTATAATCTTCATGTGATGTCTAACAAGGTTTAACTAATTACTGTGCTCTTCACTGGCATTTTCGCAGAAGCCTATTTTTAACTCTTCAGCATTGGAAGTATATTTAAAAATAACACTCTAATACCTTAACCTCCAGTGAACAAAAGACCCCGGTTAATGGCGGAGGGCGATCCTATGCTGTTAAGCCTGAGCATTAAGTTACAGTATGAAATAATGAACTGACACTTCTTTCTAGACAGGCTATGAAGGCGGGGAGTAAGATTAAAACCTATACATGATCAAGCAAGGGCTACTTTCCAGTCTCTGTTTGGCAGCACATTTCAAAGATGCAAGATTCCTAAGTGGCTGTTACAAGGGTAGCAGGAGAGGGGATTCTTAGTTCTGTCACTGGTTACATTAAGCATGAGGGAGAGGACATGTAAAATAACATGAACTAGAAGCAAGGGAACATAATCTATTTAGTTTTGGTTTTCCCAGCTTCTACTATCTGTTGCTATCCTTTTGGTCTTTCCAGCTGCCCATTGCTGCTCCTTCCTCATTTCTGCCTACAACTCCAGCTGCAAATAGCAGGCAAGAATCTCTTTTTTTCCTCCACAGCCTAGCTTGTTGGGTGTGTTTTTATGGTGATTTTTGGGTGGGATTTCCTTTCTGCTCCTCTTCTTTTTGGTACGTACATGTGTCTTTTGCTCTTTACAAGTGTTATAAATAAATCATCTGAGGATAGCTGAGTTCTAAATAACCATGAGTGCTAATGACAAACCTGAAATGGTTATTAGATACATCCTACAGCTTGGCCTAGTTTCTGCTGGCTTCTAAAATGCAGAATATGGTGAGCCCTACTCAAGGGCTCACAAATTTATTTAAAGGGACTGTGTTGTATTCCCTTATGCTAGATTAGTATTGGCACCTTCTAGATCAGTGGTTTTCAACCTTTTTAAACAAGTGTATCCCTTCTGTCTCAGCGTTTCAGTTCATGTACCCTTTTATATTTTTGTCTTGTTTTTAATGTTACTATTAACAGGAGGAAGGGAAGGGGCAGGGGGTAGATTGAGGCCTCAGCAGTGAGGGAGGGAGGGAGTGGGGCTGGGGCAGGGGCAGGGGCAGGCGCTGTACAGCCAGGGTGGGGTATGGGACAGAGCCACGAGCAGCTTGTCCAGGGGATGTGGGGCAGCGACTCTGCTGCTGCATGCACCCGGGAGGGTATGGGGGGGGCCATGTGCCCCCTGGATCTGCGTGCAGGGCAGGGCAGGATGCCGTTGCGGGCTGGGGCTGATGCTGGGGCAGCACCAGGCTTTTCCTGGCAGGGGGTTGGGCTAGGCTGTGCTTCGAGCTGGTGGCTCCTGGCTGCCTGCGTGATGTGCTGTGGCTGCCTGCATGCACAGAGCATTTATCAGCCACATCAGCCAAAAAAAGCCAATTACCAATACAGTCAATTTTCCTTATATCAGTGCTGATCTGATATGGAACTGATGTATCTCTATAAAACAGTAATTTTTCTCATTCGTTCTGCATACCCCCTACAACCTTTTTAAGTACCCCTAAGGGTATGCATACCCCTGGTTGACAGCCATTGTTCTAGATTATAATGTACAGATTACATTTAAAATGAAAATGGCTTTAGACCTGTTGAGGATGGGTCTGCAATTATTGTGATAGACACCCTCAATGAAAATTAAAAAGCTAAATGCAAGGCTTGTAGAAACGCTTTTATCACAGTGCCTAAATCAGTTTACAGTAAACTTTGTTCAGGGATAGATCCAAAGGGGTGGGGTGCACTGGTGTACTTGTACCTGATCCACCCAAAGTGCTTGGCAGTGTCAGCAGCACTTCTAGTCAGGCAATACTGAGAGAGTCACTTGACTTCAAGGCTAATTATAATCTACTGATTCCTTTTAAACTCTTTATCTCATAGGTGTTAATGATCTTCTCTTTTTTTTAATGGTCTTAATGTTTCACTAATTAAACTAGCCTTTCTTCTGTAATTCTGCTGCTTGTTAGATGCTCCTGGTAGCTCCTGTTTCACAGGCCTGCAAAACTGTTTTTGTCTCATTTCAATAAAGTTTTATTTGTTTTTGTTTCAATCTTAAACTGAATAGTACAGGGCCTAGTGTATTAGTAAATCTTCTAGTTTCTTTTTACCTGGGAAAAATGTGTGCTGTGCTACATGGGCTGATACACACCATCTGCACCCCCCTTTTCAAAACCCTAGATCCACCTATGACTTTATTCTTACCTACACATGCATTTAAACCATGTTCATTACCAATTCTGATGCAGTTCTCCTTCAGTGAATGGAGGAGTCTGCATTTCCTTAGGGCTGGGAAGGCTCAGGGAATGGCAGTACCTGTGAGATTAGTAAGCCTGAGCATGCTGTGTTTCCATTTATTAGGGTCAGAAAAATGGCTTTGTCAGAAAGAATGGTAGCTCTTTATCTATGGTTACTGCAGTAAATAGGAAGTGAGGTTACATGAAAATGATGTTGCACAAACTCCCCAGTTTGGGAAAATCCCATTAAAGGGATCTTTCTTTGTTTTAAATCAATGGCTGGTTAACTATTTTTCTGGATTTATTTCACTAACACAATAGCAACATTCTCTGTAAACTGATGATCTCAACTAAACTCTGAGAGTCTGCTATTTAACAGATGACATTGCAGCTTTATGGCAATAGCCTAAAATGGTGGTCTGGAATACAAGCAACTGCATCAATGTCTTTCTTCTGTCTCAATATTGCTTATTGAAGTTCTAAGAGACATTCTCTGCAGTGGGAAAATTATGGGAGGATAGTGTTGTACAAGGAGTTCTAAGAATCAATATTTATGCAGTAAATAGCTCATTGTCCTCATCAGCACCATGATTTACAGATAGAACACATGGAAAATGTTATGCATATTGGAACTCAGGACAAAAACGGGCCTCTTGGGCCATCAGGTCCAGTCCCCTGTGTTGGATATACTAATGACTAGTCTGCTCTAAAGTAACCCTGACACTATCTTTATAAGCCTTTACCAAAATCTTGGCTCACCAAGGCCTTAGCTTTTTTCAGGTCTCCCTTCCCTTTCACTTTCCCTTACCTTTAGTTTGATGAGATCACTCACCTGTTTCTAACCAAGTTTCTTCCCCTTTCCTCTCTCTTCTCAGAAGACAGTACCAGGCTCAGTTAGTCTGACAAAAATATAATAATAAACACGGAGTTTCAAGGCCCTTGTAGTTCATACCAGGAAATGACTAATCAATGACATATTTCAAAGAACGGTAGTGCAATAGGGTGCACCTGCATGGGTATGTGTGTGGTGACCAGTTTTCTTATGTGATTGTTAGAATCTGTTTGGTTTCTATAGTTATTCTATGTATCACAGATACAAAGGATGTAACTTCTATCACATTTCAGGCATGCAGCGCCTGTGCACTTACCATCTACCAGCCAGTCTGAGCAGTTGGCCAGCAGTGATTACAGGCTCTCTAGTTATACTCACTATACATGTACATTTAATGCACATTAGCATTATTTAAGGCACATTAAAGGCGCATGTCTATATATGTGTGCCCTTAAGCACCTTAAAAATTGTGAATCTAGGCTAATCCCACCTAAATTTGATACCTGCATAAAGCAAGTATCAGATTTAGGTCAATTAGTTAAACCACATTAACATACATGTAGGTGCATTAATGCACATTAATGGGGCAGGGGAGCCAGGCTGCCTGTGGCCAGCACCAGCGGTCTACTGACCCCAGGGGAGCAAGTGGGGTCAGGGGGCTTGGCTAGCAGCTACCTGGGCCCAGCCCTGCCCAGACAGCTTACCATATTCCCTGGGTACACATGCATGACCAACCTCTGATCTGAGGCCGGGCAGCACAGGGCCCCTGGTGCAGAGCATCGTATCTCTGCAATGCTGCAAACTCTCACAAAAGGATTCTGTCTCTTGCCTCTGCAGAGCCCACATCTGGATACGGAGGAGAAACTGCAGGGCCCTGAGAGAATGCTGTGTCAGGGTTGCTTGCCACCCACTGCTAGAGCCACCTGGAGCTGCATAGGGCAGTAGTCAAATGGTTGGACGAGTCTCGCCTTCCATAACATCTTGGATTTGGGCTCTAGGCAAGCAGCAGACTTCCCAGGACAACAGGTCAGGCCTGAAGATGGGTTCCTCCACCCCATGCAGGAGGGAGTTTCCAACTACCACCATCCATACCTTCCTTTTTGTGGCAGTGGTCTCCATCCTCCCCACTTTGGGCATTCCTGGCCTGGCCTGTTCCACCAATGAAATGCTCTCCTTCTCCTCTGTTGCTATCATTCCATATCTGTTCTCTAAGCAAACCACTGCAAATGGGGATGACACCTTCTTCTTGCTGCCAGAAGATACACATTTCCAGTTTCCACCTTCTAGGGAGTCCATACCTTCTTCCTTTTCTAGCACCACCTCTGGCAGTCCTTCCTCCACAGTCCTCAAGGTTTCCTCTAGCATGGAATCAAAGAAGTTCTTATGGTGGAGGATGCCTTGGAGCCTTGCTTCCTCCTTCTGTAGCTCTCTTGCCTGCTCCCTGAGGGACACCACCAGAAGGAACTGCTCACATTGCAGGCACTCACCCACCTGGATGACACTGGAAGGAATCTGCAAGTCACAGTCTGCACAGCACCGAATCAGGACCTGGGTGGAAGCCCCAGTGGTGTGTGGTCCTGCCTGGACGGACACCTCACAGATGAAAGCAGAGGAACCGCTGGAAGTGGCAGTGGCTCTGTGATTGCAACACCCTTTAGCCATGTCTCTGGCTCTTCTAACCTGCTGCTTCTCACTTCTTGTCTCTCTTTTCAAGCAGACTTTCCCTAGCAAACTCCTCTGTAGTTGGTCTGTTTGCTGTTCCTTGATCTGAGGGGTTCCTTTTTCCCTGGAACCTCTTTCTTCTCAGCAAGCTTCCAAGAAAACTCCCCCTTGCTCTGGGCTCTAGTTAAAAGGGGGCTTAAGTCTTGGTCTAGCTGCTGAGTTTTAGCTGCTAAAATAAAAGTATGTAGATTAGTCATGAACACAGCATGCCTCCTGAGGCTGGGGGAGCACAGTGACTGCCCACAGGCAATGGTGGCAGTGACAGCAGTGGAGGTGTGGCAGCGGCAAGCAGGGAGCTCCTGCAGGTGACCGTGGTGGTGTCGGTGGTGGGGGTGTGGCAAGCGCTGACCAGTGATTGGCAACTGCCTACAGACACCACCGGTGGGAGCGGGGGGTGGTGAGCAGCAACTGCCTGCAGCCGGCAGCGGCAGCAGTGGCCAATCTCAGGGGATGTGCATGCACCCAAATGCACCCAGTACGCATCGCCAATGAGGTTAGTCCATACTAATTACATATAAAAAAATAATCTTACCTTTCAGGCTCCCTTTCAAAGAGCAGGGTGGCAAACTGACCTGTGAGCTGCTTGCAATCCGTCCTATTCATTTTTCCCTGTGTGCTGCTCTTCTGGTCCCTTGGACTGTCACCTTATATACCCCTCCTGGGCCTGGACTGGCTAGGACCCTTTGTTAGGGCCCTTTGTCACACCCAGGTAGCAGTCAATCGGCAATCAGTTCACTCAGCTGCTCAGAGCACATATTCTAGCACACAAACCCACCAAACAGCCTTCAGCAAGCCAGACACACAGGCAACCCTGGCTCCGTTACTTTCTTGGAGCAGGATCTGCTTTTCATAGACTCATAGAAAATGAGGATTGGAAGGGATCTCAGGAGGTCATCTAGTCCAGCCCCCCTGCTCAAGGTAGGACCATCCCCAACTAGATCATCCTAGCCAAAGCTTTGAATCTCAGCCAAAGCTTTTGCCACATGATGCTACTGCGCAGTAGTATCAGGTTACTGTGCAGTCAGCACCTTGTGTAGATGAACCCACTGTTTCCTTTGTTGAAGCTTAATAAGTACTATGTGCAATAAACCTTGCAGGGCCAACATAGCTGCTCACAGCACCTTGCAGAACATCACATAACATGCCACACATAAAAGAAGGGGAGATGAAGGCACCGCCAATGCTCTGCCATTGCAATGAGAGGGAAGTAGTTGATTAATACAAGGGTGTCAAACTCATATGGCCCCATAGGCTGAATGAGTGGCAAAGAGCTGGTCTACAGCTAGATCAGGCCCTTGCATACCCCCCACCCCCTGCTGCATGCCTGATCCAGTGCACGGGGCGCCCACCTAGACTGGCCAGAGTAGGCACCACATGTGGCACAACCTAGGACCTAGCTCCAGTGGGCCCCCCATGTGGGGCAGCCCTGGACCTGGCCCCAGTGGGTCCTACAGGCTGCACAGACCAGGAAATGCCCCCAGTGGGCCCTGCACATACTGCATACCTGAGACTTCATTCCAGGCTAGTCCAGCACAGCATGTGGGTAACAGGGCAGGACTGGGGATTGGATTATGGGGCTCTGCAGGCAGGCCAGATCCAGCCCCTGGGCCTTGTTTGACACTCCTGAGTTAATATATCATGAAATCCTTGGAAAATCCCAGGGAGACTAAACTATTTGGGCTGAAGAACAGATTTTGCATTACTCTCTATATGTCCTTGTCTCTGAGAGGATGTGTACTTTAGAAGTTATGTCGCCTTGTCTTGCCCACAAAAGCTGTGCAAAAGTGACCTGCTTGCCCACCCATCTCATTGCAGGGGAACCATGACACAGTTCATGAAATTCATTGCTGACAAGGTCATTGCTAATTTGGGAATTAATGACAACTTCCGTATGCTCAAGTCTCACAGGGGATCATATGCAAAATCTCTACCCTAGCTATGATTACCTCTCCATCTGGCTTGTGAAAACCATAAGGAAAACAGATTTGATCTGTGTTTAGGTGGTCAGATTTTAAAATGACATCAATAACAGCAGAGATGTGGCACAGCAGTTTCAGAAGTGATTTAATAAGGGACTGTTTCTAGTTCCCTTTTTGGTAAGAACAATTTTTTTCCAAATCAGTGGCACATGCACCCCCTGAGAGTGCTGGTGCACCCCCTGCCAGGCTGCACTTGCCACTTAGGCCATGGGCAGGGGGGGCAGGCAGGAGTGCCAGTGACCCCCCTGCAAGCTCTGGCCAATCGCTGCGATCACTGCAGCCATTTTGGGTTGGCTGTGGCTGCTTCTGGGAGTGGCTGCAGCAATTGGCCAGCGCTTGCTCTCAGAAGCAGCCGCAGCCACTCCTGGAAGTGGCTGCAGCAATCAGCCACAGTGATTGGCTGTCGCAGGATCGGCCGTCGCAGGATTGCCCACAGGATTGGCTGTGGGGGACCCTGCTCCCTGGTCAACAGGATTGGTTGCAGGGGGAGTATGTGACCCCCTGACTAAGGCGGCACCAGTCACCCATGTTCCAAATCCTAACACCTTTACATTCCTCTCACCCAACCCCAGTACTCCTGTTTTTCATGTACTCAATCGCATCTCAGGGTACAGTATTTTGGAGAATTTAAAGTAAATCAGAGATGGCATTTAGTAGGTTTGGACTTAAAAATATGACAAACAAATCAGATAAATGAAGTACATGACTGGATTAAAAGTGTTCTGAGAGTGGCTGCTCTATAACGTAGCTCCTGTTGATGTGAGACAGGATCAGAACTAATGGGGGGGCATCAGACCTCTGAACAGATGGTGTTGGCCTTTTGTGAATCCTTGGACTCCACAGAGATCCCTGGGGATTTCCAGGTGTAAGGGGATGGGGGGGCGTCACTTACCGTGAGACCCCGATCCCCGGATGTCCCCTGGAGAGGAGGTGGTACGGGTTGGACCGTCCCGCTTCGCCGCTCTCGCCTGCCACGACTTGATGGAAATATGGGGGTTCACCCGTGCCGGGAAGCTGGCGGTCCACGTGGGGTACAGTACCTCCAAGATCCAGGGGTCCTGAGGGCTCCTCCTCCCCTACACCCTCGCCCGGTCCTCCGGGGTGGGGAGCCTCCGTTAGGGCTCCCTTGTCTTCGTTTTAGCTCCGCAGTGGGGGGGGGGGTACCCCACACTGCTGGGCCCTCACCAGGAGTCCTATCAGCACCTAGTCTCCCTGGTGCTGATCGCTCCACTAGTCCTGAGGTGTCTCTACCTCTGGTGCCTCACTCTCTAGACCCGG